>NC_140990.1:78019345-78628588 GCF_052327205.1 Somniosus microcephalus
CGACCGGGGGGAAGAGAGCGAAGCGAGCGAGCGACCGGGGGAAGAGAGCGAAGCGAGCGAGCGACCGGGGGGGAAGAGAGCGAAGCGAGCGACCGGGGGGAAGAGAGCGAGCGAAGCGACCGGGGGGAAGAGTGCGAGCGAGCGACCGGGGGGAAGAGAGCGAAGCGAGCGACCGGGGGGGAAGAGAGCGAAGCGAGCGACCGGGGGGAAGAGAGCGAGCGAGCGACCGGGGGGGAAGAGAGCGAAGCGAGCGACCGGGGGAAGAGAGAGCGAGCGACCGGGGGGGAGAGCGAGCGACCGGGGGGAAGAGAGAGCGAGCGACCGGTGGGAAGAGAGAGCGAGCGACCGGGGGGGAAGAGAGAGCGAGCGACCGGGGGGGAAGAGAGAGCGAGCGACCGGGGGGGAAGAGAGAGCGAGCGACCGGGGGGAAGAGAGAGCGAGCGACCGGGGGAAGAGAGAGCGAGCGACCGGGGGAAAGAGAGAGCGAGCGACTGGGGGGGGGGGGGAAAGAGAGAGCGAGCGACTGGGGGGGGGAAAAGAGAGAGCGAGCGACTGGGGGGGGGGAAAAGAGAGAGCGAGCGATTGGGGGGGGGGAAAGAGAGAGAGAGCGAGCGACTGGGGGGGGGGAAAGAGAGAGAGAGCGAGCGACTGGGGGGGGGGGAAAGAGAGAGAGAGCGAGCGACTGGGGGGGGAAAGAGAGAGCGAGCGACTGGGGGGGGGAAGAGAGAGCGAGCGACTGGGGGGGGGGGGGGAGAAGAGAGAGCGAGCAACTGGGGGGGGGAAAGAGAGAGCGAGCAACTGGGGGGGGAGAGAGCGAGCAACTGGGGGGGGGGAAAGAGAGAGCGAGCAACTGGGGGGGGAAAGAGAGAGCGAGCAACTGGGGGGGAAAGAGAGAGCGAGCAACTGGGGGGGGAAAGAGAGAGCGAGCAACTGGGGGGGGGGAAAGAGAGAGTGAGCAACTGGGGGGGGGAAAAGAGAGAGCGAGCAACTGGGGGGGGGGAAAGAGAGAGCGAGCAACTGGGGGGGGGAAAGAGAGAGCGAGCAACTGGGGGGGGGGGAAGAGAGAGCGAGCAACTGGGGGGGGGGGAAGAGAGAGCGAGCAACTGGGGGGGGGGGAAGAGAGAGCGAGCAACTGGGGGGGGGGGAAAGAGAGAGCGAGCAACTGGGGGGGGGAAGAGAGAGCGAGCAACTGGGGGGGGGGGGGAAGAGAGAGCGAGCAACTGGGGGGGGGGGGGGGAAGAGAGAGCGAGCGACTGGGGGGGAAGGGTCCCTGAGCCCCGCCCCCCGATCTCCTGAGTCTCCCCTCCCCCGATCTGCCGAGGCTCTCCCCCCCCGCCCGAGGCTCGCACCCCCCCGCCGAGGCCCGCCCCCCCCGCGATCTCCCGAGGCCCGCCCCCCCCCGCGATCTCCCGAGGCCCGCCCCCCCCCGCGATCTCCCGAGGCTCGCCCCACCCCCCGCGATCTCCCGAGGCTCGCCCCCCCCCCGCGATCTCCGGAGGCCCGCCCCCCCCCCCGCGATTTCCGGAGGCCCACCCCCCGCCGCGATCTCCGGAGGCCCGCCCCGCCCCCGCGATCTCCGTAGGCCCGCCCCGCCCCCCCCCCGCGATCTCCGTAGGCCCGCCCCGCCCCCGCGATCTCCGTAGGCCCGCCCCGCCCCCCCCCCCGCGATCTCCGGAGGCCCGCCCCCCCCCGCGATCTCCGGAGGCCCGTCCCCCCGCGATCTCCGGAGGCCCGCCCCCCCCCCGCGATCTCCGGAGGCCCGCCCCCCCCCGCGATCTCCGTAGGCCCGCCCCACCTCCCCCCGCGATCTCCGGAGGCCCGCCCCCCCCCCCGCGATCTCCGGAGGCCCGCCCCCCCCCCGCGATCTCCGTAGGCCCGCCCCCCCCCGCGATCTCCGGAGGCCCGCCCCCCCCCGCGATCTCCCGAGGCCCGCCCCCCCCGCGATCTCCGGAGGCCCGTCCCCCCGCGATCTCCCGAGGCCCGTCCCCCCGCGATCTCCCGAGGCCCGTCCCCCCGCGATCTCCCGAGGCCCGTCCCCCCGCGATCTCCCGAGGCCCGCCCCCCCGCGATCTCCCGAGGCTCGCCCCGCCCCCCGCGATCTCCCCAGGCTCGCCCCCCCCCCGGCGATCTCTGGAGGCCCGCCCCCCCGGCGATCTCCGGAGGCCCGCCCCCCCCGGCGATCTCCGGAGGCCCGCCCCCCCCCCCGTGATCTCCGGAGGCCCGCCCCCCCCGCCGCGATCTCCGGAGGCCCGCCCCGCCCCCCGCGATCTCCGTAGGCCCGCCCCGCCCCCCGCCAGCTCCGGAGGCCCGCCCCCCCCCCGCGATCTCCGGAGGCTCGCCCCACCCCCCCCCACGCGATCTCCGGAGGCTCGCCCCACCTCCCCCCCGCGATCTCCGGAGGCCCGCCCCCCCCCCCCCGCGATCTCCGGAGGCCCGCCCCCCCCCCCGCGATCTCCGGAGGCCCGATCTCTGGAGCCCCGCCCCCCGCCCGAGCCGGCTTCAAGAGCAGAGAGACCCCCGCCCCCGGCCCGAGCCCCGGTTGCCTTGGTAACTCTCCTCTCCGGGCCTGAGCGGCCGATTGCGTGAAGAAAGATCCTCCTCACCTGTCACGGCGGCCGTTAGCGAGCGGCTCGAGCGGGAAACTTCGGGCGGCCCGCCCAGAAGAGAGAGGGGGGGAAGGAAGGGAAGAGGAGAAGGAGCAAGAGAGAGAGGGGAGAGAGAGAGAGAGAGGGAAGAGAGAGAGAGAAATTTTTTGAGCTTCAGGCCTGCCTGCAGCGGGCCTGGAGAGCAGCCCCGAGTACCCCCTGCGCGAGGGTGAGGAGGAGGGGGGGGGGGGGGGTGTTGCTAAACACAATATAAAACTCAAATAAAATGTTAATTAATTCCCTAACACATAATTCAAATATTTACCTTAGTTCCCTAACACACTGAAAGTGTGGGAAAAAAAATCGTGAAAAATCAAGATGGCGGCCACTCACCTCGGTTCAGAAGGATAAGGCCCGCCCACACACGCACCGATTGGTCGACTGTCAGGTCACCGAAGCGTAGGATTGGTCAATCGTCAAGTCACTCGACACTCAACTGTAGGATGGCACGCGCCAGGAACCCGCCGTACGATTGGTCGACCTCGACGTCACACGGTCGCTAATGAGATGCTAATGAGCGGAACGCTGAACGTTTTTTGGATACCGCGGGGCGCGATTTTTGTCCGGCCGAAACGTAAATACGCCTATCACCGGTCCGGAATCGCAAGCTTTCTTTTGACGTGACGCGCGCGTCAGTACGCTGTATAACTTTCAAACGTATAGAGAACGGACAGACAGACATCCAGAAGAGGTCTTTTATATATATAGACAGATATAAATACATAAGTACATATACATACAAAAATACATTTTGTCCAATTTTAATTTGTTTATCCTGTCTGATAAAAACCAGCCCCACAGTCACTGACACCAATCTCCTCCTGTCTGATATAAACCAATGCCACAGTCACTGACCCCAATCTCCTCCTGTCTGAAAGAAACCAGCCCCAGTCACTGACACCAATCTCCTCCGGTCTGATATAAACCAACCCCACAGTCACTGACACCAATCTCCTCCTGTCTGATATAAACCAAACCCAGTCACTAACACCAATCTCCTCCTGTCTGATATAAACCAGCCCCACAGTCACTGACACCAATCTCCTCCTGTCTGATATAAACCAATCCCACAGTCACTGACACCAATCTCCTCCTGTCTGATAGAAACCAACCCCACAGGCCCAGAAAGATTAAACTCATCCCGTTACTTTGACTGGACTTGTCTCCATTCCCGTGCCAAGGAGATTGCTGTACCAGACGGGAGGGGCAACATTTGGGGACTCTCAATTCTGCACCAATTCCCATTCCCCTTCTTTCTGGTGGATAATGGAGGTGCCACTGTGTGTAATGTGCAAGTCAGTAAGAATTGTCAGTGAGGATTAATCAGCACTTTCTAATTGGAGATGTTAATCAGTGAAACCTTTCAGACACTGAATTGTAGATTTTGTACCAAAGATCAATTTAAGTTGAAGTAAAAGTTAATAATGTTATTGTAAGTTAATTTCTGGTGAGAGTCCCTGAATTAAGGGAAAGATCACAGACAGTGGTTCTTAAAGGGACACTGTAGATCCGAGAACAAAATCAGCTGCATCTCCAGAATATTAAACTTCAGCCAATTATATTAAACATCAGCAGAAACAAACCCCAACTATCAGAATGAACATGGTTCAGTCCTGGATGTCATTAACAGCAGCAACAGCAGAATCCAACCGCTGCAGTCACATGTGAACTCGTTTGTGTATCAGCAGGTTGGATGACTGAGTGAATCCCTTCCCACACACGGAGCAGGTGAACGGCCTCTCCCCAGTGTGAACTCGCTGGTGTGTCAGAAGGCTGGATGACCGAGTGAATCCCTTCCCACACACAGAGCAGGTGAACGGTCTCTCCCCAGTGTGAACTCGCTGGTGTGTTAGTAGGGTGGATGATTGATTGAATCCCTTCCCACATACGGAGCAGGTGAACAGCCTCTCCACAGTGCGAATGCAATGATGTGACAGCAGGTCGGATGGTATAGTGAATCCCTTCTCACACCTGGAGCAGGTGAACGGCCTCTCGGTGTGAACTCGCTGGTGTCTCAGAAGGTTGGATGAATGAGTGAATCCCTTCCCACACTCAGCGCAGGTGAACGGCCTCTCCCCAGTGTGACTGCGTCGATGAGTTTCCAGCTGGGATGGGTAACTGAATCCCTTCCCACAGTCCCCACATATCCACGGTTTCTCCGTGCTGTGGGTGTCTTTGTGTCTCTCCAGGTTGAACGATCAGTTGAAGCCTCGTCCACACAAACAGAACACGTGTACGGTTTTTCCCCCGCTGTGAATGGTGCGATGTTTTTTCAGGTTGTGTAACTGGTTAAAGCTCTTTCCACAATCAGTGCACTGGAACACTCTCACTTGGGGTGTGGGTGTCTCGGTGCTTTTCCAGTCACACTGATGCTTGAAATCTTTTCCCACAGACAGAACAGACAAACATTTCTCCTTCCACATTCAATGGCTGATGATATTCCCTGTAAAAGCAGTTTACAAAAGACATCGCTGTAAGTTCAGGATAAAAATGCAGAACAGATATTCAAAGGCTGACGATATTCAGGTCCTGACGTGATGTTTGGTTTGAGTTCCCGTCTGTAAATCCTCTGCTTCTAGTACCCTGTAAAAGGAGTTTACAAAAGTCATCACTGTAAGTACAGGATAGAAATTCAGAACAGACAATTCAAGTCTCTATGCATGATTCTTCCCTCTCTTGTTCTGCCATAGCTGTAAATCCCCATCCCACACACTCTCCCTCCTCCCTATGCTGAAATCCATGCCATCGCATATCACCCAACAGTTTGTCCTCCACTCCCAGTTTTCTCCCTCGATGCAGATGGGTTCAGTTCTACTCACTGGTTCCTCTCCCTCTGCTCCCCTGAAGGTGCTGACTCTGGCTGGGTTCAGTTCTACTTACTGGTTCCTCTCCCTCTGCTCCCCTTAAGGTGCTGACTCTGGCTGGGTTCAGTTCTACACTCACTGGATCCCCTCCCTCTCCTCCCGTGAAGGTGCTGACTCTGGCTGGGTTCAGTTCCACACTCACTGGTTCCTCTCCTTCTCCTCCCCTGAAGGTGCTGACTCTGGCTGGGTTCAGTTCTCCACTCACTGGTTCCCCTCTCTCCTCCCCTGAAGGTGCTGACTCTGGCTGGGTTCAGTTCTACACTCACAGGTTCCCCCCTCTCTCCTACCCTGAAGGTGCTGACTCTGGCTGGGTTCAGTTCTACACTCACTGGATCCCCTCTCTCTCCTCCCGTGAAGGTGCTGACTCTGGCTGGGTTCAGTTCTACACTCACTGGTTCCCCTCCCTCTCCTCCCCTGAAGGTGCTGACTCTGGCTGGGTTCAGTTCTCCACTCACTGGTTCCCCTCTCTCTCCTCCCCTGAAGGTGCTGACTCTGGCTGGGTTCAGTTCTCCACTCACTGGTTCCCCTCTCTCTCCTCCCCTGAAGGTGCTGACTCTGGCTGGGTTCAGTTCTCCACTCACTGGTTCCCCTCTCTCTCCTCCCCTGAAGGTGCTGACTCTGGCTGGGTTCAGTTCTACACTCACTGGTTCCCCTCTCTCTCCTCCCCTGAAGGTGCTGACTCTGGCTGGGTTCAGTTCTACACTCACTGGTTCCCCTCCCTCTCCTCCCCTGAAGGTGCTGACTCTGGCTGGGTTCAGTTCCACACTCACTGGTTCCTCTCCCTCTCCTCCCCTGAAGGAGCTGACTCTGGCTGGGTTCAGTTCTACACTCACTGGTTCCTCTCCCTCTCCTCCCCTGAAGGTGCTGACTCTGGCTGGGTTCAGTTCTCCACTCACTGGTTCCCCTCTCTCCCCTCCCCTGAAGGTACTGACTCTGGCTGGGTTCAGTTCTGCACTCACTGGTTCCCCTCCCGCTCCACCCTGAAGGTACTGACTCTGGCTGGGTTCAGTTCTACACTCACTGGTTCCCCTCTCTCTCCTCCCCTGAAGGTACTGACTCTGGCTGGGTTCAGTTCTACACTCACTGGTCCCCCTCTCTCCTCCCCTGAAGGTGCCGACTCTGGCTGGGTTCAGTTCTACACTCACTGGTTCCCCTCCCTCTCCTCCCCTGAAGGTGCTGACTCTGGCTGGGTTCAGTTCTACATTCTCTGGTCCCCCTCCCTCTCCTCCCCTGAAGGTGCCGACTCTGGCTGGGTTCAGTTCTACACTCACTGGTTCCCCTCTCTCTCCTCCCCTGATGGTGCTGACTCTGGCTGGGTTCAGTTCTACACTGACTGGTTCCCCTCCCTCTCCTCCCCTGAAGGTACTGACTCTGGCTGGGTTCAGTTCTACACTCACTGGTTCCTCTCCCTCTCCTCCCCTGAAGGTGCTGACTCTGGCTGGGTTCAGTTCTACACTCACTGGTTCCTCTCCCTCTCCTCCACTGAAGGTGCTGACTCTGGCTGGGTTCAGTTCTACACTCACTGGTTCCCCTCTCTCTCCTCCCCTGAAGGTGCTGACTCTGGCTGGGTTCAGTTCTACACTCACTGGTCCCCCTCTCTCTCCGCCCCTGAAGGTGCTGACTGTGGCTGGGTTCAGTTCTACACTCAGTGGTTCTCCTCCCTCTCCTCCCCTGAAGGTGCTGACTCTGGCTGGGTTCAGTTTTACACTCACTGGTTCCCTGCCCTCTCCTCCCCTGAAGGTGCTGACTCTGGCTGGGTTCAGTTCTACACTCGCTGGTTCCCCTCTCTCCTCCCCTGAAGGTGCTGACTCTGGCTGGGTTCAGTTCAACACTCACTGGTTCCCCTCTCTCCTCCCCTGAAGGTGCTGGCTCTGGCTGGGTTCAGTTCTACACTCACTGGTTCCCCTCTCTCCTCCCCTGAAGGTGCTGACTCTGGCTGGGTTCAGTTCTACACTCACTGGTTCCCCTCTCTCTCCTCCCCTGAAGGTACTGACTCTGGCTGGGTTCAGTTCTGCACTCACTGGTTCCCCTCCCTCTCCTCCCCTGAAGGTGCTGACTCTGGCTGGGTTCAGTTCTACACTCACTGGTTCCAGTTCTACACTCACTGGTTCCTCTCTCTCTCCTCCCCTGAAGGTGCTGACTCTGGCTGGGTTCAGTTCTACACTCACTGGTTCCCCTCTCTCTCCTCCCCTGAGGGGGCTGACTCTGGCTTGGTTCAGTTCTGCACTCACTGGTTCTCCTCCCTCTTCCCCCCTGAAGGTACTGACTCTGGCTGGGTTCAGTTCTACACTCACTGGCTCCCCTCCCTCTCCTCCCCTGAAGGTGCTGACTCTGGCTGGGTTCAGTTCTACACTCGCTGGTTCCCCTCTCTCTCCTCCCCTGATGGTGCTGACTCTGGCTGGGTTCAGTTCTACACTCACTGGTTCCCCACCCTCTCCTCCCCTGAAGGTGCTGACTCTGGCTGGGTTCAGTTCTACACTCACTGGTTCCCCTCTCTCTCCTCCCCTGAAGGTACTGACTCTGGCTGGGTTCAGTTCTGCACTCACTGGTTCCCCTCCCTCTCCTCCCTGAAGGTGCTGACTCTGGCTGGGTTCAGTTCTGCACTCACTGGTTCCCCTCCCTCTCCTCCCCTGAAGGTGCTGACTCTGGCTGGGTTCAGTTCTACACTCACTGGTCCCCCTCTCTCTCTCCTCCCCTGAAGGTGCTGACTCTGGCTGGGTTCAGTTCTACGCTCAATGGTTCCCCTCTTTCTCCTCCCCTGAAGGTGCTGACTCTGGCTGGGTTCAGTTCTGCACTCACTGGTTCCCCTCCCTCTCCTCCCTGAAGGTACTGACTCTGGCTGGGTTCAGTTCTACACTCACTGGTTCTCCTCCCTCTCCTCCCCTGAAGGTGCTGACTCTGGCTGGGTTCAGTTCTGCACTCACTGGTTCTCCTCCCTCTCCTCCATGAAGGTACTGACTCTGGCTGGGTTCAGTTCTACACTCACTGGTTCCCCTCCCTCTCCTCCCCTGAAGGTGCTGACTCTGGCTGGGTTCAGTTCTACACTCACTGATTCCCCTGTCTCTCCTCCCCTGAAGGTGCTGACTCTGGCTGGGTTCAGTTCTACACTCACTGGTTCCCCACCCTCTCCTCCCCTGAAGGTGCTGACTCTGGCTGGGTTCAGTTCTACACTCACTGGTTCCTCTCCCTCTCCTCCCCTGAAGGTGCTGACTCTGGCTGGGTTCAATTCTACACTCACTGGTTCCCCTCTCTCTCCTCCCCTGAAGCTGCTGACTCTGGCTGGGTTCAGTTCTACACTCACTGGTTCCCCTCCCTCTCCTCCCCTGAAGGTGCTGACTCTGGCTGGGTTCAGTTCTACACTCACTGGTTCCCCTCCCTCTCCTCCCCTGAAGGTGCTGACTCTCCCTGGGTTCGGTTCTACACTCACTGATTCCCCTCCCTCTCCTCCCCTGAAGGTGCTGACTCTGGCTGGGTTCAGTTCTACGCTCAATGGTTCCCCTCTTTCTCCTCCCCTGAAGGTACTGACTCTGACTGGGTTCAGTTCTACACTCACTGGTCCCCCTCTCTCTCCTCCTCTGAAGGTGCTGACTCTGGCTGGGTTCAGTTCTACACTCAGTGGTTCTCCTCCCTCTCCTCCCCTGAAGGTGCTGACTCTGGCTGGGTTCAGTTTTACACTCACTGGTTCCCCTCCCTCTCCTCCCCTGAAGGTGCTGACTCTGCCTGGGTTCGGTTCTGCACTCACTGGTTCCCCTCCCTCTCCTCCCCTGAAGGTGCTGACTCTGGCTGGGTTCAGTTCTACACTCGCTGGTTCCCCTCTCTCCTCCCCTGAAGGTGCTGACTCTGGCTGGGTTCAGTTCTACACTCACTGGTTCCCCTCCCTCTCCTCCCCTGAAGGTGCTGACTCTGGCTGGGTTCAGTTCTACACTCACTGGTTCCCCTCCCTCTCCTCCCCTGAAGGTGCTGACTCTGGCTGGGTTCAGTTCTACACTCACTGGTTCCCCTCCCTCTCCTCCCCTGAAGGTGCTGATTCTGGCTGAGTTAGGTTCTACACTCACTGGTTCCCCTCCCTCTCCTCCCCTGAAGGTGCTGACTCTGGCTGGGTTCAGTTCTACACTCACTGGTTCCCCTCTCTCTCCTCCCCTGAAGGTGCTGACTCTGGCTGGGTTCAGTTCTACACTCACTGGTTCCCCTCTCTCTCCTCCACTGAAGTTGCTGACTCTGGCTGGGTTCAGTTCTACACTCACTGGTTCCCCTCCCTCTCCTCCCCTGACAGTGCTGACTCTGGCTGGGTTCAGTTCTACACTCACTGGATCCCCTCCCTCTCCTCCCCTGAAGGTACTGACTCTGGCTGGGTTCAGTTCTACACTCACTGGTCCCCCTCCCTCCTCCCCTGAAGGTGCTGACTCTGGCTGGGTTCAGTTCTACACTCACTGGATCCCCTCCCTCTCCTCCCCTGAAGGTGCTGACTCTGGCTGGGTTCAGTTCTACACTCACTGGTTCCCCTCCCTCCTCCCCTGAAGGTGCTGACTCTGGCTGGGTTCAGTTCTACACTCACTGGTTCCCCTCCCTCTCCTCCCCTGAAGGTGCTGACTTTGGCTGGGTTCAGTTCGACACTCACTGGTTCCCCTCCCTCTCCTCCCCTGAAGGTGCTGACTCTGGCTGGGTTCAGTTCTACACTCACTGGTTCCCCTCCCTCTCCTCCCCTGAAGGTGCTGACTCTGGCTGAGTTAGGTTCTACACTCACTGGTTCCCCTCTCTCTCCTCCCCTGAAGGTGCTGACTCTGGCTGGGTTCAGTTCTACACTCACTGGTTCCCCTCTCTCTCCTCCACTGAAGTTGCTGACTCTGGCTGGGTTCAGTTCTACACTCACTGGTTCCCCTCCCTCTCCTCCCCTGACAGTGCTGACTCTGGCTGGGTTCAGTTCTACACTCACTGGATCCCCTCCCTCTCCTCCACTGAAGGTGCTGACTCTGGCTGGGTTCAGTTCTACACTCACTGGTTCTCCTCCCTCTCCTCTCCTTAAGGTGCTGACTCTGGCTGGGTTCAGTTCTACACTCACTGGTTCCCCTCTCTCTCCTCCACTGAAGGTGCTGACTCTGGCTGTGTTCAGTTCTACACTCACTGGTTCCCCTCCCTCTCCTCCCCTGAAGGTGCTGACTCTGGCTGGGTTCAGTTCTCCACTCACTGGACCCCCTCCCTCTCCTCCCCTGAAGGTGCTGACTCTGGCTGGGTTCAGTTCTACACTTGTACAAAAGTAAAATACTGCGGCTGCTGGAAATCTGAAATAAAACAGATAATACTGGAAATACTCAGGGCAGCATCTGCGGAGAGAGAAACAGAGGTAACGTTTCAGGTCATTGACGTTTCATCAGAACTGTAACATTTTAGCAATGTAACAGGTTTTAAGATGGACCTCGTAGACGAGGGAAGGATGGAAATTGGAAGTAACGTTGATGAAGTTATCCAGTTCAGGATGAGAGCGGGAACCGACACTGATACAGTCATCAATGTACCGGAAAAAGATGTGAGGGAGGGGACCTGAGTAGGACTGGAACAAAGAATGTTCCACATATCGCATGAAAAGGCAGGCCCATGTGGGTTCCCATAGCAATGCCTTTATTTGGAGGAAGTGAGTGGAGTCAAAGGAGAAGTTGTTCAATGTGAGAACAAGTTCAGCCAGGCGGAGGAGGGTGGTGGTGGATGGGGACTGGTCGGGCCTCTGTTCAAGGGAGAAGCGGAGCGACCTCAGGCCATCCTGGTGGGGGATGGAGGTGCAGAGGGATTGGACGTCCATGGTGAAAAGGAGGAGTGAAAGGTGCCAGGAAACTGGTAAATGTTAAAGTGGCGGAGGGTGCTTACACCCTGGTCCACTCTTCAATCATCTCCAACATAGGAGCTCCTCAGGGCAGTGTCCTGTTCCCAGCCATCTTCAGCTGCTTTATCAATGGCCTTCCCTCCATTATAGGGTCAGAAGTGGGGATGTTCGCTGATGGCTGCACATTGTTCAGTTCCATTCGCAACTCCTCAGATAATGAAGCAGTCCATGCCCGCATGCAGCAAGACCTGGACGACATTCAGGCTTGGGCTGATAAGTGGCAAGAAACATTCACGCCACACAAGTGCCAGGCAATGACTGTCTCCAAGAGAGTCTAACCACCACCCCTTGACATTCAACGGCATTACCATCACCGAATCCCCCACCATTAATATCCTGGGGGTCACCATTGACCGGAAACTTAACTGGACCAGCTACATAAATACTGTGGCAACAAGAGCAGGTCAGAGGCTAGGTATTCTGCGGTGAGTGTCTCACCTCCTGACTCCCCAAAGCCTTTCCACCATCTACAAGGCACAAGTCAGGAGTGTGATGGAATACTCTCCACTTGCCTGGATGAGTGCAGCTCCAACAACACTCAAGACGCTCGACACAATCCAGGACAAATCAGCCCGCTTGATTGGCACCCCATCCACCACCTTAAACATTCACTCCCTCCACCACCGGCGTACCGTGGCTGCAGTGTGTACCATCTACAAGATGCACTGCAGCAACTCACCAAGGCTTCTTCAACAGCACCTCCCAAACCCCCGACCTCTACTATCTAGAAAGACAATCTGAAACTAGGGTCCTAAATCTAAACAAAGGAAACTACGAAGGTATGAGGAGTGAGTTGGCTATGATAGATTGGGGAGCTTCATTAAAAGGCATGATGGTGGATAGGCAATGGCTAACATTTAAGAAACGAATGCTTGAATTGCAACAGTTATACATTCCTTTCTGGCGCAAAAACACAAGGAAAACGGCCCAACCATGGCTAAATAAAGAAATTAAGGACAGTATTAGATACAAAGAGGAGTCATATAAAGTTGCCAGAAAAAGTAGCAAGCCTGAGGATTGGGAGCAGTTTAGAGTTCAGCAAAAAAGGACCAAGAGATTGATTAAGAGGGGAAAAATAGAGAATGAGAGTAAACTTGCAAGGAACATAAAAGCAGACTGTAAAAGCTTCTACAAGTATGTAAAAAGGAAAGGATTAGTGAAGACAAATGTAGGTCTCTTACAGTAAGAAACAGGAGAATTTATAATGGGCAACAAGGAAATGGCAGAGCAATTAAACAAATACTTTGGTTCTGTCTTCACAGAAGAGGACACAAATAACTTCCCAGAAATGTTAGGGAACCAAGGGTCTAGTGAGCAGGAGGAATTAAAGGAAATTAGTATTAGTAAAAAAAGTGCAGGAGAAATTAATGGGACTGAAAGCCGATAAATCCATAGGGCCTGATAATCTGCATCCCAGAGTACTAAAAGAGGCAGCCATGAAAATAGTGGATGCAGGCTCGAAGGGCCGAATGGGCTACTCCTGCTCCTAATTTTCTATGTTTCTAAAGGCAGCAGGCACAGGGGAACACCACCAGCTGCAAGTTCCCCTCCAAGTCACACACCATCCTGTCATGGAAATATAACACCATTCCTTCATAGTTGCTGGGTCAAAATCCTAGGGATGAGCAATAAACGCTGGCCTTGCTAGCGACAAGAACGAATAATAAAAAAACAGCACCTCCCCTTCCCATGCAAGCACAGCAGATCCAACACATTGACTGTAAAGCACGTTGGCACCTCCGGTGCTCTTGAAAGGCGCTATATAAATGCAAGTCTTTCTTCTTTTCTCTCCCCGTAGACGCTGCCTTACCTGCTGAGTATTTCCAGCATTTTCTGTTTTTATTTCAGATTTCCAGCATCCGCTGTATTTTGCTTTTGTGTTGAGATGGGGAGAAACCCCCTGACTGCAGAGCGAGAATAAAATAAATTAATCAATAATTTTCTCCCCTAGCCACTGGGACCCTGAAGCCCCGTCCGCTCATTGTTCCTTTACAAAGATGGCAGCGCAGACGCTCCACTGCTCTATGAATCAAAATGGCGGCGCAGTGAAACGTCCAGATTTCCTTTACAAAGATGGCGGCGTTAACCGGGGCCTGTTGCCGGGAAAAAGCCCCGGATCTGCAAACGCGGAACCTACGTGTCCTTATTCGGGGCTTGCGACCTACACCAGATGCTTATGAAGCCCACCAGCCGGATCCATTACTCCCCTGCAACCACCACCTCTCACCTGCTGCGAAACTGTGTCTCCGGCCTGTGTCCGCTTCCAACTCTCCCCCAACTCTGATTGAAGTCACACTGCGCATGCTGCAAACACAGTCCCGCACCGCGCCTGCGCTCTGGTCTCCTGTAGTGTGAATAGGGCACATTCTACCCCGCGAGGAATGTTGGGTAATAGATCTGCCATTGAAAGCCCGAAACAGTGACTGGAGAATAATTTTCTGTGAACCGATTGAGATAAAATTAATAAATAATTCATACAGAAACCCAAGTGCACGGACCCTCTGCCATCGTTCAATCTTGCAGAATCCAAGCTCAAGTCACATGTGAACTCACTGGTGTCTCAGCAGGTTGGGTGAATTTCTTCCCACACACAGAATATTGAAACTGCCTCTCTCCAGTATGAATGCGCTGATCGTGCATCAGTTGCTTTCAACTTTGAAAGCTTTACTCACAGTAGGAGTATTTAAAGTAACAGTTCTCAATGTGGACACTCTGGAGTATCAACAGTTGAGATAATGGAATGGATCCCTGCCCACATGTGAAGTTTATAAACGGTCTCTCTCCGGTGTGACTGTGTCGGTGTGTCGGTAAATGGGATGATCAGTTGAATCCCTTTCCACATACAGAGCAGTGAATGGATTCTCCACATTACAAACATGTGAGTGTGGTAGTAGGTGAGATGAGCGAGTGAATCTCTTTCCACGCTCAGCTGGTGAATGGCCTCTCCCCGGTGTGACTATCCATGAATTTCCACCTCAGACGGGCAACTGAATGCATTCCCACGGTCCCCACATTTACACTGTTGATTCAGGTGGACGCAGGAGTCTCACAGGCTGGACGATTGGCTGAAGGTGCGTTCACACACAGAACATGTGTCCTGTTTCTCCCGCTGTGATTGGTGGCATTTTCCTTCTATATCCAATGCCCGATGATATTCAGCTCCTGATGAATCTGTCAGATCTTGACGTGATGTTTGGTTTGAGTTTCCCATCTGCAGATCCTGCCCTGCAAATGGTGTTTACAACTGGATTGAAATTCAGAACAGACAAATCTAGTTTCTACAGAACATTATGTCTCCTCCTGTCCCTCCTAAGCTGTAAATTCCCCATTCTACGCATTCTCTCTCCATCCTTACTGTCTGAAAAGAATGTTCATAACACCATCTGGGATTTTGTTTTTCCCCTTCTCTCCAAAAGTTGCTGAATCTGGCTGGGTGCAAGTCCACAGACATTAGTTAACCACTGGTGCCTTACCATCATCTGGCACAGTGAGTGTCACCAGCATTTCCACTGTGGTTGGCATCACAGCCGACTCCAATCCTGCCCTCAATTGACATTCAAACACTTCCCAGCTGAGGTCACTGGATCAGCATCAAGAGCAGGGGCACTGGCTGATTTTTACTTTTATTTAGATTAGTGGTACTGAGGGCCCTGAACTGCTGCCTTGGCTGAGATCAACTAACAGCCCAGATCAAGGATTGAACTTGGGACCTTCCCAGTCAGTAGTGCAGAGTGTTTTAAAGTGGGGAGGGGGGTTGGAACAGAATATTTTGAAACAAATGTCACTGCACCTTTAAAAAAACCTTCGTCAAACTGCAAAATTCAAAAGTCTTTCAAAATTACACAAGCAAGTCAAATGGATCTTCAAAAATAGTGAGATATTTTAGAAAGGCTCAAGTCACTAAAATAGACAGATTTACAATCACTTCACGAGTACAGAAGGGAGTGACTCGTAACAGGAGCTCTGTCAGTGAAGTCCTCCAACACTCCAAGATAAACGAGGCTGTCCCTTTAACTATAAATATGCAAAGAAAAGGGGTCACTGTCCCTTTAAATATATGCCCCATTCCCCCAGGCAGTGGGAGGAGGAACAGTGCATGGTCTCTTTATAACCTGACACAGCAGGCCTTGCGCAAGAACCCACTCTATGTGGGGGCGGGGCCTTGGGAACCAGCTCTATGTGGGGATCACTTACACTGAGCCACCAAATCCAGGGACCACTTACACTGAGACACCAAATCCAGGGATCACTTACACTAAGACATCAAATCCAGGGACCATTTACAGTGTGACACCAAATGAAAAGGGATGTGTCCAGTGACACTGGCATCATCAATAGTTGTTTCTATAACTAACCCCTAATCTTAACCCATTAACATAACCATGAACCTTTAATCCTAAATACTATCCCCTAGTCCTAACCACAACCACTAACCTGTAACCATAACCACAAACCCCTAATTGTAACACCTGCCCTGAACCCCAAGACCCCGACCACACACCCTAACTCATTCAGCATCAATAGTCATTGTGATGTCAGCGATGATGCAGGTTGGCCATGTTGTCAATGGTCATTGTGATGTCAGTGATGATGCAGGTTGGCCGTGTTGTCAACATTCCAAACTGCATGAAAAAGGTCACCAAAGAAACCTTGGAAAGAGCCCGCAGGCAGTTACTTTATTTGACGAGTAAAGTTTAGAGAGTAAAGTGCACAGATTGTCGTGGGAATGAAGGGCTTCTCTTTTCCCCTCTTCTTGCAGTTTTCCCCCTCACTGTGGAGGCCCAGAGATAATGCTTACAAGATGTGTGCAGCAGAGAGTGTTGTGTGCTTTTGGTTTATCGCTAATCATCACTGAGGCAGCCAGTTGTGGTTGTAAACAGTTCAGGACTACAGGAGGTCAAACAAGACAGGTGCATTCCTGATCAGAATGGTAGGTGGCTCAGTCTCTGGCCCAGTCTGGCTTTGTGTCCTTTCTGTTAGGACTCGTCCTTCTCATATTCAACACAATCTCGAGCGGCAGAGCGGGGCTATAAAAGGCCCCAGAGACCAGGTAAGGCCTCACAGCATCGGCAGGAATCTCGAGCAGCAGAGCGGGGCTATAAAAGTCCCAGAGACCAGGTAAGGCGTCACAGCATCGGCGGGAATCTCGAGCGGCAGAGCGGGGCTATAAAAGCCCCAGAGACCAGGTAAGGCCTCACAGCATCGGCGGGAAACTCAAGCAGCAGAGCGGGGCTATAAAAGTCCCAGAGACCAGGTAAGGCCTCACAGCGTCGGCGGGAATCTTGAGCGGCAGAGCGGGGCTATAAAAGCCCCAGAGACCAGGTAAGGCCTCACAGCATCGGCGGGAAACTCAAGCAGCAGAGCGGGGCTATAAAAGGCCCCAGAGACCAGGTAAGGCCTCACAGCGTCGGCGGGAATCCTGAGCGGCAGAGCGGGGTATAAAAGGCCCCAGAGACCAGGTAAGGCCTCACAGCGTCGGCGGGAAACCTGAGCGGCAGAGCGGGGCTATAAAAGGCCCCAGAGACCAGGTAAGGCCTCACAGCGTCGGCGGGAATCTCGAGCGGCAGAGCGGGGCTATAAAAGGCCCCAGAGACCAGGTAAGGCCTCACAGCGTCGGCGGGAAACCTGAGCGGCAGAGCGGGGCTATAAAAGTCCCCAGAGACCAGGTAAGGCCTCACAGCGTCGGCGGGAATCTCGAGCAGCAGAGCGGGGCTATAAAAGGCCCCAGAGACCAGGTAAGGCCTCACAGCATCGGCGGGAATCTCGAGCGGCAGAGCGGGGTATAAAAGTCCCCAGAGACCAGGTAAGGCCTCACAGCATCGGCGGGAATCTCGAGCGGCAGAGCGGGGTATAAAAGGCCCCAGAGACCAGGTAAGGCCTCACAGCATCGGCGGGAATCTCGAGCGGCAGAGCGGGGCTATAAAAGTCCCAGAGACCAGGTAAGGCCTCACAGCGTCGGCGGGAATCCTGAGCGGCAGAGCGGGGCTATAAAAGTCCCCAGAGACCAGGTAAGGCCTCACAGCGTCGGCGGGGATCTCGAGCGGCAGAGCAGGGCTATAAAAGGCCCCAGAGACCAGGTAAGGCCTCACAGCATCGGCGGGAATCCTGAGCGGCAGAGCGGGGCTATAAAAGGCCCCAGAGACCAGGTAAGGCCTCACAGCATCGGCGGGAATCCTGAGCGGCAGAGTGGGGCTATAAAAGGCCCCAGAGACCAGGTAAGGCCTCACAGCATCGGCGGGAATCTCGAGCGGCAGAGCGGGGCTATAAAAGGCCCCAGAGACCAGGTAAGGCCTCACAGCATCAGCAGGAATCTCGAGCGGCAGAGCGGGGCTATAAAAGGCCCCAGAGACCAGGTAAGGCCTCACAGCGTCGGCGGGAATCTCGAGCGGCAGAGCGGGGCTATAAAAGTCCCAGAGACCAGGTAAGGCCTCACAGCATCGGCGGGAATCTCGAGCGGCAGAGCGGGGCTATAAAAGGTCCCAGAGACCAGGTAAGGCCTCACAGCATCGGCGGGAATCCTGAGCGGCAGAGCGGGGCTATAAAAGACCCAGAGACCAGGTAAGGCCTCACAGCATCGGCGGGAATCTCGAGCGGCAGAGCGGGGCTATAAAAGACCCCAGAGACCAGGTAAGGCCTCACAGCATTGGCGGGAATCTCAAGCAGCAGAGCGGGGCTATAAAAGCCCCAGAGACCAGGTAAGGCCTCACAGCATCGGCGGGAATCTCGAGCGGCAGAGCGGGGCTATAAAAGGCCCCAGAGACCAGGTAAGGTCTCACAGCGTCGGCGGGAATCCTGAGCGGCAGAGCGGGGCTATAAAAGGCCCCAGAGACCAGGTAAGGTTTACCAGTCTCCAAACACGGAACTCGGAGGGAAGGAGAGAGGTAAAAAGTAATCCAAGTGTGACGTCACCAGAAAGCGGGTAAGTGATTGGTTGGTGAGTATTTCTCTCTTTTTTAAGCTTAAACTCTGTGGTTTATAGTTTCTAAGGTGCGATATTCATCATCTAGAATCGGAGCAGAGGGTATTTAAAAATGATATTAATAAATTAAATTAATTACATAGAATGGGAGATCAGGTGATGTGTTGCTGCTGCAATATGTGGGAGCTGGTGGACACCATTGATGTTCACGGTGATCACATTTGCAGTAAGTGTTGGCTGCTTGAGGAATTCTGGCTTCGTGTTGAAGAGCTGGAGTCCGAGCTTGAAACACTGAGACACATCAGGGAGGGGGAGAGTTACCTGGACTCTGTGTATCAGGAGGTAGTCACACCAATTAGATTAATTAATTCAGATGTAGTCCGTGGCCAGGGTCAGGATGGTGTGACTAGAAGTGAGGCAGGTACGGGGATCCAGGAGGTAGTGTTGGAGGAGCCGCAGCCCTTGCTCTTGTCTAACAGGTTTGAGGCTCCTACTCCCTGTGAGGATGGGAACAGGGACTGCGGGGAGGATGAGCAACCTGGCCACAGCACCGTGGAGCGGGGGGCCATTCAAGTGGGGGGAGTTAAAAGAAATGTTGTAGTGGTAGGGGATAGTATCGTTAGGGGGATAGATAGAGTTCTTTGCAGCTGAGAGCGAGAGTCCCGAAGGCTGTGTTGCCTGCCTGGTGCCAGGGTTAAGGACATCTCCTCTGGGCTGGAAAGAAACTTGGAGTGGGAGGGGGAGGATCCAGTTGTTGTGGTCCATGTTGGTACCAACGACATAGATAGGACAAGGAAGGAGGTTCTGCTGAGGGAGTTTGAGCAGCTAGGGGCCAAATTAAAAAGCAGAACCACAAGGGTAATAATCTCTGGATTACTACCTGAGCCACGTGCAAATTTGGCTAGGGTAAATAAAATTAGAGAGTTAAATGCGTGGCTCAAAGACTGGTGTGGGAGAAATGGGTTTTGCTTCCTGGGACACTGGCATCAGTACTGGGACAGGAGAGAGCTGTTCCATTGGGACGGACTTCACTTGGCCAGTGCTGGGACTAGAATCCTGGCGAATCGAATAACTAGGGCTGTAGAGAGGGCTTTAAACTAATTAGTGGGGGGGAGGTTTTAAGAGAGTGAAATATAAAAATGACAGCGGAGAAGGCAATAGAGCAAGGTAGCAGTGGGGGAATTAAAAACCAGAGCGTGTCAGGAAGGGACAGAATGTATAATAATAAAGGTAAAGTAGTAAAAGGGGTAAAAGCAGGAATAAATTGTCAGAAAACATATTTGAAAGTTCTTTATCTGAATGCACGCAGCATTCGTAACAAAATTGACGAGTTGATGGTACAAATAACTACACATGGGTATGATCTGGTGGCCATTACGGAAACATGGCTGCAAGATAATCATGACTGGGAGCTAAACATACAAGGGTATTTGACTATTAGGAAGGACAGACAGGAAGGAAAGGGAGGTGGGGTTGCTATGTTAATAAAGGATGGAATCACTGCAATAGTCAGAAATGATATTGGGTCAAAGGATCAGGATAGTGAAACAGTTTGGGTGGAGATAAGGAATAATAAGGGGGAAAAGTCACTAGTGGGCGTAGCCTATAGGCCTCCTAACAGTTGCAACTCTGTTGGTCAGAGTATAAATCAGGAAATAGTTGGGGCTTGTAAAAAGGGAACAGCTATAATCATGGGGGATTTTAATTTTCATATTGACTGGACTAATCAAATTGGGCATGGCAGCATTGAGGAAGAGTTCATAGAGTGTATTAGGGATGGGTTCCTTGAGCAGTATGTAACTGAACCAACCAGGGGGCAGGCAATCTTAGATCTGGTCCTGTGTAATGAGACAGGATTAATAAAAAATGTCCTAGTAAAGGATCCCCTTGGAATGAGTGACCATAATATGGTTGAATTCCAAATTCAGTTTGAGGGTGAGAGTTGGATCTCAAACCAGCGTACTAAGCTTAATTAAAGGAGACTATGAAGGTATGAGAGTAGAATTGACTAAAGTGGACTGGGAAAACAGATTAAAGTGTAAGACGGTACAAGAGCAGTGGTCTACATTCAAGGAGATATTTCACATCTTTCAAGAAAAATATATTCCACTGAGGAAAAAGGGGAGTAAAAGAAAAGACAGCCATCCATGGCTTAGTAAAGTAATAAAGGATAGTATTTGACTGAAAACAAGGGCATATAAAGTAACCAAATATAATGGGAGGATAGAAGATTGGGAAGCATTTAAAAGGCTGCAAACAATAACTAAAAGATTAATTAAGAAAGGGAAGATAGATTATGAAAGTAAACTAGCAAAAAATATAAAAACAGATAGCAAGAGTTTCTGCAGCTATATAAAAAGAGAAAGGGTGGCTAAAGTGAATGTTGGTCCCTTAGAGGATGGAACCGGGAAACTAGTGGTGGGGAACATGGAGATGGCAAAGACGCTGAACAAATATTTTGTATCAGTCTTTACAGTAGAGGACACTAAAAATATCCCAACACTGGACAAACAGGGGGCAATGGGGGGGGGGAGGAGTTAAACATGATTAAAATCACTAAGGAGATGGTACTCAGTAAAATAATGGGACTTAAGGCGGATAAATCCCCCGGACCTGATGGCCTACATCCTAGGGTCTTGAGAGAAGTGGCGGTAGGGATTGTGGATGCATTGGTGATCATTTTCCAGAACTCCCTGGACTCAGGAAAGGTCCCGGCAGATTGGAAAACTGCTAATGTAACACCCTTATTTAAGAAGGGAAGTAGACAAAAAGCTGGAAACTATAGACCAGTTAGCCTAACATCTGTGGTTGGCAAAATGTTGGAGTCCATTATTAAGGAAACAGTAACAGAGCATTTGGATAAACATAATTTAATAGGACAGAGTCAGCATGGTTTTACGAAGGGGAAGTCATGTTTGACAAATTTGCTCGAATTCTTTGAGGATATAACATACAGGGTGGATAAAGGGGAACCAGTGGATGTAGTGTATTTGGATTTCCAAAAGGCATTTGACAAGGTTCCACACAAAAGATTACTGATCAAGATAAAAAATCACGGGATTGGGGGTAATATACTGGCATGGGTGGAAGATTGGCTATCTAACAGAAAACAAAGAGTTGGGATAAATGGTTTGTTCTCGGGCTGGCAATCATTAACTAGTGGTGTTCTGCAGGGGTCAGTGCTGGGACCCCAACTCTTTACAATCTATATTAACGATTTGGAGGAAGGGACCGAGTGCAACATATCCAAGTTTGCCGACGATACAAAGATGGGAGGGAAAGCAATGAGTGAGGAGGACATAAAAAAACCTGCAAAAGGACACAGACAGGCTAAGTGAGTGGGCAGAAATTTGGCAGATGGAATATAATGTTGGAAAGTGTGAGGTTATGCACTTTGGCGGAAAAAATTAAAGAGCAAGTTATTATCTAAATGGAGAGAAACTGCAAAGTGCTACAGTACAAAGGGATCTGGGGGTCCTGGTGCATGAAACACAAAAAGTTAGTATGCAGGTGCAGCAGGTGATCAGGAAGGCCAATGGAATCTTGGCTTTTATTGCAAGGGGGATGGAGTATAAAAACAGGGAAGTCTTGCTGCAGTTATACAGGGTATTGGTGAGGCCACACCTGGAATATTGCGTGCAGTTTTGGTTTCCATATTTAAGAAAAGTTATACTTGCTCTCGAGGCGATTCAGAGAAGGTTTACTCGGTTGATTCCAGAGATGAGGGGGTTGACGTATGAGGAAAGGTTGAGTAGGTTGGGACTCTACTCATTGGCGTTCAGAAGAATGAGAGGCGATCTTATCGAAACATATAAGATTGTGAGGGGGCTTGATCGGGTGGATGCGGTGAGGATGTTTCCACTGATGGGTGAGATTAGAACTAGGGGGCATAATCTTAGAATAAGGGGCTGCCCTTTCAAAACTGAGATGAGGAGAAACTTCTTCACTCAGAGGGTAGTAAATCTATGGAATTTGCTACCCCAGAGAGCTGTGGAAGCTGCAACATTAAATAGATTTAAAATGGAGATAGACAGTTTCCTAGCTGATAAGGGAATTAGGGGTTACGGGGAGAGGGCAGGGAAGTGGACGTGAGTCTAGATTCGGATCAGCCATGATCCTATTGAATGTCGGAGCAGGCCCGAGGGGCCGTATGGCCTACTCCTGCTCCTACTTCTTATGTTCTTATGTTCTTATGATGATATGATAGAAATGTTTAAACTGATGAAAGGTGGGATGGGGTCGATAGAAGCCGGCTGTTTCCAGTAGTTGAGGGGTGAAGACAAGGAGCCAGAGATACAAGATTAAATGTAGGAGATTTGGAACAGTGATCGAGAGAACCTTCTTCACACAGAGAGTTGTGAGGCTGTGGAATTCACTTCCAGGGTCAGTGGTTGGGTAACAAGGTTCTGTGGTGACAAGTGATCCTCATGTTTTTATCCAGGACAGGCCTCAGCCCAGTCACTTGCTCCAAATGTTGATGCAATGGTTCAAGCTGAGAGGTGCCAGGGATCAGGAGCAGCAGCAGTTGTAAATAAAATCTAACTGTAATCACTGATATAGTTTATCTTCATTTATTCCTATTTTAATAACTTTTGCTGAATGTGGCCCACAACAAGTGCCAGGATATCGGATCAGACCCACCAGGAGTTTGACACCCCTGAAGTCGACAATGTCAACCGGATTCCCCTCATCCATCAACCGAGCAACTTCTTCACAAACTCCAGCTAGTTTGTAGACGTGACCTTGTTTTCTGAAGCCGTGTTGAGTCTCTCTAACGGCCCCTTCCCTTTCCCCGGTGATCATAAACAGCATCTCTCAGGATCCCTTCAAGCATCTTCCCCGTGATTGAGGTCACACTGATGGGCCTGTAGTTCCCCGGCTCTGATCTGTCCCCGATTTGGAAAATGGGAGCGAGGTGAGCTACCTTCCAATCTCAGGGAACAATCCCTGACTCTATGGAGCTGTTGATGATACGGGCAAGGGGCTCACAGAGCAACATCCCATCTCTTTAAACACCCTTCAGAAGTGTCAGTGGTGGAGTTCCGAAGTTGGAGTGATCCCAGAGTAACTGTCGGGATCGCACCCCCGTGGATGTTCCAGGTCGTGTATTTTTAGTTATCCTGGTGTCTAACACACACACATCAATAAAACAGGGAATTCCTGGAAACACGCTGCAGGTTTATCTGGAGATCAAATATCTGTTGTACGATTGTACCAGCAGTTAACAGGCTCCTGGGAACTCCTCCCTCTGCTATTTTAATGCTGACTTTAACCAACTTACTTTAATCGAGTTGATGCCTGCCTTAAAATGGTAGACTCAGGACTGTCAGATAAACACTTTAAACCTTCACAGAATAATTCCATATTTAGACTGGAAACTTAAACCTGCCATTTCACTTTCAGTCAGGAACAGATCGCAGTTTGACACCAATCTCTGATTTGACAGCATGTTCCCAGCATTCACCGTTGTTCTTCCCGACTCTAAACATAGTTGTAAAGGAGCCTTCTGTTCCATGCCTAGGAGCTCTGGACCATGGAAGAGAGCGGCTGAGACACATTTCTTACACGCCTCAAGATTAACCCGCACGGAGACTTTGCTGTCAGTGAAGAGAGACGAGAAAGACCAAAGTGCCGTTTGCCCCTCTCAGTGTGGCCCTGAAGGACTGTGTCCAGTGTTTGGTTCACTGCCACCTCTCTTCCAGGAATGCCCACCTTGAAGAAGTTCTGCTCTTCTCTTCGACGGGATTTCCGTTTGTCTCTTCAACCTTGTTCATCTTCATTGCTTTCAGTTTCCCTTCTCGTGTTTGATCAGGTATCTGCCAAGACTCGGTTTCACAGCCACATCTCTTTCCTCAGCAACTGTCTCCAGTTCCGACTTATTCCACGTGGATTCCAACTAAACTTCCACCCTTCATGTTTCGGATCCACCCAGGATTACAAATATCTCCAAGATATTCATCGTTCCTCGAACTACTGCTCTCGCCGCATCCTGAGATCCACGCTCAACGCCACGCGGCACCACATGAACACTCTCGACCTCTCTCTTCAGCAACACCGGCGAACTCTATCTCAAAGCTGTCTGGGTCCACAGTTCCATTTCGTTCTTCTAATTATCCGACGCTTCAACAAAAACTTTTTTTCTTCCTTTCTGATGTCAAGGATCGCAAGCTTCATCAACTCTTGGACACCAACGCCCCTCCGAAACCTTCTTCCCCATCACTTTCCTCTGACCCCCCTTCTCCCAATCTCACCCCCTGCTGCGTTTTCACTATCCCCTCTGACCTTCCCCTCTCTGACCCCGAACAATCAGTCCTCAGCAAAGGCCTGAGCTTCATCCCCTACGCCCCAACCTCAATGAATTTCGAGCTCGGCATGATGCTGAACTCTTTTTCCGCCGCCTTCGCCTCCATGCCCACTTCTTTGGCCAGGAGTCTTCCCCCCGCATGGCTGATGCTTTCTCCCACTTTCAGAATTCTCGTTCTACCTGGACCCCTCCCCCTGGCCTCTTACCCTCTCTAGATCTTTTCATCGCTAACTGCCGCCGCGACATCTGCCATCTCCATTTCTCTGCTCCACTCACTCACTCCAACCTACCTCCCTCTGAACTTGCAGCACTCCATTCTCTCAGATCCAACCCGACATTGTCATTAAACCTGCTGACAAGGGTGGTGCTGTTGTTGTTTGGCGAACCAACCTCTACCTAGCGGAAGCTGAACGCCAACTCTCCGACACCTCCTCCTACCTCCACCTGGACCATGACCCCACTACCGAACATCAAACCATCGTTTCCAAGACTGTCACTGACCTCATCTCCTCTGGAGATCTTCCCCCCACGGCCGCCAACCTCATAGTTCCCCAACCCCGCACTGCCCGCTTCTACCTCCTTCCCAAGATCCACAAAGAGGACTGCCCTGGTACACCCATCGTTTCAGCCTGTTCTTGCCCCACCGAACTTATCTCTTCCCATCTCGACTCTATTTTTTCCTCCCCTTGTCCAGTCTCTTCCCACCTACATCTGCGACTCTTCTGACGCCCTCCCCCACTTTAACAGTTTCCAGTTTCCTGGCCCCAAACGCCTTCTTCTCACCATGGACGTCCAATCCCTCTACACCTCCATCCCCCACCAGGATGGCCTGAGGGCGCTCCGCTTCTTCCTTGAACAGAGGCCCGACCAGTCCCCATCCACCACTACCCTCCTCTGCCTGGCTGAACTTGTTCTCACATTGAACAACTTCTCCTTTGACTCCACTTATTTCCTCCAAATCAAAGGTGTTGCTATGGGTATTCGCATGGGTCCTAGCTTTGCCTGCCTTTTTGTGGGATATGTGGAACACTCTTTGTTCCAGTCCTACTCGGTCCCTTCCCTCACCTCTTTTTCCGGTACATTGATAACTGTATCTGTGCCGTTTCCTGCTCTCACCCTGAACTAGACAATTTCATTCACTTTGCCTCCAATTTCCACCCTTCCCTCACCTTCACATGGTCCATCTCCGACTCTTCCCTTCCCTTCCTCGACTTCTCCGTCTCCATCTCTGGGGATAGGTTATTGACCAACATTCACTACAAGCCCACTGACTCCCACAGCTACCTGGAGGACTACACTTCCTCCCACCCCACCTCCTGTAAGGACTTTATTCCATTCTCCCAGTTTCTCCATCTCTGCTGCATCTGCTCCGATGATGCCACCTTCCACACCAGTGCTTCCGACATGTCTTCCTTTTTCCTCAACCGAGGATTCCCCTCTACCATGGTTGACATGGCCCTCGACCGGGTCCGTTCTATCTCCCGTACTTCTGCCCTCACCCCTGCCCCTCCCTCCCGGAACCACGATAGGGTTCCCCTTGTCCTCACCTTTCACCCCACCAGCCTCCACATTCAACGGATCACCCTCCGCCATTTCCGCCACCTCTAACGTGATCCCCCACCAAACGCATCTTCCCCTCCCCTCCCCTTTCAGCATTCTGTAAGGACTGCTCCCTCCGAGACAGCCTAGTCCACTCCTCTATCACCCCCAGCACCCCTTCCCTTCGCCTGGCACCTTCCCATGCAAGCGCAGGAGATGCAACACCTGCCCTTATACCTCCCCCCTTCCCACTGTCCAGGGCCCCAAACACCCCTTCCAGGTGAAACAGCGATTTACTTGTACTTCTTGCAATCTAGTATACTGTATTCGCTGCTCACGATGTGGTCTCCTCTACATTGGGGAGACCAAACGCAGATTGGGCGACCGCTTTGCGGAACACCACCATTCAGTCCGTAAGGGTGACCCCGAGCTTCCGGGCGCCTGTCATTTTAATTCACCGCTCCATTTCCATTCAGACCTCACCGTCCTTGGCCTCTTGTATTGTTCCACGGAAGCTCAACGTAAGCTCGAGGAACAGCACCTCATCTTCCGATTAGGCACTTTACAGCCTTCCGGACTCAATATCGAGTTCAACAGTTTCAGATCATAACCTCGGCCCCTATTACATTTTTATATATATTTTTTATCCACACCTTTGTTTTGTGCCCTTCCCCCTTTTTTTCTCTCCCACATGGCAGCTGTCTCCCATTCTGCCAGCACATTTCACACCTAATCTAGAGCCGTCTTTTGTCTCCACTAGTCCGATCACCATCTCGTCTCGGTTTGAATTCCTCTTAATGTCTCTTCACTTCTTTTGTTCTATCCCAGCCCCCAAGCTGGCCTTTTAATCTGTTTCATTTCCTGTGTTTTTCAGTCCTGACGAAGGGTTTCGACCTGAAACATTGACTCTATTTCTCTCTCCACGGATGTTGCCTGGCCTGCTGAGTTTTTCCAGCATTTTCTGTTGTTTCTCCAGTCCCTTGTTCAGGGCCCGGGGCCCGGGGAGGCTGTGGGCCTTCATTCCCCTTATTGGACACAAGGCTCTTTGTCTCACAATACACTGGCTCAGATTTTACTATAGACTTTTAAAATTCATGAATAAAAGCAGATAAACCTCGTGCTTCTGTAGAACAAACTTTTTAATATTTGGGAGTAAAAGTACAAGTTTTTTTTCCCTCTGGGGAATTTGTTATTAGTTTCAGGAAACAACAACAACCACTTGTATTTATAAAGCGCCTTTAATGTAGTAAAACACCCCAAGGCGCTTCACAGGATCGTTAGAAAACAAAATTTGACACCGAGCCACATAAGGAGATATTCGGGCAGATGACCAAAAGCTTGGTCAAAGAGGTAGGTTTTAAGGAGCATCTTAAAGAAGGAGAGAGAGGTAGAGAGATGGAGAGGTTTAGGGAAGGAATTCCAGAGCTTAGGGCCCAGGCAGCTGAAGGGACAGCCACCAATGGTGGAGCGATTAAAATCGGGGATGCTCAAGAGGCCGGAATTAGAGAAGCGCAGATATCTCAGGAGGTTGTAGAGGCTGGAAGAGATTACAGAGATAGGGAGGGGCGAGGCCATGGAGGGATTTGAAAACAAGGATGAGAATTTTAAGGATGAGACACTTGAGGAAAAGCAGGGAGTGGGGGAGGGTCAAGCCCTTATGGGACAGGGTTGCTAATTCTGTTCTGCGACAGTTACTGCGACAGACTATCTCCCCCTCTCCTCCACACAGGGATTTGTGGTAGTTTAAAGGGACAGTGATTCTCCTTGTTCTGTGAGATTGTAATTAAAGGGACACTACTCTGAGATGGCTGCGAATCTTTAGTGTCGCCAGCCTTTCTAAAACATCTTCCTGTCTTTGAGGATCTGTGTGAACTCGCTGGTGACTCAGCAGGTTGGATGAACTCTGAAACCTCTTTGCACAGTCAGAACATTTAAAGGGTCTCTCATCGGTTCTGGGGCAGGAGGGATCTGGTTAACAGTGATCACAATATCATTGGGTTTAAAGTAGTTATGGAAAGGGACAAAGAAAAATCAACGGTGAAAATACCCAGCTGGAAGAGAACCAATTTCAGTGATTTGAGAAGGGATCGAGCACAGGTGGACTGGAAACAAAGATTGTCCAGGAAAACAGTGAATGACCAATGGCAGGCCTTCAGGGCTGAGATAGTTCGGGTAAACATAGAAATATAGAACATAGGAGCAGGAGTAGGCCATTCGGCCCCTCGAGCCTGCTCCGCCATTCAATGAGATCATGGCTGATCATCCAAATTCAGTACCCTGTCCCTGCTTTCTCCCCATATCCCTTGATCCCTTTAGCCTTAAGAAATATATCCAACTCCTTCTTGAATATATTTAATGAATTGGCCTCAACTGCCTTCTGTGGTAAAGAATTCCACAGGTTCACCACTCTCTGGGTGAAGAAATTCCTCCTCATCTGTGTCCTAAATGGCTTACCCCTTATCCTTAGACTGTGACCCCTGGTTCTGGACTCCCCGACCATCGGGAACATCCAATGGTGTTCAATCCAAGCATATTCCCATAAGGAGGAAAGATGGGGCATCCAAAGCTAGAGCTCCCTGGATGAGAAAGGATATTGAGGTTGGAATAAAACAGAAAAAGGAGGGTTATGACAAATGTCAGGTACAGAATACAGTCAAAAACCAGGCAGAATACAGAGAGTGCGGGGAAATTGAAACAGGATATAAGAAGGGCAAAGAGACAATATGAGA
This sequence comes from Somniosus microcephalus, assembly GCF_052327205.1. Taxonomy (NCBI): domain Eukaryota; kingdom Metazoa; phylum Chordata; class Chondrichthyes; order Squaliformes; family Somniosidae; genus Somniosus; species Somniosus microcephalus. The sequence goes on from NC_140990.1 coordinate 78,048,221, forward strand.
AAAGATTAGCGGGTAACATAAAAGAGAACCCAAAAATCTTCTATAAACATATGAAAAGTAAAAGGATAGTTAAAGGAATGGTGGGGCCGATTAGGGACCAAATAGGAGCTCATCATACGGAGGCAGAGGGCGTGGCTGAGGTACTGAATGAATACTTAGCATCTGTCTTCACAAAAGAAGAGGATGAAGTTAATGTCGCAGTAGAGGAGGGGGGAGTAGAGAAACTGGATAAAAATGGATAGAAAGGAGGTGCTAAATAGGTTGTCATCACTCAAAGTTAACAAGTAACCCGGTCCAGATGTGATGCAACCTCGATTGCTGAGGGAAGCTAGAGTGGAGATAGCAGAAGCTCTGACCACAATCTTTCAATCTCCCTCAGATATATGGGAGGGGTGCCAGAGGACTGGAGGATTGCAAATGTTACACCTTGTTTAAAAAAGGGGAGAGGGATAAACCTGGTCACTACAGGCCAATCAGTCTAATGTCAGTGGTGGGTGAACGACTAGAGACCATTGTCAAGGACAAAATTAATTCTCACTTGGAGAAGCATGGGTTAATAAGGGGCAGCCAGTATGGATTTGTTAAATGTAAATCGTGTCTGACTAAACTGATTGAGTTCTTTGATGAAGTAACAGAGGGTTGATGAAGGTAGTGCAGTAGATGTTGTATATATGGACTTTCAAAAGGCATTTGATAAAGTACCACATAAGAGACTTTCTCGGAAAATAGAAGCACAGGGAATTAAAGGGCTGATGGTAATTTGGGTATAATTGGCTAAGGGAGAGGAGGCAGTGAGTAGTGCTGAGGGATGTTTTTCTGACTGGAGGGAAGTATGCAGTGGGTTCCCCCAGGGGTCGGGATTAGGACCACTGCTTTTCTTGTTATATATAACTGACCTGGACTTGGGTATAGGTGTACAAGTTTGAAGTTTACGGATGATACAAAACTTGGCAACGTAGTAAATAGTGAACATAGTAGTAGCAGACTTCAGGAGGACAGAGACAGACTGTGAAATGAGCAGACACAAGGCAGATGAAATTAAATGAGGATAAGTGAGAAGTGATGCACTTTGGGAGAAACAACAGGGAGAGGCCGTATAATCTAAATGGGACTATTTTGAGGGGGTGCAAGAGCAGAGGGACCTGGGGGTCCATATTCACAAATCTTTGAAAGTGCCACGGCAAGTTGGTGAGGCGGCTCAGAAAGCGTATGGGATACTTGGCTTTGTAAATAGGGCCACTGAATACAAAAACAAGGAAGTTACACTAAACCTTTACAAATCACTAGTTAGGAATATAGGACAGGAGGAGGCCATTCAGCCCCTCAAGCCTGTTCTGCCATTCAATGAGATCATGGCTGATCTGTGACCTAACTCCATACACCCGCCTTTGGCCCATATCCCTTTATACCTTTGGTTAACAAAAACCTATCAATCTCAGATTTAAAATTAACAATTGATCTCGCATCAATGACCGTTTGCGGAAGAGAGTTCCAAACTTCTACCACCCTTTGTGTGTAGAAGTGTTTCCTAATTTCACTCCTGAAAGGTCTGGCTCTAATTTTTAGACTATGCCCCCTAGTCCTAGAATCCCCAACCAGCGGAAATAGTTTCTCTCTATCTACCCTATCTGTTCCCCTTAATATCCTGAAAACTTCGATCAGATCACACCTTAACCTTCTAAATTCCAGGGAATACAACCCTAATTTGTGTAATCTCTCCCCGTAACTTAACCCTTGAAGTCCGGGTATCATTCTGGTAAACCTACGCTGCACTCCCTCCAAGGCCAATATACCCTTCCTAAGGTGTGGAGCCCAGAACTGCTCACAGTACTCCAGGTGTGGTCTAACCAGGGTTTTGTACAGCTGCAGGGTTTTGGCCTCAGCTGGAGTCTTGTGTACAGTTCTGGGCACCACACTTTAGGAAGGATGTCAAGGCCTTGGAGAGGGTACAGAGGAGGTTGACCAGGATGGTACCAGGGATGAGGGAGTTCAGTTATGTGGAGAGATTGGAGAAGCTGGGATTGTTCCCCTTAGAGCAGAGATGGTTAAGAGGAGACATAATAGAGGTGTTCAAAATGATGAGGGGTTTTGATCGAGCAAGCAGGGAGAAACTGTTCACTCTGGCAAGTGGGTCGGTAACCAAAGGTCACAGATTTAAAATAGTTGCTAAACGACTAGAGGGAAATGAGGAGAATTGTTTTCACACAGAGGGTTGTTAAGATCTGGAACGCACCATCTGAAATGATGCTGGAATCAGGTTCACCAGAAACTTTCAAACGATAATTGGGCATGTCCTTGAAGAGGACTAGTTTGCAGAGTTCTGGGGATAAAGCTGGGGTTTGGGACTAAATTGGACAGCTCTCTCAAAGAGCCGGCACAGACATGATGGGCCGAATCACCTCCTTCTGTGCTGTTAGATTCGACGATCAGTGTGAATACGCTGGTGTCCCTTAAGGCTCTTCGAGCTTTTAAAGCTCTTCCCACAGTCAGAACATTTAAAGGGTCTCTCACCAGTGTGAACTCGCTGATGTGCCAGCAGGTTGGAGGACCGAGCGAATCCCTTCCCACACACGGGGCAGGTGAATGGTCTCTCTCCAGTGTGTAGGTGTTGGTGTCGCTTCAGCTCCCCGGAGCTTTTAAAGCTCTTCCCACAGTCAGAACATGTAAAGGGTCTCTCTCCAGTGTGAACTCGCTGATGTACCAGCAGGTGGGTTGACTCAGTGAATCCCTTCCCACACACAGAGCAGATGAATATCCTCTCCCCAGTGTGTAGGCGCTGGTATTGCTTGAGCTCCCAGGAGCTTTTAAAGCTCTTCCCGCACTCAGAACATTTAAATGGTCTCTCGCCAGTGTGAACTCGCTGTGTAATGGGGTTTTCGATCGACGAGGTCTCTCTCTCTCTCTCACTCTAGAGGCCTCTCTCTCTTGCACAGTAACTTACCGAGTGGTTCGACCCACTCACCCCTTAGGTTCTATACACTGGACTTTGAGGCAGGAATTACAATGCAGAGAATACTCTGTAGACCAAGTTTAATGAAACGAAAGGAAATTTTATTGCATGAAGGAAAAATTGAATGTAAGCCAGTAAGGTACATGGGAGGGAAAAACAAATCATAATACGGTACTAACCAACATATCTACAGGCATATTACGCTTTACAAGGTTCATCATGAAATAGGGAAGCACACGGAACATCGAGCGACAACAACTCATTGTTAGTTATCCCCTAAAATGCCCACCCCCTAAACCTAGCTAGATTAGATTATGAGGGGCCAGAAACGTGCTCACCAATCCCAGTTAGACACATAGAGGTTTTGAATTCTGTGTTTTGGTCCTCTCAGGCGTCCTGTCTTCACGTGGTCAGTGGAACGCAGCGGGCTGCGACACACTCTTCTCTCCCTCGAGGTGATGGACTCAGACAGGCTGGATGTTAGCAGGCCTGGACATCGGTGTGGAGAGAGGCCATCTGTTTGACCATTTTCATATCGATTTCTTCTTGTCTCGTCAACGTCCCGGGGTTGGTCGATGATCTCCCGACAGTTACCCCGGGGCTGGATGCTGACTTGATCTCCCCTCTCGAACCTCTCCGAACTCGAATCTCGATCCTCCGTCGTCTCCACTCGAACTCTGCACCAATGAAGCTGATGCTCCTCAATGGTTCCTGAAAACTCGATGGTCTCCGATCCCAATTCTCTCTCCGGACTCTCAACGCTACCCCAGGACTCCAATCCGAATTCCTTCTTCTACCTTCTACCTTTTTCTACCTTTTCAACGATACCCCAGGACTCCAGTTATACTTTTCCGTGGAGGCCTTTATCTCCCGCCAAATCAAGGTTAGTCTTTGTTTAATTTTTGGCAGGCTTGTAGCACAGCGGGGTAGTCTTTGTTTTTAAAGTATCTTCGGGATGGCCGGTAACTGCCATCTCTGGTCTGGAATGACCTTGTATTGTCTTTAATGTCCCTCTTTGAACTTGAATCTGTTCCCCTTTGTCTGGGTAAACATTTAGATGCCCTTTATCTGCAGGCCAATCTGATCGGATCTGCATCCAATCTGTATGTATGGGGCTCTGTCTGGTTTCGTTTTCCCTGAAACTGCCTTCCAGAACTTACTGTGGGCTGAATCCACAAAAGCTGTCTGGGGACTGCAGGAACCATTTTAAAGTGTCCCAAAAGCTGGTCATGGGGTCTGGTGGCCATTTTGTGTGTCCCTTTTTCTGGGTTTCTTTTAAAACAGTCTTAAAAATTAAGGCCTTTTCTGCCAATAGACCCTTATAGGACAATGTTCAATTTTGCAAATTCTACAGTCCCCCCCGATGATACTATAACTTGCTTGAAGTATCATAATTCTGGGTGAGCAAAATTTTCTGACTCTCCATAATCAAACCATCCCCTGTATTTACCTATCTATGACCCCACGACACATGCATTTCCCATTTCAGAAAACCCACAGTGTACATTAAGCATCTATAGATGGCAATACATTGGAGTTAAAATCTGACATGCACATTTCCAGGCATGGAGGGGGCCTAGTACCCCTACACCACCTGGTTCATACATATTATTTTTATTAATAACAACACACATAATAAACTTCAATAAAAAAAATACACAAAGAAAATACACACAAAATCACACATGAATACTATCAAAAATAGAGGAGGGAGGGAAACTCTAACTTTATACATAGCAGCAAAATTTAAACGGGTGTCTCCTCGTCTACCCGCACATAATGCTCCCTCCATTCTCCTCTGTTCTCATACTTCTGGAAACGTTTGTCCCTCTTACAATGTACAAAGAGTAAATAAATCACAATAAAAATCTGACATACTACGAGGATGTGGGAGGCTATCCTAATCCAAGAAGGGACTTCTATATCAGTGAACAGGTCCCACCACTGTGGGGTCACTATATCTAATATGTCTGCCCCTATTTCTAATGTCTTCTGCTCCAGCGTGTAAAAATGTTTCTGTGAAACGGCAACGGCTTTTAGTATCTTGGTGAGGTGTTCAGGGAGAGGGGGAATGATGTAGCCAAAATGTGCAACGAATCGTTGCAGATCGGTGAAATTTTCCTTGACAGTGAGGTGAACAGTGGAAGGTTCAGGAATAGGGACAATTCACTCTTGGGCCACTTGAACTTCTGCCTTGGGTTTGAAACAGAAACTGCTGTCACTGACCAGACACCAGCCGTGCTGTCCATGTTGGTAGTGGGGCACTGCAGTGGTGACACAGTATGTCCCACCTCCTATATATGCCACCTGTGGGGGCACATGGCTTTGTGCCATTGCCTCCATGGTGCAATTTATAGGCTTCGCGCCAGCAGTTCTGAACCCGCACTGTGGTTTCGAATAGGCATTCAAGTGCTGGGGATACAGGATGATGTGTGCTCCCCGGCTCCGGCACTCCGAGAGGTCGGTACCCGTGATTGCATGCTCCCATCGAATGACGTAAGGTGGGACCGCTGTGTAGCGAATGTGTGCACCCCCTTGAATGACTCCAATGTTCTCCACCCTGTATGCCGGGGCGGGTTTAGCTGTCTTTCCCATAACCGGCATTCTTACCACTATACCCATAATGGTGTGATTAGACCGCCCACAGTCCACTGGGACTGGGTAGGCCTCTGAAGCTAGTCTGAGCTGGCACGGACTTAATGCGTTCTCAAAAGGGTGGAGGGCTGCGAGGTGCTTATTGCTGATCCAGGAGGGGACCAAACCTTGTTTTAAATCCTCCAGATTACTGCGGCCCTCGCCCAATAACCACGCCCCATACAGCATGCACGCTTCGTTCTGCGCAGCCTGATCTGACGCATTCCGATCCTCTCTGATGAGAGCATTTACCGTTTTAGCGTGTTTCTCCAGCTCAGCTATGATTTCTTTTAAGTGTAGTGTCATGGCCTGGTCCTCATGTAACTCAGAACCCACTACCTTATTCTCGTCCGTCAGTATCTTTCTTAACTGCGCTTTTAGACCATTGATCTGGGTCTGCAGCTCCACGTCATCCAGAGTGTTGATGACGGAAGTCCCTGTGTTAAAGGCAGTAAAAATATCATTGACTGTACCCCTTCTTTGTCTCCCTACCCCGTCCAAGACCTCATGCGGTGTGGTGTACAATCCGGCTCTTTCGACATTGGCAAAGTCGAACTCATAAAATTGTCTGAACATATTTAATACAATTGCTCCATTTCCTTGGGGCACCACTCTGGCAATCGCACCTCGGTGAGGTTTAAAATCACCGAGGCCACCGCATAGTGCACCCCTTGGTACAGCACCTGACCTGTGGGTACTAATACCAGTCCGTTCCCGGGTCCCTTGGTAGTGGTGGGGCACCCTTCCTTGCGGGCTTTGGCTACCGGACTCGTGGGCAGGGGCTTGCGGGGACGAGTGATGAGCTCAGTGGCATTCACCGGGATCTGAGAGTATGGGACTCCGCACACCCGTGTGCCGACATCCCACCTCATCCCTTTCCCAGCATCCTGCCACTGTCTTTGGAAAAAGATGGAGACGCCTGTGGGCAGACGCGTTCTGAACCCCACATACAGATGTAAATCCCCTCATCTGGTTCCCACCATTTGTCCCAACAGACACTCAATCCCACATGAGTCCCCATAATAGTCTGATGGGTATTGTTACCCAGTCACTCCCACTCGACCGTGGAGTTTTTCATGGTCTTACTCAGCTTCCGAAGCCACCACCATCTGTCCAAAGGAACATGTCCGTTACATATCAAACAAATCTTCCTTCCGACGGTGACGCTGACTCTGGGCGCGATGATCCTCACCCTGGGACACATTAGAGAAGTCTCTCTGTATGCAAACCCGGACTGGCTGGAGTATTCCGTAGAGTTCGACCCCAGCCATCCTGGCCACCTCCCTTCGTGGAAGTAGGTGGCTGTTTCCTCAACATCCCGTTCACCTGCCCCGTCAGTCGCGATGGGAGCTGTGTCCCCGGAGCATCCATACACGATGGAGTCCTTGGTGTAGCCCCGATAGGCCAAGCTACACCCGATCACCGCGAACACGATGAGAATCCTTTCCATAGTACCTTTGGTTCCTGCAACAGATTAAACGATACAGCCAGGCTCCCGAGAGATTCTGGCCCAGGTGAAGGCATGATTGGGTCTTTCGAGCTCGATCCAAAACAAACACACATGCTGGGCAGATTCCAAAACTATTTCTTATAACACCCATCACCTTAAAAATTTACACACCTTAAACTTAACTAAACTTAAACTTAACTAAACTTATGTAGAGCGCCGCCCATCCCCGGTGTAAGGGGTTTTCGATCGACGAGGTCTCTCTCTCTCTCTCTTGCACAGTAATTCACCGAGTGGTTCGACCCACTCACCCCTTAGGTTCTATACACTGGACTTTGAGGCAGGAACTACAATGCAGAGAATACTCTATAGACCAAGTTTAATGAAACGAAATGAAATTTTATTGCACAAAGGAAAAATTGAATGTAAGCCAATAAGGTACATGGGAGGGAAAAACAAATCATAATACAGTACTAACCAACATATCTACAGGCATATTACGCTTTACAAGGTTCATCATGAAATAGGGAAGCACACGGAACATCGAGGGGCAACAACTCATTGTTAATTATCCCCTAAAATGCCCACCCCCTAAACCTAACTAGATTAGATTATGAGGGGCCAGAAACATGCTCACCAATCCAAAACTGCGGTTGGGTTGGGGTTCTTTACTTGGTGCTCTCTCTCGGGCCCGCCGTCGTCACGTGGTCATTGGGCTGTAGGCGCGGCGGGCTGCCCAGGCTAATGGCATCTCGGCCACCTTAATTCAGCAGGACTCGCCGTCCATCGTTTCACCCACCGGCTGTCTTCTCGGTGCTCCTTCATGCGACAATAGTGGTCACAGTCTCGATTTCTCCGTGCTCCTGTACACGACGCTGGTGGCTACCCGTTCTGTAAGGCGTTTCGTTTTCTTCCTCTTCGCCAACTGTCTTCTCATCTCGTCAACGGCCCGGGGTTTTTGTCGATGATCTCCCTATAACTACCCCTGGTCTCGTCTTCTTCTTCCGAGTCCGAAAAGGCCTTCTTCGGACCCCCGAGCAATCTCTCGAAAATGATCTGCACTGGTCTCTCCCGATGCTGATGCTCCTCAATGGCTACCGAGACCCGATGGTCTCTGATCCGAATCTTTCTCTCCCCAACGCTACCCCAGGACTCCAGTTATACTTTTCCATGGAGGCCCTTATCTCCCGCCAAATCAAGGTTAGTCTTTGTTTAACTTTTGGCGGGCTTGTAGCACTGCGGGGTAGTCTTTGTTTTTAAAGTATCTTCGGGATGGCCGGTAACTGCCATCTCTGGTCTGGAATGGCCTTGTATTGTCTTTAATGTCCCTCTTTGAACTTGAATCTGTTCCCCTTTGTCTGGGTAAACATTTAGATGGCCTTTATCTACAGGCCGATCTGATTGGATCTGCATCCAATCTGTATGTATGGGGCTCTGTCTGGTTTCGTTTTCCCTGAAACTGCCTTCCAGAACCTACTGTGGGCTGAATCCACAAAAGCTGTCTGGGGACTGCAGGAACCATTTTTAAATGTCCCAATAGCTGGTCACGGGGTCTGGCGGCCATTTTGTGTGCCCCTTTTTCTGGGCTTCTTTTAAAACAGTCTTTAAAATTAAGGCCTTTTCTGCCAATAGACCCTTATAGGACAATGTTCAATTTTGCGAATTCTATACCGGGCAGCATGCCTAATCCCTGTTTGGACTGCAGCTCACCGCTCCCTGTGGCGGGGCCGCACTGACCTGTAGCTTGAGTACCCTGCAGCCTTTTGCTGCCAATTGGGGACTGTGTCTTTCTAGGGATTTCCCAAATCGGTGTCTGCTGAAGTAGGGGGAATCGGGCCAGGGCTTTACTGGCTGAGGCGTTCGAGACGACCTGCGAGAGGGTGCCTTGGGCGAGGCTCCCTTAGCGAGTGGACCTTTGGTTGGGACTTTAGCCCTCACAGCCCGTGGCTCCACCACGACTGCCATCTTCGGCTCCCTTCCCTCAGGCTCTGCCCCTTCGGGATTTGGGTCTGTGGCAGATGACTCCTCCCTACCTGTCCCTACAGGTGGAGAATCTCCGCCCCCAAGTTCTACCTCCCCTACGCTTGAGTCGAGGGCGGGACCTCCGTCCTCCGACTCCACCTCCTCCAGAATCGTGTCAAGGGTGGGGCCTAGCTGTTCGGGCTCTTCCCCGTCCGAGTCCCAGGCCAATGGGGAAACCTCCCATGTGGGTGGGATAGCTCCTCCCCTCAAGCAGGCTGCGGTTCCAGCCTGTGTGGTCTGTGACATTTTGTACGCCTCAGGCTGAGGATTTTTACCCTCAGACCTGGCTTCGGTTGTTGTCTCTTTTGCACCCGGCTTAAATAGTTTGCACTGGTTTATGTGAAACCATTTAGTGTGCCGGGGCACCTCCACTACACAAGTGGTGGGGACCGGTGGGTCTTGCATCGATTCCCGTCTAGCCTTGTCTGTGGCTCTCTCTCCAGCGCGGATGGTCAGACCCAGGCATTTTACTTCCTGCTGGCCGATCCGTGCCTTCTTTGGGTTCACCTTAAAACCCTTTCTGCCTAACAGCTCCAATAGCTCGGCCAATAGTGGGCCGTGCTCCTCTCTAGAATCTGTGAACAGGAGCAGGTCGTCCACATACTGCACTAGCTGATTGGGCTGGCTGAACTCTTTTAAACTCCCTGCCATACATTGATGGAAGACGCTGGGGCTGTTGTGGAAACCCTGTGGCAAGCAGTTCCAGGTGTACTGTTGCCCTTTAAAAGTAAAGGCAAACTTGCACTGATCCTCCCTCCTTAAAGGGATGGACCAAAACCCATTGGAAATATCCAGCACCGTTAACGTGGTCGCGGATGCTGGAATACTCCCTATCAAGTCGGCAACTGCTGCTACCGTCGGCGCGCAGGCTGGGATGTTACTATTGAGGACTCTGTAGTCCACCGTGGCTCTCCAGGAATTGTCCGGCTTCTTCACCGGCCACAAAGGAGAGTTTACGTGGGTGGCTATCGACCTCAACATGCCCTGCTGCACCAGTGAAGACATTGCTGTCTTCATGTCGGGCTCCACTTCCCTGGGGAAGTTGTACTGTTTTTGGGGTCGGGCCATGGGGTCCCCGTCTACTCTGACCTCAAACCCGGTGACCCTCCCGCAATCGTGTTTGTAAGTGGCAAACGTAGTCAGGTGGTCTGACACGAATGCCTGCAGATCTTGTGGGACACTTGCGACCATGAGCTCAAGGTCGTAGCCCTCTTTTGGCTTCACGATACATAAGGTCCCTTTCCCTTCCTTCCCTGGGATGATGACTACCTCGCCTCTCTTACCCGTACTCGCTCCCCAGAGACAGTGATTTCTAAGATCCACGAGAATTCCGTGTTCTACTAGGAAATCGGACCCAAGGATCCCTTTTCCACCCTCCACCACCCACTTCATCAGTATACACTTCCACTTGGTGCGGAGTGGTCCTAAATGAATGGAGAGAGGGATGGAGAATGCGCCAGCCTGTTCTTTGCCCGTGAAGCCCGACAGAATATATGGAATCCCGGTGGACAGAGGTGAGGTGGTGGGGTTATCTGTGTGGATCACAGTGCAGAATGCCCCCGTATCCAACAGATAGGTCCCCCTTTCCTGCTCTACTTCCATCTCCACGAGGGGTCACCTCCATAAATCATATCGCAGCGAACACAGGTAAACGGGCTGCACTGGCTCTAGTCATTGGGGTGAAACAGTCGGGGCTGCGGGAACGACAGGACCAGTGGTGGCTGCTACCTTCCCCTGCGAGATCATAAGAGACCGCATTGTCTCTAAAATTGACTCTATCGCAGCGGGGTCCATAGCTGCACCGGTTCCCTTTTCTGGGACAGGGGCTGCGGCTTGGACCTGGACTCGTGCTGGGGCGGCGGTCTGGGCTTGGGCTTGGGCTGCGGGAGATCTTCCCTTATTATCCTTCCACGGATTTTTACAGTCCCTGCGCCAATGTCCATCCTTCCCACACCCGTAGCAATTGAGCTTGGCCTGGGGAGGGCGATTCCCCTCCTGATGCCACTCCTTTTTACTTGTGGCTGTGGGTTTTGCCTCATGCACTTTTCCCTTAGAGGTAGGTGTCTCCTGACTCCTGCAATTCTTATATGCAATGGTGAGCTGTCGGAGCACTGCCTCTTCCGTGATCCCGGGACCTTGGGGGTCAAACCAAGATTTGGCTTGGGCCTGTATCTGCGGTAAGCTGTTGGCAACCAGGCAGCGGAGCCAATGAACCCGCTGGACACCGTTCATTGCAGCCCATTCAGGCATGCCCGGACAGCTGCGCCGATACACTGGCCACAGCCTTTCTGCGAAAACCCGTGGGGGTTCTCCAGTTAGCTGCACAGTCCCTTCCACACGGAGGAACAGATTGCCATCATCCACTCCCATAACCTCCAGGACCTCGTCCCGGAGTTCCTCATACCCTCTCTGCCCCCTCTTACTCCCATCTGAGAGGCACTGGAGGATTGTACTATCCAGGGAGAATAGCAACATCTTAGCATGTTCCGGACCATCACAGTCATTGATGGTGGCTGTCTGCTCTATCTCCCTGAAATGGACTGAGGGATCTCCCTTCTCGGAGAGTTTTGGAAGGTGGTTCACCATCGCTCTAAGTTATTGGGCACCGTGGGGCAACACGATCTGGTTCAGGAGGGGTCCGTCAACGCCATTTGTGTCGACGGGACCGTACCTCTGGTGCCGAGTAGGACACATTGGTGCCGGCTCCGGCTTCACTACCGGGGTCTGTTCTTCCTCCGGTTCTACCTCGGCTTCCTCCCCTTCTACCACCCCCGCTTCAGGCCAAACCTCACTATAGCTCGGCAGTGCTGAGGGTTCAGTGGCTGGTGCCACAACTACTTCGTGTGGAATCGGTCTTTTGGATTCCTTCAGGAAGTCTATTTGACCTGCCTTTGGGCTTACGAGGCATACCATGCCTTTTGCCTTCGCCAGGGCCGTTCTTAGCTCTTCTAACGCCTTCTGGCAGGGGCCGTGGTCTGCGCTCTCAAACCCGTTCTCAATGGCCAGCTTGAAAGCTGCCTTGACCTCTACTACTCTCTCCTCCTGCGCGCTTAGCTGTTGTGCGAGGCAGGCGCTTTTCTCCCGTACTCTCGCTTCGTGAATCTTTACCTCAGTAACCTGGCATTCCAGGTATTCTATTTTAGCCTGATGTTGGCTAGCTACAGTTTGGCGTTCCTGATTCAGCGCGTGAAGCGCTGCGATCAGCTTTTCCCCACCCATGGCCTTTTCCTCTATTACTGAAGCCTGGGTTTTGATCTTGGCTGCCTGCGCTGCAACAACTTTGTCCAAAATCTGGACTTGTCTTTTGTTGCACATCAGCCACACTGCCTTCTCTACTGATTTTTATGTTCTTTACTCTCTGTCCACCTGACGGCGGCATCTACCGGACACCCATCCAGTAAGAGATCGGAAATCCACTGCTTAGTGAGATTTACCTTACCAAAAACATAATCTGCTATCCTCTCATCCATAACATTTCATCCATTTAAACCTGGGTCTAATACATTGCAATCCTGCTGCCAACGTCCTGCCGCGGTCGCCATTTTCTGTAAGGGGTTTTCCATCAAAGAAAATATTTTAAAAATATATATATATATATTCCACTGAGGAAAAAAGGGTGTAAAAGAAAAGATAGCCATCCGTGGCTAAGTAAAGTAATTAAGGATAGTATCCGACTAAAAACAAGGGTATATAAGGTAGCCAAATCCAGTGGGAGGATAGAAGATTGGGAAGTCTTTAAAAGACAGCAAAAAATAACTAAAAGATTGATTAAGAAAGGGAAGATAGATTATGAAAGTAAACTAGCAAAAAATATAAAAACAGATAGCAAAAGTTTCTATAGTTATATAAAAAGAAAAAGGGTGGCTAAAGTAAATGTTGGTACCTTAGAGGATGAGACCAGGAAATTAACGGTGGGAAATATGGAGATGGCAAAAAACGCTGAACAAATATTTTGTATCAGTCTTTACGGTAGAGGACACTAAGAATATCCCAACACTGGACAAACAGGGGGCTCTAGGGGGGGAGGAGCTAAATACAATTAAAATCACTAAGGAAGTGGTACTTGGTAAAATAATGGGACTCAAGGCGGATAAATCCCCTGGACCTGATGGCTTACATCCTAGGGTCTTGAGGGAAGTGGTGTTAGGGATTGTGGATGCATTGGTAATAATTTTCCAAAGCTCCCTGGACTCAGCAAAGGTCCTGGCAGATTGGAAAACTGCTAATGTAACACCCTTATTTAAAAAGAGTAGCAGGCAGAAGGCTGGAAACTATAGACCTGTTAGCCTAACATCTGTGGTTGGTAAAATGTTAGAGTCCATTATTAAGGAGACAGTAACGGGACATTTGGATAAACATAATTTAATAGGACAAACTCAGCATGGTTTCATGAAGGGGAAGTCATGTTTGACAAATTTGCTTGAGTCCTTTGAGGAAGTAACATACAGGGTGGATAAAGGGGAACCAGTGGACGTAGTGTACTTGGACTTCCAAAAGGCATTTGACAAGGTGCCACACAAAAGATTATTGCTCAAGATAAAAAATCACGGGATTGGGGGTAATATTCTGGCGTGGGTGGAGGATTGGCTCTCTAACAGAAAGCAGAGAGTTGGGATAAATGGTTCGTTCTCAGACTGGCAATCAGTAACTAGTGGTGTTCCGCAGGGGTCAGTGCTGGGTCCCCAACTCTTTACAATCTATATTAACGATTTGGAGGAGGGGACCGAGTGTAACATATCAAAGTTTGCAGATGATACAAAGGTGGGCGGGAAAGTAGTGAGTAAGTAGGACATAAAAAACCTGCAAAGGGGCATAGACAGGCTAAGTAAGTGGGCAGAGATTTGGCAGATGGAATACAATACTGGAAAGTGTGAGGTTATGCACTTTGGCAGGAAAAATCATAGAGCAAGTTATTATCTTAATGGTAAGAAACTGTAAAGTACTGTAGTACAAAGGGATCTGGGGGTCCTGGTGCATGAAACTCAAAAAGTTAGTATGCAGGTGCAGCAAGTGATCAAGAAGGCCAATGGAATGTTGGCTTTTATTGCTAGGGGGGTAGAATATAAAAACAGGGAGGTATTGCTGATGTTATACAAGGTATTGGTGAGACCGCACCTGGAATACTGCATACAGTTTTGGTGTCCATACTTAAGAAAAGACATACTTGCTCTCGAGTCAGTACAAAGAAGGTTCACTCGGTTAATCCCGGGGATGAGGGGGTGGTCATATGAGGAGAGGTTGAGTAGATTGAGACTCTACTCATTGGAGTTCAGAAGAATGAGAGGCGATCTTATTGAAACATATAAGATTGTGAAGGGGCTTGATCGGGTGGATGCGGTGAGGATGTTCCCGATGATGGGTGAAACTAGAACTAGGGGGCATAATCTTAGAATAAGGGGCTGCTCTTTCAAAACTGAGATGAGGAGGAACTTCTTCACTCAGAGGGTGGTAGGTTTGTGGAATTTGCTGCCCCAGAAAGCTGTGGAAGCTACATCATTAAATAAATTTAAGACAGAAATAGATAGTTTCCTAGAAGTAAACAGAATTAAGGGTTATGGGGAGCGGGCAGGAAATTGGACATGAGTCTAGGTTCGGAATGGTCATGGCCCTGTGGGTAGTGGAGCGGGCCCAGGGGCCGTGTAGCCTGGTTCTGCTCCTACTTCTTGTGTTCTAATTCTGTGTTAGATTTCAGAAGATGGTTTTATTCCTGTTCCTGGCTGGGGTGGAGATCGCCTTTACAGAAGGTAAGTACTGTGGAAAATATTGGGACAGAGTGAGCTCCTGGACGAATTTCGATCGCGCCTAGATGGGTCGGAGAGTAATTTCCCAGATTTTTTCTCCCAAATTGGCCATTGGGTTTTTTATCTGGTTTTTCGCCTCTCCCGGGAGATCACATGGGTTCGGGTGGGATGGAGAGTGATAGAAGATTTGAGGTTAGGATCAGATCAGCCATGATCTTATTGAATGGTGGAGCAGCTCGAGGGGCCGATTGGCCTACTCCTGCTCATAATTCTTATGTTCTTATGTCTCTCTCTCTCTCTCGCTCTAGAGGCCTCTCTCTCTTGCATTTACCGAGTGGTTCGACCCACTCACCCCTTAGTTTCTATACACTGGACTTTGAGGCAGGAATTACAATGCAGAGAATACTCTGTAGACCAAGTTTAATGAAACAAAAGGAAATGTTATTGCATGAAGGAAAAATTGAATGTAAGCCAGTAAGGTACATGGGAGGGAAAAACAAAGCATAATACGGTACTAACCAACATATCTACAGGCATATTACGCTTTACAAGGTTCATCATGAAATAGGGAAGCACACGGAACATCGAGCGACAACAACTCATTGTTAATTATCCCCTAAAATGCCCACCCCCTAAACCTAGCTAGATTAGATTATGAGGGGCCAGAAACGTGCTCACCAATCCCAGTTAGGAACATAGAGGTTTTGAAGTCTGCGTTTTGGTCCTCTCAGGCGTCCTGTCTTCACGTGGTCAGTGGAACGCAGCGGGCTGCGACACACTCTTCTCTCCCTCGAGGTGATGGCCACGGACAGGCTGGATGTTAGCAGGCCTGGACATCGGTGTGGAGAGAGGCCATCTGTTTGACCATTTTCATATTGGTTTCTTCTTGTCTCGTCAACATAGAAACATAGAAACATAGAAGATAGGAGCAGGAGTAGGCCATTCGGCCCTTTGAGCCTGCTCCGCCATTCAATGAGATCATGGCTGATCATTCAAATTCAGTACCCTGTCCCTGCCTTCTCCCCATATCCCTTGATCCCTTCAGCCTTAAGAAATATATCCAACTCTTTCTTGAATATATTTAATGAACTGGCCTCCACCGCCCTCTGTGGCAGAGAATTCCACAGGTTCACCACTCTCTGGGTGAAGAAATTCCTCCTCATTTCAGTCCTAAATGACCTACCCCTTATCCTTAGACTATGACCCTGGTTCTGGACTCCACGACCATCGGGAACATCCTTCCAGCATCTAGTCTGTCCAGGCCTGACAGAATTTTATAGGTTTCGATGAGATCCCCTCTCAATCTTCTAAACTCCAGTGAGTATAAGCCCAATCGACGCAATCTCTCCTCATATGTCATTCCTGCCATCCCAGGTATCAGCCTGGTGAATCTTCGCTGCACTCCTTCCATGGCAAGAACGTCCTTCCTCAGATAAGGCGACCAAAACTGCACACAATACTCAAGGTGCGGTCTCACCAAGGCCCTGTACAACTACAGCAAGACATCCTTATACCTGTACTCGAACCCTCTTGCTACGAAGGCCAACATGCCATTTGCCTTCTTAACCGCTTGCTGCACCTGCATGCTTACCTTCAGCGACTGGTGCACAAGAACACCCAGGTCTCTTTGCACTTCCCCTTCACCCAATCTATTGCCATTCAAATAATAATCTGCCTTCCTGTTTCTGCCTCCAAAGTGGATAACCTCACATTTATCCACATTATAGTGCATTTGCCATGTTTCTGCCCAATCACCTAACCTGTCCAAATCGTACTGGAGTTTCATGACATCCTCCTCACAGCATACCCTCCCACCCAGCTTTGTGTCATCTGCAAATTTGGAGATATTACATCCAATTCCCTCATCCAGATCATTAACATATATTGTGAACAGCTGGGGTCCTAGGACCGATCCTTGCGGTACCCCACTAGTCACTGCCTGCCACTCGGAAAACGACCCGTTTATTCCAACTCTTTGCTTTCTGTCCGCCAACCAGTTCTCTATCCAAGTCAATACCTTGCCCCCAATCCCATGTGCCTTAATTTTGCACGCTAATCTCTTATGCGGGACCTTATCGAAAGCCTTCTGAAAGTCCAAATATACCACATCCACTGCTTCTCCCTTATCTATTTTACCAGTTACATCCTCAAAAAATTCCAGTAGATTAGTCAAGCATGATTTACCTTTTGTAAATCCATGTTGACTTTGTCCGATCCTGTCACTGCTTTCCAAGTGTTCTGCTATTACATCTTTTATAATGGACTCCAGCATTTTCCCCACTACTGATGTCAGGCTTACCAGTCTATAATTCCCCGCTTTTTCTCTGCCACCTTTTTTGAATAGTGGGGTAACATTAGCTACCCTCCAATCCATGGGTACTGTTCCAGTATCTATTGAGTTCTGGAAGATGACCAGCAATGCATCTACTATTTCTAGGGCCACTTCCTTAAGTACCCTGGGATGTAGATTATCAGGCCCTGGGGATTTATCGGCCTTCAGTCCCATCAATTTTCCTAACACCATTTCCCTACAAATACTGATTTCTTTCAGTTCCACCCTTTCATCAGACCCTATGTTCCCTGGTATTTCTGGGAGGTTATTTGTGTCCTCCTTTGTGAAGACAGAACCAAAATATGTATTTAGTTGGTCAGCCATTTCTTTGTTCCCCATTATAAATACCCCCGATTCTGACTGCAAGGGACCTACGCTTGACTTCACCAATCTTTTTCTCTTCACATATCTATAAAAGCTTTTACAGTCAGTTTTTATGTTCCCTGAAAGCTTACTCTCATATTCTATTTTCCCTTTCTTAATTAATCCCTTTGTCCTCCCTTGTTGAATCCTTAACTGCTCCCAATCCTCAGGATTATTGCTTTTTCTGGCCAATTTGTATGTCCTCTCTTTGGATCTTATGCTATCCCTAATTTCCCTTGTTAGCCACGGTTGAGTCACCTTTTTTGTTTTATTTTTATGCCAAACTGGGATGAACAACTTCTGTAGTTCATCCATTCGGCCTTTGAATGTTTGCCATTGCCTATCCACCATCAACCCTTTGAGTGACATTCCCCAATCAATCCTACCCAACTCGCTCCTCAGACCATCGTAGTTTCATTTATTTAAATTGAGGACCCTAGTTTCTGAGTCAACTATTTCATTCTCCATCTTAATGAAGAATTCGATCATATTATGATCGTTCCGACCCAAGGGGCCTCGTACAACAAGATTGCTAATTAATCCTTTTTCGTTACATAATACCCAGTCTAAGATGGCCTGATCCCTGGTTGGTTCCTCGACATATTGGTCCAGGAAAAAAATCCTGTAAACACTCCAGGAATTCCTCCTCCACAGTATTGTTACTAATTTGGTTAGCCCAATCTATATGTAGCTTAAAGTCACCCCTGATGACTGCTGTGCCCTTATTGCACGCTTCTTTAATTTCCCTTTTAATGCCATCCCCAATCTCCACCTTACTGTTTGGAGGTCTATATATCACTCCCACTAATGTTTTTTTCCCCTTAGTATTTCTCAATTTTACCCATACAGATTCCACATCATCAGAGCTAATATCCTTCATTACCATTGTGTTAATCCCTTCTTTAACCAGTAACGTCCCGGGGTTGGTCGATGATCTCCCGACAGTTACCCCGGGGCTGGATGCTGACTTGATCTCCCCTCTCGAACCTCTCCGAACTCGAATCTCGATCCTCCGTCGTCTCCACTCGAACTCTGCACCAATGAAGCTGATGCTCCTCAATGGTTACCGAAAACCCGATGGTCCCTGATCCCAATTCTCTCTCCGGACTCTCAACGCTACCCCAGGACTCCAATCCGAATTCTTTCTTCTACCTTCTTCTACCTTTTTCTACCTTTTCAACGCTATCCCAGGACTCCAGTTATACTTTTCCGTGGAGGCCCTTATCTCCCGCCAAATCAAGGTTAGTCTTTGTTTAATTTTTGGCGGGCTTGTAGTACAGCGGGGTAGTCTTTGTTTTTAAAGTATCTTTGGGATGGCCGGTAACTGCCATCTCTGGTCTGGAATGACCTTGTATTGTCTTTAATGTACCTCTTCGAACTTGAATCTGTTCCCCTTTTTCTGGGTAAACATTTAGATGGCCTTTATCTACAGGCCGATCTGATCGGTTCTGCATCCAATCTGTATGTATGGGGCTCTGTCTGGTTTCGTTTTCCTGAAACTGCCTTCCAGAACTTACTGTGGGCTGAATCCACAAAAGCTGTCTGGGGACTGCAGGAACAATTTTAAAATGTCCCAAAATCTGGTCACGGGTGTATCGATCAATAACATGTCATTCTATAGTGGACACTAGGTGGAGCCGTAGAGCTGTGTAGAGCTGTATATAAGACTACACTACCCAGCTATATATTATATTAAGACTACATTACCCATGAGGCACTAGGCTACCCACAAGGCAGCAGTCAAGATGGAAGCCTCTACAGATACTGTACCAGTCCACATGTGCTCAATAAAGTAACTAGCAAAAGCTAGCTGTGTTCATAATAAGAATGTCTATTTATTAATGAACATAAGATGGTACCAGGGTGGTGAAGATCTGCTGAAAATTGTGAAAAGCAACATGGAGAATTTGAAGCCACCAGAGCGTTTGAAACTCACAGGAAACATCGACTACAATTGGCAGACTCTTAAACAACAATTCGAACTCTACATTGCAGCCATCGGATTCGGTACGAAGCCAGATGCAAGGAAGATAGCGTTGCTGCTTACGGTTGCAGGCCCACAGGCGATAGAGGTATTTAATACATTTGTATTTAATCCAGTGGAGAACAGAGAAAAATTAGAAGATGTGCTAAAAAAATTTGATGCACATTGCTCTCCCAAAAAGAATGAGACCTATGAAAGATACATCTTCTGTTCTCGGACACAGCAGCAAATTGAGACTTTTGACAGCTTTATAACTGATCTGAAACTGAAAGCACAGACATGTAATTTCTCTGAGCTCAAAGCATCCATGATTCGTGACCAGATTGTGTTTGGTATTCATGATAAAAAAGTCAGGGAACGTCTGTTGAGAGAGACCGAACTAAATTTGGAAAATGCGGTGAAAATATGCCAAGCCAGCGAGCTAGCTCCAAAGCAAGCGCAGACTTTCAGTGAAATCAATAATGATGTGATTGTAATGAGTGATAATGCTGCTGTCGGTGCTGTGTCCTATAAGGGGAAGAAACATGGGCAGAACAGAAATGAAAAGCAATCGGAGGATGAAATTTTTAATTGTAAACGCTGTGGTTACAAACACCAGTTAAGACAATGCCCAGCATTTGGAAAAATGTGCACAAAGTGTAATGGAAAGAATCACTTTGCCAAACAATGCTTTTCAAAAGTACAAACTAAGAAAGGGCAACGAGTTAATGTAATTGAGGATACTGATTTAAGTGAGACATTTTTTGTAGGAATGGTGTCATGTGACGATATCAAAAAGGATACAGAAAATGTGCAGCCCTCAGAAATGGACAATGCTGAACATAAAGTTAATGCAGTAAAAGAGGACAAATGGATGATCCCACTGCAGGTAAGTGGAGCATTAGTTACCTTGAAACTAGACACTGGGGCAAAAGCAAACTTAATCAGTATGAGTGACATTAACAATATGAAAGAAAAGCCCAAAATACAGAAAAAGTCAGTACTACTGAAGGACTATAATGGACAGAAAATAGATAGCTTAGGTGTATGCAGACTTAAAGTGACAGTCAAAGACAAAGTGCATCATCTCATGTTTTCTGTTGTGGCTGAAAGGCTTGATTCTCTACTGGGTGACAAAGCTTGTGAGGACTTATAACTGGTCAAAAGAGCCTACCGTATAAACTGTGCCATAAGCAGACCAGATGACTCGGTGGATTCTGTAGTGAATAATTTCCAGGATGTGTTCAAAGGATTTGGAGTTCTACCATTCACTTACAAGATCCAGCTAAAGGAGGATGCTCAGCCAGTGGTACATGCTCCACGAAGAGTTCCAGCACCCCTGCGTGACCGGCTCAAGAATGAACTGGACAGAATGACCACACTAGGAGTCATCAGGAAAGTCGAAGCGCCAACAGACTGGGTTAACTCCATGGTATGTGTAAAGAAAAAGAACAATGATCTAAAAATATGCATGGATCCAAAGGACTTAAATGCAAACATAAAACGTGAACACTACCAGATTCCCAAGCGAGAAGAAATCACCAGTGAAATGTCAGGTGCCAGATACTTTACAAAGCTCGATGCCTCACAAGGATTTTGGCAACTAAAACTGGATGAAGAGAGCACCAAATACTGTACCTTCAACACACCATTTGGCAGGTATTGTTTCCTCAGAATGCCTTTCGGGATAATATCTGCATCTGAAATCTTTCATAGAGCGATGGAACACATAATTGAAGGTCTGGAAGGAGTTCGGGTCTATGTTGATGACATCATCATCTGGGGCTCCACACTGAAAGAACACAATGAGAGACTAACTAAAGTGCTACAGAGCATACGCCGGAATGGACTGAAGCTCAACAAAGCCAAGTGTCAATTTGGCGTCCAGGAAGTCACTTTCCTAGGAGATAATCTATCTGGTAAAGGAATAGAGCCAGATATGGAAAAAGTAAACGCCATACTCAAAATGCCCCGACCCACTGACAAAAAAGGAGTGCTACGCATCATGGGGATGATAAACTTCATTGGAAAGTTCATTCCTAATTTGTCAGCCAAGACAGCCTGTCTGCGAGACCTGCTACATAAAACAAATGAGTTCGCATGGACAGAAAGACATGAACAAAAGTGGATAAACCTCAAAACAGTGCTGACAACCACACCCTGTACTCACCTTCTTTGACCCAACAAAAAGAATCAAAGTGTCAACGGATGCATCAAAAGATGGCCTAGGTGCGGTCTTGCTACAAGCAGAGGGTGAAGATTGGAAGCCTGTTGCCTATGCCTCCAGGTCTATGACTGATACTGAGTGTCGATACGCCCAGATTGAAAAGGAATGTCTAGGCTTGGTAGTTGGACTAGAAAAGTTTCATGGCTGCATATATGGACTTCCCACCTTCACAGTTGAGACAGACCACAGCCCTCTGGTTGCCATCATAAAAAAAAACCTGAATGAGATGTCTCCAAGGATTCACCAACTCATGATGAAGCTGCAAAGATATGACTTTGAACTGATCTACACACCAGGCAAATACATAGCGTTAGCAGATGCACTATCCCGAGCACCCACAATGAGTCATGTGAGCTCTACTGAAGAAGACGTGGATGTTCATGTGAGTATGGTCACTGCTGCGCTGCCCGTGTCAGACACAAAATCAAAGCAAATAGCAGAAGAAACAGTAAAAGATACAGTATTACAAACAGTAATAGAGAACACTCATCATGGTTGGCCAAAAGGTTCCTGTCCAAAATATTTTCACATAAGGTCAGAATTGAGTGTCGCAAGTGGACTATTACTAAAACAGAACAAAATAGCCATTCCACAGGCTTTACGTCAAGACATGCTCAAAAGGATTCATGAGGGACACCTTGGAATTGAAAAATGCAAAAGGAGAGCAAGAGACACTGTTTATTGGCCTGGCATAAATAAGGACATTGAGAACATGATAGGCAAATGTGAGACATGTCAGAAACACCAAAACAAACAAGCAAAGGAACCAATGATAGTAGCTGACATACCAACAGCAGCATGGCAAAAGATTGGTATGGACCTTTTTCATTTAAATGGTAAAGACTATCTAATAGTGATTGACTACTATTCTAACTATCCTGAGATGGCGCTGCTCTCAAGCACCACAGCAAGCAGTGTCATAATGCATGTGAAATCCATCTTCGCCCGACATGGAATTCCCAGGATTGCCGTTAGCGACAATGGTCCGTGCTTCAACTGTAAGGAGTGGCAACAGTTTGCAGCACATTGTGACTTTCAGCACATCACATCCAGTCCTTTGTATGCTCAGTCAAATGGTAAGGCAGAGAAAGGTGTTCAAGTTCTCAAGCAGCTACTGAAGAAAGCGACAGAAAGCAAGTCTGATCCTTATCTCGCCCTGCTGAGCTACCGAGCCTCACCTTTAGACTGTGGTTCTTCACCTGCTGAACTACTAATGGGTCGCAAGTTGCGCACCACGCTACCCTGCTGTGCAAAAGAACAGCAAAGTGAGGAACTGAGACAGAGACTTCAACTGTTAAAGCTGAAACAGAAATCATACTATGATAAGTCATCCAAAACTCTAAAACCATTGACAAGGGATGATGTTGTCAGGATTGAGGATCCAGATGCATGGAACAGGAAAGCTACAGTTCTTGAGGAAGTAGGACCAAGGGCATACACTGTTAGAACTGAGGAAGGACAGATTCTCAGGAGGAACCGCCATTCCCTCCTAAAAACACAAGAGACTATTCAAGACCAGATTGATGACAATGCCACAACTGCATCTTGTCATTCACCGCCAGAACAATCTCATGAAGACACATCAGACTTACCCGTGTTGAGAAGATCCACACGTGAAGTAAAAGAGCCTGATAGACTTAATCTTTGAGTACAATGTAAAGCTTTGAAAATGTGTTGACTGTTTTGAAAATGTTTATGTTTATAGGGCACTAACAAAAGTGTTACTGATATTATCTTTATTGTTTTCTTGAAAGTTGATTAATATTGATTTTGTTAAACTTCAAAGAAAGGGGGATGTAACGATCAATAACATGTCATTCTATAGTGGACACTAGGTGGAACCGTAGAGCTGTGGAGAGCTGTATATAAGTCTACACTACCCAGCTGTATATATATTAAGACTACATTACCCACGAGGCACTAGGCTACCCACAAGGCAGCAGTCAAGATGGAAGCCTCTACAGATACTGTACCAGTCCACATGTGCTCAATAAAGTAACTAGCAAAAGCTAGCTGTGTTCATAATAAGAATGTCTATTTATTAATGAACATAAGAACGGGGTCTGGCAGCCATTTTGTGTGTCCCTTTTTCTGGGCTTCTTTTAAAACAGTCTTTAAAATTAAGGCCTTTTCTGCCAATAGACCCTTATAGGACAATGTTCAATTTTGCGAATTCTACAGCTGGTGTCCCTTCAGATGCCCAGGGCTTTTAAAGCTCTTCCCACAGTCAGAACACTGAAATGGTCTCTCATCAGTGTGAATTCGCTGGTGTGTTTGCAGGTGGAATGAACAAACAAATCCCTTTCCACACATGGAGCAGGTGAACGGACTGTCCCTGGTGCGACTGCGCCGTTGAACTTCTATTGCAGACGGGGAACTGACTCCCTTCCCGCCATTCCCACCTTTACCCGGTTTCTCCCCGGTGTGATGGTGCACGTGTCTCGTCAGGTCAGGCGATCGGCTGAATCCACGTCCACACACCGAACACGTGTGCGGTTTGTCATTGCTGCGATCACTGCTTTCTCCTTCCATGCGCAAAGTCCGATGATATTCAGGTCCTGATGAATCGAGTGACTCTGTCAGATCTTGACGTGATGTTTGGTCTGAGCTTCCCGCCTATAACTGCTCCACTTCTATAACCCTGTAAATTGAGATCAGAAAAGGATCAGAGGCAAACTGTTGTTTAATTTTCCTCTTTCCGAATCCAGGGGCAGTGAAGCTGATATTCAGGCCCCAGCTGCTGCACAGGTTGGTTGAAAGGATCAGCAGTAATGGCGGCTGTAATACCCACAAGCCCCCACGCTCCAGAAGGCGCTCTGTTGAAGCTGAGTCCCGCGCCTGTGCTCATGACCCCCGCACTCTCCCTCCTGCTCCACAATCGCCTGTCCCGGTCGGTCCGCAACGCGCATGCTCAGCGCACAAAACTCCGTGGTTGGAACATTGGGCACGCATGCGAAGCCGCAACATCTGGTACGCGTGCGTGGCTCAGGTGGGGGCAAGTCGGTGTTTCACCTCAGCCGCCAGGGAGGTGCGCATGCGCCGGACGACCCAACATTCTTCCTGTCAGCAATCACTCCCTCGTTTCTTTAATAAAAACAGAAAATGCTGGAAATACTCAGCAGGTCAGGCAGCATCTGTGGAGAGAGAAACAGAGTTAACGTTTCAGGTCGATGACCTTTTGTCAGAACTGCTTGTTCTTTAGTGTCAGCTGTGACTCAGTGGGTAGCACTCTCGCCTCTGAGTCAGAAAGTTGTGGGCTAAAGTTCCACTCCAGAAACTTGAACATAGAAATCTAGGCTGACACTCCAGTGCAGTGCTGAGGGAGTGCTGCATTGTCGGAGGTGCCATCTTTCGGATGAGACATTAAACTGCGGCCCTGTCTGCTCTCTCAGGTGGATGTAAAAGATCCCATGACACTATTTCGAGAAAGATAGGCTTGCATTTATACAGTGCTTTCATGACCAGCAGACGTCTTGAAGTGCTTTACAACCAACGAGGTACTTTTGGAGTGTAGTCACTGTTGTAATGTGGGAAAGAGCAGGGGAATTATCCCCGGTGTCCTAGCCAATGTGTATCCCTCAATTAACATAACAAAAAGATAGATTATCTGGTCATTATCACATTGCTGTTTGTGGGCGCTTGCTGTGCGTTTATTGACTTTCCCGTTTCCTACATTACAACAGTGACTACACTTCAAAAGTACTTCATTGACTGTAAAGCGCTTTGGGACGTCCGGTGGTGGTGAAAGGCGCTATAGAAATGCAAATCTTTCTTTCTTCACTGGCCTCACCAGCGACCTCTTCTGGCTGTTGGTTGATTGACAGCTGAGAGTCCGCGCTTGCGTACGCGGGACGGCGGTTTGGGCCGAGTCCAGCACAGCGACCACTCCCAGTCACCAAGGGTAATAACCGCGCATGCCCAGAGGACACAAACCCTCTCCCCCACTCGGAGCTGTGCCTGCGCACTCGGACCCTGTCGGGCGGAGTCGACGCGGGGCATTCCGGGGAAAGGCCTTGGTGTCGATTACAGAGTCGCAATCGGTGACGCAAAGTGAGTTTTCTCCGCTCCGATTGGGTGGAGAATCGTGCGGGGTGCGGGGGATGGGTGGATTGGGAGAGGATAAAGAGAAATAGATAAACCTGAGAGTCCGTGAGGCCCCGGACCCAGCGGCGTCCGTATGGACAGCACGTGATCTCCTCAGGGACACGTGACCCAGGCCCACGGCCTGATTGACGGGAGCTTCCGACCAATAGGGAGCGAGCGGGGCGGGACTGGAGGAGCGAGCCGGCGGCGGGTCCTCCAACCAATCGGGGAGCTCGAGGGGCGGGACTAGCGCCAGATGATTGTCTGATCCACAGGGCAGCGAGTTTCTCCAGTCCCTTGTTCAGGGCCCGGGGCCAGGGGAGGCTGTGGGCCTTTATTCCCCTTATTGGACACAAGGCTCTTTGTCTCACAACACACTGGCTCAGGTTTTAATAGAGACTTTTTAAATTCATCAATAAAAGCAGATAAACCTCGTGCTTCTGTGGCACAAACTTGCTAATATTTTATAGAATCATAGAATGGTTACAGCACAGAAGGAGGCCATTCGGCCCATCGAGCCCTTGCCGGCTCGCTGCAAGATCACTTCAGCGAGTCCCACTCCCCGCCCTTTCCCCGTAACCCTGTACATTTCTTTACTTCAGATACTTATCCAATTCCCTTTTGAAAGCCGTGATTGAATCTGCCTCCACCACCCTTTCAGGCAGTGCATTCCAGATCCTAACCACTCGCTGCGTAAAAAAGTTTTTCCTCATGTCGCCTTTGGTTCTTCTGCCAATCACCTTAAATCTGTGTCCTCTGGTTCTCGATCCTTCCGCCAATGGGAACAGTTTCTCTCCATCTACTCTATGATTTTGAACACCTCCATCAAATCTCCTCTCAACCTTCTCTGCTCTAAGGAGAACCACCCCAGCTTCTCCAGTCTATCCACGTAACTGAAGTCCCTCATCCCTGGAATCATTCTTATAAATCTTTTCTGCACCCTCTCTAAGGCCTTCAAATCCTTCCTGAAGTGCGGTGCACAGAATTGGACACAATACTCCAGTTGAGGCCGAACCAGTGTTTTATAAAGGTTCACTCATCCCATCTGTTACGTCCGTGTATAATAAGACACAGACTGCAGGAGAACGTTACAACAGGTGTTTACTCAACGTGGCTCACTTTGGAACTGACTGTACAGATTACTACTCAGTGCTATATACAGGTGTGGTCACTGCCGGTACTACAGTATTCATGAGCTGTAAAAAGTAGTTCCCCCCCTTAAAGGTATATACATTAAAATTCCTCCCCTTTTAGATTAAAAGTACCATAGCACTCATTTAACAATTAAATATCAAACTAATTACAATTAACACTTTTAACATACAACGTTAGCTGAAAATAGTCCATTTATATATTCAGTCTCTGGGGAGGCTTCCTGATCCTTTCTGGATAGCGCCTTTCCTGAGTGTCTCGCTCTTGGTGCGGAGGCGATTCTGGCCCCCTGTCGTCGGTTGGGTCATCAGCTTCCGATGCTACTGTTTCTGGGGTAGATGCGACCTGTACGTCGGGTTCCTCGCCAGGTACGTATGGGCGAGGCATGGGGTTGACTTGTTCCTGTGACTCTAGGATCTGGTCAGCATGGCGTCTCACGATGTGTACATTAGTGGGCCCTGCCGTGTGCATATCGTTCCTGGCTGCCATTTTTCTGTTCGGTAGTCGCGGGCCAAGACTGGTTGCCCTACATTGAAGCTCCTTGTTGGCTTCTCATGGATGTGCTGGAATTGCTTACTCTCAACATCTCTTCGTACATTTGGTCGGAGCAAATCCAGGCGAGATCTTAACCTTCGGTTAAAGAACATCATGGCCGGGGCCTGGTTGGTGACTGCATGTGTCGCATTCCGGTAGACGAACAGGAAATTGTCCACCTTATGCTGCAGCAGAATGTTGTCATTGTACATAGCCTTTATTGCCTTCTTAAAGGTTTGTACGAACCTCTCAGCCAATCCATTTGTGGCTGGATGATACGGGGCGGATGTGTAATGCCTTATCCCATTCTTCTGCATAAACCTCCGGAACTCTTCGGACACAAACTGTGGTCCGTTATGGGAGCAAATCTGTTCTGGCAAGCCGTTCCTGGCAAAAATGGTCCGTAGGACTGCAATAGTTTTCTCCGTGGTGGTGGAGGACATTTTGATGACCTCAGGCCATTTCGAGTGCACATCCACGGCTAGTAAAACATTGAGTCCATGAATGGACCAGCAAAATCAATATGCACCCGTTGCCATGGAGATGAGGGCCACTCCCATGGGTGTAGAGGGGCATGTGGTGGTGCATTTTGGACTTTCTGGCATCCTGAGCAGCTCTTGGTCAGGTCCTCGATTTGTTTATCGATTCCCGGCCACCACACATAAGCCCTGGCAAGGCTTTTCATTTTTACCCCTCCCAGATGACCCTCATGAAGCTCATTGAGCACTCTATCCCTTAACTTGGGTGGAATTACCACTCAGGATCCACACATCAAGGTCCCCTGGCACACTGACAGCTGTTCTCTTCTTGTCGAGAATGCTGGCAACAGTGAGTCGCCATGTGCTGGCCATCCCTTCACCGTCAAATCATATACCCGAGACAGTGTCGGGTCATTTCGGGTCTCCTTTTCTATACGAGCGTTAGTTACCGGTAGGTATTCAACTATAGTCGAATGAAATATCTCGACAGGATCCACTGCTGGTGCTTCCTCCGCAGTAGGCAGTGGCAGGCGTGATAGCCCATCAGCATTTCCATGCTGTTTCGTGCCCTTATATTCAATCTCATAGTGGTGCGCCCCTAGAAAAAGTGACCATCTTTGTAGTCGTTGCGCAGTCATCACCGGAACGCCCTTCTTCAGATTAAAAATGGAGACAAGAGGCTGGTGGTCAGTCAGCAAGGTGAATTTCTGCCCGTGCAGATAGTGATTGAACTTTTTCACTCCCCACACTAGGCTGAGGGCCTCCCTATCAATCTGGGCGTAGTTACGCTTGGTGGAGGTTAGTGATCGTGACGCAAAGGCTATTGGCCTCTCTGAGCCGTCCGAGAATTTGTGCGACAGCACCGCTCCAATGCCGTAGGGTGACGCATCACACACCAACCGAATTGGTAGTGCTGGGTTGAAATGGGCCAATACCTCTTTCGATGTGATTAGTGTTTTGCTCTTCTGGAAAGCTCGTTTACATTCGTCACTCCACTTCCATGGCACTCCAGTTTGCAGTAGGTTGTTCAGTGGGTGTAGTATTGTAGACAAATTTGGCAAGAACTTATGGTAGTAGATTACCAGCCCGAGGAACGACCTCAGTTGTGACACGTTTTCCGGTGCTGGAGCCTTGACTGCTGTGTCAATCTTTTCTGGGGACTTATGTAACCCCCCTTTATCGATAACGTGGCCACAATACGAGATCTGTTTTTTAAAAAACTCGCATTTGGGGCGGTTAGCTCGGAGCCCATATTCCTTCAATCTAGTGAGCACCTGCTCCAGGTTGGCGAGGTGATCACTGTCATATTCGCCCGTGACCAGGATGTCGTCCAAATAACGCTGGGTCCCTGGGATCCCTTGCAGGACTTGTTCCATTGCCGTTTGCCAAATAGCCGGAGCTGATGCTACCCCGAATACCAGCCAGTTGTATTGGTAGAGACCTTTATGGATGTTGATTGTGAGGTATTTTTTTGATGCTTCTTCTACCTCCATTTGCAGATACGCCTGGGCCAGATCAATCTTAGTGAAGCGTTTCCCTCCAGATAGCGAGGCGAAAATATCTTCAATCCGCGGAAGTGGATATTGCACGGTGTGAAGGACTGTGTTCACTGTTACCTTAAAGTCCCCACACATGCGAATCTTCCTTGGTTCCCCAGGCGTGCTGCTCAATGACTTTTTCATCACAGGGACGATGGGTGTAGCCCACTCGCTCCAGTCTACCTTGGACAGTACTCCTGAACGTTCCAAACTCTCCAGCTCTGCTTCGACGGCTGGGCGGATCGCATAAGGTACCGGTCTGGCCTTAATAAATTTTGGGCTTGCGTTTTCTTCGATTTTAATTGTTGCTGTCATGCCTTTTAGTGTTCCGAGTCCTTGCTGGAACACTTCTTGCGCATCGGTTAGGATCTTTGACAGTCGCCCAGGTGTGACGTCGTCATCCTTTTTGGCAGCCACAGTCAGTGCCTGTATGGAATGCCAATCCAGCTGTATTTTCCGGATCCATTCACGTCCCAGTAATGGTGGTCCTCCATCTTGCAATACATACAGGTCTAGTTTAGGTGTTTCCTTACCGTTATATATAACGGTCACCCTTATTTTTCCTTTGGGGTAGACTTTTTGCCCCGTGTACGTCTTCAAAATAATTTTTGTGTCTCTCAAGGGTATGTGTGAGAATAGCCGCTCGTAGTCCCGTTGGTTTATGACTGTTAGGGCTGATCCTGTGTCCAATTCCATTTTTACCTGGACTCCTGCTATCTTGAGAGTGACCCAAATGGTTCGGTGATCCTCCGTTTTGATCACATTATGTAGTTTCAGACAACTCAGCACCCTGTTTTCGGAGTCGGTATCACTCTTTGGTTCGTCTGATCTATTCTCCGTCACCTTATGTACCTTCTTGTACTTTTCTTTTGGAGATTTCTTATTGCTGGTTTTCTTTCCCGACCTGCAGACTCATGCTATGTGTCCTACTTTTCCACACTGTCTGCAAACTTTGTCTTTGAACCAGCAATCATTGTGGTCGTGTGTTGTTCTGCCGCAGTGATAGCACTTCTCTGTTCTGTATGACATTTCGTTTGTGCCATATTCTTGCGGTCTCTGTTGTATCTCTGCAGCGCCCCGTGCTGCTGCTTCATATGATACCGCAATGCTGAAAGCCTTGTCCAGCGTCAGGTCCTTTTCAGATAAAAGCCATTTCTGGGTTCCTTCACTTTGAAGCCCACACACAAACTTGTCCCTTAAGGTATCTGCCAGTCCCGTTCCAAACTGGCAGTGTTTCGATAGTTTGCGCAGTTCTGTTAAATATTCAGCATTGCTTTCATCCTTATGCTGGTTCCGTTTGTGAAACTTGAATCTTTCTGCTATCAGCAGCGGTGTGGGGTTTAATTGTTCCTGTAGTATCGTCACTATGTCTCCAAAACTCTCTTCCACTGGCTTCGCTGGGGTTACTAGATTTCGTAATAAGACATACGTCTTTGCACCCATTAAATTTAACAATACCAGCGCTTTTTTGTCATCTGACACCTCATTTGCCTTGCAGTATACCGCTATTCATTCGACATATGTAGTCCAACCTTCGACTTCATTGTCAAATGCGGTGATACTGCCACTCTTCGGCATTTTAGGTGTGGTTTACAATGGCTTAAAATGGCATCTCCCGCGGTTTCCTTCCTCCCCCGCTGTTGCCAACGCCGCTCTCGGCGGTCCTCGTGGCAATGGCAGCGCCCTGTAGGTTTCGCGCGCTTCTCCTGCGCTGCTGCATACGCCGCTCTCGGCGGTCCTCGTGGCAATGGTGGTGCCTCGCGGGTTTCTGCGCATCTCTCTCCCTCTCCTCGACGCTGCTCGGCCCCTGAACACCGGCTGCGCCCTGTGCGCTCTGCCCTCTCTCTCTCTCTCCCGTCGACGCTGCTCGGCCCTTTGCTGTGCCGCTCGGTTGGGCTCTAGCCCGCTGCTGTCCGGGAAGGGTCTGCGCACTACCTGTTGCCAGCCCGTTTTGCTGGACCACCGCGACTGGAAAGCCAAGCCTGGCTCTCAACAGCCTCCCCCGCAATTCTCGAGTCTCTGCTGGATGACTGGGCGGTTGCCCGTGGTCAACGCCTGTGTCTCTGGCCTTGACCTCCAATCTACTGGTCTCCAGGAACGAATCCCTGGGAGGTGATGCAGAGTTGCAGGTAGGATTGAATTTGCCACGTCGCCAATGTTGTGTCTGTCAGTAGTAAGACACAAGACTGCAGGAGAACGGTACAACAGGTGTTTACTCAATGTGGCTCACGCTGGAACTGACTGTACAGATTACTACTCAGTGCTATATACAGGTGTGGTCACTGCCAGTACTACAGTATACATGAGCTGTAAAAAGTAGTTCCCCCCCTTAAAGGTATATACATTACACCTGGAACCATTCTTGTAAATCTTTTCTGCACCCTCTCTGAGGCCTTCACATCCTTCATAAAGTGCGGTGCCCAGAATTAGACACAATACTCCAGCTGAGGCCGAACCAGTGTTTTATAAAGGTTCATCATAACTTCCTTGCTTTTGGACTCTATGCCTCTATTTATAAAGCCCAGGATCCCGTATGCTTTTTTAACCGCTTTCTCAACCTGCCCTGCCACCTTCAATGATTTGTGCACACAAACCCCCAGGTCTCTCTGTTCATGCACCCACTTTAGGATTGTACCCTTTAGTTTATATTGCCTCTCCTCGTTCTTCCTACCAAAATGTATCACTTCGCACTTTTCTGCATTAAATTTCATCTGCCACGTGTCCGCCCATTCCACCAGCCTGTCTATGTCTTCTTGAAGTCTATCACTATCCTCCTCACTGTTCACTATACTTCCAAGTTTTGTGTCATCTGCAAATTTTGAAATTATGCCCTGTACACCCAAGTCCAAGTCATTAATATATATATCAAGAAAAGCAGTGGTCCTAGTACCGACCCCTGGGGAACACCACTGTGTACCTTCCTCCAGTCCGAAAAACAACCGTTCACCACTACTCTCTGTTTTCTGTCACTTAGCCAATTTCATATCCATACTGCCACTGTCCCTTTTATTCCATTGGCCTCAACTTTGCTGGCAAGCCTATTATGTGGCACTTGTCGAACGCCTTTTGGAAATCCATGTACACCATGTTAACCGCATTGCCCTCATCAACCCTCTCTGTTACCTCATCAAAAAACTCAATCAGAATCAGAGCGGCCGGGCCCGGCAGACGTGCGGCCAGGGCCCCGGCACCAGGAAACCCAGGGTGCAGCGCCTCCCCCATCCGAGCCACCACTTCCCGGTTTCTTCAGTCGTTTCCACCGAGTCCGACTTGGGAGAAAGGACATGAGCCAGGCTCCCAGAATGGCCCGCGGCCCTGGGGAGCATGCGCACTCTCAGCGGGGAAATCAGTGCGTTGGATAGAGCGGTTTCTGGGGCGCGGGGAATTGTGGGTGCTGCGGCCGCCATTAGTCAGCGGCTGTGGGGAAGAGTTTTACTGCAGGTGACGGAAGGTAGGTCCCTGGCCGCCTGTGTAGGTCTTTTTTTTGCTTCAGTTTGAGCTGGAGTTGAGATGGAGGAGAAGCTGCTGGGTTTAACCCCCAGTACTTCTGAGCCCAGGAGGACCCAACAATTTCCAATGTGAGACTGTCAAGGGAGGTGGATTCTGGGGGAGATTAGGTTGTTAAACAGACACTGTCAATACAATGTAAAAGAATATTGTTTTAGGAACAAGTATTTCTGTAGAGGCTTTTAATCCAGTTTACATGTACAGATTTGTTTTAATTCATTCTTGGGATGTGAGCGTCACTCGCAAGAGCAGCAAATATGGCCAATCCCCAGTTTCCTGTTGAGAAGGTGGTGGTGAGTTGCCTTCTTGAACTCCTGCAGTCCGTGTGGTGAAGGTACTCCCACAATGTTGTTCGGTAAGGAGTTCCAGGATTTTGACCCAGCAACGATGAATATGTCTAAGTCAGGATGGTGTGTGACTTGGAGGGGAACTTGGAGATGATGGTGCTCCCATGCAACAGCTGCCCTTGTCCTTCTAGGTGGTGGAGGTTGCGGGTTTGGGATGTTCTGTCAAAGTTCTGGTCGAGTTGCAGATGTATAAAGTTCCTTTCCTTCGTCCCCTCCCACTCCCACCTCTCTCTCTCTCCTCCCATAGAGGTCAGAGTCTTGTGTAGGCCCAGACCAGGTGGTGGATTCCCTTCCCTGAGGGACATCAGTGAACCAGTTGGGTTTTTATGACAATCCGGCAGCTTTCATGGTCACTTTTTTCTGGTGCCGGCCCCACAAATGACCAGATTAATTGAGCTCAATTTCACAACCTCCCTTTGTTTTCTTGTGGGTTCTCTCTCACGCTCCCTGTTTTAAATTCATTTTACAGGGTATTAGAAGGGGACGATTTACAGACAGTAAGCTCAAACCAAACATCATGTCAAGATCTGAGAGTCACTCAACTCATCGGATCTGAATATCACCGGCCTCTGAACATGGAAGCAAAAAGCACCGTTCACAGTGGGGAGAAACCGTACCTGTGTTCTGTGTGTGGACGAGGCTTCAGTCAATCCTCTGGCCTATCGACACACAAGCGCAGTCACACCAGGGAGAGGCCATTGAGTGTGGGAAGGGATTCACTAATTCATCCCACCTACTGAAACACCAGCGAGTTCACACTGGGGAGAGGCCGTTCACCTGCTCCGTGTGTGGGGAGGGATTCACTCGTTCATCCCACCTGCTGAGACACCAGCGAGTTCACAAGTGACTGCAGGGATTGGATTTTGCTGTTATTGCTGCTGTTAATCACATCCAGGACTGAACCATGTTCATTCTGACAGTTGGGGTTTGTTTCTACTGATGTTAATAACCCCTATAACTGGGCTGGAATTTAATATTCTGGATAGATGTCAAATAAACCAGCTTTATTTTAAACACATTTTTGTAGATTTTTGTCTTTCCCACCTGAGTGTTTAGCATCACCTGGCTGGAGCTCAGAAAGGGCAATCTGGGGGAGGATCGTACGGCGGGAACAGAACTTCAGCCTGGACACAGTCCTTCAGGGCAACACTGAGAGGGGCAAACGGCACTTTGGTCTTTCTCGTCTCTCTTCACTGACAGCAAAGGCTCCGTGTAGATTCATCTCGAGGCGTGTGAGAAACGTGTCCCAGCCGCTCTCTGCCATGGTTCAGAGCTCCGAGGCATGGAACAGAAGGCTCCTTTAGGAATGTACCCCAGTGCTTTTTTTTAATGGCCTTATTAATGTGTGTCGCTACTTTTAGTGATTTGTGTATCTGTATCCCTGGATCCCTCTGCTCCTCCAGCCCATTTAGACTCTTAGGGGGAAAAGTTCAGTGGCGCCCCCTTTGGGTTGTTAACATCGCCAGGGCTAATTTTAGTGCCCCAAAAAATTTAGGGCCCCTGTGCATTAAATTCAGTGGTAGCGCCCCAGGCAGGAGGCGGGGTGCTGCTGGAAGCGCTCCCCTCCCTCTTGAGGTGCTACCAGAGAATTTCGCGGTGCTTCATGTAACAGCACCACGCCCGTCAGCACATAGCACCGCGTCATAGCAGACCTCCCTCCCTGATTAAAGGGGAGGGGCCTAGCACTGCGCACACCAGGGCCCTGCTGGACCACCGGACGTCATTGCCGGCGGTGCAGTGCCGCGGGGCGCTACCGGCTACCGCTGCCGCTAACCTCCCACTGAATATCGTGGGAGGCGCAAAGCAACCCAATTTCTCTCCCTTGTTGTCCAAGTAGTGTGTGGCCTCCTTATTCTTCCCACCAAAACACACCACCTCACACTGATCTATAGTGAAATTCATTTGCCAATTACACGCCCATTCTGAAATTTATTAACATCTTCTTGCATTTTGTCTTCCTCAGTATTAACTCTACCTCCCAATTTGGTGTCATCAACAAACTTTGAAATTGTTCTTCTGATTCCCGAGTCCAAATCGTTTATGAACAACAGTGATCCCAGCACTGATCCCTGTGGAACACCACTTCCCACCTTTTGCCAGTGTGAGTAGCTACTCCCAACCCCTACTCTCTGTTTTCTGTAACCAGCTTGCTATCCATAAACAGTTGATGGAGAGCTATTGAAAATATAATCAATGCCTGCAGATATAAACTATCTTTGTATGATGTTGACTTATTGGCCTTTTGCTCGTGGTCTGTGGAGTATGGAATGATGAGCAAACCTAAATCCACTGTTCTGATCCAATGAGATTTCTGCTTGACCATCTGTCCACCTTGTGCGTAAGCAACACAGAAGTTTGGTTAACTGGCATTGGGCTAGATTTGCAATACTTGTGCAAGAGGTGAAACTTGTATAGAATGTTTTGATCTGCTACCTTTTGTAATTCTTCTACACCTGTATGACAATGTAATGGTTGACTGTAGACTTGTGAACAACATAAATAAATACATAAAGCAAAAACATAAAATAAAATAAACCCCGGGGGGACGCGGGCTGCTCACACCCCGAGTGCGGCCCCAGGCCCCATTATTAAAACACTCAACATTATCCGCCCGCCGCTTCCCGGTTTCTCCCGATTCGCTCAGCAAAGGGGCCTCGCACCAAACTCCGGGACAGACAGGAAATCAGGGAGCGTCTGTAAATGGAGGAGAAATGGGGACTGGTCAGGGAGTGTCTGTAAATGGAGGCGAAATGGTGACTGGTCAGGGAGCGTCTGTAAATGGAGGAGAAATGGTGACTGGTCAGGGAGCGTCTGTAAATGGAGGAGAAATGGTGACTGGTCAGGGAGCGTCTGTAAATGGAGGAGAAATGGTGGCTGGTCAGGGAGCGTCTGTAAATGAAGGAGAAATGGTGACTGGTCAGGGAGCGTCTATAAATAAAGGAGAAATTATTCATTTTTTGGGGGCTTGGTTTGTGTGAATAAATATATCACTAATTTCAATTAGACTCTTTTCCGTGACCCAGCTCCTGTAAATACTGGCTGGAAAGGGGCCAGACTCTCAGGAGGCTCCACACCGCTGGCTGCTCCTGCGTAAGTGATCTCCCATTAGATTAATGTGTGTCTGCTGTGTGTGTGTTTAACAAAGTGCCCAAAGCAGTTCATAAGGTGGGGAACCAGTGAATGTAGAACTGAATCCATTCAGATTCAGCACTTTCAGGGGAGGAGAGAGAGGGGAACCAGTGAGTGTAGAACTGAACACAGCCAGTGTCTGCACCTTCCGGGGAGGAGAGGGAGGGGAACCAGTGAGTGTAGAACTGAACCCAGCCAGAGTCAGCACCTTCAGGGGAGGAGAGGGAGTGGAACAAGTGAGTGTAGAACTGAACCCAGCAAGAGTCAGCACCTTCAGGGGAGGAGAGGGAGGGGAACCAGCGAATGCAGAACTGAACCCAGCCAGAGTCTGCACCTTCTGGGGAGGAGAGGGAGGGGAACCAGTGAGTGTAGAACTGTACCCAGCCAGAGTCAGCACCTTCAGGGGAGGAGAGGGGGGGAACCAGTGAGTGTAGAACTGAACCCAGCCAGAGTCAACACCTTCAGGGGAGGAGAGGGAGGGGAACCAGTGAGTGTAGAACTGAACCCAGCCTAGGCACTTTGCAGCCTTCCAGACTCAATATCGAGTTCAACAATTTCAGATCCTAACCTCGGCCTCTATTACTTTTTTCCATATAATTTTTCCACCCCTTTGTTTTGGGTCCTCCTTCCCCCCCCCCTTTCCTTTTGTTTCTCTCTCTCACCTGGCAGCTGTCTCTTACCTGCCAGTACACTTCACACCTAATCTCAGCTGCCTTTTGTCTCCACTGGCCTGTTACCATCTCGTCTGGCTTCGAATACCTTTTATTGTCTCTTTTGTTCGATCGCAGCCTTGCCTTCGATCTATTTTATTTTCCTTCCCGTTTTGAAGAAGGGTTTCAACCCGAAACGTCAACTCAAATTTCTCTCCACGAATGTTGCCTGACCTCCTGAG
Organism: Somniosus microcephalus; assembly: GCF_052327205.1. Lineage (NCBI taxonomy): Eukaryota > Metazoa > Chordata > Chondrichthyes > Squaliformes > Somniosidae > Somniosus > Somniosus microcephalus. Next base: position 78,085,561 of record NC_140990.1, read on the forward strand.
TTTTTCCAGCATTTTCTGTTGTTATTTCAGTCTGTCTTTAACTATTTATTGTACTCCAATAACATACAAACGTCAATGCACTATTCCCTTATAACTCCAAACGATACCAACATACACCGTTCCCTTTAACTATTTAATTTCTCACACCACTCACTCCGGCGATCAAGTGGGGGAGTCTGTTTCCATTTTTACGGGTGATCAAACCCTCCGCAGTTTTCCTCGCAAGTTGCCCTGTTCTCTTTCTAAACACCTTTTTATAATACAAAAGATCAAAGCCCGTGACAATAGATTGACACAAACCCTTCCCCTTTTGATTGTACCATCTTAATCTCGTTTTTCTGCCATTCTGTTCAATTTCAAACCATACAATAAAAAAAGGAAATGTCTTCATCTTGGAAAGACTCAGCAGGTCAGGCAACATCCGTGGAGAGAAATTTGAGTTGACGTTTTGGGTCAAAACCCTTTTTCAAAACTGGAAAGGAAATAAAATAGATTGAAGGCAGGGCTGCGATCGAACAAAAGAAGGAAAAGAGACATTAAAAGGTATTCAAAACCAGTCGCCTGTCATTTTAATTCACCGCTCCCTTCCCACTCGGACCTCACCGTCCTTGGCCTCTTGCATTGTTCCACAGAAGCTCAACATAAACTCGAGGAACAGCACCTCATCTTCCGATTAGGCACTTTGCAGCCTTCCAGACTCAATATCGAGTTCAACGATTTCAGATCATAACCTTGGCCCCCATTAATTTTTTACTTATTTTTTTCCACCCCTTTGTTTTGGGTCCTCCTTCTCCCCACCCACCCCTTTCCTCTTTTTTCTCTCTCCCACCTGGCAGCTGTCTCTTACCTGCCAGTACACTTCACACCTAATCTCATCCATCTTTTGTCTCCACTGGCCTATGACCATCTCGTCTGGTTTTGAATACCTTTTATTGTCTCTTTTACTTCTTTTGTTCGATGGCAGCCCTGCCTTCAATCTATTTTATTTCCTTTCCAGTTTTGAAAAAGGGTTTCGACCTGAAACGTCAACTCAAATTTCTCTCCACGGATGTTGCCTGACCTGCTGAGTTTTTCCAGCATTTTATGTTGTTGTTTCGGATTTCCAGCATCTGCAGTATTTTGCTATCGTACTAATGTCTTCATCCTGTTGGATGTTCGGCCATTATCACACACAGAAATGTCTTGATTAGACACTTCCTTGCTTATCATCAGTTTGAAAGGTTCTTCTTCTTCTTAGGCAGTCCCTCAGAACTGAGGATGACTTGCTTCCACACTAAAGGTTAGTGAATGGGTTACAATCCTGGAATTAACATTTCCAAAAGATGTTCCAGACTCAGTGGAGCCAATTGTAAGTCTGGTTAACAGCTGGAGCGAGGAGTTTCGCTGGACAGGACAGTCAGTTGAATTTACACAAACACAGGCCATTGTGTGGTTCGATTGTTCCAGCCACTTCCTTGATTAGCATATTCATGAAGTAAAAGGAGTCGTGTCTGTGGTTCTTATGCTGTTTAATCCAGAGCGTGTATTACACGTTCCCTTTAAAAGTCTCGCTGGTTCCTCGGGTGATGCTGGGATACGAAGTTTGGTCAGTTTCTTATGATTGGTCAATTTCACAAAACTGCCTTTACAGACCAGCCATTTGAACCTTTTAATTTTGGTATCATTTAAGTTGAATGCGTTCTTGCTGCAGGAACTGGCTACCCTCTGAGTTTCTTGTACGAGGACACCAAAATCTCTCTAAACACCTACATTTAATACAATAGCAAAATACTGCGGATGCAGGGAATCTGAAATAACAACAGAAAACGCTGGAAAAACTCAACAGGCCAGGCAGCATCTGTGGAGAGAGAAACAGAGTTAACGTTTCAGGTCCAACATTTAATAGTTTCTCACCTTAACAATATTCTGTTTTCCTATTCTTCCTACCAAAGTGAATAACCTCCCATTTCCCTACATTATACTCCATCTGCCACCTTACTGCCCTCTCACTTAGTCTATCTGTATCCCTTTGCAGACTCTGTGTTCTCCTCACAGCTTACTGTCCCACCTAGCTTTGTATCATCAGCAAACTTGGATACATTACACCCGGTCCCTTCATCTAGGTCATTAATATAGACTGTAAATAGCTGAGGCCCCAACACTGATCCTTGCGGCACCCCACTAGTTACAGCCTGCCAACTGGAAAATGACCCATTTCTCCCTACTCTCAGTTTTCTGTCCGTTAACCATTCCTCTATCCATGATAATACATTACCCCCAACCCCATGCGTAACAACCTTTTATGTGGCACCTTACCGAATGCCTTTTGGAAATCCAACTACATCCACTGGTTTCCCTTTATCTACCCTGCTAGGTACATCCTCAAAAAACTCTATTAAATTTGACAAACACGATTTCCCTTTTATAAAACCATGTTGACTCTGCCTAATCATATAATCATTTTCTAAGTGCCCTGTTTCACTTCCTTAATAATGGATTCCAGCATTTTCCCGAGGACTGATGTCAGGCTAACTGGCCTGTAGATCCCTGTTTTCTCTCTCCCTCCTTTCTGGAATAGCGAGGTTACATTTGCGACCTTCCAATCCACGAGGACCATTCTAGAATCTAGTGAATTTTGGAAGATCACGACCAATGCATCCACTATCTCTGTAGCCACCTCTTTTAGAACCCTAGGATGTAGGCCGTCAGGTCCAGGGGATTTGTCGGCTTTTAGTCCCGTTAGTTTCTCAAGTACTTTTTCTTGACTGATATGAATTACTTTAAGTTCCTCACTCTCATTAGTCCCTTGGTTCCCACTATTTCTGGAATCTCAACCTTCTCCAGTGTAGCTCACGTGGCGCCAGCTCGCACAGCCTAAGCCTGGGCTGTCCGCAGTGCGGCCGCAACATGCCCGTAGACTTGTACGAGTGGTCGGGACCTCTCACCCTAACCGAGGTGGACGAGAAGCCTGCGCAGCCCCTCCGTGTCAAGTATGACAACGTGGACATAGATGTGCTGGGTAAAGTGCTGAGCCCGGCCCAGGTACTGACTGCAGCTGAGAGCTGAACACACAGGAACCGCTCCGGTGCCTGGAGCCAGCAACAAGAGGCAACAAAAGCAAGGAAGGCACAGAGTCCAAAAGCAAGGAAGTTATGATGAACCTTCGTAAAACACTGGTTCGGCCTCAACTGGAGTATTGTGTCCAATTCTGGGCACCGCACTTTAGGAAGGATGTGAAGGCCTTAGAGAGGTTGCAGAAAAGATTTAGGAGAATGATTCCAGGGATGCGGGACGTTCAGTTACGTGGATAGACTGGAGAAGCTGGGGTTGTTCTCCTTTAGAGCAGAGAAGGTTGGGAGGAGATTTGAGGGAGGTGTTCAAAATCATGAGGTGTCTGGACAGAGTAGATAGAGAGAAACTGTTCCCATTGGCGGAAGGGTCGAGAACCAGAGGACACAGATTTAAGATGATTGGCAGAAGAACCAAAAGCGACATGAGGAAAAACTTTTTTACGCAGCGAGTGGTTAGGATCTGGAATGCACTGCCTGAAAGGGTGGTGGAGGCAGATTCAATCACGGCTTTCAAAAAGGAATTGGATAAGTACCTGAAGGAAAGACATTTGCAGGGTTACGGGGAAAGGGTGGGGAGTGGGACTAGCTGAAGTGGTCTTGCAGAGAGCCGGCACGGGCTCAACGGGCCGCATGGCCTCCTTCTGTGCTGTAACCATTCTATGATTCTATAAAATATTAGAAAGTTTGTGCCACAGAAGCACGGGGTTTATCTGCTTCTATTGATGAATTTAAAAAGTCTCTATTAAAACCTGAGCCAGTGTGTTGTGAGACAAAGAGCCTTGTGTCCAATAAGGGGAATAAAGGCCCACAGCCTCCCCTGGCCCCGGGCCCTGAACAAGGGACTGGAGAAACTCGCTGCCCTGCGGATCAGACAATCAGCCGGCGCTAGTCCCGCCCCTCGGGCTCCCCGATTGGTTGGAGGACCCGCCGCCGGCTCGCTCCTCCAGACCTGCCCCGCTCCCTCCGTATTGGTCGGCAGCTCCCGTCAATCAGGCCGTGAGCCCGGGTCACGTGTCCCCGAGGAGATCACGAGCTCCGTCCAACTGACGCTGCTCGGTCCAGGGCCTCGCGGACTCTCAGGTTTTTCTATTTCTCTTTATTCTCTCCCGATCCACCCCTCCCCCCCCACCCCGCGCGATTCTCCACCCAATCGGAGCGGAGAAAACTCACTTTGCGTCACCGATCGCGACTCTGTAACCGACACCAAGGCCTTTCCCCGGAATGCCCCGCGTAAGACAGGATCCGAGTGCACAGGCGCAGCTCCAAGTGGGGGAGGGGTTTGGTGTCCTCTGGGCATGCACGGTTATTACCCTTGGTGACCAGGAGGGGGCGCTGTGCTGGACTCGGCCCAAACCACCACTCCCGTGTGCGCATGCGCGGACTCTGGCTGTCCCCAGTAGGAGCAGGAGTGGCCATTCGGCCCCTCGAGCCTGCTCCACCATTAAATGAGATCATGGCTGATCTTCTGCCTCAACTCCATTCACCAGGTAAGGAGACCAAAATTGTACACAGTACTCCAGGTGTGGTCTCACCAAGGCCCTATATAATTGGAGTAAGACTTCTTTACTCCTGTACTCAAATCCTCTTGTAACGTCAATCAACCATCAGCTAGAAGAGGTCACTGGTGAGACCAGTGAAGAAAGAAAGACTTGCATTTATATAGCACCTTTCACCACCACTGGACATCCCAAAGTGTTTTACAGCCAATTAAGTACTTTTGAAGTGTAGTCACTGTTGTAATGTAGGAAACGCGGCAGTCAATTAGCACACAGCAAGCTCCCACAAACAGCAATGTGATAATTGTAATGATATCAGCAAATAGAGATGGTATTTGCCTATTCGATTATGATGCCTTAATAGCATGATTGCATGTATTGATTGCTTGTGCCTGACCAGCAGAGGGCATGTGACCAAGAGAAGCAAGGCAGTTAGTTTAGTTTCGGTTTTGTTCTAGATGCATCACAGCATCGTGTCTCCTGTAAAAGCTGTATAAAAGAGTTGAACAGACTTTAGATTAAAACTCATTCTCTTTCATAAATGTCTCGTCATTGAACCTACAAAGAAATCAATACATGGTGTCAGAAGTGGCTGAAAGAGATGAAGAGAAAAATTCTGAAGTTAAATCAGCTCTCCACAGATTAGCAAGCCAAAAGAGAACATCATTGCTTACCATTGGAGAATAGCTAACGAAGTGAAAAAATGGAAGGTTTACACCCACCGGCGACGCTTCAGTTGACAGGTAATGTGGCTGAAAATTGGAGAAGGTTCAAACAACGTGTGGGGTTGTATTTATCAGCAATCGAAGCTGACGAGAAAAGTGATAATAAGAAATCGTCACTGTTCTTACATGTCGTGGGTGATGAAGCGCTGGAGGTGTATAATAATTTCACATTCGCTGCTATTGGAGACAAAAAGAAGCTAGATAAAATAATGGAACAGTTTGAGGCCTACTGCATCCCTAAACATAACGTGACATTTGAGAGGCACAGATTTTTCACATGTGTTCAGAAAACGGGTGAGACTATTGATCAGTATGTGACTGAACTGAGAAACAGAAGCAAAACATGTGAATTTGGGGGACTGACAGACTCGCTGATAAAAGACAGACTGGTGTGTGGTATTCCGGATAATGGTCTAAGGGAAAGACTGCTAAGAGAGCAAGATCTAGACCTGGGAAAAGCCATAGCACTGTGTAGGGCTACAGAAACTGTGAAGTTGCAGGCAAAGGAGCTGTTCAGTGACAATAGCTGCAACGTGGATGCAGTGAGTAAGAATGGACACAAACCGTTTAACAAAAAGAGCGCCAATGTGAAAAAAGAGGCGTGGCCAGCGAACGAAAATGAAAGGGACAATCGAAAGTCGTGTAGTCGATGCGGTACACAGCATCCACCAAAAAAGTGTCCAGCATATGGTAAAACATGCAATAGTTGCAACAAAAACAACCATTATGCCCGTTGCTGCAAGAACCAAGTGCAACAAAGCAAGGTCCATGCAGTAGATGAAAGCGAGATAGAGGAGTTCTATGTAGATGTTGTGTCTGAAAACAAAAAAGAAGAAAGAGACTGGATGTTGACACTAAAAGTGAATGACATACACATTCCATTTAAATTGGATACTGGAGCACAAGTTAATGTGATATCAGAGACTGATTTTAAGAAAATTAGACCCAGACCAAAGATACATGGAATAAAAGTGAAAGTGACAGGATACACAGGTACTGATATACCAGTGAAAGGAAGATGCATTGTCAAAGTAACACACAAGGACAGAGAGCACACGCTAGCATTAATCGTGGTGCCAAAGGATGTGCAAGCCATACTAGGTTTAAAAGCCTGTGAGAGACTGAACCAGGTAAAGAGAGTCCTCGTTGTGGAAAGCGAAGGAGAGACAGTCTATGATGAACTGAATGTTGCGTACACACCGGTTAAGCTGATGTATACAGCAGACACGTTGTCCAGAGCTGTTGACCCAGGAGAGCCCGCAAACACAGTGAAAAGACTGAAGTACAAGGCAAAAGACAGTGGAACTGACTTCTACCAAAGCATGCTTGTATACCGCACAACGCCGCTCGAGTGTGGTAAGTCACCAGCCCAACTCCTGATGGGACGTCGGCTAAGGTCAAACCTACCCATCCCGGAGAACCTCCTGAAAACAAAAGAGGGGGAGAAAGTGAGGAAGTTCAAAGAGCAACAGAAAGAAAAGCAAAAGTACTACTATGACAGAGGAACACAAAACCTACCTGAACTCCACACTGGTGACCAAGTAAGGTTCAAAGACAAAACAAACACACGGACTCAGAAGGGAACTGTCCTGAGTGAAGTTCAACCAAGATCATACACCATTCAGACAGATGAGGGTGCTGTTCTGAGAAGAAATCGTCGAGATCTTTTCATGGGACCAGCCACAGCAGGTCAAGAGACTGATACTGTTGAACAACCTGATCACACAGCTGAGAACACATCATCTGAGGCAACAACTCAGATTCAAGGACAATCAATCAGAAAATCCTCAAGACACGTGAAGCCTCCTGAGAGACTCATTGAGCAAATTTAAGGACTATTGTTATAGAAGGAAGTAATGTTATCTTATTCTTTCTTCAAGTTCTAGTGTATTGACATATTTCATGTGAACACACAAAGCAAGGTTAAAAAACCTTGATCATGATAATGATAATGTAAGTTCATTAAGTGTTACAGTTAAAATGCAGATTAATACAAAGAAAACATGTTGTTAGTTAAAAGTAAAATACTTTTGTTTTAAGGAAAGGAGATGTAATGATATCAGCAAATAGAGATGGTATTTGCCTATTCGATTATGATGCCTTAATAGCATGATTGCATGTATTGATTGCTTGTGCCTGACCAGCAGAGGGCATGTGACCGAGAGAAGCAAGGCAGTTAGTTTTGTTTCGGTTTCGTTCTAGATGCATCACAGCATCGGGTCTCCTGTAAAAGCTGCATAAAAGAGTTGAACAGACTTTAGATTAAAACTCATTCTCTTTCATAAATGTCTCGTCATTGAACCCACAAAGAAATCAATACAATAATGACCAGATAATCTATCTTTTTATGTTGATAGAGAGATAAACATTGGCTCGGAGACTGGGGATAACTGCCCTGCTCTTTCCCACATTACAACAGTGACTAATTCATTGTAGTACTTCATTGGCTGTAAAGCACTTCAAGACATCTGCTGGTCATGAAAGCACTGTATAAATGCAAGTCTTTCTTTCTTGAAATAGTGTCATGGGATCTTTTACATCCACCTGAGAGAGCAGACAGGGCCTCGGTTTAACGCCTCATCCAAAAGATGGCACCTCCAACAGTGCAGCACTCCCTCAGCACTGCACTGGAGTGCCAGCCTAGATTTTTGTGCTCAAGTCTCTGGAGTGGGACTTGAACCCACAACTTTCTGACTCAGAGGCGAGAGTGCTACCAACTGAGCCACTGGCTGACACTAAAGAACAAGCAGTTCTGACAAAAGGTCATTGACCTGAAACTTTAACTCTGTTTCTGTCTCTACAGATGCTGCCTGACCTGCTGAGTATTTCCAGCAGTTTCTGTTTTTATTAAAGAAACGAGGGAGTGATTGCTGACAGAAAGAATGTTGGGTCGTCCTGCGCATGCGCACCTCCCTGGCAGCTGAGGCGAAATACCAACTCGCCCCCACCTGAGCCGCGCACGCGTACCAGATGTTGCAGCTTCGCATGCACGACCGATGTTCCAACCGCGGGGTTTTGTGCGCTGAGCATGCGCGTTGCGGACCGATCGGGACGGCCAATTGTGGAGCAGGAGGGAGAGCGCAGGGGCCATGAGCACATGCGCGGGACTCAGAGTTAACAGAGCGCTTTCTGGAGCATGGGGGCTTGTGGGTATTGCAGCTGCCATTACTGCTGATCCTTTCAACCAACCTGTGCAGCAGCTGGGGCCTTAAAATCAGTTTCACTGCCCCTGGGTTCGGAAAGGAGAAAATTAAACAACAGTTTGCCTCTGATCCTTTTCTGATCTCATTTTACAGGGTTATAGAAGTGGAGCAGTTACAGACGGGAAGCTCAGACCAAACGTCATGTCAAGACCTGACACAGTCGCTCGATTCATCAGGACCTGAATATCATCGGCCTTTGCACATGGAAGGAGAAAGCAGCGATCACAGCAATGACAAACCGCATACGTGTTCGGTGTGTGGACACGGATTCAGCCGATTGCCTGACCTGGTGAGACACGTGCACCGTCACACCGGGGAGAAACTGCGTAAAGTTGGGGACGGCGGGAAGGGATTCAGTTCCCCGTCTGCATTGGAAGTTCAACAGCGCAGTCGCACCAGGGACAGTCCATTCACCTGCTCCATGTGTGGAAAGGGATTTGTTTGTTCATCCCACCTGCAAACACACCAGCGAGTTCACACTGGGGAGAGACCATTTCAGTGTTCTGACTGTGGGAAGAGATTTAAAAGCCCCCAGGATCTGAAGGGACACCAGCGAGTTCACACTGACGAGAGACCCTTTAAATGTTCTGACTGTGGGAAGAGCTTTAAAAGCCCCTGGGAACTGAAGGACCATCAGCGAGTTCACACTGGGGAGAGGCCTTTCACCTGCTCTGTGTGTGGGAAGGGATTCACTCAGTCATCCCGCCTCCTGTCACACCAGCTTGTTCACACTGACGAGAGACCCTTTTAATGTTCTGACTGTGGGAAGAGCTTTAAAAGCTCTAACATCCTTAAGAGACACCAGCGTCTTCACACTGATCATTCAATCTAACAGCACAGAAGGAGGTGATTCGGCCCATCGTGTCTGTGCCGGCTCTTTGAAAGAGCTGTCCAATTTAGTCCCAAACCCCAGCTTTATCCCCGGAACTCTGCAAACTAGTCCTCTTCAAGTACATGTCCAATTACCGTTTGAAAGTTCCTGTGGAACCTGATTCCAGCATCCTTTCAGATGGTGCGTTCCAGATCTGAACAACCCTCTGTGTGAAAACAATTCTCTTCATTTCCCTCTAGTTCTTTTAGCAACTATTTTAAATCTGTGACCTTTGGTTACCGACCCACTTGCCAGAGTGAACAGTTTCTCCCTACTTGCTCGATCAAAACCCCTCATCATTTTGAACACCTCTATTAGGTCTCCTCTTAACCTTCTCTGCTCTAAGGGGAACAATCCCAGCTTCTCCACTCTCTCCACATAACTGAAGTCCCTCATCCATGGTACCATCCTGGTCAACCTCCTCTGCACCCTCTCCAAGGCCTTGACATCCTTCCTAAAGTGTGGTGCCCAGAACTGTACACAAGACTCCAGCTGAGGCCAAAACCCTGCAGCTGTACAAACCCCTGGTTAGACCACACCTGGAGTACTGTGAGCAGTTCTGGGCACCACACCTTAGGAAGGATATATTGGCCTTGGAGGGAGTGCAGCGTAGGTTTACCAGAATGATACCCGGACTTCAAGGGTTAAGTTACGGGGAGAGATTATATAAATTAGGGTTGTATTCCCTAGAATTTAGAAGGTTAAAGTGTGATCTGATCGAAGTTTTCAGGATATTAAGGGGAACAGATAGGGTAGATAGAGAGAAACTATTTCCGCTGGTTGGGGATTCTACGACTGGGGGCATAGTCTAAAAATTAGAGCCAGACCTTTCAGGAGTGAAATTAGGAAACACTTCTACACACAAAGGGTGGTAGAAGTTTGGAACTCTCTTCTGTAAACGGCAACTGATGCGAGATCAATTGTTAATTTTAAATCTGAGATTGATAGGTTTTTGTTACCCAAAGGTATTAAGGGATTTGGGCCAAAGGCGGGTGTATGGAGTTAGGTCACCGATCAGCCATGATCTCATTGAATGGCGGAACAGGCTCGAGGGGCTGAATGGCCTCCTCCTGTCCTATATTCCTAACTAGTGATTTGTAAAGGTTTAGTGTAACTTCCTTATTTTTGTATTCAATGGCCCTATTTGCAAAGCCAAGTATCCCATACGCTTTCTGAACTGCCTCACCAACTTGCCGTGGCACTTTCAAAGATTTGTGAATGTGGACCCCCAGGTCCCTCTGCTCTTGCACCTCCTCAAAATAGTCCCATTTAGATTATACGGCCTCTCCCTGTTGTTTCTCCCAAAGTGCATCACTTCACACTTAGAGTCATAGAGTCATAGAGTTTTACAGCACAGAAAGAGGCCCTTCGGCCCATCGTGTCTGCGCCGCCCATCCATCCCTGTCCAGTCTAATCCCATTTTCCAGCATTTGGTCCATAGCCTTGTATGCAATGGCATTTCAAGTGCTCATCCAAATGCTTCTTGAATGTTGTGAGGGTTCCTGCCTCTACCACCCTTTCAGGCATTGAGTTCCACATTCCAACCACCCTCTGGGTGAAAAAGTTCCTCCTCAAATCCCCTCTAAATCTCCTGCCCCTTACCCTGAATCTATGCCCCCTTGTTATTGACCCCCCTACTAAGGGGAAAAGTTCCTCTTTGTCTACCCTCTCTATGCCCCTCATCATTTTGTACACCTCAATCAGGTCCCCCCTCAGCCTTCTTTGCTCCAAGGAAAACAACCCCAGCCTGTCCAGCCTCTTCATAGCTGAGGCGCTCCATCCCAGGTAACATCCTGGTGAATCTTCTCTGCACCCTCTCCAAAGCAATCACATCCTTCCTATAGTGAGGCGACCAGAACTGCACACAGTACTCCAGCTGTGGCCTCACCAGCGTTTTGTACAGCTCCATCATAACCTCCCTGCTCTTATATTCTATGCCTCGGCTAATGAAGGCAAGTATCCCATATGCCTTTTTAACCACCTTATTTACCTGTTCCGCTGCCTTCAGGGATCTATGTACATGTACACCAAGGTCCCTCTGACCCTCTGTACTTCCTAGGGTCCTACCACTCATTGTGCATTCCCTTGCCTTATTTGTCCGTCCAAAATGCATCACCTCGCACTTTTCAGGGTTAAATTCCATTTGCCACTTTTCCGCCCATCTGACCAACCCGTTTATATCGTCCTGTAGCCTGAGGCTTTCCTCCTCACAATTTACCACCCCACCAATTTTCGTGTCATCTGCGAACTTACTGATCATACCTTTTACATTCTCATCCAAATCATTTATGTAGATCACAAACAACAAGGGACCCAGCACCGATCCCTGAGGTACCCCACTGGACACAGGCTTCCAGTCACAAAAGCAACCTTCGACCATCACCCTCTGCCTCCTGCCACTCAGCCAGTTTAGGATCCAACGCGCCAAGGCACCCTGGATCCCATGGGCTCTTACCTTCTTGACCAGTCTCCTCTGCGGGACTTTGTCAAAAGCTTTACTGAAGTCCATGTAAACCACATCCACAGCATTTCCCTCATCCACCCCCCTAGTCACCCCCTCGAAAAATTCAATCAGATTTGTCAGACATGATTTACCCTTGACAAAGCCATGCTGACTATCCCCGATTAATCCTTGCCTCTCCAAGTGGAGACTAATTTTGTCCCTCAGAATTTTTTCCAATAATTTCCCTACCACAGATGTTAGGCTCACTGGCCTGTAATTCCCTGGTTTATCCCTGCTACCCTTCTTGAATAATGGTACTACATTAGCTGTTCTCCAGTCCTCTGGTACATCCCCTGTGGCCAGAGAGGTTCTGAAAATTTGTGTCAGAGCCCCTGCAATCTCCTCCTTTGCCTCCCACAGCAGCCTGGGATACATCTCGTCCGGGCCTGGGGATTTATCCACTTTTTGGCCTGCTAAAACCGCTAGCACCTCCTCCCTCTCGATGCTAATATGTTCAAGTATGTCACAGCCCCCTTGCCCGATTTCTATGTCTGCATCGTCTTTCTCCATAGTGAACACAGATGCAAAAAATTCATTTAAAACCCCGCCTACATCATCTGGCTCTACACACAGATTGCCACTTTGGTCCCTAATGGGCCCTACCCTTTCCCTGGTTATCCTCTTGCCCTTAATATACTTATAAAACATCTTAGGATTTTCCTTTATTTTGCTCGCCAGTGTTATTTCATGGCCCCTCCTCGCCCTCCTAATTTCTTTTTTAAGTATGCCCCTGCATTTTTTATACTCCTCTAGGGCTTCTTCCGTCTTTAGTCTTTTGTAACTGCCAAAAGCCCCCCTTTTATTTCTAATGCATTTTTGTATATCCCTTGTCATCCAAGGTTCCCTTTGCTTGTTGGTCCCACCCTTGACCTTTACAGGAACATGTTGGCGTTGTACTCTCTCTATTTCCCTTCTGAAAGTCTCCCACTGTTTTGATGCGGATTTTCCTATAAGTAGCTGCTCCCAGTCCAATTTGGCCAGATCCTGCCTTATCATATTAAAATCGGCCTTCCCCCAATTTAGAACCCTTATTTCCGGGCCGTTTTTGTCTTTTTCCATGACCACCTTAAATCTCACCGAATTGTGGTCACTGTCGCCAAAATGCTCTCCTACTGACACTTCCACCACTTGCCCGGCTACATTCCCCAGAATTAGGTCCAGTATCCTCATTTAATTTCATCTGCCTTGTGTCTGCTCATTTCACAGTCTGTCTCTGTCCTCCTGAAGTCTGCTACTACTATGCTCACTATTTACTACGCTGCCAAGTTTTGTATCATGGTGTAAACTTTGAAATTTTACACCTATACCCAAGTCCAGGTCAGTTATATATAACAAGAAAAGCAATGGTCCTCATCCCGACCCCTGGGGGAACCCACTGCATACTTCCCTCCAGTCAGAAAAACATCCCTCAGCACTACTCACTGCCTCCTCTCCCTTAGCCAATTATATACCCAAATTACCATCAGCCCTTTAATTCCCTGTGCTTCTATTCCCCGAGTAAGTCTCTTGTGTGGTACTTTATCAAATGCCTTTTGAAAGTCCATATATACAACATCTGCTGCACTACCTTCATCAACCCTCTGTTACTTCATCAAAGAACTCAGTCAGGTTAGTCAGAGACGATTTACCTTTAACAAATCCATACTGGCTGCCCCTTATTAACCCATGCTTCTCCAAGTGAGAATTAATTTTGTCCTTGACAATGGTCTCTAGTCGTTCACCCATCACTGACATTAGACTGATTGGCCTGTAGTTACCAGGTTTATCCCTCTCCCCTTTTTTTAAACAGGGTGTAACATTTGCAATCCTCCAGTCTTCTGGCACCACTCCCATATATCTGAGGGAGATTGAAAGATTGTGGTCAGAGCTTCTGCTGTCTCCACCCTAGCTTCCCTCAGCAACCCATCTGGACCGGGTGACTTGTTAACTTTGAGTGATGACAACCTATTGAGCACCTCCTTTCTATCTATTTTTATCCAATTTCTCTACTCTCCCTTCCTCTACTGCGACATTAACTTCATCCTCTTCTTTTGTGGAGACAGATGCTAAGTACTCATTCAGTACCTCAGCCACGCCCTCTGCCTCCGTATGATGAGCTCCTATTTGGTCCCTAATTGTCCCCACCATTCCTTTAACTATCCTTTTACTTTTCACATGTTTATAAAAGATTTTTGGGTTCCTTTTTACGTTACCCACTAATCTTTTCCCGTTCTCGCTCCCCTGTGTCAGCTGTGGCTCAGTTGGTAGCACTCTCTAGGTGGGAGGGGCTAGGAGTGAGCCAGGTGTGCCTAATTGCAGCTGGGTGTTGGAGGGAGTTTTGGAAAAAGTTGGTGGAGGGTTTTGGGGTGTGGTTTGCAGGTTTTGGGGCCTTTTTGGCCCACAAAGAACAGCCAGATGGCTGCTGAGGGGTCCGGAGTGCCGGGCCCCTCGGAGGACAATGTTCCCGAGAGGAATTTGATGCGGGAAGAAACTGTGGTGGGTAGGGGAACAAAAAGGCCCAAAGATTTGGGCCGGGACCTCAGAAGGTTCGGTAAAGAAAATACCGTCGTAGTACAATGTGAAGACAGGAAGATTCGAGCCTGGGATATAATCCAGGCGGTTCAGGAGGACTGTGGTGAAGGAAGCTGTTTTGCATGCCGTCCGAAACCAAGTGAGGGATTTGAGGTGACGGTGAGTGGCCGTGAGGAGGTCGAGAGACTGCTGCTCAGTCTGAAAGTTGGGGAGAAATTTTTGGAGGTGACCCTGCTGTATTCTGAGGAGGTGGTGGTTTCATTTTTGAACTTGCCTGTGTACATCGAGGACGAAGTGCTGAGCAAGAAATTGGAGTCGTGGGATATTAAAATCTGTTCCGAAATCAAAAGGAGGTACTATCCGGGAACAAGGGTGGCAGACGGAACCCGGTATGTCAAGGTGCGATTCCGGGAGGGGGTAAGGTCTTTGCCTTATAGTATGAAGTTCAAGACTCTGGAGGGAGTACAATACTTTCGGGTGCTGCACGACAATCAAGTAAAAGTATGTTACTATTGTTTGGGACATGATCATCTCGTGAGACATTGCCCTGATTTGTATTGCTACAATTGCGGTGAGTCGGGACATATCGCGCGGAGCTGCAAGGCAGCGAGCTGTGGGGTGTGTCGTAAAGGCCCCGCCCGCTGTGAGTGTGTGGCGGAAGGGAGCGAAATGAGCGATGAGATGGGAGAAGGAGCAGGAGAGGAGTGTGGAACGGCCGGAGGTGCGGTGCAGTCGGAGGACACAGCTGGTAAAATGGAGGAAAAAGGAGCACAGGAGGAGGCAGAGGTTGGCGGAGCGGAGATGGAGTTGGAATTGGCGGAAAACACGGCGAGTGCTATGGAGGGGAGCAAAGACAACAGCGGGCAGCAAGGGTCGAGTGCAGACTCGAGCCTTTGTGCAGTTCGGCTCCCCCTGGGGAGTCTGGTGTCGGCGGGGGGAGAGGAGGCGGGAGCGGGGTGTGTGGTGGATGTGGGTGCTCCGGGGAAAGGAGCGGAGTCGGATATTTTGGTGGGTGGGAGGGGGCAGGGCGGGGAGAGAGTGCAGGAGGCAGGAGCCTTAAAGGGACAGCAGAATGGGATCGGCGAGATGGAGACGTTAGAAGAGAGCAATCTAGGTGAGCCATTGTCCCATGGAGTGAGGGAACAAGGTGCAAGGGTCAGAGGTAGAGACGTGGTCGAAGGGGGCGGCACAGTGGGAGAAACTGCGATAGCAGGGAGACTCTCTATGGGAGATGAAGTATCTGACGGGGAGCAGGATTATGTATCTGATGGGGAGCAGGCACAGGGGGTTGCAGAAGAGCTTGAGTGTGAGGAATTAGAGGGGGACACAGACATGGAAGTCGGGGATGGGGTGGCATCTTGTGGAAAGGGAAACGTTAGTGAGGGGCAGAAGGAGGGAGAAAGGGCAGCTCCTGGGTCCAAACTTAAGGCAAGGAAGAGGCTGAAACAGCAGGGAGGGGTCAAACAGGAGGGGAAAAAGAGCCGGAGGCTGCAGGAAAAAGCAACAGCTGGGCAAAAAGTTGAGAAGGAGCATGAGAGGAGGGGAGAGCCAGAGATTAAATGATGGGGAGATTATCAGGCATACTTCCCTTCTTTGGAGCCATGATTACATTGGTCTCGATCAATGTGAACGGTCTGAGGGGTGAGAAGAAATTGCAGCAGTTGTTGCAGGGTTTTAAAGGCACGGACTTGTGTCTGCAAGAAACCTTTTGGGATGAGGATATTCTGGAAAGAGTTCAGAAGGTTTGGAAGGGAGAGGTGTTTGCAAGTTGTGCGAACAACAACCGTAGAGGGGTGGCTGTTTTGGTGAGTCCGTCCATAGAAGAGAATGTTGCCTTGGTGGACAAGGACACTGAGGGAAGATTTTTACGGCTAAGGGTAAAATTGGAAGGTTTTAACTGTGATCTTTTTAATATCTATGCACCGAACGACCATGGGAAGCGTCGCGAGTTTTTTCGGGGGTTATTCACTGAAGTGGCAGAGGTGGAAAATCCTTGTATTGTGGGGGATTTTAATGTATTTTTATCTTGGATGGACATTTCAGCCCAGATGACTTTTAAAGAGGATAACTCCAGAGGGATGATTACAAAAATGATGGCAAGTTTAAATTTGAGAGACCGGAACCCCATAAAAAGGGAGTTCTCCAGAGCAGGTTGGGTGGGTGATGTTTTAAAACAGAGCCGAATAGATTTTGTGCTAATGCGGGAAGGGTTAAGTTCGGAGGTGATGGAGATTTTTTATAAAAAAGTATTTTTTAGTGATCACTCGGCTTTGGTTCTTAGAATTAGGAACAGCAGAGTTAAGATCGGTTCAGGGGTGTGGATTTTAAACAATCAATACCTGAAGGAAAGTGCTTATAAAGAAGGGATTATAAATATAATAAAGAATGCTCAGAGGGAACTTTTGTTCTTGAAAGAAAGAAGAGTTTGGTGGGACAATTTTAAATACGAGGTTAAAAATTTTTTGGTGCGTTATGGGAAAAAGAGGGCGGCAGCTAACCGGTATCGAGAAGAGAATTTAAACAAAAGGTTTATGGATGTCTGTAAAGCAGTGGATGGAGGGGATAAGGGAGCTGAGACTAAGTTACGGGTGCTAAAGGAAGAATGGGAATTACTGCAAGCGGAAAAATGCAAGGGGGCCATTCTCTGTGCAAAGGCTAGAGATGCATTGGAGGGCGAAAGATGCACTGGATATTTTCGAGAGCAAGAGAAGCGGCGACAGAGATTATCATTAATTGAGGAATTGAAGGTGGGGGAGAGGATTATTCATGAAAGTGGGGAGATTTTGGAGGCAGCTAGCAGCTTTTATCAAGAGCTATATACAAAAGAAGACATTTCCAATTTGGAGATGGAGAGGGTTACTGCTTTTATTGAAAAGGGTTTGAAGGAGGATGAGAGAGGCATGTGTGATAAAGAAGTAGGATTAGCGGAAATAAAAGTAGCAATAAGTGGAATGAAGGGGGGGAAAAGCCCAGGGTCCGATGGACTAAGTGCAGAATTTTATAAGGAATTTTTCGAGATTTTAAGTCCATTGCTCTTAGGAATTTTTAAGGAAATTGAAATTGAGGGAGGCCTGGCCCCATCTATGAGGAGAGGTATCATAAGCTTAGCTTATAAAAATAAAGGGGATAGACGGGATCTGAAGAATTGGAGGCCCATCACACTATTAAATGTGGATTATAAGATCTTGGCGAGTGTTATAGCAAACCGTTTGAAGGAGGTGTTACCGGAGATAGTTTGGCCCTCTCAGTCCTATGGAGTCATAGGCCGGGACATTGCGGATTCTGTGGTCTCAATCCGAGATACGATAGAACGTATGGAAGAGAGTGGGAGGGAGGCTTATGTATTAAAGATAGATCAAGAGAAAGCCTTTGATAGGGTCTCTCATGAGTTTTTATTGAAGGTTTTGGAAGCATTTGGTTTCAAGGAAAATTTCATTCAGTGGATAAGGATTTTTTATTCAAACATATTTAGCTGTGTTAAAGGTAATGGTTTTTTATCCAAGTATTTTCCGATACAGAGATCTGTGAGGCAGGGTTGTCCCCTGTCCCCACTGCTGTACACATTGGTAGCAGAACCATTAGGTTACATGATGCGAAAGAAACAAGGAGTAGGTGGGATTGTGGTACCCAGTTCCGGGCTGGTTTCGGTGATACACCAATATGCAGATGACACAACCCTAACATTGAGAAATGGGGAGTCAGTGAGAAAAGCTATGGAGGTAGTGGAGGAATATTGTAGAGCTTCAGGTGCCAGAGTGAATTATAGTAAGTCCCAATGCCTGGTTGCAGGGAGGGGAAGGGGGGAATGTCCCTTTAAGGTGGTGGAGGTTTTGGAAGTTCTGGGGGTGTATATGGGGTGCAAGAAAGACAGGGAAGAAGTGGATCGATTAAATTGGGAACCGAAAGTTATGAAAATTAAAAAGATTTTGGGAAGATGGGAAAGAAGATGGTTGAAAGTGCAAGGAAGAGCGACAGTGGTGTCTGCTCTCCTGCTGTCTAAGCTATGGTACTTATTGACGGTGGAGGATATTCCTGAGTGGGCAGAAAAGTCCATCCGAGAGGCTTGTGTGAGGTTTTTATGGGAAGGGAAACCAGCCTTGGTGGCCTACAATACCATCATTGGACGGAGAAATCAGGGAGGACTCAACTTCCCAGATACTGATTTGAAGAAAAAATCCTTTAGAATCAAATGGGTGAAGAGATTTCTTCAGAAGTCAAATTTAAGTTTTTGGAAGAGTTGTTTTGAGCATTTTTTAAAACAAAGTGGGATAGGAGGGCAGGGGATATTGTATATGGAATACAATAATATGTTTTTGAAATCGATTAAGCTCCTCCCTAGATTTTATAAGGGAGTTGTAGAGACTTGGGCTCAATTTTTTTTAAAGTGTGCGGTTTATGCCCAAGGGGGCTGAGGAATTTTTAGAGCAGCCCTTATTTTTGAACAGGTGGGTCAACATCGAAGGAGAGGTTTTATTTAATCAAGCTTTTATAAAAGCTGGGATTATATCGGTGAAAGATGTATTATACAAGGTGATTCCAGGTTGGTTGCCGGAAGCGATAGTGAGGGACATGGTATGGGAGGAGGATCAGGAGGTAGAAGGAAAAGCAATAGGAATCATGTATGAGAAGATTGTGAGGACAATGCCACAGGATTGGATGGAAGAAATAAATGCGGAAATCTCCAAAGGAAGTAAAATGCATCCCACTTTTCCAAGCTTTGTACTGGAGAAAGGGGGAGAGTTGGTTCAATTTGACAACTGTAATACTCGAGATTTCTATGAGGTATTTAGAGAATGGAGATTCAAGACACCTGCTGGTCAGGAGTTTTGGCAGAGTATATACCCACTGCTGGACTTTAACAGGATCTGGAAAGGAGTGTGGGTGAATTTTAAATGCCCAGAATGGATTGAGCTGGATTTCAAATTGGCTCACAACCGAATTTTTACCATGACGGTCTTGTGCAAGATTGGACGTGTGGAGGCGGCAACTTGCCCAATGTGTGGGACACAGGATGAGACTCTGTCCCATTTACTGGTGTTATGTCCGCAGTTAAATGACTAAGTACTATGTTCGACAGTTGTGTGAAGCTTTTTTGCTGGGTGGGGACCGAACAGCAAGAAGGGGAATCCCGTGGGACTCAATTTTGAGATGGGGATTGCAGGAGAGTCTGCCAGAGTCTAGCGGAGCGGCAATTAATTTAATGTTCAGTTTGGCTAGATTCGTGATTGTGCAAAGAAGGAATGCTCTGTTTTTTAAGGGGCGGAGAATCAATCTAAAAGAGTATTTTAAATATAAGCTAAAAGACCATTATAAGGCTCTGTGGATGTTTTATTCAGAAAGGAATTTAGGGACAGTATTTTACAACCAATTTTTAAAGCACAATCGATTAGTATATGTTGCAGGTGACAAATTAAACTTCAGGTTTTGATGTTAAAATGTGGTGGCAGAATGGCTGTGCAGGGCGGTGGAATTGATTTGTATCATACGATGTAATGATCACGATGTTATAAATGTTCTTAATGTTCAGTAAAGTATATTTAAAAAATTTAAAAAAAGTGGGTAGCACACTCGCCTCTGAGTCAGAAGGTTGTGGGTTCTAGTCCCACTCCAGGGACTTGAGCACATAAAGCTAGGCTGACGCTCCAGTGCAGTGCTGAGGGATCACTGCACTGTCAAAGGTGCCGTCTTTCGGATGAGACTTTAAACTGAGGCCCCGTCTGCTCTCTCGGGTGGATGTAAAAGATCCCATGGCACTATTTGAATAAGAGTAGGGGAGTTATCCCCGGTGTCCTGGCCAATATTTATCTCTCAACCAACATAACAAAAACAGATTACCTGGTTATTATCACATTGCTGTTTGTGGGAGCTTGCTGAGCGCAAATTGGCTGCCGTGTTTCCCACATTACAACAGTGACTCCACTTCAAAAGTACTTCATTGGCTGCAAAGAGCTTTGAGATGTCTGGTGGTCGTGAAAGGCGCTATATAAATGCAAGTCTTTCTTCCATATATCCTTTTTCAATTTCCTCCACTCTCTGTAACCTCCTGGTTTTTGACTGTATTCTGTGCCTGACATTTGTCATAAACCTTTTTCTATTTTATTCTAACCTCTACATCCTTTGTCATCGGGAGCTCGAGCTTTGGACGCCCCATCTTTCCTCTTTGTGGGAATATGCTTGGTTTGTACCCGGTGTCAAATTTTGTTTTATAACGTGAAGTGTGTTGGGACATTTAACTACATTAAAGATGTTATATAAATACAAGTTGTTGTTATTGTCTGAAACTAACAAATTCCTCAGAGGAAATAACAGTATATTTACTCCCAAATATTAAATATTTTGTTCCACGAAGTTTAACTGCTTTTATTGATGAATTTTAAAAGTCTCTATTAAAACCTGAGCCAGTGTGTTGTGAGACAAAGAGCCTTGTGTCCAATAAGGGGAATAAAGGCCCACAGCCTCCCCTGGCCCCGGGCCCTGAACAAGGGACTGGAGAAACTCGCTGCCCTGCGGATCAGACAATCAGCCGGCGCTAGTCC
This sequence comes from Somniosus microcephalus, assembly GCF_052327205.1. NCBI lineage: Eukaryota > Metazoa > Chordata > Chondrichthyes > Squaliformes > Somniosidae > Somniosus > Somniosus microcephalus. The sequence goes on from NC_140990.1 coordinate 78,106,456, forward strand.
CGCCCCTTGGGCTACCCGATTGGTTGGAGGACCTGCCGCTGACTCGCTCCTCCAGCCCCGCCCCGCTCACTCCCTATTGGTCGGAAGCTCCCGTCACTCACCCGGGCAGTGTGAGCTGAGCATGCGCGTACCTTGGCAGCAGCCGCTGACACATCAGGTGAGAGAGCTCAGGGAGCGGGTTCATGAACCCCGGGGTCCCTGATAGCCAGCCAGGAATCTTGTGCTGCTGCTGTGCCAGAGGAGAGGAGAGGTCTGTCTCTCTCTCTGTCCAGGAGGAGAGACCACATCTGTTGCTGCTGCAGCTACTATTGGGGTGCCAGAGGAGAGGAGAGGAGAGGAGAGACCATACCAGACCAGAGCTAACAACAAAGGGAAGCCATTCCATCTCTGTTTCCCCAAATGATCTCCATTACAGGAGAGGGAGAGAGGGGAGAAAAACAAACATCGTACATCTGTTCAGAAGGAGGGAGAGCCATTGGAAAACTTCTACAGGTGGGTGTTTCATGGTGCACTCTCATAAAGACATAGAAACATAGAAGATAGGAGCAGGAGTAGGCCATTCGGCCCTTCGAGCCTGCTCCGCCATTCAATGAGATCATGGCTGATCATCCAAATTCAGTACCCTGTCCTTGCCTTCTCCCCATATCCCTTGATCCCTTTAGCCTTAAGAAATATATCCAACTCTTTCTTCAATATATTTAATGAACTGGCCTCCACCGCCCTCTGTGGCAGAGAATTCCACAGGTTCACCACTCTCTGGGTGAAGAAATTCCTCCTCATTTCAGTCCTAAATGGCCTACCCCTTGTCCTTAGACTATGACCCCTAGTTCTGGACTCCCCGGCCATCAGAAACATCCTTCCTGCATCTAGTCTGTCCAGGCCTGACAGAATTTTATAGGTTTTGATGAGATCCCCTCTCAATCTTCTAAACTCCAGTGAGTATAAGCCCAATCGACACAATCTCTCCTCATACGTCATTCCTGCCATCCCAGCTATCAGCCTGGTGAATCTTCGCTGCACTCCTTCCATGGCAAGAACGTCCTTCCTCAGGTAAGGCGACCAAAACTGCACACAATACTCAAGGTGCGGTCTCACCAAGGCCCTGTACAACTGTAGCAAGACATCCTTGTTCCTGTACTCGAACCCTCTTGCTATGAAGGCCAACATACCATTTGCCGCCTTAACCGCCTGCTGCACCTGCATGCTTACCTTCAGCAACTGGTGCACAAGAACACCCAGGTCTCTTTGCACTTCCCCTTCTCCCAATCTATTGCCATTCAAATAATAATCTGCCTTCCTGTTTTTGCCACCAAAGTGGATAACCTCACATTTATCCACATTATAGTGCATTTGCCATGTTTCTGCCCAGTCACCCAACCTGTCCAAATCGTACTGGAGTTTCATGACATCCTCCTCACAGCATACCCTCCCACCCAGCTTTGTGTCATCTGCAAATTTGGAGATATTACATCCAATTCCCTCGTCCAGATCATTAATATATATTGTGAACAGCTGGGGTCCTAGGACCGATCTTTGCGGTACCCCACTAGTCACTGCCTGCCACTCGGAAAACGACCCGTTTATTCCAACTCTTTGCTTTCTGTCCGCCAACCAGTTCTCTATCCAAGTCAATACCTTGCCCCCAATCCCATGTGCCTTAATTTTGCATGCTAATCTCTTAGGCGGGACCTTATCAAAAGCCTCCTGAAAGTCCAAATACACCACATCCACTGGTTCTCCCTTATCTATTTTACCAGTTACATCCTCAAAAAATTCCAGTAAATTAGTCAAGCATGATTTACCTTTTGTAAACCCATGTTGACTTTGTCCGATCCAGTCACTGCTTTCCAAGTGCTCTGCTATTGCATCTTTTATAATGGACTCTAGCATTTTCCCCACTACCGATGTCAGGCTTACCGGTCTATAATTCCCCGCTTTTTCTCTACCACCTTTTTTGTGTAGTGGGGTAACATTAGCCAACCTCCAATCCATGGGTACTGTTCCACAGTCTATCAAGTTCTGGAACATGACCAGCAATGCATCTACTGTTTCTAGGGCCACTTCCTTAAGTACCCTGGGATGTAGATTATCAGGATCTGGGGATTTATCGGCCTTCAGTCCCATCAATTTTCCAAACACCATTTGCCTACAAATACTGATTTTTTTCAGTTCCACCCTTTCATCAGGCCCTATGTTCCCCGGCATCTCTTGGAGGTTATTTGTGTCCTCCTTTGTGAAGACAGAACCAAAATATGTATTTAGTTGGTCTTCCATTTCTTTGTTCCCCATTATAAATTCCCCTGACTCTGACTGCAAGGGACCTACGCTTCACTTCACCAATCTTTTTCTCTTCACATATCTATAAAAGCTTTTACAGTCAGTTTTTATGTTCCCTGTAAGCTTACTCTCATATTCTATTTTCCCTTTCTTAATTAATCCCTTTGTCCTCCTTTGTTGAATCCTAAACTGCTCCCAATCCTCAGGATTATTGCTTTTTCTGGCCAATTTATATGTCCTCTCCTTGGACCTTATGCTATCCCTAATTTCCCTTGTTAGCCACGGTTGAGTCACCTTTTTTGTTTTATTTTTATGCCAAACTGGGATGAACAAATTCTGTTGCTCATCCATTCGATCTTTGAATGTTTGCCATTGCCTATCCACCGTCAACCCTTTGAGTGCCATTCCCCAATCAATCCTACCCAACTCCTCAGACCATCGTAGTTTCCTTTATTTAAATTGAGGACCCTAGTCTCTAAGTCAACTACTTCATTCTCCATCTTAATGAAGAATTCGATCATATTATGATTGCTCCGACCCAAGGGGCCTCGTACAACAAGATTGCTAATTAATCCTTTCTCGTTACATAATACCCAGTCTAAGATGGCCTTATCTCTGGTTGGTTCCTCAACATATTGGTCCAGGAAACCATCCCGTAAACGTTCCAGGAATTCCTCCTCCACAGTATTGTTACTAATTTGGTTGGCCCAATCTATATGTAGATTAAAGTCACCCATGATGACTGCTGTGCCCTTATTGCACGCTTCTTTAATTTCCCTTTTAATGCCATCCCCAACCTTCGCCTTACTGTTTGGAGGTCTATATACCACACCCACTAATGTTTTTTTCCCCTTAGTATTTCTCAATTCTACCCATACAGATTCCACATCATCAGAGCTAATATCCTTCATTACAATTGTGTTAATCCCTTCTTAAACCAGTAATGCTACCCCACCTCCCTTTCCTTTTGGCCTATCTTTTCTCAATATCAAATACCCCTGGATGTTGAGTTCCCAGTCTTGGCCATCCTTGAGCCACGTTTCCGTAATCCCAACCAAATCGTATTTGTTTACCTCTATTTGCGCAGCCAATTCATCCACCTTATTACAAATGCTCCTCGCATTAAGACACAAAGCCTTCAGGCTTGTTTTTTTAACGCTCTTAGACCTATTAGAATTATTATTTACTGTGGCCACGTTTGATTTAAACCGTTGATTTTTCTGACTGCCACTTTTGTTTCTCTCCTTCCTATCTTTTGCTTTTATCCTTGTTTCCCTTTCCTCTGTCTCCCTGCTCAGGTTCCCAACCCCCTGCCATTTTAGTTTAAACCCTCCCCCACAGCACTAGCAAACACTCCCCCTAGGATATCGGTTCCAGCCCTGCCCAGGTGCAAACCGTCCGGTTTGAACTGGTCCCACCTCCCCCAGAACCGGTTCCAATGTCCCAGGAACTTGAATCCCTCTCCCTGGCACCATTCCTCTAGCCACGTATTCATCTGAAGTATCCTTCTGTTTCTACTCTGACTAGCACGTGGCACTGGTAGCAATCCTGGGATTACTACCTTTGAGGTCCTGTTTTTTAATTTATCTCCTAACTCCCTATATTCCGCTTTTAGGACCTCATCCTGCTTTTTACCTATATCTTTGGTGCCTATATGCACCACGACAACTGGCTGCTCACCCTTCCCCTCCAAGATGTTCTGCAGCCGCTCGGAGACATCCTTGACCCTTGCACCAGGGAGGCAACACACCACCCTGGAGTCTCGTTTGCAGCCGCAGAAATGCCTATCTATCCCCCTTACAATTGAATCCCCTATTACTATAGCTCTACCCCTCTTTTTCCTCCCATTCTGTGCAGCAGAGCCACCCCTGGTGCCAGGAAGTTGGCTGCTGCTGCCTTCCTCTGATAAGCCATCCCCCCGAACAGTACCCAAAGTGGTGTATCTGTTGGAGAGGGGGATGGCCACAGGGGACCCCTGCACTACCTGCCTGCACCTAGTACTCTGCCTGTTGGTCACCCGTTCCCTTTCTTCCTGTCCAACCTCTACCTGCGGTGTGTCCAACTCCATAAACGTGCTACTCACGATGTCCTGAGCATCGTGAATGCTCCAGTATGCATCCAATCGCAGCTCCAGTGCCGCAATGCGGTCTGTCAGTAGCTGCAGCTGGATGCACTTCCTGCACATGTAGTTGTCAGGGACACAGGAAGTGTCCCTGAGTTCCCACATATCGCAGGAGGAGCATATCACGGGGCCGGGCTGTCCTGCCATGACTTACCCTTTAATTAATAGAATTTAAATTAAATCAATCAATCCCACTATTACACTACAGTTAACTGGTTTACCAACAGTCCCCGCAACACCAGAGAGACCTTAGAAACTATAAACCAGAGTTAAAGTTTTAAAAAAGAGAGAAATACTCACCAACCAATCACTTACCTGCTTCCTGGTGATGTCACACTTTGATTACTTTTTACCTCTCTCCCCCGCTGTTGAATTGGTCGGGCCTCACTCACTGCTGCCGGTTTTAAGCTCTGCCGCCGCTCCTCACTGCTCCCACACAGGTCCGATGCTCTGGTCGGGCCTCACCTCGCTGCTGCCGGCAGTTTTAAACTGCCGCCGCTGCTCAGTGTTTCCCATGCAGGTCCGCTCTGGTCGGGCCTCGCCTCACTGCTCGCTGCCGGTTTTATCCTCCGCCGCTGCTCAGTGTTTCCCACGCAGGTCCGCTCTTTATTTAAGTGGGGGGAGGAAAGAAGAAGGAGAAGAAAACATCTAGGGGTGTGTGTGAGTGTGTGTGGCTCTTGTAAAAACTAGGCCGCGCACACCACTAGCAAACACCCCTCCTTATTGCTTGACCTGGGACAGCTGGAGCTGCCCAGGCGAAGTCATCATTTAATTATCACCTCGTTCAGACCTGGTGGTGGAGTGAGCCTGGGCATCTCCAGCTTTACTTTCCCAGGTGAAGACATCTTCTCCCCCCACAAGAAGACCATCAATAGAGACTTATTTTTCAGAGAGTGCACCCCTGCGAGCACCCACCCACCATCTTGAGTGGAGACCCAGCCCCTGCAGCCTCCCTCCTTCCCACCCCTCTTTCTCTCTCTCTCTTTGCCTCTCTCTAAGAGGCACCTCATATCCATTAATTGCCCGTTGAGCAGAGGGGAGAAGGCCCCTCTCCCAATTTAATGAACAAGGGGAGAGGTGTGCCTTCACTTTTAAAGCTCCCTCTGCTCAGGGAAAAACAACCATTGAGGCCATTAAGATCACCAGGCCTGTGACTTGGGGTGGGTGTAGCCCTTTATAATAAGCACCCCACGATGGCGACCACATCATCGCCGGTGGCGGGGCCAGCAAGGTCATATGCAAGTGTGGCAGCCACAGCCACGGCTGCTCCCGCTGCTTCTGCTGCCCCGTCACCATTCCGTCTCATCACTAAAAAACACAGGGTGAAGAGCTACACTCACCCCAACATGACTATCGAGGCGTGAATGAAGGCCATGGCTGGGGTTGTCGGCCCTTCAGCCATCGTCGCCGCCTCAAAAATGTACGGCAAGGCTGTGTTCTTCCTGGGGTCGGAGCGGGCGGTGTCCCTGGCCGTAACCAAGCGGCTCACCGTGGGCGGGACCTTCCTGTCGGTGGATCCTCTCGAGGCCACCGTGCAGAGGATACTCTTATCAAATGTCCCGCCCTTTGTTTCGGCTGAGCTCCTTCTCCCCCACCTACGTCAACTGGGGGAGGTGAGGTCGGAGATCACACCCATCCAGCTCGGATGCAGGGAGGCCAGACTCCGGCACGTCTTCTCCTTCCGGCGCCAGCTTTTTGTTCAGCTGGTGCGGGAGGAGGACACCGAGGGCAATTTTATTGTATGCCACGAGGGAGCTGCCTACCGCATCTTTTGGAGGTCGGACGGTGTGCGGTGCCACGCCTGTAAGGAGGTGGGGCATGTACGAAAGAACTGCCCCGCCTCCAAGGCCGCCAGAACATCTGAGGTGGCCAAGGCTGGCGTCACCGCCGCCCCCCCCGATTCTGTCCGCGCGTCCTCAGCACCTGATGCGCGGTCGACGTCGGAGGCCAACGCCATCACGGCCTCCGGCGGGGGGGAGGGAGAGCATCCGCGCGAAGGGAAGGTGCTGAAGAAGATGAAGCACCTTAGGGCGGGTCCCCTCGGTGAGCACACGGTTACGGACGATCTGGCGGAACTTACACTCGCATACCTTGCGCTGGTGGCAGCGGAGTTTCAGAGTTTGGGGGGCCTCGTGCCCAGGCCCGTGATCGCAACCGCTGAGGTGGGAGAATCAAGACCTGCGACCGGGCTCGGGCTCGAGGGACCTGAGCAACCCGTGTGATGGGAGGGAGTGGAGGAGGAGGCCTCGGTAGGTATGGAGGTCTCCCAGCCTTCGTGTCCTTCCATAACAAAAAGGAGGCGCTAGTCCCTGGGAGAGGAGGAGGACCACAAGAGACAATGTCCCTCCTCGCGGAGGGAATCGTCGCCCGCCGTGGGTGCTGCGGCCCCTCCCTACCGTTACTGACATCTGTGTTCGGCAGGAGTTGCCTGTCCCTCGGGAGGGTACGACCGATGAGTCTGTCCCGCCTGCGCCTCCCGGGGACGGGGAAGAGACCCTGCGCATGGTGGGGACCGCGGATCTACCCGCGGAGGAAATAACACAAGAACCATTACATCTCGCCATGTCGGGCGCCCTGGAGACTGGGGTGGGCGAGGCCAGTGAGGCTGGGCTCGCCCAGGACAGTCCGGACCATTCCCAGGCACTGCTCGACGTGGCCGAGGAATGTATTCAAGCTCCCCAGTCCGCTGGGTCGGTGGCTGATGGCAGTGAGGGGGAAGGCCCCCTGACTCCGTCTCCGATGCTGGCGTTGGGGGAACTGGGGATAGAGTTCTCCCCGGTTTCCCCGTGCACCCCGGTGCCTGGGGCGGAGGGGGGCCCCGAACCGCCGCCGCCTCCTGACCCGGCACTGCCGGAGGAGCCCAGGGAGGAATCCTCTGCCGCCGATCCTGGGGGTGGGATCGGGACAGAGGCGGGGCCGGCTGATGACGGCCTCCCAGAGGCGGACAGGGACCCGACGGAGAGCACCGGGGACGAGTCAGACTCCATCACCAGTGAGGCGGCGGATACCCTCGTGCCCCCCTTCGAGTCCCCCCTCATCCTCGTTTTGGAACTCCGGAACTTTCTGGCTGCATGCCAGGGTCGCCCTGGCAAAATCCGGCTGGCCCTAGACAGATGGTCGGATTTGGCGTTGCTCGTCGGCTCCGTCCTTGCCGCTGTCAAATCCATGGGCGTGGATGAGTGCGCGGGGCCACGCGAGCAGCGTCGGATCAACAAGTTCCTCGCTGGGCTGCTGAGGGAGTGGCGGTCGACAAGCGGCTGCTCTCCTTCCTTCCGTTAGGTTAAGTAGAGGTTGCACTATGCTCTTGTCATGAAGATAACCATAGCCAGCCTCAACATCAACGGCAGCAGAGATGCGTGCCGCAGATTTAATAACTTCTCGGTCCTCCGGGGCGGGAGGTATGCGGTGTGCTTCCTGCAAGAAACCCACACCGTTCCGGAGGACGAGGCCACGCGGCTCCTGGAGTGGCAAGGAGGGGTCAGCATGAGTCACCTCTCCAACTATTCCAGCGGGGTGGCTATCTTGCTGGCCCCGCATTTTCAGCCGGAGATCTTGGGGGTCAAGGAGCACGTGCCGGGCCGCTTGCTCCAGGTCACTGTTCACCTGGGGGGTGTGCCACTCCATCTAGTGAACATGTACGCCCCCACAGCCAGTGCGCAGCAAGTGCGCTTCTTTGAAGAAGTGTCCGCTCTTCTGGGCTCCATCGACGTGAGCGAGTGCATCATCTTCAGGGGGGGGATTTTAATTGCACCCTCGAGGCGAGGGACCGTTCGGGTCCCCCGCGAAGCCCGGCGGCGATGGAGAAGTTGAGGGACCTGGTCGGGTCCTTCGACTTGGTGGACGTCTGGCGAAATCTCCATCCCGACTCCAGCGCCTTCACTTACGTGAGGTCTGGAGGAGGAAGGTCCAGGATCGACCGCCTTTACATTTCCCGGGCGTATGTCTCCTGCATTCCGGCGGCTTCCATGCGGCCGGTGCCGTGCACGGACCACCACCTGGTGTGGGCGGAGCTCACTCCATTACGCGCACGGGGGGGGGGGTCCGCGTACTGGCATTTTAACAACCTGCTGCCGGAGGATGAGCGGTTCCAGGATTCGTTTCGTCTGTTCTGGGCCGACTGGAGAAGGAAGCGGGGGGGCTTCCCCTCCTTGAGGCTATGGTGGGACATAGGCAAGGCTCACGTCTATCTCTTCTGTCAGGGGTACGCGAGGGGGTCGACCAAAAGGCGGGAGGCCCAGGTCGGGCGGTTGGAGAGGGAGGTGCTCGACCTGGAGTCCCATCTCGGTCAAGTTGTCGATGACCTGGCCCTGCGGAAGGTGTACGAAGAGAAGAAGGGCACGCTGAAAGACCTGCAGCTCGTCGGGTCCCAAGGCGCGTACGTGAGGTCGTGGATCCAGATCCTCCGGGACTTGGACAGCGGCTCCCCCTTCTACTCGCTGGAAAAAAGACGGGGGGTCCGTAAGCAGCTCTTGGGGCTGCTGGCCGACGACGGATCTCTGGTCTCGGATCCGGAGGGGATCAGCGCGGAGACCCGGGCCTATTACGGGGCTCTGTTCTCTCCGGATCTGTCCAACGAAGATGCGCGCAGAGTTTTGTGGGAGGACCTGCCGAAGGTCGGCCCGGAGGGCGCCGAAAAATTGGACGCTCAGTTACGCTTGGCGGAGCTGACTGGTGCCCTCAGCCAGCTCTCAAGGGGAAAGTCCCCAGGGCTGGATGGGCTGACCGTGGAGTTCCACAGGGTGTTCTGGGATGTCCTGGGGGGTGACTATGCGCTGGTCCTGGGGGAAAGTCTGGCGACTGGGGAGATGCCCCTCTCATGGCGCAGGGCGGTCATTGTCCTGCTGCCTAAGAGGGGCGATCTCCGCCTTTTAAAAAACTGGTGCCCGGTCTCCCTCCTTAGCACGGATTATAAAATTTTTGCCAGGGCCATGTCTGCCCGCCTTGGCACCGTGCTGCCCACAGGATCCACCCTGACCAGTCCTGCACGGTCCCGGGCCGGACTATCCACGATAACATCCATCTGGTCCGGGACCTGGTCCACTATTCCCAGAGGGCCGGTCTGTTGGTTGCCTTCCTTTCCCTGGATCAGGAGAAGGCGTTCGACAGGGTGGATCACGAGTATCTCTTCGGAACACTGCGCCCATTCGGGATAGGGACGCATTTCATCGCCCAGATCCGACTTCTGTACGCCGCCGCGGAGTGTCTGATAAAAGTTAACGGGTCTTTGACGGTGCCCCTTCGCTTCGGGAGGGGGGTGCATCAGGGATGCCCCATGTCCGGTCAGTTATATGCTGTCTGCATGGAGCCTTTCCTGCGCCTCTTGCGGAAGAGGTTGACGGGACTGGCTCTGCAAGGGCCGGGCGTGGAAGTCGTTCTCTCGGCTTACGCCGATGACGTGCTCCTCATGGTCACGGATCCCGCTGACTTGCGGAGGATGCGAGAATGCCAGCAGATTTACTCGGACGCATCCTCCACCAGGATTAACTGGGAGAAATGTTCTGGACTCCTGGTGGGCCAGTGGCGGGTGGACTCCCTGCCGGAGGAGTTCAGGCCCTTCGCCTGGAGTACCACGCACCTCCTCTACTTGGGAGTCTACCTCAGCCCTGCCGAGGACGCCTGGCTGGCGAACTGGCAAGAGCTGGAGGCCAAAGTCACCGCTCACCTAGGATGCTGGACAGGACTGCTCTGAGTGTTGTCCTACAGGGGTCGAGCACTGGGCATAAACCAGCTGGTGGCCGCCATGTTGTGGTACCGGTTGGTCACTTTGATCCCGCCCCCTGCGTTTGTCGCCAAGATGCAGAAGAAGCTCATCGACTTCTTCTGGGACAAAGGGAAGCACTGGGTCTCTGCCGCGGTTCTGAGTCTCCCGCTTAAGGAGGGCGGTCAGGCGCTGGTGTGCCTTCGCACCCGGGCGGTGACTTTCCGTCTTCGGACCCTGCAGAGATACCTGTACGCCGAGAATCCTCCTCGATGGTGTGCGCTGGCGACGTATTTCTTCCGCCAGCTGCACGGCCTCAACTATGACACGCAGCTCCTGTTTGTGGAATTGGGCCGTACGCGTGTCTACCTGCGGGAGCTGCCTGTCTTCTACCAGGAACTGCTATGGGTCTGGAACAGCATCGCCTCCAGGCGGAGTTCTCCCCCGTCAGGAGTGGCGGCTCTCCTTCAGGAGCCGCTGCTCAGGAATCCGCACCTCCGTGACCGCTGAATCGGGCAGCTGGCGGAGGGCAGGGCTGTGCCTGGTAAGGTGACCAGGGTCGGGGACCTGCTCGATGGCGGAGGAGCGGGCTGGATGGTGCCGGAGGAACTGGCGCAGCGCCTGTCCTGGGCCAACGTCCGGCTCGCGGCCAAAGCCATCGAGACGCTGAAAGCCGCACTGGGCCCCGACTCCACTAGGTGTATCGAGGAGGCTCAGGCACGTGGGGCGATCCCGTCCGAACTGACCCCTGTTCGGGTGGAATTCCTCATTGGCGCGTGGCCCCGAAACCCCTCTCGGGAACCGGCGCCTCACAACTTGAGCCATCTCGAGGAAATGCCCTCCGTGCCTTTTAGTTCTGCGCGGAGGGGTTTCCTGTACGGGCTGATCCTGCACACTCTCCACTTTGTCATCTTTGCCTGCCGTCCGGACTCGCATTGGCGTGCCATCCTGCCATCCGGCGGAGGCGGAGGTCCCCAATGGGGGGCTCTCTACGCGGGAGTCCTCCCTTTATCTATTGGGGACATGGCCTGGAGGGTGTTGCATGGAGCAGTCCCGTGCAATAAGATTTTAAGTAAGTTCACGGACTCCCAGGCCGCTTGCTATTTTTGCGGCCTAGAGGAGTCCGTGTTCCACGTTTATGTGGAATGTGAGAGGTTGCAGCCACTGTTCCATTATTTGAAGGGTCTGCTCCTCGATTTTTGGCTGCACTTCAGTCCCACGCTCCTGATCTACGGCCACCCAGTGTGGAGGGGAGAGGGCAGGTCGGAGGACCTCCTTGTGGGACTGCTCCTGGGCCTGGCCAAAGTGGCCATAAACAGGTCCAGGCAGCGGGCGGCCGAGGGGGTTGTTCGGCCTGATTGCCTGCCTCTCTTCCGCGGCTATGTTCGCGCCCGGGTGGCCCTGGAGATGGAGCACGTGGTGTCTGCCGGCACACTTGAGGCCTTCCGAGACCAGTGGGCGCCGCGGGGACTGGAGTGCATCATCACCCTGGCCAATGAGATTTTAATTTAATTTGATAAGTTAAAAAAATTAATCTAGTGTTTTTAAGCTTCTTTACATTTGTTCGGCCGGGAGATGGAGAAGAATGTCGGCCAGAGTCTGCTGGATCTGCACAAACTCTCCACTGGGAGCGCCGACCCTCATCTGTGTGAATTCCTGGAGACCCGCTATCTGGATGAACAAGTGAAGACGACCAAGAAGCTTGGAGATCACATCATTAACTTAAAGAAAAAAGAAAAAAAAGAAGAAAAAAACAATGAACCCAGGGGGAGGCGGCGAGATTCTCAGCAGCTCAGCTCTGCTCGGTGCTGTGTGAATGGGCTGCTCCACACCTCGGCTGCTCACGGGGAATGCCAGTGCGGAGGGCCCAGTGCAGAAGGCCCAGGGTGGAAGACCCAGAGGAGAGTGTCCTAGGCGGGAGGCCCAGCACGGAGGATCCCAGGCGGGGGGCCCAGGGCGGAGCGGCTGGTCGACAGAAGCAGAATCGGGAGATGCTGTGGGTGAGCATGCTGCACGGTTTCTAAAGTTGAAGAACGGTCTCCGGCCCGAATGAGTTCCAGTGGCCCCGCCTGTGCTCCGTCTGGGGGCAGTTGTGAGGCTTTTTCTCGGTGATGGGATCGGGTTTGTGCGCTGCCATTTGGTGGCGGAAAGACAGACTGTTCCTATCTATAGTATGGTGCTTGAACAGCCATAAGATGGGAAAAGAGAGCGGGATAAAAGTGGGGAAAAAAAGGAAGATAAAAGACAAAACAAGGTATATCGGCAAGGAATAACGAATGTCTTGATGACTGGGTCCTGTGAGTGATAACAGCAAGAAGAAGGAAATTTGAGTAGTCGTTTTCTTCTTTTACGGGATTTGAGAAAGTGGTCGGCTTCTTTTCTGTGGAAAGGTTGAAGACTGTGGACAAGGATCATGACATTATATGGTTAGATAACATCAAGTGAAAACGAGGAGTTATTAGAGTGCCAACAGGACTGGCGTTGAACTGGTATTGACTTGTTTTGTTGAAGAAGTTTCGGGTTTCTGGTTAAAAGTAGTTTACTTGAAGCTTTAATTGATTTCTGATATGGCTATGGGACTTTGTATATTGCGGTGTTATTTAGTGTTAAAGCTTTCCTCAATGTACGGAAGAACGAACGAACGCTCAAGTGAACGCACGCATGCGGACACAAATAATACGCACGCACACACGCATACATAATGGAACTTACGTTCGACCGAATGAAGGGTCCTCGCTCCCCAGGATGAAGGCCGGCTTGGTGAGCGTGAGGCCTGTCAGGACGGATGAACGAACACACGCATGCGCGCAGGTAGACAAATGACACGCACGCATGCAGACATGCACAATGGAATTTACGCTTGAGCGAACGAACGAACGAACGGAGGAATGAATGACCGAATGATTGAGCGATGCCAGTAGGACTGGCGTATACGGGTTCTTTTTTTTCTTGGTTTATTAAATAGTGGCAGTTTGTACTGTAAACATTATTGATTTACCTGTAAAAATGTATTATTGTATTTATGTTGTTGACCATAAAGCTGTTTTTGAGGCTTTATCCTTTTTATTGTGGTCAATGAATGTAATGGATTTACTATGTGTGGTAAACCACTGTTTGTATTCCACTGTGTACATGCCTGGACATGCCTCGGCTGACTCCTCCCACAAGTCCTAGTATAAAGGTGACTGCTCCCCAGCCCTTTGTATTTCTGGACCGGTCGACCACTCGAGGCAGACCTTCATTCCTTTGTTAATAAAAGCCTTTAGTTACTCTCTTAACTCTCAGTCTTTTATGAGTAATTGATAGCGCATCAATTTTATTAACAAAGTTTTTATAATGGAGAAGATCCTCACACCAGCATGCCTGGACTTAGATCATCGGGAGGCGGACTCATCCACCAAGTTTACTCACTGGCTTAAGTGTTTCGAAAAATTCCTGACCGCCTCCGCAGCAATCAAATCGGACGAGGACAAACTGGATGTCCTGACCTCCAAAGTGAACCACCGAGTGTACTCGGTCATCCAAGACGCGACCTCGTACGCGGACGCTATCAAGCTCCTCAAGGACCAGTACACGTGCCCAGTGAACGAAGTGTACGCCAGGCACCTTCTGGGGAGTCGTAAACAACAACCTGGGGAATCGACCGTGGAATACCTTCAGGCACTGTCTGTGCTTGGCCGGGCCTGTGGTTGTAAGGATGTAAAGGCCGCCGTGTACACAGAGGAACTTATCCGGGACGCTTTTGTAGCGGGCCACAGATCCAATTACACCCGACAGCGACTGTTGGAGCAGAGTGACCTCGACCTCAACAAGGCCTCTGAACTCGCACTATCATTGGATGCAGCCTACCGGGGCATGGATGCCTACTCCTCTGCACCGTGGACGCCGCGGGGAATGACAGCCTGGGACACGGTAGGACCGCCTCATAGCGCCGTGCCACCCCAGCCACACCCCAGCAACGGCCCAACTACCGCAGCAGTGTCCCAAGGCCAGACAGCAGTGCCCCAAGGCCAGAAATGCTACTTCTGTGGCCAGGCAAAACACCCCAGAGCGCACTGCCTGGCGAAAAACGCGATCTGCTCGGGCTGCGGGAAGAAGGGACACTGCGCTAACGTCTGCAGGGCCAAAGCCACCCCGAACCCCAGCAGCACCGCGTGTGGGCCATGCGGGCCGTCATCTTGGGCCTCCCCGGCCATGTGCGAACCACCGGTACAGCAGCCATTTTGGACGCCTCCAGCCACATGGGGATCATGGACGCCGCCATCTTGGACGACAGCCGGAACGCAGCAGGCCCCCAACACCGCCTCATCTGATACCCGCAGCGACACACCGACCCCTACGCTGGCATCCGTTACACTGGACCAAGCGAGACCGCACCAGCTGGCCAGTTCCACAATGGACATTAAGGTAAATGGCCACGATACAATCTGCCTTTTTGACTCTGGGAGCACGGAGAGCTTCATCCACCCCGACACGGTGCGGCGTTGCTCTCTCCCAGTCCTGCCTGCGCACCAGCGGATTTCTATGGCCTCCGAGTCCCAGTCGGCGGACATCGGCGGCTACTGCGTAGTGACACTCGTAGTAGACGGGACCGTGTACGATCATTTTAAACTTCTGGTCCTGCCCGACCTCTGCGCTGCCGTCCTGCTGGGGTTAGATTTTCAGTGCCACCTTAAAAGTGTTACGATGGCGTACGGTGGACCCCTACCCCCACTCACAGTCCGCAGCCAGCAGCTCCCAAATTGCCCGCCGCGCACCAGGTGCAACCTCTCCACACTCAGAGTCACCCCCCCCCCCACTGTTTGCTAACCTCACCCCCGACTGTAAGCCCATCGCCACAAAGAGCAGGCGATACAGTGCCGGGGACAGGGTTTTCATTAAAACCGAAGTGGAGCGGCTCCTGAAGGAAGGGATTATTGAGGGCAGCAACAGCCCCTGGCGAGCCCAGGTTGTGGTCGTTAAGACCGGCAAGAAGCAGCGCCTGGTCATCGACTACAGCCAGACAATAAATCGCTACACCCTGCTGGACGCCTACCCACTCCCCCGCATAGCTGATATGGTCAACCAGATCGCGCAGTACCGCGTCTTCTCGACCATTGACCTGAAATCAGCGTACCACCAGCTCCCTATCCGCCCTGAGGACCGCCAGTATACTGCCTTTGAGGCAAACGGCCGCCTCTACCACTTCCTTAGGGTTCCCTTTGGCGTCACCAACGGGGTCTCCGTCTTCCAAAGGGAGATGGACCGGATGGTAGATCAAAATGCGTTGCAGGCCACTTTCCCATATCTGGACAATGTGACCATCTGCGGCTGTGACTTGCAGGACCATGACGCAAACCTCGAAAAATTCCTCCGCACCGCCCAACTCCTGAACCTGACATATAACAAGGAGAAGTGCATATTCCGCACAAACCGCCTCGCCATCCTTGGCTGTGTTGTGGAACACGGAGTCATCGGCCCCGACCCCGACCGGATGCATCCCCTTATGGAACTCCCACTGCCCCACTGCCTCAAGGCCCTGAAGAGGTGCCTAGGGTTTTTCTCCTATTATGCCCAGTGGGTCCCCTACTATGCGGACAAGGCCCATCCGCTGATCAAGTCCATCTCTTTTCCCTTGATGGCAGAGGCCCGCTTAGCCTTCCACCGTATCAAGGAAGACATTGCCAAAGCCACCATGCACGCAGTGGACGAATCCATCCCCTTCCAGGTGGAAAGCGACGCGTCCGACTTTGCCCTGGCCGCTACCCTCAATCAGGCGGGGAGACCCGTGGCCTTCTTTTCACAAACCCTCCAAGGCCCGGAGACCAGACACTCCGCTGTTGAAAAGGAGGCCCAGGCGATTGTGGAGGCTGTACGTCATTGGAGGCACTACCTGGCCGGAAAACGATTTACCCTGCTCACTGACCAACGTTCAGTTGCTTTCATGTTTAACAACAAGCAGAGGGGCAAAATCAAAAATGACAAGATCTTGAGGTGGAGAATCGAACTTTCCACCTACAATTACGAGATCTTGTACTGGCCCGGGAAGCTCAATGAACCCCCGGATGCGCTATCGCGTGGCACCTGCGCCAGCGCGCAGATCGATAGACTGCGGGCCCTCCACAATGACCTCTGCCACCCGGGGGTCACCAGGTTCTTCCACTTCATCAAGGCCCGCAACCTGCCTTACTCTATTGAGGAGGTCAGGACCATGACCAGGAACTGCCAAGTCTGCGCTGAGTGCAAACCGCACTTTTATAGACCAGACAGGGCCCACCTGATAAAAGCCACTCGCCCCTTCGAGCGCCTGAGCGTTGATTTTAAAGGGCCTCTCCCCTCCTCCGACCGCAATGTGTACTTCCTCAATATTATTGATGAGTACTCCCGTTTCCCGTTCGCCATCCCCTGCCCGGACATGACCAGTGCCACGGTCATTAAATGTCTGAACGACCTCTTCACCCTGTTCGGTTTCCCCAGCTATATCCATAGCGACCGGGGCTCATCGTTTATGAGCGACGAACTCCGTCAGTACCTGCTAACTAGGGGTATTGCCACAAGCAGGACCACCAGTTACAACCCCTGGGGGAACGTACAGGTGGAAAGAGAAAATGCGACAGTTTGGAAGGTCGCCCTGCTAGCCTTAAAGTCTAGGGGCCTTCCAACCTCCTGCTGGCAGGATGTGCTCCCCGATGCGCTCCACTCTATTCGGTCACTGCTCTGCACTGCCACTAACGCCACCCCTCATGAGAAAATGTTTGTCTTCCCAAGGAAGTCCACATCGGGGACATCGCTACCGCCATGGCTGACATCCCCAGGGCCGGTCCTACTGAGAAGGCACGTGAGGACCCATAAAACAGACCCCCTGGTCGAGAGGGTCGACCTCCTCCACGCCAACCCCCAGTATGCTTACATTGCATACCCGGACGGGCGGGAGGACACAGTCTCCATAAGAGACCTTGCACCCTCGGGGGCCGCAGTAACCCACTACTCACTACCACCCCCCCCCACGATCCGATATCCAGCCCCAGCAGACGGCAGGCCTGGGCCCCGCGACCTGCTCGACATCTACGAGGACGACACGCCTGTGCCACAGCCTACGCAGGACTCGACGCCGGAAGCTCCACTACCCCTGCCGTCGCCACGCCGATCACAGCGGCAGACAAGACCTCCGGAGAGACTCCAATACACTAACTTTTAATACACTTCACCCCGCCGGACTCAATTTTAAACAAGGGGTGAATGTGGTAAACCACTGTTTGTATTCCACTGTGTACATGCCTGGACATGCCTCGGCTGACTCCTCCCACAAGTCCTAGTATAAAGGTGACTGCTCCCCAGCCCTTTGTATTTCTGGACCGGTCGACCACTCGAGGCAGACCTTCATTCCTTTGTTAATAAAAGCCTTTAGTTACTCTCTTAACTCTCAGTCTTTTATGAGTAATTGATAGCGCATCACTATGTAATTGATGAGTTGTATAAGTACTGTTGTACTTGAATGTTAAAGTAAAAAAAAGGACTACAGGTAATACCAAGCAAAAACGAAGAGTCACTAGATTGCCGATAGGACTGGTGTAAAATTGTTTTTCACTATGGGTACCTGTACTGTTAATATTGTTGATTTGTCTGTAAAATTTACCACTGCATTTATATTGTTAACCCTAAAGCTGTTTTTAAGGCTTTGTTTTATTGCGGCTAATGAATGTAATGGATTTATTATGTAATTGATGAGTTGTAACAAGTACTACCATATTTAAATAAATATGTTTAATTTTTAAAAATGAACCCCGGGGGGACGCGGGCCGCTCACACCCCGAGCTCAGGGAGCGGGTTCATGAACCCCGTGGGGACGCGGGACGCTCACACCCCGAGCTCAGGGAGCGGGTTCTTGAACCCCGGGGGGACGCGGGCCGCTCACACCCCGAGCTCAGGGAGCGGGTTCATGAACCCCGTGGGGACGCGGGACGCTCACACCCCGAGCTCAGGGAGCGGGTTCATGAACCCCAGGGGGACGCGGGCCGCTCACACCCCGAGCTCAGGGAGCGGGTTCATGAACCCCGTGGGGACGCGGGACGCTCACACCCCGAGCTCAGGGAGCGGGTTCATGAACCCCGGGGGGACGCGGGCTGCTCACACCCCGAGTGTGGCCCCAGGCCCGATTATTAAAACACTCAACATTATCCGCTTTACACACACCCGGGGTGGGCCTCAGGCCCCGAACAAGAGCCTCCGGGCCGGGCATTTGCCCCGAGCGGGGCGGCAGCTGCTGGGCTTTCTCCCGGTGACAGGCCCGGGGTAACAGCCCCCATCTTGAGAGGCTCAGGGGCAGCAGGGCGCATGCGCGGCCCCCTTGGCCAGGAACCAGGAGGAGAGAATCTTAAGAGGGCACTAACAGGACACAAAGCAACTAGCGCCCGGGTGTTTGCGCCGCTCGTGAAATTAACTAGACATTTTGCAGCGGCGCTAAACACTACCGCCACGATCTCCTGCGCCAGCAGATCGTGACGTCAGTCAAGTGCGCAACGCACCGGTAGCGCCCCGGACCGGAAATTGAGTGGCGCCCCCTGCCTTACCACCTGCCGCTAGCAACGACAGGTTGAGGAGAGCATTTTGCAGTCAGGAAGGGACTGGGGGAGCGCTATTTAAAGGCGACCGCTTCCTGCCTTTTTTTGTTGGTGACATTTTTGCACCACGCATTCTGAGAGAGAGAGAGAGAGAGAGAGAGACTTCTGGAGAGATTCAACGCTGTGTGAAGGAGTTTTGGGTACTGAGCAGCACTTTGCAGGTTCATTTTGATTTGCCCTTCCTTGCTTCGCCAGCGCTCTGAGGTAGCACCTCACTCCTCAGCCTTTACGCCTTACGACAGGTGTGAAGCACCTGATTTAGCGCTCCAATCACCTCCAGAGGCGATAAAAGCCAAGTTTGCTGTCGGAGGCGATAATTAGCACCAGGCGCTAAACTTTGCGCACGGCCGATAATGGCGCCCCAAAAGGGGCGATACTGAACTTTTCCTCCAGAGAGTCATAACGGTCAGAAAGAGGCCATTCAGCCCATCGAGTCCATGCCAGCTCTCTGCAGAGCAATCCAGTCAGTCCCATTCCCCCGCTCCATCCCTGTAGCCCTGCAAGTTTATTTCCCTCAAATGCCTAACCAGTCTCCGCTTGAAAACATTCAGTGTCAGCAGCAAGTTCCAGGTCCTCACCACTCGCTGTGTAAAAAAATTTTTCCTCACATCCCCCCCTGTATCTCTTGCCCAAAACCTTAATTCTGTGTCCCCTGGTCCTTGTGCCATCAACTAGTGGGAACAGCCTTTCCTCGTCTACCCTATCCAAACCCATCATAATCTTGTACACCTCTATCAAATCGCCCCTCAACCTCCTTTGCTCTAATGAAAACAAATCCAGCTTCTCCAACCTGTCCTTGTAGCTAAGATACCCCATCCCCAGAACCATTCTGGTAAATCTCCTCCGCACCCTCTCAAGGGCCTTCACATCCTTCCTAAAGTGTGGTGACCAGAACTGGACGCAATACTCCAGTTGTGGCCTAACCAGCGCTTTATAAAGATTCAGCATAACTTCTCTACTTTTTGTACTCAATACCTCTATTTATGAAGCCCAAGATCCGATATGCTTTGTTAACCACTCTCTCAATGTGTCCTGCCACCTTCAGGGACCTAATCACATTAACTCCCAGGTCCCTCTGTCCCTGCACACTTTAAAACTGCCATTAAGTGTATATTGCCTCTCCCTGTTCCTTCTGCCAAAATGCATCACCTCACACTTCTCTGTATTAAATTCCATCTGCCACTTGTCTGCCCATTCTGCTAGCCTTTCTATGTCCTGTTGCAGTCGATTGATGTCATCATCAATGTTTGCCACACCCCCAAGTTTGGTGTCATCGGCAAATTTAGAAATTCTACTCTGTGTTCCAATATCCAGGTCATTTATATATATCAAAAACAGCAGTGGCCCCAGCACTGACCCTTGGGGAACACCACTGTCTACCATCCTCCAGTCTGAAAAACAGCCATTTACCACAACTCGCTGTTTTCTGTCCTTAAGCCAATTCCTTATCCAAGCTGTCACTGACCCACCTATTCCATGAGCCTCAATTTTGTTAACCAGCCTTCTATATGGTACTTTGTCAAACGCCTTCCGAAAATCCATGTAGACAACATCCATTGCATTCCCTTCATCAATCCACTCTGTCACTTCATCAAAAAATTCAATTAGATTAGTCAAACACGATCTTCCTTTTACAAATCTGTGTTGGCTTTTCTTAATTAGCTTAAATTGCTCCAAATGCCCACTAATATTTTCCTTGATTATTGTTTCTAAAACTTTTCAAACCACTGATGTTAAACTGACCGGCCTGTAGTTACTAGGATTGTCCTTACACCCTTTCTTGAGCAATGGTGTCACATTTGCCACTTTCCAATCACCAGACACCTCCCCTGCATCTAGGGAAGATTGGAAAATTATGGCAAGCCCTTCCGCTATCTCCTCCCTCAATTCCCTTAGCAACCTGGGATGCAAGCCATCTGGACCAGGTGACTTGTCCACTCTAAACATACCCAGCCTTTCTAGTACATCCTGTCTATCAATTTTCACCCCTTCCATTGCTTCTGCCTTTTCCATTCCACCGATATTTTGTTAGCCTCCACCTCCTTAGTAAACACCAATACAAAGTACACATTGAGTATTCTAGCCTTGCCCTGCGCCTCTAAGCATATATCACCTTCTTTGTCTCTAATAGGCCCCACCCCGCCTCTTACTACCCGCTTACTGTTTACATGCCGGTAGAAGATTTTTGGGTTCCCTTTTATGTTAACCGCCATTCTACTCTCATATTCTCTCTTTGCCAATCTTATTTTCATCTTCACATCCCCTCAACTTATTGTATTTGGTCTGGTTCTCCCTTGAAGAGTTCACCTGACATGTATCATACACCCTCTTTTTTTCTTTCATCATCTTCTCTATCTCCCTCATCATCCAAGGAGTCCTTGCTTTGGTTCCCTGACCCTTCCCTCTTGTTGGAATGTACCTAGCCTGTACTTGGAACATCTCCTCCTTAAAGATCACCCATTGTTCCGTTACAGTTTTCCTGTCAGTCTTTGGTTCCATTTTACCCTGGCTAGATCCTTTCGCATCCCATTGAAGTTAGCCCTATTCCAGTTTAGAAGTTCCACTCTAGATTGTTCCTTGCTCCTCTCCATTGCTAATCTAAATCTTATAGAAAACATAGAAAACATAGAGATAGGAACAGGAGTAGGCCATTCGGCCCTTCGAGCCTGCTCCGCCATTCAATGAGATCATGGCTGATCTTCGTCTGAGATCATAGCTGATCTTACCAGTTCAGTACCCCGTCCCCGCCTTTTCTCCGTAACCCTTAATCCCCTTAGCCTTCAGAAATATATCCAATTCTCTCTTGAAAATATTTATTGAATTAGCCTTCACAGCCCTCTGTGGCAGGGAATTCCACAGGCTCACCACTCTTTGAGTGAAGAAATTCTTCCTCATCTCTGTTTTAAATGATTTGCCCGCTATTTTTAGACTGTGGCCCCTGGTTCTGTGCTCCCCGGCCATTGGAAACATTCTCTCTGAATTCAGCCTGTCCAGGCCTGCCATAATTTTATATGTTTCGATGAGATCCCCTCTCAATCTTCTAAACTCCAGTGAGTACAAGCCCAAACTATTTAATCTCTCTTCGTAGGTCATTCCCGCCATTCCAGGTATCAGCCTGGTGAATCGCCGTTGCACTCTTTCCATGGCAAGAACATCCTTCCGCAGATGGGGCGACCAAAACTGTACACAATACTCCAGATGCGGTCTCACCAGCACCTTGTACAGCTGTAGTAAGGTATCCCTATTCCTATACTCGAACCCCCTTGATATGAAGGCCAACATACCATTTGCCTTCTTAATCGCCTGTTGCACCTGCATGCTCTCCTTCAGTGACTGGTGCACAAGAACACCCAGGTCCCTCTGCACTTCCCCATCTCCCAATCTATTGCCATTTAGATAATAATCTACCCTCCTGTTTTTACCCCCAAAGTGGATAACCTCGCATTTATCCACATTATAGTGCATCTGCCACGTATCCGCCCATTCCCCCAACCTGTCCAAATCGCACTGTAGCCTCCTGACATCCTCATCAGAGCCCACCCCTCCTCCTAGTTTAGTGTCGTCAGCGAATTTGGAAATATTGCATCCAATTCCCTGATCCAGATCATTTATATATATTGTGAACAGCTGGGGTCCCAGGACAGATCCTTGCGGCACCCCGCTGGTCACTGCCTGCCACTCCGAAAACGAGCCGTTTATTCCAACTCTCTGTTTTCTATCCGCCAGCCAGTTCTCTATCCACGTTAATACTTTGCCCCCAATTCCATGAGCCTTAATTTTGCATGATAATCTTTTGTGTGGAACCTTATCGAAGGCTTTCTGGAAGTCAAGGTACACCACATCCACTGGCTCTCCCCCATCTATTTTACCAGTTACTTCCTCAAAAAATTCCAGCAGATTAGTCAAACACGATTTACCCTTTGTAAATCCATGTTGACTCTGTCCGATCCTTTCCCCATTTGTCAAGTGCTCCGCTATTTTATCCTTAATAATGGACTCTAGCATTTTGCCCACAACCGATGTAAGGCTTACTGGTCTATAATTCCCTGCTTTCTCTCTACCCCCCTTTTTAAATATTGGGGTAACATTAGCTACCCTCCAATCCACGGGTGCTGTTCCCGAGTCAATGGAGTTCCGGAAGATGATCCTTAGAGCATCTGCTATCTCCAGGGCCACCTCCTTAAGTACCCTAGGATGTAGTTTATCAGGCCCCGGGGATTTGTCGGCCTTCAGTCCCCTCAACTTACCCAACACCATATCCCTAGAGATACTAATTTCTGTCAGCTCCTCCCTCTCATTAGTCCCTATGTTTGCCGATATTCCTGGGAGGTTATTTGTGTCCTCCTTTGTGAATACAGAACCAAAGTATGAGTTTAATTGGTCTGCCATTTCCTTATTCTCCATTATATATTCTCCCGAATCGGACTGCAAGGGACCGACTTGGGATTTTACCAGTCTTTTCCTCCTGATATACCGATAAAAGCTTTTGCAGTCTGTCTTTATGTTTGCTGCAAGTTTACTTTCGTATTCTATTTTCCCCTTCCTGATTAATCCCTTTGTCCTCTTTTGCTGTATCCTGTACTGCCCCCAATCTTCCGGTCTGGTGCTTTTTTTTGCCAGTTGATATGCCCTTTTTTTTGATTTTATGCTGTCCCTAATTTCCCTCGTTATCCACGGTTGAGTCACCTTTTTAGGTTTATTTTTATGCCAAACCGGTATAAACATGTTCTGGAATTCTTCCATTCTATCTTTGAATGCTTGCCATTGTCTATCCACTGTCAATCCCCCCAGAAACACCACCCAATCAATCTTACCCAATTCCCGTCTCATACCCTCATAATTCCCTTTATTTAAGTTCTGGACCTTAGTCTCTGATTCAATTTCCTCACTCTCCATCTCGACTGAGAGCTCGATCATATTATGATCACTCTGACCCAAGGGGCCTCGTACAAGAAGATTGCTGATAAGTCCCTTCTCATTGCACAATACCCAGTCTAAAACGGCCTGATCTCGAGTCGGCTCCTCGACATATTGGTCCAGATAACCGTCCCGAAAACATTCCAGGAATTCCTCCTCCTCAGAATTTTTACTAATTTGGGTAGTCCAATCAATATGTAAATTAAAGTCACCCATGATGACAGCTGTGCTCTTATCGCACGCTTCTCTAATTTCCCTTTTTATGCCTTCCCTCACCTCCATATTACTATTTGGAGGCCTATATATCACACCCACTAACGTTTTCCTCCCCTTGCTATTTCTCATTTCTACCCATACAGATTCCGTTTCATCCGAGTTAATATCCTTCCTTTCCATTGCATTAATCCCCTCCTTTACCAGCAATGCTACCCCACCTCCCCTACCTTTTTGCCGATCCTTCCTAAATATTGTATATCCCTGGATGTTAAGTTCCCAGCCTTGCCCACCCTGCAGCCATGTTTCTGTAATCCCAATCAAATCATACTTGTTTACCTCAATTTCCACAACTAATTCATCCACCTTGTTCCTAATGCTTCTAGCATTAAGATACAAAGCCTTCAGGCTTGCTTTTTTCACACTCTCATTATGAATTAGTTTGGCCCTTTGTGTTTCTCTCCTTTGCTTATTGCTTCTCACCTTTCTACCATCTATTTCTGACTTCATATGACTTCCCTCTTTTCCACTACCTAGGTTCCCATCCCCCTGCCAAATTAGTTTAAATCCTCCCGAACCGCCCTAGAAAATATTACCCCGAGGACATCAGCTCCCTCACAGTTCAGGTGTAGACCGTCCCCTTGGTACAGGTCAATCCTCCCCAAGAACTGGTTCCAATGCCTCAAGAATTTAAATCCCTCTCCCTTGCACCACTGCTCAAGCCACGTATTTAGCTTATCTATCTTACTCTCTCTAAACTTATTAGCTCGTGGCACTGGTAGCAATCCAGAGATTACTACCTTTGAGGTCCTACTTTTCAATTTAGCTCCTAACTCCCTAAATTCAGCTTGTAGGACCTCCTCCCTCTTTTTACCTACATCGTTGGTACCTACATGTACCACGACAACTGGCTGATCCCCCTCCCCCTTCAGAATGCTCTGCACCCGCTCCGAGACATCCTTGACCCTTGCACCAGGGAGGCAACATACCATCTTGGAGTCTCGGTCTCGGCCACAGAAACTCCTATCTATCCCCCTTACAATTGAATCCCCTATCACTATAGCCCTATCCCTCTTTTTCCCGCCCTTCTGTGCAGCAGAGCCAGTCATGGTGCCCTGAACCTGGCTGCTGGTGCCTTCCCCTGATAAGTCATCTCCCCCAACAGTACCCAAAACGGTAAACCTGTTTTGGAGGGAGATGACCGCAGGTGACTCCTGCACTACCTTCCTGCCTTTACCCTGCCTTTTGGTCACCCATTTACAGTCTGAGCTAGCCTTTACCTGCGGTGTGACCAACTCACTGAATGTGCTATCCACAACATCCTCAGCATCACGTATGCTCCAGAGTGAGTCCATTCGCAGCTCCAGCGCCGCCATGCGGTCCGCTAGGAGCTGCAGCTGGACACACTTCCTGCACACATAGTTGTCAGGGACAGTGTCCCTGATTTCCCACATGGCACAGGAGGAGCATGACACGGGTCTGAGCTGCCCTTCCATGACTTAACCCTTACAATACCTTTTTATTTACTACGATTTAGCTTAATTATTGAATTCTACTTAGAATAAGTTTGTGAAAGTACTCACCAACCAGTCACCTACCTGTTTTCTGGTGTTGTATTTTCACTGCCGCCTCCTGTCCTGGAACCTTTTCCACCTAGGTTAGGCTCCTGAAATAAAATAAATTGAACCTACCTTTTCAACTTCCCCTAACCCCTAAAAGGTTAGAGGAGGTGGAAGGGTGGGAGACACTACACTGTAGTGTTTCGGGTTTAGCAACAGCTCCACCTATATAAGAGTTACTGGCCTCCTGCTCGATGATCACTTATGATCACTTATGATACGATGATCACTCGTACCCAAGTGTTCTTCCACAGACACTTGGTCGACCTGGCCCACCTCATACCCCAGCACCAGATCCAGCAATGCCTCCTTCCTAGTTGGGCCAAGAACATACTGGTGAAGGAAATTCTCCTGAACACAATTCATAAATTCCTCCCCCTCCTTTCCCTTTACCCTTGCATTATCCCAATCGATATTTGGGTAATTAAAGTCCCCCAATATCACCACTTATAGCTCTCGCATATCTCTGCAATTTCCCTGCAGATTTGCTCCTCTACCTCCCTCTCACTATTTGGAGGCCTATACAATACCCCCAATAGCGTTATCATATTCTATTTGCTCCTCAACTCAATTCAAGGACTCTCATCATAAATTAAGGGGAAAGATCAGACAGCGGTTCTTAAATGAACACTGCAGCCCTGACAAGTCAATCAGCTACATATCCTGAATATTAAACTCCATCTCATTTATAGGGGTTATTAACATCAGCAGAAACAAACCCCAGCTGTCAGAATGAACATGGTTCAGTCCTGGATGTGATTAACAGCACCAATAACAACAGAATCCAACCCTTGCAGTCACTTGTGAACTCGCTGATGTTTCAGCAGGTTGCATGATAGACTGAATCCCTTCTCACACACGGAGCAAGTGAATGGCCTCTCCCCAGTGTGAATTCACTGTTGTGTCAGCAGGTTGGATGAACGATTAAATCCCTTCCCACACAAGGAGCAGGTGAACGGCCTCTCCCCACTGCAAACTCGCTGGTGTGTCAGCAGGTTGGATGAACGATTAAATCCCTTCTCACACAAGGAGCAGGTGAACGGCCTCTCCCCAGTGTGAATTCGCTGGTGTGTCAGCAGGTGGGATGACCGAGTGACTCCCTTCCCACACAAGGAGCAGGTGAACGGCCTCTCCCCAGTGTGAATTCGCTGGTATGTCAGAAGCTCGGATGAATGAGTGAATCCCTTCTCACACACGGAGCAGGTGAAAGACCTCTCTCCGGTGTGAACTTGCTGGTGTGTCAGCAAGTGGGATGACTGACTGAAGCCCTCCCCACACACGGTGCAGGTGAACGGCCTCTCCCCAGTGTGAACTCGCTGGTGTAGAATGAGGTTGGATGACTGCTTGAATCTCTTCCCACAGTGAGTGCAGCTGAATGGTCTCTCATCAGTGTGAACTCGCTGATGTGTCTGGAGAATGGACGAGCGAGTGAATCCCTTCCCACATACAGAGCAAGTGAACGGCCTCTCCCCAGTGTGACTGCGTTGATGAATTTCCAGCTGGGAAGGGTAATTGAATCCCTTCCCACAGTCCCCACATTTCCACGGTTTCTCTGTGGTGCGGGTGTCCTTGTGTCTCTCCAGATTGGACGATCGGTTGAAGCCTCATCCACACACAGAACACATATACGGTTTCTCCCCGCTGTGAATGGTGCGATGTTTTTTCAGGCTGTGTAACTAGTTAAAGCTCTTTCCACAGTCAGTGCACTGGAACACTCTCACTCGGGTGTGTGTGTCTCGGTGCTTTTTCAGTCACACTGATGTTTGAAATCTTTTCCCACAGACAGAACAGACAAACATTTCTCCTTCCGCATTCAGAGGCCGATGATATTCAGGTCCTGATAAATGGAGTGACTCTGTCAGATCTTGATGTGATGTTTGGTCTGAGTTTGCGGTGTGTAAATGCTGCCCTTCTCACAGCCTGTAAAAGGAGTTTACAAAAGCCATCACTGTGAGTCCAGGATAGAAATTGACAAGATTCTCTCCTCCTGGTTCCTGGCCAAGGGATCCGTGCATGCGCCCTGCTGCCCCCTGAGCCTCTCAAGATGGCGGCTGTTAACCCGGGCCTGTCACCCGGAGAAAACCCCGGTGTACATTACTGGCCCCTGCCGTGTGCATATCGTTCCTGGTTGCCATTTCTCTGTTCGGTAGTCGTGGGCCAAGACTGGTTGCCCTACATTGAAGCTCCTTGTCGGCTTCTCATTGATGTGCTGGAATTGCTTACTCTCAACATCTCTTCGTACATTTGGTCTGAGCAAATCCAGACGAGATCTCAACCTTCGGTTAAAGAACATCATGGCCGGGGCCTGGTTGGTGACTGCATGTGACTCAGAAGAATGAGAGGCGATCTTATTGAAACATATAAGATTGTGAAGGGGTTGGATCGGGTGGATGCGGGGCGGATGTTCCCGATGATGGGTGAAACTAGAACTAGGGGGCATAGTCTAAGAATAAGGGGCTGCTCTTTCAAAACTGAGATGAGGAGGAACTACTTCACTCAGAGGGTGGAAGGTCCATGGAATATGCTGCCCCAAAAAGCTGTAGAAGCTACATCATTCCATAAATTTAAAACAGAAATAGACAGTTTCCTAGAAATAAAGGGAATTAAGGGTTATGGGGAGCGGGCAGGAATTTGGACATGAGTCTAGGTTCGGATCGGTCATGGCTCTGTGGGTAGCAGAACGGGCCCAGGGGCCGTGTAGCCTGATCCTGCTCCTATTTCGTGTGTCTAATTCTGTTAGATTCAGGAGATGGTTCTGTGATAGTGGATTGGCGGTTAGGATTAGATCAGCCATGATCTTATTGAATGGCGGAGCAGGCTCGAGGGGCAGATTGGCCTACTCCTGCTCCTATTTCTTATGTTCTTATGTTCTTAGCTGCCGCCCCGCTCGGGGCAAACGCCCGGCCCGGAGGCTCTTGTTTGGGGCCTGAGGCCCACCCCGGGCATGTGTGAAGCAGATAATGTTGAGTGTTTTAATAATGGGGCCTGGGGCCGCACTCGGGGTATGAGCAGCCCGCGTCCCCCTGGGGTTCATGAACCGGCTCCCTGAGCTCGGGGTGTGAGCGGCCCGCGTCCCCCCAGGGTTCATGAACCCGCTCCCTGAGCTCGGGGTGTGAGCAGCCCGCGTCCCCCCGGGGTTCATTAACCTGCTCCCTGAACTCTCTCACCTTATGCGTCAGCAGCTGCTACCAAGGTCCGCGCATGCTCAGCTCACACTGCCCGGGTGATTGACGGGAGCTTCCGACCAATAGGGAGCGAGTGGGGTGGGGCTGGAGGAGCGAGCCGACGGCGGGTCCTCCAACCAATCGGGGAGCCCGAGGGGCGGAACTAGCGCCGGCTGATTGTCTGATCCGCAGGGCAGCGAGTTTCTCCAGTCCCTTGTTCAGGGCCCGGGGCCAGGGGAGGCTGTGGGCCTCTATTCCCCTTGTTGGACACAAGGCTCTTTGTCTCACAACACACTGGCTCAGGTTTTAATAGAGACTTTTTAAATTCATGAATAAAAGCAGTTAAACGTCGTGGAGCAAAATATTTAATATTTGGGTGTAAAAATACTGTTATTTTTCCTCTCCGAATTTGTTAGTTTCAGACAATAACAATGATTTGTATTTATATAACGTCTTTAATGTAGTAAAATGTCCCAACGCGCTTCACATTATAAAACAAAATTTGACAAGCATATTCCCATAAGGAGGAAAGATGGGGCATCCAAAGCTCGAGCTCCCTGGATGACAAAGGATGTAGAATAGAAAAAGGAGGTTTACGTTGGTTGAGGGATAAATATTGGCCAGGACACCGGGGATAACATAGAAGATAGGAGCAGGAGCAGGCCATTCGGCCCTTCGAGCCCGCGCCGCCATTCAATGAGATCATGGCTGATCATCCAAATTCAGTACCCTGTCCCTGCTTTCTCCCCATATCCCATGATCCCTTTAGCCTTAAGAAATATATCCAACTCTTTCTTCAATATATTTAATGAACTGGCCTCCACCGCCCTCTGTGGTAGAGAATTCCACAGGTTCACCACTCTCTGGGTGAAGAAATTCCTCCTCATTTCAGTCCTAAATGGCTTACCCCTTATCCTTAGACTATGACCCCTGGTTCTGGACTCCCCGGCCATCAGAAACATCCTTCCTGCATCTAGTCTGTCCAGGCCTGACAGAATTTTATAGGTTTCAATGAGATCCCCTCTCAATCTTCTAAACTCCAGTGAGTATAAGCCCAAGCGACACAATCTCTCCTCATACGTCATTCCTGCCATCCCAGGTATCAGCCTGGTGAATCTTTGCTGCACTCCTTCCATGGCAAGAACGTTCTTCCTCAGGTAAGGCGACCAAAACTGCACACAATACTCAAAGGTGTGGTCTCACCAAGGCCCTGTACAACTGTAGCAAGACATCCTTGTTCCTGTACTCGAACCCTCTTGCTACGAAGGCCAACATACCATTTGCCTTCTTAACCGCCTGCTGCACCTGCATGCTTACCTTCAGCGACTGGTGCACAAGAACACCCAGGTCTCTTTGCACTTCCCCTTCTCGCAATCTATTGCCATTCAAATAATAATCTGCCTTCCTGTTTTTGCCACCACCTCACATTTCTCCACATTATAGTGCATTTGCCATGTTTCTGCCCAATCACCCAACCTGTCCAAATCGTACTGGAGCTTCACGACATCCTCCTCACAGCTTACCCTCCCACCCAGCTTTGTGTCGTCTGCAAATTTGGAGATATTACATCCAATTCCCTCGTCCAGATCATTAATATATATTGTGAACAGCTGGGGTCCTAGGACCGATCCTTGTGGTACCCCACTAGTCACTGCCTGCCACTTGGAAAACGACCCGTTTATTCCAACTCTTTGCTTTCTGTCCGCCAACCAGTTCTCTATCCAAGTCAATACCTTGCCCCCAATCCCATGTGCCTTAATTTTGCACGCTAATCTCTTATGTGGGACCTTATCGAAAGCCTTCTGAAAGTCCAAATACACCACATCCACTGGTTCTCCCTTATCTATTTTACCAGTTACATCCTCAAAAAATTCCAGTAGATTAGTCAAGCATGATTTACCTTTTGTAAATCCATGTTGACTTTGTCTGATCCTGTCACTGCTTTCCAAGTGCTCTGCTATTACATCTTTTATAATAGACTCTAGCATTTTCCCCACTACCGATGTCAGGTTTACCGGTCTATAATTCCCCGCTTTTTCTCTACCACCTTTTTTGAATAGTGGGGTAACATTAGCTACCCTCCAATCCATGGGTACTGTTCCAGAGTCTATCGAGTTCTGGAAGATGACCAGCAATGCATCTACTATTTCGAGGGCCACTTCCTTAATACCCTGGGATGTAGATTATCAGGCCCTGGGGATTTATCGGCCTTCAGTCCCATCAATTTTCCTAACACCATTTCCCTACAAATACTGATTTCTTTCAGTTCCACCCTTTCATCAGACCCTATGTTCCCCGGAATCTCTGGGAGGTTATTTGTGTCCTCCTTTGTGAAGACAGAACCAAAATATGTATTTAGTTGGCCTGCCATTTCTTTGTTTCCCATTATAAATTCCCCTGATTCTGACTGCAATGGACCTATGCTTGACTTCACCAATCTTTTTCTCTTCACATATCTATAAAAGCTTTTACAGTCAGTTTTTATGTTCACTGCTAGCTTACTCTCATATTCTATTTTCCCTTTCTTAATTTGGGTCTTTATCTGGTTTTTCGCCTCTCCCGGGAGATCACATGGGTTCGGGTGGATGCAGAGTGATAGAAGATTTGAGGTTAGGATCAGATCAGCCATGATCTTATTGAATGGTGCAGCAGGCTCGGGGGGCCGATTGGCCTACTCCTGCTCCTATTTCTTATGTTCTTAATTAATCCCTTTGTCCTCCTTTGTTGAATCCTAAACTGCTCGCCTACTCTTCTTCAAAATAGTGCCATGGGATCTTTTACATGCACCTGAGAGAGCAGACGGGGCCTCAGTTTAAATTCTCATCAGAAAGACAGCACCTCCAACAGTGCAGCACTCCCTCAGCACTGCACTCCAGTGGCTGCCTAGTTTTATGTGCTCCAGTCCCTGGAGTGGGACTAGAACCCACGACTTTCTGACTCAGAGGCGAGTGTGCAACCCACTGAGCCACAGCTGACACAAGGGAGAAAATATGAGAAAAGATTAGTGGGTGACGTAAAAGGGAACCCAAAAATCTTTTATACAGATATGAAAAATAAAAGGATAGTTAAAGGAATGGTGGGGCCGATTAGGGACCAAATAGGAGCTCATCATACGGAGGCAGAGGGCGTGGCTGAGGTACTGAATGAGTACTTAGCATCTGTCTTCACAAAAGAAGAGGATGAAGTTAATGTCGCAGTAGAGGAGGGGGGAGTAGAGAAATTGGATAAAAATAGATAGAAAGGAGGTGCTAAATAGGTTGTCATCACTCAAAGTTAACAAGTCACCCGGTCCAGATGCGATGCATCCTAGATTGCTGAGTGAAGCTAGGGTGGAGACAGCAGAAGCTCCGACCACAATCTTTCAAACTCCCTCAGATATATGGGAGTGGTGCCAGAGGACTGGAGGATTGCAAATGTTACACCCTGTTTAAAAAAGGGGAGAGGGATAAACCTGGTAACTACAGGCCAATCAGTCTAATGTCAGTGATGGGTGAACGACTAGAGACCATTGTCAAGCACAAAATTCATTCTCACTTGGAGAAGCATGGGTTAATAAGGGGCAGCCAGTATGGATTTGTTAAAGGTAAATCGTGTCTGACTAACCTGATTGAGTTATTCGATGAAGTAACAGAGGGTTGATGAAGGTAGTGCAGCAGATGTTTTATATATATGGACTTTCAAAAGGCATTTGATAAAATACCACACAAGAGACTTACTCGGAAAATAGAAGCACAGGGAATTAAAGGGCTGATGGTAATTTGGGTATATAATTGGCTAAGGGAGAGGAGGCAGTGAGCAGTGCTGAGGGATGTTTTTCTAACTGGAGGGAAGTATGGAGTGGGTTCCCCCAGGGGTCGGGATTAGGACCATTGCTTTTCTTGTTATATATAACTGACCTGGACTTGGGTATAGGTGTACAAGTTTGAAGCTTACAGATGATACAAAACTTGGCAACGTAGTAAATAGTGAGCATAGTAGTAGCAGACTTCAGAAGGACAGAGACAGACTGTGAAATGAGCAGACACAAGGCAGATTAAATTAAATGAGGATAAGTGTGAAGTGATGCACTTTGGGAGAAACAACAGGGAGAGGCCGTATAATCTAAATGGGACTATTTTGAGGGGGTGCAAGAGCAGAGGGACCTGGGGGTCCATATTCACAAATCTTTGAAAGAGCCGCGGCAAGTTGGTGAGGCGGTTCAGAAAGCGTATGGGATACTTGGCTTTACAAATAGGGCCATTGAATACAAAAATAAGGAAGTTACACTGAACCTTTACAAATCACTAGTTAGGAACATAGGACAGGAGGAGGCCATTCAGCCCCTCGAGCCTGTTCCGCCATTCAATGAGATCATGGCTGATCTGTGACCTAACTCCATACACCCGCCTTTGGCCCATATCCCTTAATACCTTTGGTTAACAAAATCCTATCAATCTCAGATTTAAAATTAACAATTGATCTCGCATCAGTTGCCATTTGCGGAAGAGAGTTCCAAACTTCTACCACCCTTTGTGTGTAGAAGTGTTTCCTAATTTCACTCCTGAAAGGTCTCGCTCTAATTTTTAGACTATGTCCCCAGTCCTAGAATCCCCAACCAGCGGAAATAGTTTCTCTCTATCTACCCTATCTGTTCCCCTTAATATCCTGAAAACTTCGATCAGATCACACCTTAACCTTCTAAATTCCAGGGAATACAACCCTAATTTGTGTAATCTCTCCTCGTAACTTAACCCTTGAAGTCCGGGTATCATTCTGGTAAACCTACGCTGCACTCCCTCCAAGGCCAATATATCCTTCCTAAGGTGTGGTGCCCAGAACTGCTCACAGTACTCCAGGTGTGGTCTAACCAGGGGTTTGTACAGCTGCAGGGTTTTGGCCTCAGATGGAGTCTTGTGTACAGTTCTGGGCACCACACTTTAGGAAGGATGTCAAGGCCTTGGAGAGGGTGCAGAGGAGGTTGACCAGGATGGTACCAGGGATGAGGGACTTCAGTTATGTGGAGAGATTGGAGAAGCTGGGATTGTTCCCCTTAGAGCAGAGAAGGTTAAGAGGAGACCTAATAGAGGTGTTCAAAATGATGAGGGGTTTTGATCGAGCAAGTAGGGAGAAACTGTTCACTCTGGCAAGTGGGTCGGTAACCAAAGGTCACAGATTTAAAATAGTTGCTAAAAGAACTAGAGGGGAATGAGGAGAATTGTTTTCACGCAGAGGGTTGTTAAGATCTGGAACACACCATCTGAAAGGATGCTGGATTCAGGTTCCACAGGAACTTTCAAACAGTAATTGGACATGTACTTGAAGAGGACTAGTTTGCAGAGTTCTGGGGATAAAGATGGGGTTTGGGACTAAATTGGACAGCTCTTTCAAAGAGCCGGCACAGACACAATGGGCCGAATCACCTCCTTCTGTGCTGTTAGATTCGATGATCAGTGTGAAGACGCTGGTGTCTCTTAAGGTTCTTAGAGCTTTTAAAGCTCTTCCCACAGTCAGAACATTTAAAAGGTCTCTCAACAGTGTGAACAAGCTGGTGTGACAGGAGGGTGGATGACTCAGTGAATCCCTTCCCACACACGGAGCAGGTGAACGGCCTCTCACCAGTGTGGAGGAGCCGGTGTCTCTTCAGATCCCCGGACCTTTTAAAGCTCTTCCCACAGTCAGAACATTTAAAAGGTCTCTCTCCAGTGTGAACTCGCTGATGTGTCAGCAGTTTGAAGGACTGAGCGAATCCCTTCCCACACACGGAGCAGGTGAACGGCCACTCCCCAGTGTGGAGGAACCGGTGTTTCTTCAGATCCCCGGAGTTTTTAAAACTCTTCCCACACTCAGAACATTTAAAGGGTCTCTCGTTAGTGTGAACAAGCTGGTGTCCCTTCAGATCCCCGGATCTTTTAAAGGTCTTCCCACAGTCAGAACATTTAAAGGATCTCTCGTCAGTGTGAACTCGCTGGTGTCTCTGCAGGTTGGATGATTCAGTGAATCCCTTCCCACACATGGAGCAGATGAATTTCCCCTCCCCAGTGTGGAGGCGCTGGTGTGCCAGCAGGTGGGATGATTGAGTGAATCCCTTCCCACACTCGGAGCAGGTGAACGGCCTCTCCCCAGTGTGGAGGAGCCGATGTCTCTTCAGATCCCCGGAACTTTTAAAGCTCTTCCCACAGTCAGAACATTGAAAGGGGTTCTCTCCAGTGTGAACTCGCTGGTGTTTCATCAGGTTGGAGGACCGAGCGAATCCCTTCCCACACACGAAGCAGGTGAACAACCTCTCCCCAGTGTGAACTCGCTGGTGTTGCTCGAGTTCCATGGGGATTTTAAAACTCTTCCCACACTCAGAACATTTAAAGGGTCTCTCATCAGTGTGAACAAGCTGGTGTCTCTTCAGCTCACCAGGGCTTTTAAAACTCTTCCTGTAGTGTCCGTGTGTAGATAAAGACACTGAAGACAGGAGTTGGTTCATAGGTATTTACTAAGCAAGTCTGGGGGGGGTTTCTAAAGGATATACACAATACACAGGCTTATATAGCCCAAGTGGCAATTACCGGCATTACGCACACCTGGGGCTCTTAAAGGCACATACACCATAATTGCTCTTAAAGGCACATACACCACAATTCCTCCCCTTCTAGCTAACTAGTACATCATATTTTAAGTAATTATTAATTACATGTTATATGCAAAACAATATACATTGCTGTATTAATTAATTATAAGTTAGTCTCTCAGGAGGCTTCCTGACTCGGTCCGGATAACGCCTCGGGGGTGTAGTAGTTTCTGGTGGTGTAGTAGGTTCTTCTGGCAAGGCTGATTCGGCTTGAAGGCCAGTGTCGGGTTCATCGGGCTCCAGTATCACCGGATCGGAGGTAGATATGGGTATCTCTACTTCATCGTTAGATGTATAGAGTGGTGGTGTAGGTTGTCCCTTTTCGGATGACTTGATGATTTGGTCAGCATGGCGCCTTATTATGCTGTCTCCGATGTCCACGGTATACATCAGTGGTCCTAATCGTGTGCAGATAGTTCCAGGCTGCCATTTCTCGGTACGGTAGTCCCGGGCCAAAACCGGTTGGCCTATCTGGAAGGCCCTAGTTGGCCTTTCATTCATGCCCTGAAACTGCCGGTTCTCCACGTCCCTTCGGATGTTGGGCTTGACCAAATCCAGCCGGCATCTTAGGTTTCTATTGTAGAACATCATGGCGGGAGTTTGGTTAGTAACCATATGCGTTGCATTCCTATATGCAAATAAGAAGTTATCCACCTTGTGCTGAAGTTTTATGTCTTCATTACCCATGGCCTTGATGGCCTTCTTGAAGGTCTGGACAAACCTTTCAGCCAATCCATTGGTGGCGGGATGGTATGGGGCGGACGTGTAGTGCTTTACCCCATTGTTCTTTAAGAACTTTCTGAATTCTTCGGAAATAAATTGCGGTCCATTATCAGAACATATCTGCTCCGGCAGCCCATTCCTGGCAAATATGGTCCTTAATACTGTGATGGTTTTTTCCGTGGTGGTGGAGGACATCTTTATTACCTCCGGCCACTTGGAGTGTGCATCAACTGCGATTAAGAACATTGAGTCCATAAATGGACCAGCAAAGTCAATGTGCACCCTTTGCCAGGGAGATGAGGGCCACTCCCATGGATGTAGAGGGGCCTGTGGCGGAGCATTTTGGACCTTCTGGCAACCTAGGCAGCTCTTGGTCATGTCTTCGATGTCTCCATCGATACCTGGCCACCATACAAACGCCCTAGCTAGGTTCTTCATTTTCACTCCACCCAGATGCCCCTCGTGAAGCTCCTTTAGCACTTTATCCTGGAGTTTGGGTGGAATCACCACTCTGGATCCACACATCAAGGTTCCTCGGCACACTGACAGCTGTTCTCTTCTTTGCGAGAATGCTGGCAACAGTGGTTCGCCATGTGCTGGCCATCCCTTCACTGTTAAATCGTAGACCCGTGGGAGAGTAGGGTCATTTCTTGTCTCCCTTTCAATGGCAGAATTTGTCACCGGTAGACATTCCACTATGGTAGAGTGGAATATCTCTACTGGGTCTACTGTAGGTGCCTCTTCTATCGTTGGCAACGGTAGGCGTGATAAACCGTCAGCATTCCCATGCTGTTTTGACCCTTTGTATTCAATGTTGTATTAGTGTGCCCCTAGAAAAAGGGACCACCTCTGTAGTCTTTGTGCCGTCATAATGGGGACACCTTTTTTAGGGTTGAATATGGAGATGAGGGGTTGATGGTCAGTCAGCAAGGTAAATATTTGTCCGTGTAGGTAATGGTTGAATTTCTTCACTCCCCATACCAGGCTGAGTGCTTCCCTGTCTATCTGGGCATAGTTACGCTCAGCTGAGTTCAATGAGCGTGACGCAAAAGCTATCGGCCGTTCCGAGCCATCAGGGAATCTATGGGACAATACC
Organism: Somniosus microcephalus; assembly: GCF_052327205.1. Classification (NCBI taxonomy): domain Eukaryota; kingdom Metazoa; phylum Chordata; class Chondrichthyes; order Squaliformes; family Somniosidae; genus Somniosus; species Somniosus microcephalus. The sequence continues at coordinate 78,143,483 of NC_140990.1, forward strand.
GCTCCTATGCCGTAAGGGGATGCATCGCACGCCAGTCTGATTGGTAGTGATGGGTTGTAATGAGCCAAAATTTTCTCGGATGTGATTAAGTCTTTACATTTATGGAAGGCACGTTTACAGTCTTCGTTCCATTTCCAAATCACTCCTGTCTGTAGAAGATCATTAAGAGGGTGTAGAATAGTTGATAAGTTCGGTAAAAATTTATGATAGTAATTTATTAATCCCAGGAATGACCTTAATTGTGAAACATTTTCAGGTGCTGGGGCTTTTATAACTGCTTCAATTTTTTCAGGTGACTTATGCAACCCTTCCTTATTAATTATGTGGCCACAATATGATATCTGATTTTGGAAAAATTCGCACTTGGGGCGATTTGCTCGTAGGCCCCGTTCTTTCAGCCTAGTGAGCACCTGCTCCAAATTGGCAAGGTGCTCGTTGTCGTTTTCTCCTGTTATAGGGATGTCGTCTAGGTAGCATTGAGTCCCCAGAATCCCTTGCAGGACTTGCTCCATAGCTCTTTGCCAGATAGCTGGAGCTGATGCTGTTCCAAAAACCAGTCGATTGTACTGGTACAGGCCTTTGTGTGTGTTTATTGTGAGATACTTTTTAAAGGTCTCCTCAACCTCCATCTGTAGATATGCCTGTGCCAAGTCAATTTTTGTGAAACGTTTCCCTCCGGATAGTAAGGCGAAAATATCTTCTATCCTCGGAAGAGGATACTGTACCGTGTGAAGGACCGGGTTTACAGTCACCTTAAAGTCCCCACAGATGCGAATTTTTTTCTGTTCCTCAGAGTTATTTTTCAATGTTTTTTTCATGACTGGAACGATGGGTGTTGCCCATTCGCTCCAATCTATTTTGGATAATACGCCTGCCTTTTCCAAATTCTTCAGCTCTGCCTCGACTGCTGGACGTATTGCGTATGGCACCGGTCTTGCCTTAAAAAATTTTGGAATTGCTGTATCTTCCACTTTTATTGAGGCGGTGATGCCTTTCAAGGTTCCTAGTTTCTCTTGAAACACTTCTTTGGCGTTGGCCAAGATGTCTTTTAATCGTTCAGGTATGATGTCATCATTGTTTTTTTCCTTACTGGTCACCGTCAGTGCCTGAATGGAGTGCCAGTCTAAACGTATCTTCCTTATCCATTGACGTCCCAACAACGGTGGACCACCATCTTGTAGAATGTATAAATACAACTTTTGTATTTCTTTGCCGTTGTATACCACAGGCACCCTTATTTTTCCTTTGGGGTAGACTTTCTGCCCCGTATATGTTTTTAAGATAATGGATGTGTCTTTTAGAGGTATATGCGAAAATAGCCTCTCGTAATCTCGTCGATTTATTACGGTTAGAGCTGATCCTGTATCTAGCTCCATTTTAACTGGGGACCCTGCTATTGTGAGGGTAACCCAAATGGTTTGGTAATCCTCTTTGGCAAGTACATTATGTAATTTGAGACAGCTTAGTCTCTTGTTTCCGGAGTCGCTATCGCTATTCTGGTCTTCAGAGCTACTGTCCGCCATCATTTGTACCTTCCTGTACTTTTCTTTATTGATTCTTTGTTTTCTGTCAGTGGATTTATTTTGTCCAGATTGGCATACCCGTGCAATGTGTCCAATCTTACCACATTGCCTGCATGCTTTGCCCTTGAACCAGCAGTCCCTCTGGTTATGGGTGGATCTGCCGCAGCGATAACATCTTCCGAACTCCTGTGTCATTTTATGGGTGCCGAAGTCCTGTGTCTCTTGTTGTATCTCTGCAGCTCCTTTTGCTGCTGCTTCGTATGATACAGCCATACTGAAAGCTTTGTCCAATGTTAAATCTTTTTCAGAAAGCAGTCTTTTTTGTGTTCCTTCACTTAAGAGACCGCAAACAAATTTGTCTCGAAGATAATCCGATAGTCCTGCTCCGAATTGGCAGTACTTTGATAGCTATCTTAATTCGGTTAGGTAACCAGCGTTACTTTCATTCTTGTGTTGATTTCTCTTGAAGAACTTGAATCGTTCCGCTATCAGCAGCGGTGTTGGGTTTAAATGCTCCTGCAGGGTATCAACAATTTCTTTAAAAGTCTTGTCCTTTGGTTTGGCTGGAGTGATTAAATTTCGTAACAGCCCGTATGTCTTCGTGCCCATTAAGTTCAGAAGTACTGAAGCTTTTTTTTCATCTGTTATTCCATTTGCAGTGCAATAAACCTCTACTCTTTCCACGTATGTGGTCCAATCTTCTATTTCGCCATCAAAAGCCTCAATATTACCAGATTTAGGCATTTCAGAAAAGATATGGCGCTTCCCGCGCTTTCCCGCCGCTGCTACCGATAACAACGCTGTTTATTCACTGTTGGAGACTCGTTCCCGACGGAGTTCTAAACGCTGACCTGCTTGCCGCGCCGGCCGTCTCTCGAGTGCACCCTCCCAGTCCGTTATTGCTTGCCTCCGATTTCGCTGCCTGTCTCAGCTGTAGAGCCCGCCGCTGGAGCTCCAGCCTGACGCCCAGGAAGGATTAGCGCAGTACCTGTCACCAGCTTGGCCAGCTGGTGAAACCACAGTTTCTATTACTTCCTTGAGTCTTCTGGACACTGGAGGAATCGATGTCCTTGAGGTGCTGTCGAATTGCAGGTAAGTCCGTTTCCACTTCGTCGCCACTGTAGTGTCCGTGTGTAGATAAAGACACTGAAGACAGGAGTTGGTTCATAGGTATTTACTAAGCAAGTCTGGGGGGGTTTCTAAAGGATATACACAATACACAGGCTTATATAGCCCAAGTGGCAATTACCAGCATTACGCACACCTGGGGCTCTTAAAGGCACATACACCATAATTGCTCTTAAAGGCACATACACCACACTTCCCACAGTCAGGACAGTTAAATGGTCTCTCATCAGTGTGAACAAGCTGGTGTTGCTTCAGATGCCCGGGGCTTTTAAAGCTCTTCCCACAGTCAGAACACTGAAATGGTCTCTCGTCAGTGTGAACTCGCTGGTGTGTTTGCAGGTGGGATGAACGAACAAATCCCTTTCCACACACGGAGCAGGTGAACGGACTGTCCCTGGTGCGACTGTGCCGTTGAACTTCCAATGCAGACGAGGAACTGAATCCCTTCCCGCTGTCCCCACCTTTACCCGGTTTCTCCCCGGTGTGACTGTGCACGTGTCTCACCAGGTCAGGCAATCGGCTGAATCCGCGTCCACACACTGAACACGTGTGCGGTTTGTCATCGCTGCGATCGCTGCTTTCTCCTTCCATGTGCAAAGGCCGATGATATTCAGGTCCGGATGAATTGAGCGACTCTGTCAGATCTTGACGTGATGTTTGGTCAGAGCTTCCCGCCTGTAACTGCTCCACTTCTATAACCCTGTAAATTGAGATCAGAAAAGGATCAGAGGCAAACTGTTGTTTAATTTTCCCTTTCCGAACCCAGGGGCAGTGAAGCTGATTTTCAGGCCCCAGCTGCTGCACAGGTTGGTTGAAAGGATCAGCAGTAATGGCGGCTGCAATACCCACAAGCCCCAGCGCTGCAGAAAGCGCTCTGTTGACGCTGAGTCCCGCGCATGTGCTCATGGCCCCCGTGCTCTCCCTCCTGCTCCACAATCACCCGTCCCGATCTGTCCACAACGTGCATGCTCAGCACACAAAACCCCGCGGTTGGAACATCGGGCGCACACGCGGAGCCGCAACATCTGGTACGCGTGCGCGGCTCAGGTGGGGGCGAGTCGATGTTTCGCCTCAGCCGCCAGGGAGGTGCGCATGCACAGGACGACCCAACATTCTTCCTGTCAGCAATCACTCCCTCGTTTCTTTAATAAAAACAGAAAATGCTGGAAATACTCAGCAGGTCAGGCAGCATCTGTGGAGACAGAAACAGAGTTAACGTTTCAGGTCGATGACCTGTCGTCAGAACTGCTTGTTCTTTAGTGTCAGCCAGTGGCTCAGTGGGTAGCACACTCGCCTCTGTGTCAGAAAGTTGTGGGGTCAAGTCCCAGCCCAGAGATCTGAGCACCAAAATCCAGGCTGGCACTCCAGTGCAGTGCTGAGGGAGGGCAGCATTGTCGGAGGTGCTGTTTTTTGGATGAGATGTTAAACTGATGCCCCATCTGCTCTCTCAGGTGGATCTATAAGATCCCATGACACTAATACACTAATATGATAGCAAAATACTGCAGATGCTGGAAATCTGAAATAACAACAGAAAACCCTGGAAAAACTCAGCAGGCCAGGCAACATCCATGGAGAGAGAAACAGAGTTAACATTTCTGGTCGAAACCCTTCTACACAACTTCTGTAGAAGGGTTTCGACCCAAAACGTTGACTCTATTTCTCTCTCCATGAAAGTTGCCTGGCCTGTTGAGTTTTTCCAGCGTTATCCCATGACACTATTTCGAGAAAGAAAGACTTGCATTTATATAGTGCCTTTCAGGACCACCAGACGTCTTGAAGTGCTTTACGCCCAATGAAGTACTTTTGAGGTGTAGTCACTGTTGTAATGTGGGAAAGAGCAGGGGAATTATCCCCGGTGTCCTAGCCAATGGTTATCCCTCAATTAACATAACAATGTAGGTATTCGGGTTCACCAATGTGGGTATTGGACGAATGCCTACTTAATAATTGAGTTCGAGTCCAGGAGAACAATCAAAAAGGTTTTTAATGCAGGAACAGATGAATTCAAACAGGTTGCCGAGATCAGTACAGGAGAGCCATGCAGTAGCTCTCATCCAGATGGAGACGCCACGAGGACTGACTGGGCAGTCCTGTCGATTGCGTCGTGACGTCATCACGTTTTCCTGCGCTTGGGCGGTCACGTGATCCGCGACGTGACGTCATTGCGTTTGCCCGCGCTTGGGTGGTCACGTGATCCGTGACGTGACGTCATCGCGTTCGCCTGCGTCATCGCGTTCACCCGCGTCATCGCGTTCGCCTGCGCTCCCAAAGGGGGAACGCCCCGTACCGGCAAACTGTCGTTAAAGGGAATTATGACCGGTAAGTAAGGGATACTCGGTGGTACCGCTACATGCCCCCCCCCCCAGAATTCGCTTTAACGGACGTCAAACGGTGAGGTGGTCTGACGTGCCTGTCATCAAATGACTCCTGTAGTCTCGAGACGGAGACTGCTGGGTGGCTGGCGTTCTGGCGAGTGGTCGTACTTGGTCTGCCGTAATGACGATGGGTGGCTGGTGGCAGGCGGGCGGTCGTACCCGGTCTGCCGCAACGACGATGGGTGGCAGGTGGTCAGGCGGGCGGTCGTACTTGGTGTGCCGTAACGACGATGGGCGACTGGTGGTCAGGTGGGCGGTCGTACCCGGTCTGCCGCAATGACGATGGGCGGCCAGTGGTCAGGCGGGCGGTCGTACTTGGTGTGCCGTAGCGACGATGGATGGCTGGTGGTCAGGTAGTCGTGCTGTCTCGACTTGGCGGGCGAGGTCCAAATATGTGGTCCGGTAGATGGGGTCTTGAGTGGATCCTGATGCGCGTAAGGGTGAATAAAACGTATCCAGCCCCGTGAAGGACCGTGGAAGCGTGTGACCTCTGTAGCCCGTGGTACGAAGTAGGCACCGGTGCAAAACAGCTGGCCGACTCGTGGTGGCTTGCAAGATGGGCAGGCGCGGACTATGGCTCTGTCGATGTTGGAAAAAAAAAGTAGTCCCCAGTCTGACGAAAGCTGCAGGAACGCCGAACGGGCGATCCAGGAGGAAATGAACGTGGGTCTTGGCAGGTCGGTGAACTCGCCAACAGGCGAGCGAACTCTTCGGCAGTCGGGAACGCACAGAACGGTGCGAGCCGTAGTGTTACTACGGTAACACAGAAGAGAGTGGAGCGTTGCTGCGTTGATCAGTGATCGGTGATGACAGCAATTTTTGCGTGGCCGATCGCGGCCGCGGGATGCCCGTTGGACCCATCCTCGATGGTCGCAGCGTCAGCAGATGTTTGCTTTTGTTGAGGGGAAAATTGTAGAGAGGGCGGCAACGCTGCGCCCTTGCGCCGACTTGCGTATGGTGGAAAATGCAGACCAGCAGGTTGACGAGCTGGTGCGGCGTCGGCGGGGGATGAGTCCTCGTGGTTCGCGAGGGATGGGTCCTCGTGGTTCGCGAGGGATGGGTCCTCGTGGTTTGCGAGGGGTGAGCCCTCGTGGGTTGCGAGGGGTGAGTCCTCGTGGGTTGCGACGGGTGGTTTGCGAGGGCTGAGTCCTCATGGGTTGCGAGGGGTTGTTTGCGAGGACTGAGTCCTCGTGGCATCTCCGCCGGGGTGCGCTCCGATCCTGTGAGCCCGAAAACGTGCTGTACCTGCGCTGTGGGGATTTTATACTTGCTGTTCCGTCGTGGGGTTGTCGAAGAGGCTGACGCTCCAAAGATCGGCAGAGCCGTCGAGTACGGAGACCGTATCCAGGTACGTGGTCTGCGCCGTATCGAAGTTGCACAGGACGAACAGGGCTTCTACCAGGGTAAAGCACGAGGGCGGTTGTTGCTCCCTGAGTTGCGGTAGCTGAGCGAAATGGCTTTAGCTACATGCGTGCTTCTTTCGTGAAAAACGTTCACAAAAAATTGGGGTGCAGCTGCGCTGCATTCATGAAAAACGTTCACGAAAAATGGGGTCACCAATGTAGGAATTGATGAGCTCCCGTCCTCACGTCGTTGGGTCACCAAGTGTAGGTAATTGGTGTTCGTCGGTTGTTGTTCGTCGGGCTCTTCTGTGAAAACGTTCAATGACGGGTGTTCAGGCTGTGCATTCTTCCGTGAAAAACGTTCACGGGGACGGGGTCACCAATTGTAGTTATTGATGAATTCCCGTCATCACGTCGGCGGTCACCAATTGTAGGTATTCGGGTTCACCAATGTAGGTATTGGACGAATGCCTACTTAATAATTGAGTTCGAGTCCAGGAGAACAATCAAAAAGGTTTTTAATGCAGGAACAGATGAATTCAAATAGGTTGCCGAGATCGGTACAGGAGAGCCATGCAGTCGGTCTTATCCGGATGGAGACGCCACGAGGACTGACTGGGCAGTCCCGTGGATTGCGGCGTGACGTCATCGCGTTTTCCCGCACTTGGGCGGTCACGTGATCCGCGACGTGACGTCATCGCGTTTGCCCGTGCTTGGGTGGTCACGTGATCCGCGACGTGACGTCATCGCGTTCGCCCGTGTCATCGCGTTTACCCGTGTCATCGCGTTTACCCGTGTCATCGCGTTCGCCCGCGCTCCCAAAGGGGGAACGCCCCGTACCGGCAAACTGTCGTTAAAGGGAATTATGACCGGTAACTGAGGGACACTCGGTGGTACCGCTACAACAAAATGATAGATTATCTGGTCATTATCAGATTGCTGTCTGTGGGAGCTTGCTGTGCGCTAATTGGCTTCCGCGTTTCCTACATTACAACAGTGACTACACTTCAAACATTACTTCATTGGCTGCAAAGCGCTTTGGGACGTCCGGTGGTGGTGAAAGGCGTAAAGAAATGCAAATTCTTTCCTTCTTCACTGGTCTCACCAGCGCCTTCTTCTGGCTGATGGTTGAGTGACATCCGAGAGTCTGCGCATGCGCAAGCGGGCCGGCGGTTTGGGCCGAGTCCGGCACAGCGACCCCTCCCGATCACTAAGGGTAATAACCGCGCATGCCCAGAGGAGACCAAACCCCCTCCCCCACTCGGAGCTGCGCCTGCGCACTCGGATCCTGTCGGATGGAGTCGGCGCGGGGCATTCCGGGAAAGGCCTTGGTGTCGGTTCCAGAGTCGCGATCGGTGACGCAAAGTGAGTTTTCTCCGCTCCGATTGGGTGGAGAATCGCGCGGGGTGGCGGGGTGGATCCGGAGAGAATAAAGGGAAATAGAAAAACCTGAGAGTCCGCGAGGCCCCGGACCGAGCGCCGTCAGTTGGACAGCCAACGTGATCTCCTCGGGGTCACGTGCTCCCGGCCCACGGCCTGATTGACGGGAGCTTCCGACCAATAGGGAGCGAGCAGGGCGGGACTGGAGGAGCGAGCCGGCGGCGGGTCCTCCAACCAATCGGGGAGCCCGAGGGGCGGGACTAGCGCCGGCTGATTGTCCGATCCGCAGGGCAGCAAGTTTCTCCAGTCCCTTGTTCAGGGCCCGGGGCCAGGGGAGGATGTGGGCCTTTATTCCCCTTATTGGACACAAGGCTCTTTGTCTCACAACACACTGGCTCAGGTTTTAATAGAGACTTTTTAAATTCATCAACAAAAGCAGATAAACCCCGTGCTTCTGTAGAACAAACTTTCTAATATTTTATAGAATCATAGAATGATTACAGCACAGAAGGAGGCCATTTGGCCCGTCGAGACCGTGCCGGCTCTCTGCAAGACCACTTCAGCTAGTCCCACTCCCCGCCCTTTCCCCGTAACCCTGCACATTTCTTTACTTCAGGTATTTATCCAATTCCCTTTTGAAAGCCGTGATTGAATCTGCCTCCACCACCCTTTCAGGCAGTGCATTCCAGATCCTAACCACTCGCTGTGTAAAAAGGTTTTTCCTCATGTCGCCTTTGGTTCTTCTGCCAATCCCCTTAAATCTGTGTCCTCTGGTTCTCGACCCTTCCGCCAATGGGAACAGTTTCTCTCTATCCAGAACCCTCATGATTTTGAACATCTCTATCAGATCTCATCTCAACTTTCTCTGCTCTAAGGAGAACAACCCCAGCTTCTCCAGTCTATCCACGTAACTGAAGTCCCTCATCCCTTATCACTGGAACCATTCTTGTCAATCTTTTCTGCACCATCTCTAAGGCCTTCACATCCTTCATAAAGTGCGGTGCCCAGAACTGGACACAATACTCCAGTTGAGGCCGAACCAGTGTTTTATAAAGGTTCATCATAACTTCCTTGCTTTTGGACTCTATGCCTCTATTTATAAAGCCCAGGATCCCGTATGCTTTTTTAACCACTTTCTCAACCTGCCCTGCCACCTTCAACGATTTGTGCACACATACCCCCAGGTCTCTCTGTTCATGCACCCACTTTAGGATTGTACCCTTTAGTTTATATTGCCTCTCCTCATTCTTCCTACCAAAATGTATCACTTCGCACTTTTCTGTGTTAAATTTTATCTGCCACGTGTCCGCCCATTCCACCAGCCTGTCTATGTCTTCTTGAAGTCTGTCACTATCCTCCTCACTGTTCACTATACTTCCAAGTTTTGTGTCATCTGCAAATTTTGAAATTGTGTCCTGTACACCCAAGTCTAAGTCCATAATATATATCAAGTAAAGCAGTGGTCCTAGTACCGACACCTGGGGAACACCACTGTGTACCTTCCTCCAGTCCGAAAAACAACCGTTCACCACTATTCTCTGTTTTCTGTCACTTAGCCAATTTCGTATCCATGCTACCACTGTCCCTTTTATTCCATGGGCTTCAACTTTGCTGGCAAGCCTATTATGTGGCACTTTGTCAAACGCCTTTTGGAAATCCATGTACACCACATTAAGCGCATTGCCCTCATCAACCCTCTCTGTTACCTCATCAAAAAACTCAATCAGAATCAGAGCGGTTTCTGGGGCGCAGGGAATTGTGGGTGCTGCGGCCGCCATTAGTCAGAGGCTGTCGGGAAGAGTTTTATTGCAGGCTGACGGAAGTCGGTTCCTGGCCGCCTGTGTAGGCCTTTTTGTTGCTTCAGTTTGAGCTGGAGTGGAGATGGAGGAGAAGCTGCTGGGTTTAACACCCAGTACTTCTGAGCCCAGGAGGACCCAACAATTTCCAATGTGAGACTGTCAAGGGAGGTGGATTCTGGGGGAGATTAGATTGCTAAGCAGACACTGTTCGCACAGTGTAAAAGGGTATTGTTTTAGGAACAATTATTTCTGTAAAGGCTTTTAATCCATTTTACATACAGATTAAAAAAATTAATTCTTGGGATATGGGCATCGCTAGCAAGGCCAGCATATATTGCCAATCCCCAATGTCCCGTTGAGAAGGTGATGGTGGGCCTTCTTCTTGAACCGCTGCAGTCCGTGTGGTGAAGATACTCCCACAATGCCAGGTGTTACCAGATTTTGACTCAGCAACGAACGGTGATATTTGTCCAAGTCAGGATGGTGAGTGACTTGGAGGGGAACTTGGTGGTGATTGTGTTCCCATGTACCTGCTTCCTTTGTCCTTCTACGAGCTGGAGGTTGCAGGTTTGGGAGTTTTTGTCAAAGTTGTTGTCGAGCTGCAGATGTATAAAGTCTCTCTCCTTTGACCCCTCCCACTCCCCCCTCTCTCTCTCGCCTCCCATGGAGGCCAGAGTCGTGTGTCGGCCCAGACCAGGTGGCAGGTTCCCTTCCCTGAAGGACATCAGTGAACCAGTTGGGATTTTACGACAATCCGGCAGCTTTCATGCTCACTTTTTTCTGGTGCCGACCCCACAAATGACCAGATTCATTGAGCTCAATTTCACAACCTACCTTTGTGTTTTTGTGTGTTCTCTCTCACGCTCCCTTTTTCCTGTTTTAAATTCATTTTACAGGGTATTAGAAGGGGAGGATTTGAAGACGGGAAACTCGAACAAAACATCACATCAAGATCTGACAGAGTCACTTGATTCATTGGGACCTGAATATCATCAGATTTGAGCATGGAAGCAAAAAGCACCGTTCACAGCGGGGAGAAACCGTACATGTGTTCTCAATGTGGACGAGGCTTCAGTCGATCATCTGGCCTGTCGAGACACAAGCGCAGTCAGACTGGGGAGAAACCGTGTAAATGTGGAGACTGTGGGAAAGGATTCAGTTACCCGTTTGAGCTGGAAATTCATCGACGCAGTCACACCGGGGAGACACTGTTCACCTGCCCCGAGTGTGGGAAGGGATGCACTCATTCCTCTGCCCTGCTGAAACACCGGCAAGTTCACACTGACAAGAGACCTTTTAAATGCCCGGACAGTGCGAAGTGCTAAAAAAGTTCCAGGGAACTGACGTGTCATCAACGTGTTCACACTGACGAGAGACCATTCAGGTGCTCTCACTGTGGGACTGGGTTCAGGCGATCATCTGACCTCACTGTACACCAGCGCACCCACACTGGGGAGAGGCCGTTCACCTGCTCCGTGTGTGGGAAGGGATTCACTCAGTCATCCCAGCTTACTAAACACCAGCTTGTTCACACTGATGAGAGACCTTTTAAATGTTCTGACTGCGAGAAGTGCTTTAAAAGCAAAAAGGATCTGCTGACACACCAGCAAGTTCACACTGGGGAGAGGCTGTTCACTTGCTCTGTGTGTGGGAAGAGATTCACTGATTCATCCAACCTGCTGAGACACCAGCGAGTTCACACGTGACTGCAGAGGTTGGATTCTGCTGTTATTGCTGCTGTTAATCACATCCAGGACTGAACCGTGTTCATTCTGACAGTTGGGGTTTGTTTCTGCTGATGTTAATAACCCCTATAACTGGGCTGGAATTTAATATTCTGGAGACGTTAAACTGAGGCCCCGTCTGCGCTCTCAGGTGGATGTAAAATATCCCATGGCACTATTTCGAAGAAGAGCAGGGGAGTTATCCCCGGTGTCCTGGTCAATATTTATCCTTCAATCAACATAACAAAAAAAATAAGAGTACCTGGTCATTATCATGTTGCTGTTTGTGGGAGCTTGTTGTATGCAAATTGGCTGCCACATTACAACAGTGACTCCACTTCAAAAGTACTTCATTGCCTGTAAGTGCTTTGGGATGTCCTGAGGTCATGAAAGGCGCTATAGAAATGCAAGTCTTTCTTTTATAAATGTCAAATAATCAGCTTTGTTTTAAACACATTGTTGTAGATTTTCTTCTTTCCACCACTGACCCTGCTGAAGGTTGTAGGCTCAGTGAGTGGGGCCTCCAGGAGTGGACTGGAAGAAAGCTGGGCTTTATTAGAAGATCAGATTTAATATGAAATAGAGTCATAAAAGAAAAGTCTTCCTAGTTTTATGTACATGTATGTTTAATATGAGTGGACTTTGTATTAAAGACCCGTGTCTAGTGAACTATTAGCTTGTAATCACCTCAGACAGAGCAGGCTCTAATTATCCCTTTTAAGCTGAAACAGACCTCGTGTGAACAGAACCAGCAGAGCTGAGAACTCTGCCTGTGTGGACTGAGCTGAACCGTGAAGGCCATTTGTTTCTTGAAATGCCCCAGTAAAAGCAAACTCTGACATTGTTCTGACTCGCAGATTCCTCGTAGCTCCAATGAACAGGAAGCGGTTACTCGATGAACCTTAAACAGCCATCCAATGGAATGCTTTGTTTGATGAATGTCTTTCAGCTCAATGGTTTGATTGGCCGAGGTAACCAGGGTCACATGGGCTGTACCTGATTGGGCTTTAAATACAGGAACAGTTTGCAGCTCAGGTCAGAGAGCACCCCAGGAAGAAGAAAGCTGACGGCTACAGCCAAGGTGGAACATCCTTCGGGCTGTCCCTGGAGAGGGAGTATGCGGTGTCCGCCGGGACGCTGGAGGCCTTCCGTGACCGGTGGGCACCGGAGGGACTGGAGTCAATTGTCAACACCAGCAACAGTATTCGGATCTGATTTAATTATAATTTGGAGTTGATTGTTTGTGCCCCTTTAAAAAGGGGGCCCTCTCGGTAATGTGACATCGATTGATGACAATGTCATGCTAATTGGCCTTTTAAAAGAGTCGAACATCCTTTCGTACCTCTCAGGCTTGGCAATGATCAAAGTCTGAGTTCATGGATACAGCTTGTTAGATTATGAGTCTTACTATATAACTATAATATTGTAAATATTACAAAAAATATTCCTTGGTAGAATCTCCCATGTAAATATTTTGCACTCATTTAGTATAGGAGTTGTATTACTGTAGAATCTACATATTAAAAAGAAAGCCTGTGCTCGGGGGGATTAAGGTGTGTGGAGTGTTTCATTGGAGATCTCGAACTCAACTCGGAATAGTGTAAAAGCTCATCAGGATTGTAAACAACTTCAGTCTGACATACACTGGAGATTGGTGTCAGTGACTGTGGGGTTGGTTTATATCAGACAGGAGGAGATTGGTGTCAGTGACTGTGGGGTTGGTTTATAACAGACAGGAGGAGATTGGTGTCAGTGACTGTGGGGCTGGTTTATATCAGACAGGAGGAGATTGGTGTCAGTGACTGTGGGGCTGGTTTATATCAGACAGGAGGAGATTGGTGTCACTGTGGGGCTGGTTTATATCAGACAGGAGGAGATTGGTGTCAGTGACTGTGGGGCTGGTTTATATCAGACAGGAGAAGATTGGTGTCAGTGACTGTGGGGTTGGTTTATATCAGACAGGAGGAGATTGGTGTCAGTGACTGTGGGGTTGGTTTTTATCAGACAGGAGGAGATTGGTGTCAGTGACTGTGGGGTTGGTTTATATCAGACAGCAGGAGATTGGTGTCAGTGACATAGAAACATAGAAGATAGGAGCAGGAGTAGGCCATTCGGCCTTTTGAGCCTGCTCCGCCATATCCCTTGATCCCTTTAGCCTCAAGAAATATATCCAACTCTTTCTTGAATATATTTAATGAACTGGCCTCCACCGCCCTCTGTGGCAGAGAATTCCACAGGTTCACCACTCTCTGGGTGAAGAAATTCCTCCTAATTTCAGTCCTAAATGGCTTACCCCTTATCCTTAGACTATGACCCCTGGTTCTGGACTCCCCGGCCATCAGAAACATCCTTTCTGCATCTAGTCTGTCCAGACCTGACAGAATTTTATAGGTTTCGATGAGATCCCCTCTCAATCTTCTAAACTCCAGTGAGTATAAGCCCAATTGACACAATCTCTCCTCGTACGTCATTCCTGCCATCCCAGGTATCAGCCTGGTGAATCTTCGCTGCACTCCCTCAGCGACTGGTGCACAAGGACACCCAGGTCTCTTTGCACTTCCCCTTCTCCCAATCTATTGCCATTCAAATAATAATCTGCCTTCCTGTTTTTGCCACCAAAGTGGATAACCTCACATTTATCCACATTATAGTGCATTTGCCATGTTTCTGCCCAATCACCCAACCTGTCCAAATCGTACTGGAGTTTCACAACATCCTCCTCACAGCATACCCTCCCACCCAGCTTTGTGTCGTCTGCAAATTTGGAGACATTACATCCAATTCCCTCGTCCAGATCATTAATATATATTGTGAACAGCTGGGGTCCTAGGACCGATCCCTGCGGTACCCCACTAGTCACTGCCTGCCACTCGGAAAACGACCCGTTTAATGCAACTCCTTGCTTTCTGTCCGCCAACCAGTTCTCTATCCAAGTCAATACCTTGCCCCCAATCCCATGTGCCTTAACTTTACACGCTAATCTCTTATGCAGGACCTTATCGAAAGCCTTCTGAAAGTCCAAATACACCACATCCACTGGTTCTCCCTTATCTATTTTACCAGTTACATCCTCAAAAAATTCCAGCAGATTAGTCAAGCATGATTTATCTTTTGTAAATCCATGTTGACTGTCCGATCCTGTCACTGCTTTCCAAGTGCTCTGCTATTCCATCTTTTATAATGGACTTCTAGCATTTTCCCCACTACCGATGTCAGGCTTACCGGTCTATAATTCCCCACTTTTTCTCGACCACCATTTTTGAATAGTGGGGTAACATTAGCTACCCTCCAATCCATGGGTACTGTTCCAGAGTCTATTGAGTTCTGGAAGATGACCAGCAATGCATCTACTATTTCTAGGGCCACTTCCTTAAGTACCCTGGGATGTAGATTATCAGGCCCTGGGGATTTATCGGCCTTCAGTCCCATCAATTTTCCTAACACCATTTCCCTACAAATGCTGATTTCTTTCAGTTCCACCCTTTCATCAGACCCTAAGTTCCGCAGTATTTCTGGGAGGTTATTTGTGTCCTCCTTTGTGAAGACAGAACCAAAATATGTATTTAGTTGGTCTGCCATTTCTTTGCTCCCCATTATAAATTCCCCCGATTCTGACTGCAAGGGACCTACGCTTGACTTCACCAATCTTTTTCTCTTCACATATCTATAAAAGCTTTTACAGTCAGTTTTTATGTTCCCTGAAAGCTTACTCTCTTATATTTTCCCTTCCTTAATTAATCCCTTTGTCCTCCTTTGTTGAATCCTAAACTGCTCCCAATCCTCAGGATTATTGCTTTTTCTGGCCAATTTGTATGTCCTGTCCTTGAATCTTATGCTATCCCTAATTTCCCTTGTTAGCCACGGTTGAGTCACCTTTTTTGTTTTATTTTTATGCCAAACTGGGATGAACAACTTCTGTAGTTCATCCATTCGGTCTTTGAATGTTTGCCATTGCCTATCCACCATCAACCCTTTGAGTGCCATTCCCCAATCAATCCTACCCAACTCACTCCTCAGACCATCGTAGTTTCCTTTATTTAAATTGAGGACCCTAGTTTCTGAGTCAATTACTTCATTCTCCATCTTAATGAAGAATTCAATCATATTATGATCTCTCCGACCCAAGGGGCCTCGTACAACAAGATTGCTAATTAATCCTTTCTCGTTACATAATACCCAGTCTAAGATGGCCTGGTCTTGGTTCCTCGACATATTCGTCCAGGAAACCATCCCGTAAACACTCCAGGAATTCCTCCACCACAGTATTGTTACTAATTTGGTTAGCCCAATCTATATGTAGATTAAAGTCACCCATGATGACTGCTGTGCCCTTATTGCACGCTTCTTTAATTTCCCTTTTAATGCCATCCCCAACCTCCGCCTTACTGTTTGGAGGTCTATATACCACTCCCACTAATTTTTTTTCCCCTTAGTATTTCTCAATTCTACCCATACAGATTCCACATCATCAGAGCTAATATCCTTCATTACAATTGTGTTAATCCCTTCTTTAACCAGTAATGCTACCCCTCCTCCCTTTCCTTTTTGCCTATCTTTCCTGAATATCGAATATCCCTGGATGTTGAGTTCCCAGTCTTGGCCATCCTTGAGCCATGTTTCCGTAATCCCAACCAAAGCATATTTGTTTACCTCTATTTGCGCAGCCAATTCATCCACCTTATTACAAATGCTCCTCGCATTAAGACACAAAGCCTTCAGGCTTGTTTTTTTAATGCTCTTAGACCTATTAGAATTATTATTTACTGTGGCCACGTTTGATTTAAACCGTTGATTTCTCTGACTGCCACTTTTGTTTTTCTCCTTCCTATCTTTTGCTTTTATCCTTGTTTCCCTTTCCTCTGTCTCCCTGCTCAGGTTCCCAACCCCCTTCCATTTTAGTTTAAACCCTCCCCACCGCACTAGCAAACACTCCCCCTAGGACATCGGTTCCAGCCCTGCCCAGGTGCAGACCATCCGGTTTGAACTGGTCCCACCTCCCCCAGAACCGGTTCCAATGTCCCAGGAACTTGAATCCCTCCCCCTGGCACCATTCCTCTAGCCACGTATTCATCTGAAGTATCCTTCTATTTCTACTCTGACTAGCACGTGGCACTGGTAGCAATCCTGAGATTACTACCTTTGAGGTCCTGTTTTTTAATTTACCTCCTAACTCCCTATATTCCGCTTTTAGGACCTCATCCCGCTTTTTACCTATATCGTTGGTGCCTATATGCACCACGACAACTGGCTGTTCACCCTCCCCTTCCAAGATGTTCTGCAGCCGCTCGGAGACATCCTTGACCCTTGCACCAGGGAGGCAACACACAATCCTGGAGTCTCGTTTGCAGCCGCAGAAACGCCTATCTATTCCCCTTACAATTGAATCCCCTATTACTATAGCTCTACCATTCTTTTTCCTCCCATTCTGTGCAGCAGAGCCACCACTGGTGCCAGGAAGTTGGCTGCTGCTGCCTTCCTCTGATAAGCCATCACCCCGAACAGTACTCAAAGTGGTATATCTGTTGGAGAGGGGGATGGCCACAGGGGACCCCTGCACTACCTGCCTGCGCCTAGTACTCTGCCTGTTGGTCACCCGTTCCCTTTCTTCCTGTCCAACCTCTACCTGTGGGGCTGGTTTATATCAGACAGGAGGAGATTGGTGTCAGTGACTGGGGCTGGTTTATATCAGACAGGAGGAGATTGGTGTCAGTGACTGGGGTTAAGAACATAAGAAATAGGATCAGGAGTGGGCCATTGGGCCCCTCAAGCCTTCAATAAGATCATGGCTGATCATCGACCTCAACTCGTGCTTGACTAATCTGGAATTTTTTGAGGATGTAACTGGCAGAATAGATAAGGGAGAACCAGTGGATGTGGTGTATTTGGACTTTCAGAAAGCTTTCGATAAGGTCCCGCATAAGAGATTAGCATGTAAAGTTAAGGCACATGGGATTGGGGGCAAGGTACTGACTTGGATAAAGAACTGGTTAGCAGACAGGAAGCAAAGAGTTGGAATAAACGGGTCTTTTTCCGAGTGGCAGGCAGTGACTAGTGGGGTACCGCAGGGATTGGTCCTGGGACCCCAGCTTGTCACAATATATATTAATGATCTAGACGAGGGAACTAGATGTAATATCTCCAAGTTTGCAGATGACACAAAGCTGGGTGGGCATGTGTGCTGTGAGGAGGATGCCGAGAAACTCCAGTATGATTTGGACAGGTTGGGTGATTGGGCAGATGCATGGCAGATGCAGTATAATGTGGATAAATGCGAGGTTATCCACTTTGGTGGCAAAAACAGGAAGGCAGATTATTATCTGAACTGCAATAGATTGGGAGAAGGGAAAGTGCAATGGGACCTGGGTGTCCTTGTGCACCAGTCGCTGAAGGTAAACATGCAGGTGCAGCAGGAGGTTAAGAAGGCAAATGGTATGTTGGCCTTCGTAGCGAGAGGGTTTGAGTACAGGAACAAGGATGTCTTACTGCAGTTTTACAGGGCCTTGGTGAGACGACACCTTGAGTATTGTGTGCAGTTTTGGTCGCCTTATCTGAGGAAGGATGTTCTTGCCACGGAGTGAGTGCAGCGAAGATTCACCAGACTGATACCTGGGCAGCATGGTGGCATAGTGGTTAGCACTGTTGCCTCACAGCGCCAGGGACCCGGGTTCAAATCTGGCCTCGGGTGACTGTCTGTGTGGAGTTTGCACATTCTCCCTGTGTTTGCGTGGGTTTCCTCCGGGTGCTCCGGTTTCCTCCCACAGTCCAAAGATGTGCGGGTTAGGTTGATTGGCCATGATAAAAAATTGGCCCTTAGTGTTAGGGGGGATTAAATACATGGGGTTACAGGGTTACGGGGATAGGGCTTGGGTGGGATGGCTGTCGGTGTAGGGACCGGGTGCTAGGGTTTGGATGATCAGCCATGATCTCGTTGAATGGCGGAGCAGGCTCGAAGGGCCGAATGGCCTACTCCTGCTCCTATCTTCTATATTTCTATGTTTCTATGGCAGGAATTAAGTATGAGGAGAGATTGGGTCGATTGGGCTTATACTCGCTGGAGTTTAGAAGAATGAGAGTGGATCTTATTGAAACTTATAAAATTCTAACAGGACTAGACAGACTAGATGCAGGAAGAATGTTCCTGATGGCGGGGGTGTCCAGAACCAGGGGTCACAGTCTAAAGATAAGGGGTAAGCCATTTAGGACAGAGATGAGGAGGAATTTCTTCACCCAGAGAGTGGTGAACTTGTGGAATTCTCTACCACAGAAGCCAATTCATTAAATATATTCAAGAAGGAGTTTGATATATTGCTTAAGGCTAAAGGGATCAAGGGATATGGGGAGAAGGCAGGGACAGGGTACTGAGTTTGGATGATCAGCCATGATCTCATTGAATGGTGGAGCAGGCTCGAGGGGCCGAATAGCCTACTCCTGCTCCTATCTTCTATGTTTCTATGTTTCTAACTCCACTTTCCCGCCCAATCTCCATATCCCTTGATTCCCCTAGAGTCCAACAATCTATCTATCTCAGTCTTGAATATACTCAAAGACTCAGCATTCACAGCCCTCTGGGGCAGAGAATTCCAAAGATTCACAACCCTCTGAGTGAAGAAATTCCTCCACATCTCAGTCTTAAATGGCCTACTCTTTATACTGAGACTATGACTCCTAGTTCTAGACAGTCCAGCCAGGGGAAACAACCTCTCAGCATCTACCCTGTCAATCCCCATCAGAATCTTGTATGTTTCAATGAGATCACCTCTCATTCTTCTAAACTCCAGCGAGTATATCACACAGGAGATTAGTGTCAATGCAGTGAAGTCTCTTGCAGGGTTTATCCCTGTGAAAATTCTGCTGGATAATCAGGAATGTGGGTACTGGGGATCTCCTGTGTAAATAATTGCAGAATCACAGTGGGATCTTTACACGGACTGTAACCCGTGCTGTACCTGCCCTGGGAGTGTTTGATGGGACAGTGTAGAGGAAGCTTTACTCTGTATTTAACCTGTGCTGTACCTGCCCTGGGAGTGTTTGATGGGACAGTGTAGAGGGAGCTTTACTCTGTATCTAACCCGTGCTGTACCTACCCCGGGAGTGTTTGATGGGACAGTGTAGAGGGAGCTTTACTCTCGATCTAACCCGTGTTGTACCTGCCCCGGAGTGTTTGATGGGACAATGTAGAGGGAGCTTTACTCTGTATCTAACCCGTGCTATACCTGCCCTGGGAGTGTTTGATGGGACAGTGTAGAGGGAGCTTTACTCTGTATCTAACCCGTGCTGTACCTACCCCGGGAGTGTTTGATGGGACAGTGTAGAGGGAGCTTTACTCTCGATCTAACCCGTGTTGTACCTGCTCTGGGGGTGTTTGATGGGACAGTGTAGAGGGAGCTTTACTCTCGATCTAACCCGTGTTGTACCTGCTCTGGGGGTGTTTGATGGGACAGTGAAGAGGGAGCTTTACTCTGTATCTAACCCGTGCTGTACCTACCCCGGGAGTGTTTGATGGGACAGTGTAGAGGGAGCTTTACTCTGTATCTAACCCATGCTGTACCTGCCCTGGGAGTGTTTGATGGGACAATGTAG
Organism: Somniosus microcephalus; assembly: GCF_052327205.1. Classification (NCBI taxonomy): domain Eukaryota; kingdom Metazoa; phylum Chordata; class Chondrichthyes; order Squaliformes; family Somniosidae; genus Somniosus; species Somniosus microcephalus. Next base: position 78,163,338 of record NC_140990.1, read on the forward strand.
AGGGAGCTTTACTCTGTATCTAACTTGTGCTGTACCTGCCCTGGGAGTGTTTGAACCTGCAAGTTAATAAGATGAGGCATTAGCTAGAAACTTACACCCTAAGTCTCTCTGCTCCTCCACTCCTTTCAAAGTTTTACCATTTCATGTACATTTCCTATGTTTTTATTCCTCCTAAATCTATCACCTCACACATCTCCAGTCTGAAGAACATCCATTAACCACTACTCTCTGTTTTCTGCCCTTAACCCAACTTCCTATCCACGCTGCCCCACTCCCTTTAATACCGTGAGCCTTAATTTGATCAACAAGCCTCCCGTCCGGCACCTTATCAAACACCTTTTGACAATCCATCTCCACAACACCCGCTGCATTTCCTCCCTCACTGCACCGAGTGCAGCCCCAGGCCCGATGATAAAAACAGTGAACATTATCCACCCGCCTGAGCCCTCAGCAAAGGGGACCTGCACCAAACTCCGGGACAGACAGGAAGTCAGGGAGCGTCTGTAAATGGAGGAAAAATGGAGACTGGTCAGGGAGCATCTATAAATGAAGGAAAAATGGTGACTGGTCAGGGAGCATCTGTAAATGGAGGAGAAATGGAGACTGGTCAGTGTAGTGTATGTACCTTTAAGAGAGAACTACTTTTACAGCTCCTGTATACTGTAGTACCGGCAGTGACCACACCTGTATATAAGCCTTGAGCATGCCTCTGTACCCCAGTCTTGAGACTACCCTACTCCAGTAAATACCTGTTGATTGTTAAGTTACAGCATCCGTGTGGTTATTGAAAAACATCATACTCTCAGAATCACGGATCTAACAGTCAGGGAGCGTCTGTAAATGGAGGAGAAATGGTGACAGGTCAGGGAGCATCTGTAAATGGAGGAGAAATGATGACTGGTCAGGGAGCGTCTGTAAATAGAGGAGAAATGGTGACTGGTCAGGGAGTGTCTGTAAATGGAGGAGAAATGGTCACTGGTCAGGGAGCGTCTGTAAATGGAGGAGAAATGGTGACTTTATTCCCCTTATTGGACACAAGGCTCTTTGTCTCACAACACACTGGCTCAGATTTTAACAATCGGTTTACAGGGAATAGTGAATTGAAAATTGCAAAACTGAGATTGTTAGAATTACACAGGATTACACAGGATATACGGCACAGAAACAGGCCATTCGGCCCAACCAGTCCATGCCGGCTTTTATGCTCCACACGAGCCTCCTCCCGTCTTTCCTCATCTAAATCTATCAGCGTAACCCTCTATTCCCTTCTCCCTCATCTGCTTGTCCAGCCTCCCCTTAAATGCATCGATACTGTTCGCTTCAACCACTCCCTGTGGCAGTGAGTTCCACATTCTCACCACTCTCTGGGTAAAGAAGTTTCTTCTGAATTCCCTATTGGATTTCTTGGTGACTATCTTATATTGATGGCCTCTAGTTATGCTCTTCCCCACAAGTGGAATCATTCTCTCTGTATCCACTCTACCTTCCATTCCACTAGAACCTTTCCAGAATCTAGTGAATTTTGGAAGATCACGCCCAATGCATCCACTATCTCTGCAGCCACCTCTTTTAGAACCCTCGGATGTAGGCCGTCAGGTCCAGGGGATTTGTTGGCTTTTAGTCACATTACTTTCTCAAGTACTTTTTCGTGACTGATATTAATTACTTTAAGTTTCTCACTCTCATTAGCCCCTTGGTTCCCCACTATTTTTGGTATCTCAACTTTCTACAGTGTAGCTCACGAGTGGTCGGGACCTCTCGCCCTGACCGAGGTGGACGAGAAGCCTGCGCAGCCCCTCCGTGTCAAGCATGACAACATGGACAGAGATGTGCTGGGTAAAGTGCTGAGCCCAGCCCAGGTACTGAGTGCAGCTGAGAGCTGAACACATAGGAACCGCTCCAGTGCCTGGAGCCAGCAACAAGAGGCAACAAAAGCAAGGAAGGCACAGAGTATAAAAGCAGAGAAGCTATGATGAACATTCATAAAACACTGGTTCGGCCTCAGCTGGAGTATTGTGTCCAATTCTGGGCCCCGCACTTTAGGAAGGATGTGAAAGCCTCAGAGATGGTGCAGAAAAGATTTACAAGAATGGTTCCAGGGATGAGGGATTTCAGTTACGTGGATAGACTGGAGAAGCTGGGGTTGTTCTCCTTTGAGCAGAGAAGGTTGGGAGGAGATCTGATAGAAGTGTTCAAAATCATGAGGGGTTCAGACAGAGTAGATAGAGAGAAACTGTTCCCATTGGCGGAACGGTCAAGAACCAGAGTATATATTCTAGGGATGTTGGCCTGAACGAGAACACTGGCATTGGTGCGCCTATCTTGCCAATGGATTTGCAGGATCTTGCGGAGGCAGCGTTGGTGGTACCTCTCCAGTGCTTTGAGGTGTCGGTTGTACATGGTCCATGTCTCTGAGGCATACAGGAGGGCGGGTATTACTACTGCTCTGTAGACCATGAGCTTGGTGCCGGGTCTGAGGTCCTGGTCTTCAAACACTCTCTTCCTCAGGCGACCAAAGGCTGCACTGGCACACTGAAGGCGGTGTTGGACTTCGTCATCGACGTCTGCCCTTGTTGACAGTAGGCTCCTGAGGTATGGAAAGTGGTCCACATTGTCCAAGGCCTTGTCATTGATTTTGATAATCGGGGGGCAGCACTGTGTGGCGGGGGCAGATTGGTAGAGGACTTTTGTCTTACGGATGTTTAGTGTAAGGCCCATGCTCTCGTATGCTTCGGTGAAGGTGTTAATGATGGTTTGGAGTTCGACCTATGAATGAGCGCACGCGCAAAATCTACAGAGAGATCAGATACACAAAAGTTGGAGGATAAGATTATAAAGTGGTTTAAAAATATTACCCGAGGTTTTTTATAAATGGGGCGTAGAAAACAAAACCATCGGTTCGGCTGCAGTTAGAATAAGTTTTGGGAATCTTACACTGGGAAGGATGTCGGGGCCACAGAGAGGCTGCAGAATAAATTCACTGAGGTTATACCACGGGTGAGAGGCTTTAGTTATCAGAGAATCGGAGAATGATACAGCACAAAAGGTGGCCATTCGGCCCATCATGCTTGTGCCAGCTCTTTGGGAGAGCTATCCAATTAGTCCCACTCCCTTGCTCTTTCCCCATATCCCAGTAAATGTTTTCCCTTCAAATATTTATCCAATTCCTTTTTGAAAGTTACTCTTGAATCTGCTTCCTCCACCCTTTCAGGCAGTGCATTTCAGATCATAATAACTCGCTGGGTAAAGAAATGTTTCCTCATGATGGCCTGTCTGCAGTGAAGCGCCTGTTTGAGTTTCTAACTGAGGCGAACTTCTCTTTCCCAGGAGGAGAGACGAGAGAAACTGGGGCACTTCTCATTAGAACAAAGCAGGGTGAGAGGAGATGTGAGCGAGGTGTTTAAACTTGATCAACGACACCGACCAAAATATCAGAGACACTCCCTGTCCTTCAGGACCTGTGTCCAGGGGAGAAGCTGATGGGTTTATCAGATCATCTTTGGGTTAAATGTTGTGCTCGTGGAGCTGAGCCCCTAGTGTCAGCATCAAACACTCTCCAGTCGGGTACAGCACGGGTTAGATACAGAGTAAACCCATCAGCTGCTCCCCGACACAGATACCGAGGGACAGGGAGTGTCCGGGACAATGACATTTCTCACTCAATAAGGTATAAATTGATCCTGTACCTCTCCCCATTAATCCTGGGCTCCACACGGGGCGAATCCTGCTCCTGTTTCCCTTCCTGTAACAGCACTGAGCTAAACCCAGCCCATAATGAGCAGGGTTCAGGGAGGCTGGTTGCTAGGCACTGCAGTGATGTCATAAAGCAGAGCCATTCAGCCCAGCTGGTCGTCTCCTTGTCCCTTTAAAGGTGGAGAGCCGGGACACCCTGTCTCCAAACACATCCCACCTGTTCATACTGAGAATCCCCGGGGAAGGCCCAAGGCCCAGAGTGTGGAACACAACCAAGGGCGAAAGAGGAGGAGAGAAGGGGAGGTAAATCAAGGAGTCGGGACTGAGGGACACCAAGCTTCAGTTTTAGAGCCTGTAGACTTCAGGAGGGGAAGAGTGAGTTCAGTAGTTTTCGGATCCAGGGAGAGAACAAGGAGCAGATGGGGAGGCTGGTGTGGATTCCAGCACAGTGAGGATGTAGGGGGAGGGAGATTGTGTCGGGCCGTGTATTAGGGGTGTAGGAGGGACAAGAGAGGAAAGGTCAGAGGAGCAATTACTGCAGCAGTGTCCATAAATAGTGAGAGAGAGAAGGTGGGGGTTCGAGTGGACCAGGGACAGTCTGTTAAACTCTCTGTTTGCTGTGACCAGTTTTCCTTCTGTTAAAAATGGCCTCCTGTAGCCCAGTGACACAAACAGCCCATTAAACTCCACCAATGGCCTTTGGTCTGGTGAGGTCTCCCTTTGTGAAACATCGGTTGTTGTTAAAGCTTTTCATTCTGACACGCTCACACTGAGAAATGAGCTGCAGAACTGCCGACACCGTCAGCTTTAAGGAGATGTTTCCCTTTGGAGATCGGATTGTCCATTGAGTCTGAATAAACTGATGTTAAAGTAACAAGGCTGCTTTGCCCCGTGACAATAACAAATTATCAGAATATTTCCCATAGGTTAAAATCCAATATTACAGGGACTCACTGCCCTGGAGGGTTGAAGTGGACCCTGTGATATAATAGAATTTTCTGTCCTGTCAGACTTGGACATCTTGTAGATCCATCTTTTAACAAGTTGTGGGAACTCAGTTTTCAGATGGATTCCACTCAGTTTGTAACAAGCCCTCAATCAGCTCGTCTTATTGTCGAGACATCAAGGACCCGACACACTGCGTGTGTGTGAAACAAAGCTCATTTATTTGACATTGATACAGATTAAACTCCAGCCCAGTTATAGGGGTTACTAACATCAGCTGAAACAAATCCCAACTGTCCGAATGAACGTGGTTCAGTCCTGAATGTGATTAACAGCAGCAATAACAGCAGAATCCAACCCCTGCAGTCACTTGTGAACTCACTGGTGTGTCAGCAGGTGGGTGAACCATTGAACCCCTTCCCACACACAAAGCAGGTAAACGGGATCTCCCTGGTGTGAATGCGTCGATGAATTTCCAGCACATACGGGTAATTGAATCCCTTCCCGCAGACCCAACATATACACGGTTTCTCCATGGTGCAGGTGTCCTTGTGTCTCTCCAGGTTGGATGATCAGTTGAAGCCTCGTCCACACACAGAACACGTGTACGGTTTCTCCCCGCTGTGAATGGTGTGATGTTTTTTCAGGCTGCGTAACTGGTTAAAGCTCTTTCCACAGTCAGTGCACTGGAACACTCTCACTTGGGTGTGTCTCGGTGCTTTTCCAGTCACACTGATGTTTGAAATCTTTTCCCACAGGCAGAACAGACAAACATTCGTCCTTCCACATTCAAAGGGCTGATGATACTCAGCCTGTTACTATAACTGGACTTGTCTCCATTCCCGTGCCGAGGGGGATTGCTGTACCAGACGGGAGGGGCAACATTTGGGTCTCTCGATTCTCCACCAATTCCCATTCCCCTTCTTTCTGGTGGATAATGGAGGTGCCACTGTGTGTACTGTGCAAGTCAGTAAGAATTGTCAGCAAGGATTAATCAGCACTTTCTAATTGGAGATGTTAATCAGCGGAACTTTTCAAACACTGAATTGTACCAAAGATTATTAAAGGGTTGAAGTAAAATGTCTAATTTTACTGTAAACAAATTTCTGATGAGAGTCCCTGAATTAAGGGGAAAGATCACAGACAGCGGTTCTTAAAGGGACACTGCAGCCCGGAGAACACAATCAGTTATATATCCAGAATATTAAACTCCAGCCCAGTTATAGGGTTATTAACATCAGCAGAAACCCCAACTGTCAGAATAAATATGTAAGAAATCACACAACACCAGGTTATAGTCCAACAGCTTTATTTGAAATCACAAGCTTTCGGAGCGCTGCTCCTTCTTCAGGTGAAGTGAAGAAATGCATAAAGACACAGCTTATATAGTCAGAGAATCATGTCAGATGTTTACAGGTAACCTTTACAACTGCCATTTATCACACCTCGGCAGAGAGATAATCACAGCAGTCAAAGGTGTGCCTGCTGTGTGACTGCTGTGATTATCTCTCTGCCGAGGTGTGATAAATGGCAGTTGTAAAGGTTACCTGTAAACATCTGACATGATTCTCTGACTATATAAGCTGTGTCTTTATGCATTTCTCCACTTCACCTGAAGGAGGAGCAGCGCTCCGAAAGCTTGTGATTTCAAATAAAGCTGTTGGACTATAACCTGGTGTTGTGTGATTTCTTACATTTGTCCACCCCAGTCCAACTCCGGTATCTCCACACCAAGAATAAATATGGTTCAGTCCTGGATGTGATTAACAGCAGCAAGAACAGCAGAATCCAACCCCTGCAGTCACATGTGAACTGGTGTGTCAGCAAGTGGGATGACTGAGTGAATCCCTTCCCACACACGGAGCAGGTGAACGGCTTCTCCCCAGTGTGAACTTGCTGGTGTGTCAGCAGGTTTGATGATTTAGTGAATCCCTTCCCACACAGAGCAGGTGACTGCCCTCTCCCCAGTGTGAACTCTCTGGTGTGTTAGCAGGTTGTATGATTTAGTGAATCTCTTCCCACACATACAGCAAGTGAATGGCCTCTCCCCAGTGTGAGTGCGCTGGTGTACAATGAGATTGGATGACAGCTTGAATCTCTTCCCATAGTGAGAGCAACTGAATGGCTTATCGTCAGTGTGAACTCGCTGGTGTTGAATGAGTTCCTCAGAGCTTTTAAAACAGTTTGCACAGTGGGAGCAGCTAAAAAGTCTCTCGTCAGTGTGAACTCGCTGGTGTCTCAGCAGGTGAGATGAATTAGTGAAGCCCTTCTCACATGTGGAGCAGGTGAACGGCCTCTCCCCAGTGTGACTGCGCCGATGAGTTTCTAGCTGGGACGGGTAATTGAATCCCTTCCCACAGTCCCCACATTTCCACGGTTTCTCCGTGGTGCGGGTGTCCTTGTGTCTCTCCAGGTTGGATGATCAGTTGAAGCCTCGTCCACACACACAGAACACGTGTACGGTTTCTCCCCGCTGTGAATGGTGCAATGTTTTTTCAGGCTGTGTAACTGGTTAAAGCTCTTTCCACAGTCAGTGCACTGGAACACTCTCACTGGGGTGTGTGTGTCTCGGTGCTTTTCCAGTCACACTGATGTTTGAAATCTTTTCCCACAGACAGAACTGGCAAATATTTCTCCTTCCACATTCAAAGGCCGATGATATTCAGGTGCTGATGAATCGAGTGACTGTCAGATTTTGACCTGATGATTGGTTTGGGTTTCCCGTCTGCAAATCCTCCCTAAGGAGTTTGCTAAAGTCATCGCTGTAAATACAGGTTAGAAATTCAGAACAGACAATTCTAGTTTCTATGGAACATTCTTTCCTCTCTTGTTCCCCTAAAGCTGTAAATCCCCGTCCCACACACTCTCCCTCCTCCCTGTGCTGAAATCCAAACCCATCGCACCATCTCCAACATTTTTCCTTTCAGTCAACTTCTCTCCATCTCCTGAAGGTGCTAACTCTGGCTGGGTTCAGTTCTACACTCACTGGTTCCCCTCCCTCTCCTCTCCTGAAGCTGCTGACTCTGGCTGGGTTCAGTTCTACACTCACTGGTTCCCCTCCCTCTCCTCCCCTGAAAGTGCTGACTCTGGCTGGGCTCAGTTCTACACTCACTGGTTCCTCTCCCTCTCCTCCCCTGAAGGTGCTGACTCTGCCTGGGTTCAGTTCTACACACACTGGTTCCCCTCTCTCTCCTCCCCTGAAGGTGCTGACTCTGGCTGGGTTCAGTTCCACACTCACTGGTTCCCCTCCCTCTCCTCCCCTGAAGGTGCTGACTCTGGCTGGGTTCAGTTCTACACTCATTGGTTCCCCTCCCTCTCCGCCCCTGAAGGTGCTGACTCTGGCTGGGTTCAGTTCCACACTCACTGGTTCCCCTCCCTCTCCTCCCCTGAAGGTGCTGAATCTGAATGGATTCAGTTCTACACTCACTGGTTCCCCTCCCTCTCTTCCCCTGAAGGTGCTGACATGACTGGGTTCAGTTCTACACTCACTGGTTCCCCTCTCTCTCCTCCTCTGAAGGTGCTGACTCTGGCTGGGTTCAGTTCTACACTCACTGGTTCCCCTCTCTCTCCCCCACTGAAGGTGCTGACTCTGGCTGGGTTCCGTACTACACTCACTGGTTCCCCTCCCTCTCCACCCCTGAAGATGCTGACTCTGGCTGGGTTCAGTTCTACACTCACTGGTTCCCCTCCCTCTCCTCCCCTCCCCTGAAGGTGCTGAATCTGAATAGATTCAGTTCTACACTCACTGGTTCCCCACCTTTTGAATTGCTTTGGGCACTTCGTTAAACACACACACAGCAGACGCGCATTAATCTGATGGGAGATCACTGACACACGAGCAGCCAGTGGTGTGGAGCCTCCTGAGAGTCCGGCCCCTTTCCATCCAGTATTTCCAGGAGCTGGGGCACAGAGAAGTCTAATTCAAATTAGTGATATATCTATTCACACAAACCAAGTCCCAAAATAATGAATAATTTCTCCTTTATTTACAGACGCTCCCTGACCAGTCTCCATTTCTCCTCCATTTACAGACGCTCCCTGACCAGTCACCATTTCTCCTCCATTTACAGACGCTCCCTGACCAGTCACCATTTCTCCTCCATTTAGATGCTCCCTGACTAGCTGGGGATTTCCCAGCACTTCCTGGTTGTCCCGGAGTTTGTGTCTTAAACTGGCAGGCAGTTGTGGGGAGGCGGATAATGTTGAGTGTTTTAATAATGGGGCCTGGGGCCGCACTCGAGGTGTGAGCAGCCCGCGTCCCCCCGGGGCTTATGAACCCGCTCCCTGAGCTCGGGGTGTGAGCGGCCCGCGTCCCCCCGGGGTTCATGAACTCGCTCCCTGAGCTCGGGGTGTGAGCGGCCCGCGTCCCCCCGGGGTTCATGAACCCGCTTCCTGAGCTCGGGGTGTGAGCGGCCCGCGTCCCCCCGGGGTTCATGAACTCGCTCCCTGAGCTCGGGGTGTGAGCGGCCCGCGTCCCCCCGGGGTTCATGAACCCGCTCCCTGAGCTCGGGGTGTGAGCGGCCCGCGTCCCCCCGGGGTTCATGAACTCGCTCCCTGAGCTCGGGGTGTGAGCAGCCTGCGTCCCTCCGGGGTTCATGAACCCGCTCCCTGAGCTCGGGGTGTGAGCGGCCCGCGTCCCTCCGGGGTTCATGAACCCGCTCCCTGAGCTCAGGGTGTGAGCAGCCCGCGTCCCCCCGGGGTTCATGAACCCGCTCCCTGAGCTCTGGGTGTGAGCGGCCCGCGTCCCCCCGGGGTTCATGAACCCGCTCCCTGAGCTCTCTCACCTGATGTGTCAGCGGCTGCTGCCAAGGTCCGCGCATGCTCAGCTCATGCTGCCCGGGTGATTGACGGGAGCTCCGGACCAATAGGAAGAGCGGGGCGGGGCTGGAGGACCGAGCGGGCGGCGGGTCCTCCAACCAATCGGAGTGTGTGAGGGGCGGGGCTTGACCTTCAAACCTGAACAACAGAAGGTGAGCTGAGCATGCGCGGATCTTGGCAGTCTGTCAATGGAGAAATGGTGATTGGTCAGGGAGCGTCTGTAAATGGTGGAGAAATGGAGACTGGTCAGGGAGAGTCTGTAAATGGAGGAGAAATGGTGACTGGTCAGGGAGCGTCTGTAAATGGAGGAGAAATGGAGACTGGTCAGGGAGCGCCTGCAAATGGAGGAGAAATGGATACTGGTCAGGGAGCGTCTGTAAATGGAGAAGTGGTGATTGGTCAGGGAGCGTGTGTAAATGGAGAAGAAATGGTGATAGGTCAAGGGTCGTCTGTAAATAAAGGAGAAATTATTCATTATTTTGGGGCTTGGTTTGTGTGAATAAATATATCACTAATTTCAATTCGACTCTTTTCCGTGCTCCAGCTCCTGTAAATACTGGCTGGAGAGGGGCCGGACTCTCGGGAGGCTCCACACCGCTGGCTCCCCGTGTGTCCGTGATCTCCCATTAGATTAATGTGCATCTGTTGTGGGTGTGTTTAACAAAGTGTCCAAAACAATTCGAAAGGTGGGGAACCAGTGAGTGTAGAACTGAACCCAGCCAGAGTCAGCACCTTCAGGGGAGGAGAGGGAGGGGAACCAGTGAGTGTAGAACTGAACCCAGCCAGAGTCAGCACCTTCAGGGGAGGAGAGAGAGGGGAACCAGTGAGTGTAGAACTGAACCCAGCCAGAGTCAGCACCTTCAGGGGAGGAGAGGGAGGGGAACCAGTGAGTGTAGAACTGAACTCAGCCAGAGTCAGCACCTTCAGGGGAGGAGAGGGGGTGTAACCAGTGAACGTAGAACTGAACCCAGCCAGAGTCAGCACCTTCAGGGCAGGAGAGGGAGGGGAACCAGTGCGTGTAGAACTGAACCCAGCCAGAGTCAGCACCTTCAGGGGAGGAGAGGGAGGGGAACCAGTGAGTGTAGAACTGAACCCAGCCAGGGTCAGCACCTTCAGGGGAGGAGAGGGAGGGGAACCAGTGAGTGTAGAACTGAACCCAGCCAGAGTCAGCACCTTCAGGGGAGGAGAGGGAGGGCAACCAGTGAGTGTAGAACTGAACCCAGCCAGAGTCAGCACCTTCAGGGCAGGAGAAGGAGGGGAACCAGTGACTGTAGAACTGAACCCAGCCAGAGTCAGCACCTTCAGGGGAGGAGAGGGAGGGGAACCAGTGAGTGTAGAACTGAACCCAGCCAGAGTCAGCACCTTCAGGGCTGAGGAAAAAATTTGGAGATCGTGCGATGGGCTTGGATTTTAGCACAGGGAGGGGGGAGCGTGTGGGGGACAGGGATTTATCGCTTTCGGGGAACAAGAGAGGAAAGAATGTTCCATAGAAGCTAGAATTGTCTGTTTTGAATTTCTATCCTGTACTTACAGTGATGACTTTTGTAAACTCCTTTTACAGGGTATTAGAAGGGGAGGATTTGCAGACGGGAAACTGAAACCAAACATCATGTCAAGATCTGACAGAGTCACTCAATTCATCAGGACCTGAATATCATCGGCCTTTAAATGTGGAAGGAGAAATGTTTGTCTGTTCTGTCTGAGGGGAAAGATTTCAAACATCAGTGTGACTGGAAAAGCACCGAGACACACACACCTGAGTGAGAGTGTTCCAGTGCACTGACTGTGGGAAGAGCTTTAACCAGTTACACAACCTGAAAAAACATCGCACCATTCACAGCGGGGAGAAACCGTACACGTATTCAGTGTGTGGATGAGGCTTCAACTGATCATCCAACCTGGAGAGACACAAGGACACCCGCACCATGGAGAAACCGTGGGAATGTGGGAAGGGATTCAATTACCCATCTGAGCTGGAAAATCATCGGCGCACTCACACCGGGGAGAGGCCGTTCACCTGCTCCATGTGTGGGAAGGGATTCACTAACTCCTCCAGCCTCACTGCACACCAACTTGTTCACTCTAATAAGAGACCATTTGAATGTGCTGACTGTGAGCAGAGCTTTAAAAGCAGAACACATCTGATGCAACACCAACGCACTCACACTGGGGAGAGGCAGTTCACCTGCTCCGTGTGTGGGAAGGGATTCGCTCAGTCATCCACACTCGCTTTTTCCTTCATTTACAGACGCTCCCTGACCAGTCTCCATTTCTCCTTCATTTACAGACGTTCCCTGACCAGTCACCATTTCTCCTTTATTTACAGACGCTCCCTGACCAGTCTCCATTTCTCCTCCATTTACAGACGCTCCCTGACCAGCCTCGATTTCTCCTTCATTTACAGACGCTCCGTGACCAATTTCCATTCTCCTTTCATTACAGACGCTCCCTGACCAGTCTCCATTTCTCCTCCATTTACAGACACTCCCTGACCAGTTTCCATTTCTCCTTTCATTAGACACTCCCTGATCAGTCACCATTTCTGCACCATTTACAGATGCTCCCTGATCAGTCACCATTTCACCCCCATTTATAGACGCTCCCTGACCAATCACCATTTCTCCTACATTTACAGACACTCCCTGACCTGTCACCATTCCTCCTCCATTTAGACGCTCCCTGACCAGTCACCATTTCTCCTCCATTTACAGACACTCCCTGACCAGTCTCCATTTCTCCTTCATTTACAGATGCTCCCTGACCAATCACCATTTCACCCCCATTTATAGACGCTCCCTGACCAATCACCATTTCTTCTACATTTACAGACACTCCCTGACCAGTCACCATTCCTCCTCCATTTACAGACGCTCCCTGACCAGTCACCATTTCTCCTCCATTTACAGACGCTCCCTGACCAGTCACCATTTCTCCTCCATTTACAGATGCTCCCTGACCAGTCACCATTTCTCCTTCATTTACAAACGCTCCCTGACCAGTCACCATTTCTCCTCCATTTACAGATGCTCCCTGACCAGTCTCCATTTCTCCTCCATTTACAGACGCTCCCTGACCAGTCTCCATTTCTCCTCCATTTACAGACGCTCCCTGACCAGTCACCATTTCTCCTCCATTTACAGACGCTCCCTGACCAGTCACCATTTCTCCTCCATTTACAGACGCTCCCTGACTAGTCACCATTTCTCCTTCATTTACAGACGCTCCCTGACCAGTCTCCATTTCTCCTTCATTTACAGACGCTCCCTGACTCACTTCCTGTCTGTCCCGGAGTTTGGCGCTTTGTTGAGATTCGGGCCGGAGTGAAACGGGGACCCGCGGGTGGGGGCGGATAATGTTCACTGCTCTTATAATCGGGCCTGGGGCCGCTCTCGGGGTGTGTGAAGCCTCGCCACCCGCGCATGCTCAGCTCTCACAGCCCAACAATCAGCGTCTCCCGCGCATGCTCAGCTCACACTGCCCAACAATCAGCCTCTCCCGCGCATGCTCAGCTTACCTCCAGTTGTTCAGGTTTAAAGGTCAAGCCCCGCCCCTCGCACACTCCGATTGGTTGGGGGATCCGCCGCCCGCTCGTTCCTCCAGACCCGCCCCACTCTTTCTGTTGATCCGGAGCTCCCGTCAATCACCCGGGAAGAGTGAGTTGAGCATGCGCGGGAGTGACCGGACAGGAGAAACCACAATTGGATCGACACAGCAGAGCCGCCAATCCAGAGCCGGCTTGTATCAGGGCGGGCGCTGGATGCGGAAGTCGCTCCCTGGCCGCCTGTGTAGGTCTTTTTGTTGCTTCAGTTTGAGCTGGAGTGGAGATGGAGGAGAACTGCAGGGTTTAACCCCCAGTACTTCTGAGCCCAGGAGGACCCAACAATTTCCAATGTGGGACTGTCACGGCAGGTGGATTCTGGGGGAGATTAGGTTGTTAAACAGACACTGTCCCTACAATGTAAAAGACTATTGTTTTAGGAACAAGTATTTCTGTAAAGGCTTTTAATCCAGTTTTTGTTAATTAATTCATGGGATGTGGGCGTCGCTGGCAAGGCAGCATTTATTGCCGATCCCTAAATGCCCTTGAGGAGGTGGTGGTGAGTCACTTTCTTGAACCACAGAGGGCAGTTCAGAGTCAACCGAATTGCTGTGGGTCTGGAGTCACAAAGAGGCCAGACTGGCTAAGGACAGCAGATTTCCTCCCCTAAAGGACATTCATGAACCAGATGGGTTTCTACGACAACCCAATAACTTCATGGGCACGGTGGCATAGTGGTTAGCACTGTTGCCTCACAGCGCCAGGGACCCGGGTTCAAATCTGGCCTCGGGCGACTGTCTGTGTGGAGTTTGCACATTCTCCCTGTGTCTGCGTGGGTTTCCTCCGGGTGCTCCGGTTTCCTCCCACTGTCCAAAGATGTGCAGGTTAGGTTGATTTGGCTATGATAAATTGACCCTTAGTGTTAGGGGATTAAATACGCGGGGATAGGGTGGGATATGTGTCGGTGCAGGCTTGATGGGCCGAAATGGCCTCTATCTGCACTGTAGATTCTGTGATTACAGATACTAGCTTTTTATTCCAGATTTATTTAATCAACTGAATTTCAATTCCACAGCTGCCGTGGTGGGTTTTGAATTTATGTCTCTGGATCATTAGTCCAGGCCTCTGGATTACTAGTCCAGTAACATAACCACTATGCTACTGTACCCCCATCCAGTTTACATCTGCAGATTTTTTTAATTCATTCGTGGGATGTGGGCGTCACTGGCAAGGCCAGCATATGTTGCCAGTCCCCAGTTTCCCGTTGAGAAGGTGATGGTGGGCCGCCTTCTTGAACCACTGCAGTCCGTGTGGTGAAGGTACTCCCACAATGCTGTCAGGTGAGGAGATCCAGGATTTTCACCCAGTGACGATGAAGGAACGGCGATAGATGTCCAAGACAGGGTGGTATGTGACTTGGTGGGGAACTTGGAGGTGATGGTGTTCCCTGGCACCTTGTCCTTCAAGGTGGGAGAGGTCGCGGGTTTAGGAGGTTCTGTCAAAGTTCTTGTCGAGTTGCAGATGTATAAAGTCCCTCTCCTTCCCCCCCCTTTCGCTCCCACCTCTCTCCTCCCATATAGGCGAGAGTCTTGTTCAGGCCCATATGGGTGCGGGTTCCCTTCCTTGAGGACATCAGTGAACCAGTTGGGATTTTATGACAATCCGGCAGCTTTCACGGTCACGTTTTCTGCTGCCGGCCCCACAAATGACCAGATTCATTGAGCTCAATTTCACAGCCTGCCTTTTTTTTTGTGGGTTCTCTCTCACGCTCTCTTTTTCCTGTTTTAAATTAATCTTGCAGGGTATGAGGAGTGGAGAATTTGTGGACAGGAAGCTCAAGCCAAACATCACATCAAGATCTGACAAAGTCACTCGATTCATCAGGTCCTGAATATCATTGGTGTTTGAACATGGAAGTAAAATGCACCGTTCACAGCGGGGAGAAACCGTACACATGTTCTGTGTGTGGACGAAGCTTCAGCCGATCATCTAGCCTGTCGAGACACAAGCGCAGTCACACTGGGGAGAAACCGTGGAAATGTGGGGACTGTGGGAAAGGATTCAATTACCCGTCTGAGCTGGAAACTCATCGGCGCAGGCACACGGGGGAGAGGCCGTTCACCTGCTCCGTGTGTGGGAATGGATTCACTCAGTCATCTGCCCTGCTGACACACCAGCGCATTCACACCGAGGAGAAGTTGTTCACCTGCTCTGTGTGTGGGAAAGGATTCGCTCATTTCTCTGCCCTGCTGAGGCACCAACGGGTTCACACTGATGAGAGAGACTTTAAATGCTCCAACTGCGAGAAGAGCTTTAAACGCCCTGAGGCACTGATGGAGCACCAGTACATTCACACCGGTTACACACCGTTCAGCTGCTCTCACTGCGGGAAGAGGTTCGGGCGATCGCGTGACCTGCTGACACACCAGCGAGTTCACACTGGGGAGAGGCCGTTCACCTGCCTCGAATGTGGGAAGGGATTCACTCAGTCATCAAATCTGCTGAAGCACCGGCGAGTTCACACTGACGAGAGACCTTTTAAATGCCTGGACTGCGGGAAGAGCTACAAAAGTTCTGGGGAACTGATGTGCCATCAACGTGTTCACACTGATGAGAGACCATTCAGGTGCTCTCACTGCGGGACTGGATTCAGGCGGTCATCTGAACTCGCTGTCCACCAACGAGTTCACACTGGGGAGAGGCCGTTCACCTGCTCCGTGTGTGGGAAGGGATTCACTCAGTCATCCGGCCTTGTGACACACCAGCGAGTTCACACTGGGGAGAGGCCATTCATCTGCTCCATGTGTGGGAAGGGATTCACTCAGTCACCACATCTACTGGCTCACCAACTTGTTCACACCAATAAGAGACCTTTTAAATGTTCTGACTGTGGGAAGAGCTTTAAAAGCGCAAAAGATCTGCTGACACACCAATGCACTCACACTGGGGAGAGGCCGTTCACCTGCTCTGTCTGTGGGAAGGGATTTAATCGATCATCCAGCCTACTGACACACCAGCAAGTTCACATGTGACTGCAGGGGTTGGATTCTGCTGTTGTTAAACACTTCCAGGACTGAAACATGTTCATTCTGACAGTTTGTGTTTGTTTCTGCTGATGTCAATAAACCCTGTAATATTCTGGATAAATCAGCTTTGCTTTAAACACATTGTTGTAGTTTTTCATCTTTCCCATCTGGGTGTTTAGCATCACCTGGCTGGAGCTCAGAAAGGACAATCTGGGGGAGGATCGTACGGCGGGAACTGAACTTCAGCCTGGACACAGTTCTTCAGGGCCACACTGAGGGGGGCAAACGGCACTTTGGTCTTTCTCGTCTCTCTTCACTGACAGCAAAGTCCCCGTGCGGGTAATCTTGAAGCCTGTAAGAAATGTGTCCCAGCCGCTCTCTTCCATGGTTCAGAGCTCCTAGGCACAGAACAGAAGGCTCCTTTACAACTGTGTTTAGAGTCAGGAAGAACAACGGTGAATGCTGGGAACGTGCTGTCGAATCAGAGATTGGTGTCAAACTGCGATCTGTTCCTGACTGAAAGTGAAACAGCAGGTTTAAGTTTCCAGTCTAAAAATGACTGTGGTAATTATTCTATGAAGGTTTAACGTGTTTGTCTGACAGTCCTGACTCTAAATAAATCTGTTTAATATAAATTGGTTAAAGTCTGCATTAAAATAGCAGATGGAGGAGTTCACAGGAGCCTGTTAACTGCTGGTACAATTATACAACAGACATTTGATCTCCAGATAAAGAAGGACCTGCAGCGTGTTTCCAGGAATTCCCTGTTTTATTGATGTGTGTGTTAGACACCAGGATAACTAAAAATACATGACCCGGAACATCCACTGGGGTGCGATCCCGACAGTTACTCTGGGATCACTCCCGCTGTGGAACTCCACCACTGACCCTGCTGAAGGTTGTAGGCTCAGGGAGTGGGGCCTCCAGGAGTGGACGGTAAGAAAGCTGGGTTTCAGTATCCTGACAAATATATGGTGAGGAACCAGAGGAATCCTTACTGAGGAACCGTCTGGGGTTTTACCGGCCAGCATAGGTCTAGGGGTGAATGATCCCTGACTCCCCGAATTGTCTTACATTGAACCCAGTTTGTAACAAGATGAATTCAGTTTATAGGAGAATAGGGACAAATATCACCCACAATTGAGGGAGTCAAAAGCAGCCATTAGAGAAGTTAAGAGATATTTGGAAAAGAAGATGCTGCACAATTATGGTAATAATAGTAAAAGCTTATCCAGCGTCGTCAGAAGACATAGTTACACAGAGTTACATAGATGACAGAGTCTACAGCACAGGAACAGGCCATTCGGCCCAACTGGTCAATGCCGGTGTTTCTGCTCCACACGAGTCTCCTCCCACCACTCTTCATCTAACCCTATTAGCATATCCTTCTATTCCTTTCTCCCTCATGTGCTTATCTACCTTCCCCATGAATGTATCTGTGCTATTCGCCTCAACTACTCCTTGTGGTAGCACGTTCCACATTCTGACCTCTCTTTGGGTAAAGAAGTTTCCCCTGAATTCCCCATTGGATTTATTAGAGACTGTGTTATATTTATGACCTGTAGTTTTGGACTCCCCCACAAGTAGAAACATTTTCTCCAGGTCCACCCGATATAATCTTTTCATCATCTTAAAGACCTCGATCAGGTCACCCATCGGCCTTCTCTTTATTCTAGAGAAAAGAGCCCCAGCCTGTTCAGCCTTTCCTGATAAGTATATCATCTCAGTTCTAGGATCATCCTTGCAAAGCCTTTTTCCACCTTCTCCAATGTCTCTATATCCTTTTTATAATATGGTGACCAGAACTGTGCACTGTACTCCAAGTGTGGTCTAACCAAGGTTCAATACAAGTTTAACATAACTTTTCTGCTTTTCAGTTCTATCCCTCTAGAAATGATCCCCAGTCCATTGTTTGCTCCTGTTATGGCCTCATTAACCTGCGTCGCTACTTTTAGTGATTTGTGTATCTGGACCCCGAGTTCCCTTTGCTCCTCTACCCCATTTAGATTCTTATTTTCCAAGTAGTGTGTGGCCTCCTTATTCTACCTACCAAAATGCACCACCTATCTTAAAATTAATTTGCTAATTATCCTTCCATTCTGCAAGTTTATTGTCTTCTTGCATGTTGTCAGTCTTCCTCAGTATTAACTCTACCTCCCAATTTGGTGTCATGGACAAATTTTGAAATTGTACCTCTGATTCCCGAGTCCAAATCATTTCTGTCAATGGTGAACAACAGTGATCCCTGCACCGATCCCTGTGGAACACCACTTCCCACCTTTTGCCAGTCTGAGTAGCTACTCCCAACCCCTACTCTCTGTTTCCTGGTTTGTAACCAGCTTGCTATCCATAACAGTTTGTAAGATCTAGAAGATGACCAAGGTCAGGCCGTGTGGAGTGAAGGGCCCGGCAGCAGAATGGATGGAAAGATGGCTACAAAACAGAAATCAGAGGGTTGGAGTTAAGGGAAGTTTGTTGCGATCTTTCCATCCATTCTGCTGCCTGACCTTTGACTCCACACAGCCTGACCGTGGTCATCTTGTAGACCGTACATACTGCAGACACAGTGCACCAGTGGTGGAGGGGGTGGATATTGAGTCCTGTGGCAGGGGCGCTGATGAAGTGGATTTCTCTGTCCGTGAGTTTTGAGGCATCGCTAGTGGCGTTTTTCACCACTTTCCACCTTTTAAAAACAACCTTGCTGCCAGTTTATTAAAGCCATTAACAGCCGCTCGGGTGGGACACACCAATAACTGAGGCCTTGTTTCCCTTAGAATGACAGGCCTGAACCCGAGTTAGAAAACATTTAGTAATTAAACCAGACTGGGCGGGGCCTGAGGTGCGAGTTAGTAACGGAAAATCCTCCAGTCTGCAAAACAGCCATTTACCACAACTCGCTGTTTTCTGTCCTTAAGCCAATTCCTTATCCAAACTGCCACTGACCCACCTATTCCTTGAGCCTCAATTTTGTTAACCAGCCTTCTATGTGGTACTTTGTCAAATGCCTTCCGAAAATCCATGTAGACAACATCCTTCTTAGGCAGTCCCTCGGAACTGAGGATGACTTGCTTCCACATTAAAAATGAGTTCTCAGGTGACTGATGAGTCCAATGCGGGACCTACAGTCTGTCACAGGTGGGGCAGACGGTGGTTGAAGGGGCGGGTGGGTGGGGTGCTTGGGTTGACGTGCGCTCCTTGCGCTGCCTGCGCTTGGCTTCTGCTTGTTCCCGGCGAAGAGACTCGAGGTGTTCGGCACCTTCCCGGATGCTTCTCCTCCACTTTTTGTGGTCTTGGGCCAGGGATTCCCAGGTGTCGATGGGGATGTTACACCTTTTCAAGGAGGCAACAAGACAACAAAAAAAGACAACATCCATTGCATTTCCTTCATCAATCGTCTCTGTTACTTCATCAAAAAATTTAATTAGATTAGTCAAACACGATCTTCCTTTTACAAATCCGTGTTGGCTCTCCTTAATTAGCTTAAACCTCTCCAAATGCCCGTTAATTTTTTCCTTGATTATTGTTGCTAAAACTTTACCCACCACTGATGTTAAACTGACCGGCCTGTAGTTACTAGGATTGTCCTCACACCCTTTCTTGAACAATGGTGTCACATTTGCCACTTTCCAATCCTAGGCACCTCCCCCACATTTAGGGAAGATTGGAAAATTATGGCCAGCACTTCCACTATCTCCTCTCCCAATTCCCTTAGCAACCTGGAATGCAAGCCATTTGGACCAAGCGACTTGTCCACTCTAAGCATACCCAGCCTTTCTAGTACATCCTGTCTATCAATTTTCACTCCTTCCATTCCTTCTACCATTTCCACTTCTACCGATATTTTGTCAGCATCCACTTCCTTAGTAAACACCGATACAAAGTACTCATTGAATATTCTAGCCTTGCCCTGCGCCTCTAAGCATATATCACCTTCTTTGTCCCTAATAGGACCCACCCCGCCTCTTACTACCCGCTTACTGTTTACATGCCGGTAGAAGATTTGTGGGTTCCCTTTTATGTTAACTGCCATTCTACTCTCATATTCTCTCTTTGCCAATCTTATTTTCATCTTCACATCCCCTCTCAACTTTTTGTATTTGGTCTGATTCTCCCTTGAAGAATTCACCTGACATGTATCATACACCCTCTTTTTTTGTTTCATCATCTTCTCTATCTCCCTCGTCATCCAAGGAGCCCTTGCTTTGGTTCCCTTACCCTTCACTCTTGTTGGAATGTACCTAGCCTGTACTTGGAACATCTCCTCCTTAAAGATCACCCATTGTTCCGTTACAGTTTTTCCTGTCAGTCTTTGGTTCCATTTTGCCCTGGCTAGATCCCTTCGCATCCCATTGAAGTTAGCCCTATTCCAGTTTAGAAGTTCCACTCTAGATTGTTCCTTGCTCCTCTCCATTGCTAATCTAAATCTTGTGATACGATGATCACTCGTACCCAAGTGTTCTCCCACAGACACTTGGTCGACCTGGCCCACCTCATTCCCCAGCACCAGATCCAGCAATGCCTCCTTCCTAGTTGGGCCAAGAACATACTGGTGAAGGAAATTCTCCTGAACACAATTCAGAAATTCCTACCCTCCTTTCCCTTCACCCCAGCATTATCCCAATCGATATTTGGGTAATTAAAGTCCCCCAATATCACCACTCTATAGCTCTTGCATATCTCTGCGATTTCCCTGCAGATTTGCTCCTCTACCTCCCTCTCACTATTTGGAGGCCTATACAATACCCCCAATAGCGTGATCATATTCTTTTTGCTCCTCAACTCAATAACTCAATTAAAGCACTCTCATCATAAATTAAGGGGAAAGATCAGACAGCGGTTCTTAAATGAACACTGCAGCCCCAACAAGTCAATCAGCTATATATCCAGAATATTAAACTCCATCCCAGTTATAGGGGTTATTAACATCAGCAGAAACAAACCCCAACTGTCACAATGAACATGGTTCAGTCCTGGATGTGATTAACAGAAGCAATAACAGCAGAATCCAACCCTTGCAGTCACTTGTGAACTTGCTGATGTTTCAGCAGGTTGCATGAGAGATCGAATCCCTTCTCACACACGGAGCAGGTGAACGGTTTCGCCCCGGTGTGAACTCGCTGGTGTGTCAGTAGGTGGGATGCCTGAGTGAATCCCTTCCCACACACAGAGCAGGTGAATGTCCTCTCCCCAGTGTGAACTCGCTGGTGTGTCAGAAACTCGGAAGAATGAGCGAATCCCTTCTCACACACGGAGCAGGTGAAAGACCTCTCTCCGGTGTGAACTTGCTGGTGTGTCAGCAAGTGGGATGACCGACTGAATCCCTCCCCGCACACAGTGCAAGTGAACGGCCTCTCCCCAGTGTGAACTCGCTGCTGTAGAATGAGGTTGGATGACTGCTTGAATCTCTTCCCACAGTGAGTGCAACTGAATGGTCTCTCATCATTGTGAACTTGCTGTGTTTGGAGAATGGATGAGCGAGTGAATCCCTTCCCACATATGGAGCAAGTGAACGGCCTCTCCCCAGTGTGACTGCGTTGATGAATTTCCAGTTGGGAAGGGTAATTGAATCGCTTACCACAGTCCCCACATTTCCACAGTTTCTCCGTGGTGCGGGTGTCCTTGTGTCTCTCCAGGTTGAACGATCAGTTGAAGCTTCGTCCACACACAGAACACGTGTAGTTTCTCCCCGCTGTGAACGGTGCAATGTTTTTTCAGGCTGTGTAACTGGTTAAAGCTCTTTCCACAGTCAGTGCACTGGAACACTCTCACTTGGGTGTGTGTGTCTCGGTGCTTTTCCAGTCACACTGATGTTTGAAATCCCTGTGGACCACCACTTCTCACCTTTTGTCAGGCTGATTAGCTACTCCCAATGCCTACTCTCTGTTTCCTGTTTTGTAACCAGCTTGCTATCCATAAACAATATGTACGGTCTACAAGATGACCAAGGTCAGGCCGTGTGGAGTGAAGGGCCAGGCAGCAGAATGGATGGAAAGATGGCTACAAAACAGAAATCAGAGGGTTGGAGTTAAGGGAAGTTTGTTGCGATCTTTCCATCCATTCTGCTGCCTGACCTTTGACTCCACACGGCCTGACCGTGGTCATCTTGTAGACCGTACATACTGCAGACACAGTGCACCAGTGGTGGAGAGGGTGGATATTGAGTCCTGTGGCAGGGGCGCTGATGAAGTGGATTTCTCTGTCTGTGAGTTTTGAGGCATCGCTAGTGGTGTTTTTCACCACTTTCCACCTTTAAAAACAACCTTGCTGCCAGTTTATTAAAGCCATTAACAGCCGCTCGGGTGGGACACACCAATAACTGAGGCCTTGTTTCCCTCACAATGACAGGCCTGAACCCGAGTTAGAAAACATTTAGTAATTAAACCAGACTGGGCGGGGCCTGAGGTGCGAGTCAGTAACGGAAAATTGGAGGCCAGCGTACTTCACACCAGGCCTGAGGACCCGGGGACTCGGGTTTCTGTATCATTTATTGATTAATTTAGTCTATTGCCCAATCTCAATCAGACTGGCGGGCCATCTTGCTGTCCGGCGGAGGCGAGGTTCCCCAGTGGAGAGCTCTCTAAGTGGGGGTCCTTCCCTGCACCATTGGGGATCTGGGGTGGAGACTGTTGCAGGGAGCTGTCATGTGCAACAACCTTTAAGCTCCTTTCCGGACTCCAAGGCCAGATGCGGTTTCTGTGGCCTAGAGGAGTCCATGGGCCGTGTATATATTCAGTGTGAGAGGTTGCAGCCCCTGTATAGTTACCTGAAGGGGCTGCTCCTCAACTCTTGGTTACACTTTAGCCCCACACTCCTAATCTTTGGCCGCCCAGTGCGGCGGGGGTGGGTAAGTCGGAGGATCTTCTCCTGAATCTGCTCTTGGGCCTGGCGAAAACAGCAATTTGTAGGTCCAGGATGGGTGGGGCCCATGGGGGGTTCACTCTGGCTGCCTGCCTCTCTCCCGTGGTCTTGTCCCTGCCTGGGTGGCCCTGGAGAGGGAGCAGGCAGTGTCCACCGATTCACTTGACACCTTCCTTGACCGGTGGACACCTCGGGTTAAAGAGACGATAATCGATCCTCACAATCACATTGTGATTTAATTATTAATGGTGTGTGTGTCACAAATACATTTCTTCTATTTTGATACAAAAGCTCGACTAGACATGTTAAACTACTAGTTATTTAATCAGGGCTGCAGCTGCTGAAAGGTTGACTGTACTGAGGTTTGTGGCCAGAGCTGGCAGACGTGTTGTTCTGAAGTCTGATGTCTCACCCCTGAAGAGTCTGTTTATGTCGTGTTGTAATGACCTTTTTCTGTTGCCTGCTGTCAGAAATAGAAATCAAAGTGAGATGATGCCTCACTCTGTTAATCAACTCTTTGACACATTTCCATGCATTTCCATTTCTTAATTTACAAAGATCACAACTCCATTAGTGAACAATGGATTGCCAGTCTGCCACTTTTTAGTGAGGCTTGAAAGGATTCGCTGTGAAGCTACACCTGCCCATCTGTCTGTGTGTCACTGTGTTTGGATTGTGTTAGACAACAGTCCTAATATCTCACCTACATCCATTACAATTTTTGAAATGTTAGATTGTACTTGGAATAAGCTGAGTTTGAATCTAACAATTCTGAAACTGGGAGCTGTTTAATGATTTCTGTTTTTCGCATAACTATGTAGTGATGTGATCAGTCAAAGCAAATTAAAAGATGCTGTTATTTACTGAACACAACTGAATAATTCTACAAGGATGCTATCGCAGTCTTCCTCAGTATTAATTACACCCCCCAATTTAGTGTCATCTGCAAATTTTGAAATTGTACCTCTGATTCCCAAGTCCAAATCATTCATGTAAATGGTGAACAACAGTGGTCCCAGCACCGATCCCCGGGGAACACCACTTCCCACCTTCCACCCGTCTGAGTAAATACCTTTAACTCAGCCTGTTACTATAACTGGACTTGTCTCCATTCCCGTGCCGAGGGGATTGCTTTACCAGACGGGAGGGGCAACATTTGGGGACTCTCGATTCTCCACCAATTCCCATTCCCCTTCTTTCTGGTGGATAATGGAGGTGCCACTGTGTGTAATGTGCAAGTCAGTAAGAATTGTCAGTGAGGATTAATCAGCACTTTCTAACTGGAGATGTTAATCAGCGGAACCTTTCAGACACTGAATTATACCAAAGACTAAAATAGGATTGAAGTAAAATGTATAATTTTATTGTGAACTAATTTCTGACGAGAGTCCCTGAATTAAGCGGAAGGATCGCAGACAGTGGTTCTTAAAGGGACACTGCAGTCCCTAGAACACAATCAGCTATATATCCAGAATATTAAACTCCAGCCCAATTATAGGGGTTATTAACATCAGCAGAAACAAACCCCACTGTCAGAATAAACATGGTTCAGTCCTGGATGTGATTAACACCAGGAAAAGCAGCAGAATCCAACCTCTGCAGTCATTTGTGAACGCGCTGGTGTCTCAGCAGGTGGGATGACCGAGTGAATCCCTTCTCACACACGGGGCAGGTGAACGGCCTCTCCCCAGTGTGAACTCGCTGGTGTGTCAGCAGGTTGGATGAATGAGTGAATCCCTTTCCACACACGGAGCAGGTGAACGGCCTCTCCCCAGTGTGAACTCGCTGGTGTCTCAGCAGCGTGGATGACTGAGCGAATCCCTTCCCACACACAGAACAAGTGAATGGCCTTTCCCCAGTGTGAACTCGCTGGTGTTTCAGCAGCTGGGTTGAATTCGTAAATCCATTTCCACACATGGAGCAGATGAACGGCCTCTCCCCAGTGTGAACTCGCTGGTGTGTCAGCAGAGTGGTTGACTGACTGAATCCCTTCGCACACATGGAGCAGGTGAACGGCCTCTCCCCAGTGTGAACTCGCTGGTGTGCAATGAGGTTGGATGAACACCTGAACCTCTTGCCACAGTGGGAGCAACTAAACGGTCTCTCATCAGTGTGAACTCTCTGGTGTGATTGGAGGCAGAATGACTGAGTGAATCCCTTCCCACACTCGGAGCAGGTGAATGGCCTCTCCCCGGTGTGGCTGCGCCTATGATTTTCCAGCTGGGATGGATAATTGAATCCCTTCCCACAGTCGTCACATTTCCACGGTTTCTCCATGGTGCGGGTGTCCTTGTGTCTCTCCAGGTTGGACGATCAGTTGAAGCCTCGTCCACACACACAGAACACGTGTACGGTTTCTCCCCGCTGTGAATGGTGCGATGTTTTTTCAGGCTGTGTAACTGGTTAAAGCTCTTTCCACAGTCAGTGCACTGGAACACTCTCACTCGGGTGTGTGTGTCTCGGTGCTTTTCCAGTCACGCTGATGTTTGAAATCTTTTCCCACAGACAGAACAGACAAACATTTCTCCTTCCACATTCAGAGGCCAATGATATTCAGGTCCTGATGAATGGAGTGACTGTGTCAGATCTTGATGTGATGTTTGGTTTGAGTTTGAGGTGTGTAAATGCTGCCCTTCTCACAGCCTGTAAAAGGAGTTTACAAAAGTCATCACTGTGAGTCCAGGATAGAAATTGACAAGATTCTCTCCTCCTGGTTCCAGGCCAAGGGGGCCGCGCATGCGCCCTGCTGCCCCCTTAGCCTCTCAAGATGGCGGCCGTTACCCCGGGCCTGTCACCGGGAGAAAGCCCTGCAGCTACCGCCCCGCTCGGGGCAAACGCCCGGCCCGGAGGCTCTTGTTCGGGGCCTCAGGCCCATCCTGGGTGTTTATAAAGCCTCCCCGCCAGTTCTATTGCTCCCCTGCGCTCTGCCGCCTCCTCCCCGCTCTGGAATCTTCTCTCCACCTTCCACTGCCATCACCCGACTGGCGGCACTGTGCACGCGCGGAACCCGCCCCGCACCGAGCTCTCCCCGCGCCTGCGCACACCAGGCCCTGCAGCATTGACAGGGCCTATTCTACAGCGCAGAGTATTCTGGGTAGCAACCATCGCCATTTTGGGTCAACAACAAGGTGGCAGAAAAGTGAGTGGACTAGCTGAAGACAGAGATAACTTTGGAGGAGGGACTAGGATGAGAATGAGCTGTGTGGCACAGAGCTGGAGAAGCTACTTAACGGAGTCGCTTGCTGAACAGGGTGGTAAGGGGAATTTGGTGAGAATGGGAATTGGATGCTGAGAGGGAAGGAGGTGCTCAGTAATTTAAACCAAGGAGCAACAGTAAATAAATAAATAATCGCACCGGCGGACACTGAAAAAGTGACATCATAATGAACACACATCAGTGCAAATTAACATAAGTATATTGGTAAGTGCATCGATATCCCTTTGTGTGTTTAGTCTCTTTAATGGTTAGTGTTGAGCTTGACTTAGACTTATTTGCACTAATAAATCTTTACTAAGTCAAAGGAAAATGATGTAAGTGACCACTTACATGTGACACCAAATCCTATAAATGGAAATCAGAGAGCCTCAGTATAGAGAGTGGTCATGGTGGTGAAAACTGCTCTAGTGAGGGCGAAAGGCGGGTAATAGATGAAGATATGACGGTGGAATCAGATGGTGACAGATTATTTTCAGAAGCCCATTTCAGACAGGCTGATGATTGGATGTAACCAGCCCAACACCTGGATCCGCCTGATCTTGTCCCCAAATCCCAAAGTCTAATGTCCCTGATAGAAACATAGAAGATAGGAGCAGGAGTAGGCCATTCGGCCCCTCGAGCCTGATCATCCAAATCCAGTACCCTGTCCCTGCTTTCTCCCCATATCCCTTGATCCCTTTAGCCTTAAGAAATATATCTAACACCTTCTTGAATATATTTAAGATCCCCTCTCATTCTTCTAAACTCTAGCGAATATAAGCCTAATCGATCCAATCGCTCCTCATACTTCATTCCTGCCATCCCAGGTATGAGTCTGGTCAATCTTCGCTGCACTCTCTCCATGGCAAGAACATCCTTCCTCAGATAAGGTGACCAAAACTGCACACAGTACTCAAGGTGTGGTCTCACCAAGGCCGTGTACAACTGCAGCAAGACATCCATGCTCCTGTACTCGAATCCTCTCGCTATGAAGGCCAACATACGATTTGCCTTCTTAACCGCCTGCTGCACCTGCATGCTTACCTTCAGCGGCTGGTACACTAGGACACCCAGGTCTCGTTGCACTTCCCCTTTTCCCAATCTATTGCCATTCAGATAATAATGTCTTCCTGTTTTTGCCACCGAAGTGGATAACCTCGCATTTATCCACATTGTCATGCATTTGCCATGCATCTGCCCAATCACCAAACCTGTCCAAATCATACTGGAGTTTCTCTGCATCCTCCTCACAGCACACATGCCCACCCAGCTTTGTGTCATCTGCAAACTTGGAGATATTACATCTAGTTCCCTTGTCTAGATCATTTATATATATTGTGAATAGCTGGGGTACTAGCACCGATCCCTGCGGTACCCCACTAGTCACTGCCTACCACTCAGAAAAAGACCCATTTATTCCAACTCTTTGCTTCCTGTCTGCCAACCAGTTCTCTATCCAAGACAGTACCTTACACCCAATCATATGTGCTTTAACTTTGCACGCTAATCTCTTATGCGGTACCTTATCGAAAGCCTTCTGAAAGTCCAAATACACCACATTCACTGGTTCTCCCTTATCTATTCTACCAGTTACATCCTCAAAAAATTCCAGTGGATTAGTCAAGCATGATTTACCTTTTGTAAATCCATGCTGACTTTGTCCAATCCTGTCACTGTTTTCCAAGTGCTCTGCTATTACATCTTTTATAATGGACTCTAGCATTTTCCGCACTACCGATGTCAGGCTTACCGGTCTATAATTCCACATTTTCTCTCTACCACCTTTTTAAATAGTGGGGTTACATTAGCTACCCTCCAATCCATGGGTACTGCTCCAGAGTCTATAGAATTTTGGAAGATGACCAGCAATGCATCTACTATTTCTGGGGCCACTTCCTTAAGTACCCTAGGATGTAGATTATCAGGCCCTGGGGATTTATTGGCCTTCAATCCCGTCAATTTCCCTAACACCATTTCCCTACAAATACTGATTTCTTTCAGTTCCTCCCTCTCATTAGACCCTATGTTCCCCAACATCTCTGAGTTTATTTGTGTGCTCCTTTGTGAACACAGAACCAAAGTATGTATTTAATTGGTCTGCCATTTCTTTGTTCCCCATTATAAATTCCCCTGATTCTGACTGCAAGGGACCTACGCTTGACTTCACCAATCTTTTTCTCTTCACATATCTATAGAAGCTTTTACAGTCAGTTTTTATGTTCCCTGCAAGTTTACTCTCATACTCTTATTTTCCCCCTTTTAATTAATCCCTTTGTCCTCCTTTGCTGAATCCTAAACTGCATCCAATCCTCAGGTTTGCTGCTTTTTCTGGCCAATTTATATGTCCTCTCCTTGGATCTTATGCTATCCCTAATTTCCCTTGTTAGCCACGGTTGAGTCACCTTTTTTGTTTTATTTTTATGCCAAACAGGGATGAACAATTTCTGCAGTTCATCCATGCAATCTTTAAATGTTTGCCATTGCCTATCCACCGTCAACCCTTTGAGTAACATTCACTATTTATACAGAATATTAATCTCCAGCGCAGATGCAGGGGTTATTAAGATCAGCAGAAACAAACCATAACTACTAGAATGAACATGGTTCAGTCCTCAATCCGATCACAGTAAATCATATTCCATTCACTAATCTGGTCTTTCAATGGGAGGTTTACCCAGCATTCCCTGCGGTGGACCACGTGCCGCACCCAGACTACTGGAGCCCAGCGCGCAGGCGCAGAAGCATGCGCAGTGCGTTACTGGAGAGGGACGGAGAGGAACTGAAGCCGGGAGCGCAAGGATGCAGCGGGTAAGAGTCGCGACGGAGGGGAGTAATGGGCCGTTAGGTGGGTGGAGAGGCTTCATAAACAACTCCTGCAGGAGGCAAGCCCCGAAGATCCCGTGTTTGCAGTTGCGGGGATTTCTTCCCCTTACAGGCTCAGGTTAACGGCAGCCATATTTGTGAAGGAGGGCAGAAAGTTTCAGTGCAACGTCATTTTATTTAGTGTGTAACAGTGCATGCGAGGCCATCTTAGTGCAGGATCATAGAGTGGGCGGGACGGGGCTTCGATGTCTGCTTCCAACCGGGTCCCAGTGCCCGGGAGTGACAATATCTCAGTTATTGTATTCTCACTCTCCACACAGGGGAGTTCTCACCATCTCTCCTGAAGGCGCTGGTAAGTGCCAAGCTCAGAGTTTACATACCATACAATTGTAAGAGCAGAGCCCCAGAAGGTTGTGGGTTCAAGTCCCACTCCAGGGATTTAAGTGCAAAAATCTAGGCTGACACTCCAGTGCAGTACTGAGGGAGTGCTGCATTGTCAGAGGTGCTGTTTCTCAGATTAGATGTTAAACCGAGGTGGACATAAAAGATCCCGTTGCACTATTTTGAAGGCGTTATCCCCGGTGTTCTGGCCAATATTTATCCCTCAGTCAACACCACTAAAAAAAAACAGATTATCTGGTCATTATCACATTGCTGTTTGCGGGAGCTTGCTGTGCGCAAGTGGACAGTGGAAACATTCTTTCTGTATCCACTCTATCAAAATTTTTCATAATTTTAAAGACCTCTATTAGGTCACCCCTCAGCCTTTTTTCAAGAAAAAAGAGACCCAGCCTGTTCATCCTTTCCTGATATATATACCCTCGCATTTCTGGTATCATCCTTGTAAATCTTCTCTGCACCCTCTCCAGTGCCCCTATAACCTTTTTATAATATGGCGACCAGAATCTAAGTGTTGTCTAACCAAGATTCGATACAGGTTTAGCATAACTTCCCTACTTTTCAATTCTATCCCTCTAGAAATAAACCCTAGTGCTTGGTTTACTTTGTTATGGCCTTGCTAACCTGTGGTGCAACATTTAGTGATTTGTGTATTTGTACTCCGAGATCCCTTTGTTCCTCTACCCCACCTAGGGTTGCACCCTCCAAGTGATAAGTGACCTCCTTATTCTTCCTACCAAAATATAATACCTAACATTTATCTGTGTTGAATTTCATTTGCCAAGTATATGCTCATTCTGCAAGTTTATTAATGTCCTCCTGTAACTTGTTGCAGGCCTCCTCAGTATTGACTATCTCCCCGCCCCCCCGCCCCCGTTAACTATCTGCCATTCCTCTGGCACTACACCTTTCTCTAATGAATGATTAAATATGTGTAGTAATGCCTCTGCTATCTCTTCCCTAGATTCTTTTAAAATACATGGATGCCGGGGTTTTATCCTCTGAGTTTGATTAGTTTATTTAATATATTCCCCATTCTTTTATTTTAAATGCACTTATCTCATTCCTAATCTCATCATCCAATGTCATGTCCACCTGTTCTATCTCCGTGGTAAATACTGAAGTAAAATAATTATTTAATATTTCTGCCATCTTTCCATCGTTATCTGTGGTATTATCCTGACTATCCCTTAATGGCCCTATTCCCATCCCAACTTTCCTTTTTTTTAATTGATGTGCCTATAAAATATTTTACTATTTTGTTTTATGTTCCTTGATAATTTAATTTCATAGTTCCTCTTTGCCTCCCAAATTGTTTTTTTTTTACTTCTCTCCTAATTTCTTTGTATTCTCCCTTATCATGCACTCCCCTGCTGTCCATGTACTTAGTGTATACCTCTTTCCTTACCCTCAATTGTTTCCTTATGGCTTTATTCATCCATGGAGTCTCATTAGTGTTTAGTTTGTTCTTTCCTTTTAGTGGAATATATTGTTCATGCACTCTGTTGAACACCATTTTAAATGTTTCCCATTGCTGTTCTACATCGTTGTTTGCCAATATTGTTGTCTTTATTTTCAAGTTCTATTCTCAGCCCCTCAAAATCAGCTTTTCTCCAATCAATTAATCTGGTTTTTGTCATACTTATGTCCTTCTCAATTATCATCTTAAAGCATGTTATATTATGGTCACTACTGCCTATATGATCTTGCCACAGAACTCTCAACTCTCATGATTTTTACCTAGTGGCGAGATTGGTCCACTGAAAAGTCACTCGTTGTCACAACTCAGATCTTCTAAACCTCTAGACCAATCAGAGTGTGGCATTCGTTTGTCAGGGAGACACCCTCCTGTGATTGGCTGCTGCTGGGACATGTGAGGTAGGTTTCATCATATAAGGAGGCAATTGTTTCCTCCAATAGTGACAGGTGAGGAGAGGTCGAGAGCGGAGCGGGTAAAGAGGGTGAGGAGAGGCCGAGAGCGGAGCGGGTGAAGAGGGTGAGGACAGGCCGAGAGTGGAGCGGGTGAAGAGGGTGAGGAGAGGCCGAGAGCGGGTGAAGAGAGTGAGGAGAGGCCGAGAGCGGAGCGGGTGAAGAGAGCGAGGAGAGGCCGAGAGCGGAGCGGGTGAAGAGGGTGAGGACAGGCCGAGAGTGGAGCGGGTGAAGAGGGTGAGGAGAGGCCGAGAGCGGGTGAAGAGGGTGAGGACAGGCCGAGAGCAGAGCGGGTTAAGAGGGTGAGGAGAGGCCGAGAGCGGAGCGGGTGAAGAGAGTTGAGCGGGTGAAGAGGGTGAGGAGAGGCCGAGAGCGGAGCGGGTGAAGAGAGCGAGGAGAGGCAAAGAGCAGAGTGGGTGAAGAGGGCGAGAAGAGGGCGAGAGCGGAGCGGGTGAAGAGAGCGAGGAGAGGCTGAGAGCGGAGCGGGTGAAGAGGGCGAGAAGAGGCCGAGAGCGGAGCGGGTGAAGAGGGTGAGGAGAGGCCGAGAGCGGAGCGGGTGAAGAGGGTGAGGAGAGGCCGAGAGCGGACCGGGTGAAGAGGGTGAGGAGAGGAAGAGAGTGGAGCGGGTGAAGAGGGCGAGGAGAGGCCAAGAGCGGAGCGGGTGAAGAGAGTGAGGAGAGGCCGAGAGCGGAGCGGGTGAAGAGAGGGAGGAGAGGCCAAGAGTGGAGCGGGTGAAGAGAGGCCGAGAGCGGAGCGGGTGAAGAGGGCGAGGAGAGGCCGAGAGCGGAGCGGGTGAAGAGAGTGAGGAGAGGCCGAGAGTGGAGCGGGTGAAGAGAGTGAGGAGAGGCTGAGTACGGAGCGGGTGAAGAGGGTGAGGAGTGGCCGAAAGCGGAGCGGGTGAAGAGGATGCGGAGAGGCCGAGAGCGGAGCGGGTGAAGAGGGTGAGGAGAGGCCGAAAGCGGAGCGGGTGCAGAGGGCGAGGAGACGCCGAGAGCGGAGCGGGTGAAGAGGGTGAGGAGAGGCCGAGAGTGGAGCGGGTGAAGAGGATGCGGAGAGGCCGAGAGCGGAGCGGGTGAAGAGGGTGAGGAGAGGTCGAGAGCGGAGTGGTGAAGAGGGCAAGGAGAGGCCGATAGCGGAGTGGGTGAAGAGACTGAGGATAGGCCGAGAGCAGAGCGGGTGAAGAGGGTGAGGAGAGGCCGAGAGCGGAGTGGCTGAAGAGGGTGAGGCGAGGCCGAGAGCGGAGCGGGTGAAGAGGGTGAGGAGAGGCCGAGAGCAGAGCGGGTGAAGAGGGTGAGGAGAGGCCGATAGCGGAGTGGGTGAAGAGAGTGAGGATAGGCCGAGAGCAGAGCGGGTGAAGAGGGTGAGGAGAGGCCGAGAGCGGAGTGGCTGAAGAGGGTGAGGAGAGGCCGAGAGCGGAGCGGGTGAAGAGGGTGAGGACAGGCCGAGAGCAGAGTGGGTGAAGAGAGTGAGGAGAGGCCGAGAGCAGAGCGGGTGAAGAGGGTGAGGAGAGGCCGAGAGCGGAGCGAGTGAAGAGGGTGAGGAGAGGCCGAGAGCGGAGCGGGTGAAGAGGGTGAGGAGAGGCCGAGAGTGGAGCAGGTGAAGAGGGTGAGGAGAGGCCGAGAGCGGAGCGGGTGAAGAGGGCGAGGAGAGGCCGAGAGCGGGTGAAGAGAGTGAGGAGAGGCCGAGAGCGGAGCGGGTGAAGAGGGTGAGGAGAGGCCAAGAGCGGAGCGGGTGAAGAGGGTGAGGAGAGGCCAAGAGCGGGTGAAGAGGGTGAGGAGAGGCTGAGAGTGGAGCGGGTGAAGAGGGTGAGGAGAGACCAAAAGTGGAGCTGGTGAAGAGGGTGAGGAGAGGTCGAGAGCGGAGCGGGTGAAGAGGGTGAGGAGAGGCCAAGAGCGGGTGAAGAGGGTGAGGATAGGCCGAGAGCAGAGCGGGTGAAGAGGGTGAGGAGAGGCCGAGAGCGGAGCGGGTGAAGAGGGTGAGGAGAGGCCGATAGCAGAGTGGGTGAAGAGAGTGAGGATAGGCCGAGAGCAGAGCGGGTGAAGATGGTGAGGAGAGGCCGAGAGCGGAGTGGGTGAAGAGAGTGAGGAGAGGTCGAGAGCGGAGTGGGTGAAGAGGGTGAGGAGAGGCCGAGAGTGGAGCGGGTGAAGAGGGTGAGGAGAGGCCGATAGCGGAGCGGGTGAAGAGAGTGAGGATAGGCCGAGAGCAGAGCGGGTGGAGAGGGTGAGGAGAGGCCGAGAGCGGAGCGGGTGAAGAGGGTGAGGACAGGCCGAGAGCAGAGTGGGTGAAGAGAGTGAGGAGAGGCCGAGAGCGGGTGAAGAGGGTGAGGAAAGGCCGAGAGCAGAGCGGGTGAAGAGAGGCCGAGAGCGGAGCGGGTGAAGAGGGTGAGGAGAGGCCGAGAGCGGAGCGGGTGAAGAGAGTGAGGAGAGGCCGAGAGCGGAACGGGTGAAGAGAGGCCGAGAGCGGAGCGGGTGAAGAGGGTGAGGAGAGGCCGAGAGCGGGGCGGGTGAAGAGAGTGAGGAGAGGCCGAGAGCGGAGCGGGTGAAGAGAGTGAGGAGAGGCCGAGAGTGGAGCGGGTGAAGAGAGTGAGGAGAGGCCGAGAGCAGAGCGGGTGAAGAGGATGAGGAGAGGCTGAGAGCGGAGCGGGTGAAGAGAGCGAGGAGAGGCTAAGAGCGGAGCGGGTGAAGAGGGCGAGAAGAGGGCGAGAGCGGAGCGGGTGAAGAGGGCGAGAAGAGGCTGAGAGCGGAGCGGGTGAAGAGGGTGAGCAGAGGCCGAGTGCGGAGCGGGTGAAGACGGTGAGGAGAGGCTGAGAGCGGAGCGGGTGAAGAGGGTGAGGATAGGCCGAGAGTGGAGCGGGTGAAGAGGGCGAGGAGAGGCCGAGAGCGGAGCGTGTGAAGAGAGTGAGGAGAGGCCGAGAGCGGAGCGGGTGAAGAGGGTGTGGAGAGGCCGAGAGCGGAGCGGGTGAAGAGGGCGAGAGCGGAGCGGGTGAAGAGAGCGAGAAGAGGCCGAGAGCGGAGCGGGTGAAGAGGGTGAGGAGAGGCTGAGTGCGGAGCGGGTGAAGAGGGTGAGGAGAGGCCGAGAGTGGAGCGGGTGAAGAGGGTGAGGAGAGGCCGAGAGTGGAGCGGGTGAAGAGGGAGAGGAGAGGCCGAGAGTGGAGCGGGTGAAGAGGGAGAGGAGAGGCCGAGAGCGGAGCGGGTGAAGAGGGAGAGGAGAGGCCGAGAGCGGAGCGGGTGAAGAGGGAGAGGAGAGGCCGAGAGCGGAGCGGGTGAAGAGGGTGAGGAGAGGCTGAGAGCGGAGCGGGTGAAGAGAGTGAGGAGAGGCCGAGAGTGGAGCGGGTGAAGAGGGTGAGGAGAGACCGAGAGCGGAGCGGGTGAAGAGGGTGAGGAGAGGCCGAGAGCGGAGCGGGTGAAGAGAGTGAGGAGAGGCCGATAGCAGAGTGGGTGAAGAGAGTGAGGATAGGCCGAGAGCAGAGCGGGTGAAGAGGGTGAGGAGAGGCCGAGAGCGGAGCGGGTGAAGAGGGTGAGGAGAGGCCGATAGCAGAGTGGGTGAAGAGAGTGAGGATAGGCCGAGAGCAGAGCGGGTGAAGAGGGTGAGGAGAGGCCGAGAGCGGAGTGGGTGAAGAGAGTGAGGAGAGGTCGAGAGCGGAGTGGGTGAAGAGGGTGAGGAGAGGCCGAGAGTGGAGCGGGTGAAGAGGGTGAGGAGAGGCCGATAGCGGAGCGGGTGAAGAGGGTGAGGACAGGCCGAGAGCAGAGTGGGTGAAGGGAGTGAGGAGAGGCCGAGAGCGGGTGAAGAGGGTGAGGAAAGGCCGAGAGCAGAGCGGGTGAAGGGAGGCCGAGAGCGGAGCGGGTGAAGAGGGTGAGGAGAGGCCGAGAGCGGAGCGGGTGAAGAGAGTGAGGAGAGGCCGAGAGCGGAGCGGGTGAAGAGAGGCCGAGAGCGGAGCGGGTGAAGAGGGTGAGGAGAGGCCGAGAGCGGAGCGGGTGAAGAGAGGCCGAGAGCGGAGCGGGTGAAGAGAGTGAGGAGAGGCCGAGAGTGGAGCGGGTGAAGAGAGTGAGGAGAGGCCGAGAGCAGAGCGGGTGAAGAGGATGAGGAGAGGCTGAGAGCGGAGCGGGTGAAGAGAGTGAGGAGAGGCCGAGAGTGGAGCGGGTGAAGAGGATGAGGAGAGGCTGAGAGCGGAGCGGGTGAAGAGAGCGAGGAGAGGCCGAGAGCGGAGCGGGTGAAGAGGGCGAGAGCGGAGCGGGTGAAGAGAGCGAGGAGAGGCCGAGAGCGGAGTGGGTGAAGAGGGTGAGGAGAGGCCGAGAGCGGAGCGGGTGAAGAGGGTGAGGAGAGGCCGAGAGCGGAGTGGGTGAAGAGGGTGAGGAGAGACCGAGAGCGGAGCGGGTGAAGAGGGTGAGGAGAGGCCGAGAGCGGAGTGGGTGAAGAGGGTGAGGAGAGGCTGAGAGCGGAGCGGGTGAAGAGAGTGAGGAGAGGCCGAGAGTGGAGCGGGTGAAGAGGGTGAGGAGAGGCCGAGAGCGGAGCGGGTGAAGAGGGTGAGGAGAGGCCGAGAGCGGAGCAGGTGAAGAGGGTGAGGAGAGGCCGAGAGCGGAGCGGGTGAAGAGGGTGAGGAGAGGCCGAGAGTGGAGCAGGTGAAGAGGGTGAGGAGAGGGTGAGAGCGGAGCAGGTGAAGAGGGTGAGGAGAGGCTGAGAGCGGAGCGGGTGAAGAGGGTGAGGAGAGGCCGAGAGTGGAGCGGGTGAAGAGGGCGAGGAGAGGCCGAGAGCAGAGCAGGTGAAGAGGGTGAGGAGAGGCTGAGAGCGGAGCAGGTGAAGAGGGTGAGGAGAGGCTGAGAGCGGAGCGGGTGAAGAGGGTGAGGAGAGGCCGAGAGTGGAGCGGGTGAAGAGGGCGAGGAGAGGCCAAGAGTGGAGTGGGTGAAGAGGGCGAGGAGAGGCCGAGAGTGGAGCGGGTGAAGAGGGCGAGGAGAGGCCAAGAGTGGAGTGGGTGAAGAGGGCGAGGAGAGGCCGACAGTGGAGCGGGTGAAGAGGGTGAGGAGAGGCCGAGAGTGGAGCGGGTGAAGAGGGCAAGGAGAGGCTGAGAGCGGGTGAAGAGGGAGAAGCTGGGAGCGGAGCGGCTAATTAATATTTCCTTGTCGAGCATTGTATCCGCCTTCTAGTCATGTCAAAAACGGGACATCCAAGCAAGTGGCGTCACTACAGGTGTAAATACAATGCCGGCTGGAGCAGCTCCTACACAGTACACAGCAGCAGACTGTCAGATGAACACCCATTTTGTCTTGTTTGTTCTGTGGACATCAACATTGGGAATTCTGGAGTGAACGACCTCAAGAAACACCTGGAAACTTACAAGCATGTGAGTCGGGCTGAGGCCTCGAAAAGGCAGCAGTCGACAGGCTTTGTTAGCCCAGCTCGGCAGACTTTAGCTCAGAAGGTTACAAATGCTGAAGTACTTTTTTGCCAGGCCATTGCGGAACATGGATTGCCCATTGCATGTGCAGATCATTTCACCAAACTGGTAAAGCTGACGTTTCCTGATTCAGACATTGCAGAAGATTTTCCTATGGGAGTACCGAAGCCAGTGCAATAATACAGGCTCTTGCCAGGCACCATTCTGAATCCGCTGTAACACATGCTCAAACTGGCCCCATCACTTTAATGGTGGATGAGAGCAATGATGTTCGCAGCGACAAGGAGGTTTGCATTCTGATCAGGTACTTTCACCAGACTCTTAAAGTTGTAAAAACAGAGCTCGTGGCTGTGGAAATATGTAATGCATCAAATGCAGAAAAGGTGTTTAGTCTAATAAATTCTGTTCTTGCTGCCCACCACATTCCCTGGGAGAATGTTATTGGTTTCTCTTCTGACTCTGCCAATGTCCTGAGAGGAAAGAATAACTCTGTTTTAAGTCGGATAAAACAGCGGTCACGTTCCGTGTACAGTCTGCCTTGTGTTTCCCACATTGTACATCTTGCAGCGAAGGATGCTGTTGAAACAATCTCTAAACCAGTGGAAGATCTGCTCGTGGACATCTTCTATTATTTCAGTGGTAGCGCGAAACGAAAAGAGGAATACGAGCAACACCAGCAGTGGTGTGACGCAGACGAGCTTGAGCTAATAAAACACAGAGGAACAAGGTGGCTCAGTCGCCGCCCAGCAGTAGCGAGGTGTAATAACCAGTGGGAGCCCCTTAAAGCCCATTTAGGAAGCAGCAATGAAACGGAACAACCCGGCCGAGTGCAGCGAGTTTACACCTACAGACAAGACCAGGAAATGCACCTTTACTTCCTATTCTTGGAACATGGGCTGGATGATTTATTAGCCTACAATGTTTTTTTCCAAGCCGAGGATTCGAGAGTTGTCTACCTCTGGGAAGAAAGCCGGAAACTGCTAAAAACGCTGCTCAACCGATTTGTGGAGTCGGATGTGTTGAGCAGAGCCGATGATGTCACCGCGGTGGATTTCCAAGAATTAACGAATCAGAAAGAAGACGAGAAGTTGTCTGTTGGTGTTAAAGCGAAGATGTTTCTTGCTGCGGATGGAGATTTAGACAGAGCCACACTTCAGAGCTTCTATGCTGGAGTCAGAAAGTTTTATTCTGCAGCTGTCCAGAAACTACTGAAAAAATTACCACTAACGGACAAAATAGTGGAGGCGCTGGGGCTGCTACATCCAGCTAAAAAACTGGATTATGGGGAAGACACGATTATTAGTCTCCTGACACGGTTTCCATCGGTAACGAAATCCGACGATGAGAAACAGACCATCGTGAACGAGTGGAACCAGTATCAAGTAGATTCTCAACTGCCCGATTTCCAGCCAGGGGCAACAAGACTGGATGAGTGGTGGGGGCAAGTGCTGGATCTGAACCAAGTGGGGACCCAAGAAAAGCGCTATCCAGCCCTTTGGAGATTGATTGCTGCTCTTCTGATTCTCCCTTACGGTCAGGCCGGCGTGGAGCGAGTCTTCTCCCTAACGCGGAGAAACAAAACCACTTTCCCATCCAGAATGTGCAGCAACGTTTCATCGGCTGTGCTCGTAACAAAAACAAACGGTCCGACCTGCTGTGAACTGAGAGCTTCCCGACAGCTGCTGGAAATGGCTAAACGCGCAACACTGCAGCAGATGTTATCCCAATCGCCGTCACCATAACCTTAAACTGAGGTGCACAGCAACACGTTGACAGCAGATGTCATCCCAATCCCCGTCACCGTAACCTTAAACTGAGGGGCACAGCAACACGCTGACAGCAGCTCGGGTTTCTGAATGGTTTTTTGTAAGGCGTTTTTAGATAAAATAATCTCGTTTTTTGTGAAGGGCTGTGACCTGTTCGAGATTAAATAAGCCACTAATGAGTTTATAAACCAACGGTCACTCTATATTGGTTTATGTTTGAACACCGGGGGAGTGGGACTCGCTGAAGTGGTCTTGCAGAGAGCTGGCACGGGCTTGATGGGCCGAATGGCCCCCTTCTGGGCTGTAACTATTCTATAATTCTATGAAACAGCAACTCATGATTTTTATACGAAATCTCTTGATTTTAAGAGTTTGTTTCTTGATTTATGAGGCGGTCTGATTGGCATGACTGGGAGCTGATAGGAGATTGTGGGCTCGGGGAGGAGCTGGACCCGCGGGTGGGCTGGGAAGCTTCATAAACACCCGGTGTAGGCCTCAGGCCCCGAATTAGAGCCCACAGGCCCTGGGTTTACCCCGCGGGGACAGGCCCGTCCGCCCGGGTCAGCGGGGTCACTGGCCACCATCTTGGTACAGGGACATGGTGCGATACAGTTCACGCGCGGCCATATTTGTAGAGGAACAATGAGTGGGCGGGGCTTCAGTGAACAGGAGAGACAATCATTGACTCATTGATTTTATTCTCACTCTGCACACAGCGGGTGGAAAACTGAACCCAACCAGAGTAGAGGGAGGGGAAAACTGGGAGTGGAGGAAAGAAATGTTGGAGATGGTGCGATGGGTTTGGATTTCAAGAGGACATAGACAGGCTGGTGGAATGGGCGGACAACGCATGGCAGATAAAATTTAATGCAGAAAAATGTGAAGTGATACATTTTGGTAGGAAGAACGAGGAGAGGCAATATAAACTAAAGGGTACAATTCTAAAGTGGGTGCATGAACAGAGAGACCTGGGGGTATGTGTGCACAAATCATTGAAGGTGGCAGGGCAGGTTGAGAAAGCGGTAAAAAAAGCATACAGGACACTGGGCTTTATAAATAGAGGCATAGAGTCCAAAAGCAAGCAAGTTATGATGAACCTTTATAAACATATAAGAAACATAGAAGGTAGGAGCAGGAGTAGGCCCTCGAGCCTGCTCCGCCATTTAACGAGATCATGGCTGATCATCCAAATTCAGTACCCTGTCCCTGCTTTCTCCCATATCCCTTGATTCCTTTAGCCTTAAGAAATATATCCAACTCCTTGAATATATTTAATGAACTGGCCTCCACTGCCTTCTGTGGTGCAGAATTCCACAGGTTCACCACGCTCTGGGTGCAGAAATTCCTCCTCATTTCTGTCCTAAATGGCTTACCCATGATCTTTAGACTGTGACCCCTGATTCTGGACTCCCCCGCCATCGGGAACATCCTTCCTGCATCTAGTTTGTCTAGTCCTGTTAGAATTTTAAAGTTTCAATGAGATCCCCTCTCATTCTTCTAAACTCCAGCGAGTATAAGCGCAATCGACCCAATCTCTCCTCATAGATCATTCCTGCCATCCCAGGTATCAGTCTGGTGAATCTTCGCTGCACTCCCTCCATGGCAAGCACATCCTTCCTCAGATAAGGCGACCAAAACAGCACACAATACTCAAGGTGTGATCTCACCAAGGCCCTGTACAATTGCAGCAAGACATCCTTGCTCCTGCACTCAAACCCTCTCGCTACGAAGGCCAACATACCATTTGCCTTCTTAACCGCCTGCTGCAACTGCATGCTTACCTTCAGCGACTGATGCACAAGGACACCCAGGTCTCGTTGCACTTCCCCTTCTCCCAATCTATTGCTGTTCAGATAATAATCTGCCTTCCTGTTTTTGCCACCAAAGTGGATAACATCGCATTTATCCACATTATACTGCATCTGCCCAATCACCCAACCTGTCCAAATCATACTGGAGTTTCTCTGCATCCTCCTCACAGCACACACGCCCACCCAGCTTTGTGTCGTCTGCAAACTTGAAGATATTACATGTAGTTCCCTCATCTAGATCATTAATATATATTGTGAACAGCTGGGGTCCTAGTACCGATCCCTGCAGTACCCCACTAGTCACTGCCTGCCACTCGGAAAAAGACTTGTTTATTCCAACTCTTTGCTTCCTGTCTG
This sequence comes from Somniosus microcephalus, assembly GCF_052327205.1. Taxonomy (NCBI): domain Eukaryota; kingdom Metazoa; phylum Chordata; class Chondrichthyes; order Squaliformes; family Somniosidae; genus Somniosus; species Somniosus microcephalus. The sequence continues at coordinate 78,203,889 of NC_140990.1, forward strand.
CCAACCAGTTCTCTATCCAAGTCAGTACCTTACCCCCAATCCCATGTGCTTTAACTTTACACGCTAATCTCTTATGAGGGACCTTATCGAAAACTTTCTGAAAGTCCAAATACACCACATCCACTGGTTCTCACTTATCTATTGTACCAGTTACATCCTCAAAAAATTTCACTGGATTAGTCAAGCACGATTTACCTTTTGCTAATCCATGTTGACTTTGTCCGATCTTGTCACTGTTTCCCAAGTGCTCTGCTATTACATCTTTTATAATGGATTCTAACATTTTCCCCACTACCGATGTCAGGCTTACCGGTCTATAATTCCCTGTTTTCTTCCTACCACCTTTTTTGTATTGTGGGGTAACATTAGCTACCCTCCAATCCATGGGAACTGTTCCAGAGTCTATAGAATTTTGGAAGTTGACCAGCAATGCATCCACTATTTCCAGGGCCACTTCCTTAGGTACCCTAGGATGTAGATTATCAGGCCCTGGGGATTTGTCGGCCTTCAATCCCATCAATTTCCCTAACACCATTTCCCTACAAATACTGATTTTTAAAAACCGGCGCCAAAGGCAGAGGCCCGACCAGTTCGGGGGAGGAGCAGCAGCGGAGGAGGTGAGGAGCCCGGTTTAAAAACCGGCGCCAAAGGCAGAGGCCCGACCAGTTCGGGGGAGGAGCAGCAGCGGAGGAGGTGAGGAGCCCGGTTTAAAAACCGGCGCCAAAGGCAGAGGCCCGACCAGTTCGGGGGAGGAGCAGCAGCCCAGGAGCGGAGCGGAGCGGAGAGGCAGCAGTCGGCGAGACTCGGGGCCATTTAAAAAACAGCTGAGGCGGAAGTTCAGCTCTTGAGCTTTTTTCAGAAGCGGACCTGGTGGGAAGCACCCAGGTGAAAGGTATTTAAGGAGGGTGGTGGCTTAAACCCGAGTTCCTACAGAGTAGGAACCCCCACCGCCCCCCTCCTCTAACCTAGTAGTCTTTTAGCAGCTGTCTAAAAACAGAGGTCACAAATTTTTTGGTCTCAGTTTCTTTTCAGCAGGGCAGGAACCGGGAGGAGCGGGAAGTCGGCGTAGGACCAAGGGGACAAGACCGGGAAGTCAGTGAAAGACCAGGGAGGTAAGACTAACTGGTAAGTACTTTCCTCAAACCTTCCTAGAAAGTAAAACCAAAACTAGTGGGATTTGGTTAGTTTAAAAAGGAATAAGAGGAGTACAGTATACATTGGTCTAAGTAAGCTTCGGGAAAACAAAAGTCGATAAATAAACTAAAACTAGAAAATTAAAAAGTAATATAAGGGTTAAGTCATGGCAGTAGAGCTCGGACCTGTGTCATGCTCCTCCTGTAACATGTGGGAAATCAGGGACGCTTCCTGTGTCCCTGACGACTATGTGTGCGGGAAGTGTGTCCAGCTGCAGCTCATGTGGGACCGCATGACGGCCCTTGAGCTGCAGATGGACTCACTTTGGAGCATCCACGATTCTGAGAGGGGTGTGGATAGCACATTTAGTGAGTTGGTCACACCGCAGGTTAAGGCCAGCGTAGACAGTACATGGGTGACCAAAAGGCAGAGCAAGGGCAGGAAGGTAGTGCAGAAATCCCCTGGGGTTGTCTCCCTTAGCAACAGGTTCACCGTCTTAGGTACTGTTGTCGGGGGGGGTGACGCATCGGGGGAAGGCACCAGCAGCCAGGCTCATGGCACCATGACTGGCTCTGTTGCAAAGAAGGGAGGGAAAAAGAGTGGCAGGGCTATAGTAATAGGGGATTCGATTGTAAGGGGAATAGATAGGGGTTTCTGTGGTCGCGACCGAGACTCCAGGATGGTATGTTGCCTCCCTGGTGCAAGGGTCAAGGATGTCTCGGCGCGGGTGCAGAACATTCTGGAGGGGGAGGGGGAACAGCCAGTTGTCGTGATACATGTTGGTACCAACGACGTAGCTAAAAAAAGGGAAGAGGTCCTACAAGTAGAATTTAGGGAGTTAGGAGCCAAGCTAAAAAGTAGGACCTCGAAGGTAGTAATCTCTGGATTACTACCAGTGCCACGTGCTAGTAAGAGTACAGAGAACAGGATAGTTAGGCTAAATACGTGGCTTGAGCAGTGGTGTAAGAGGGAGGGTTTTAAATTTTTGAGGCATTGGAACCAGTTTTGTGGTAGGTGTGACCTATACAAAAGGGACGGTCTACACCTGTGCAGAGATGGAACTGATGTTCTCGGGGTAATTTTTGATAAAGCAGTTCGGGAGCATTTAAACTAGTATGGCAGGGGGCTAGAAACCTATGTAGTGAAATAGAGGAAAGTGAAAGGCAGACAGAAATAAATGGTAAAAGGGTGAGGAACAAAAAACAAAGGGCCAAACTAATTCATAAAAAATGTGAGCATAAAAAAAGCCTGAGGGTTTTATACCTTAATGCGAGAAGCATCAGGAACAAGGTAGATGAATTAGCTGTGGAAATAGAGGTTAATAATTATGATCTAATTGGGATTACGGAAACATGGTTGCAGGGTGAGCAGGGCTGGGAGCTTAACATACAGGGGTATTCAGTATTTAGGAAGGATCGACAAAAAAGAAAGGGAGGAGGGGTAGCATTGCTAGTAAAAGAGGGGATAAATGCAATTGAAAAGAAGGATATTAACTCAGTTAATACAGAATCTATATGGGTGGAGCTAAGAAATAGCGAGGGGCGAAAAACATTAATAGGAGTGGTATATAGGCCTCCAAATAGTAAAATAGAGGTTAGGGAGGGCATCACGAGGGAAATTAGAGAAGCGTGCAATAAGAGCACAGCTGTCATCATAGGTGACTTTAACTTACATATAGATTGGACTAGCCTAATCAGTAAAAATAATGAGGAGGAGGAATTCCTTGAGTGTTTAAGGGATGGTTATCTGGATCAATATGTCGAGGAACCAACTCGGGAACAGGCTATATTGGACTGGGTACTGTGCAATGAGAAGGGACTAATCAGTAATCTTGTTGTACGGGGACCCTTGGGTCAGAGTGATCATAACATGATCGATTTCTCACTCGAAATGGAGAGCGAAGAAATTGACTCAGAGACTAAGGTCCTGAATTTAAACAAGGGGAATTATGATGCCATGAGACGGGAACTGAGTAGGTCTGATTGGACAACGTTCCTGGGAGGACTGGAGGTAGATAAACAATGGCAAACATTTAAAGATAGAATGACAAAATTGCAAAAATTGTTTATACCAATCTGGCATAAAAGGAAATCTAAAAAGGTGACTCAACCGTGGATAACAGGGGAAATTAGAGACAGCATAAAATCCAAAGATAGGGCGTATAAAATAGCCAAAAAAAGCGCCAGAGCGGAAGATTGGGAACAGTTTAAGATAGAGCAAAGGAGGGCAAAGGGCATGATCAAGAGGGGCAAAATAGCTTACGAAAACAAGCTGGCGGAAAATATAAAAACTAACTCCAAAAGCTTTTATAAATATATCAAAAGGAAAAGACTGGTGAAAACCAAAGTTGGTCCATTGCAGTCAGATACGGGGGAATATATAATGGGAAATAAGGAAATGGCAGATCAACTAAATGCATACTTTGGGTCAGTCTTTACGAAGGAAGACACAAAAAACCTCCCTGGGATATCGGGAAAAATAGGGACATTGGCAAAGGAGGAACTGACGCAAATCAATATCTCTAAGGATATGGTGTTAAGGAAGCTAAAGGGATTGAAGGTGGACAAATCCCCAGGGCCTGATAACATGCATCCTAGGGTACTGAAGGAGGTGGCCCTAGAGATAGCGGATGCACTAAGGATGATTTTTCAGAATTCATTAGACTCGGGAACAGTGCCGATGGATTGGAGGGTAGCTAACGTTACCCCACTATTCAAAAAGGGGGGTAGGGAAAAAGCAGGTAATTACAGACCTGTAAGCCTTACATCAGTTGTGGGCAAAATGCTGGAGTCCATCATTAAGGATGAAATAGCGGAGCACTTAGCAAATGGGGACAGGATAGGACAGAGTCAACATGGATTTACAAAGGGTAAATCGTGCTTGACTAATCTATTGGAATTTTTTGAGGGAGTAACTGGTAGAATAGATGGGGGAGAGCCAGTAGATGTGGTGTACCTGGACTTCCAAAAGGCCTTCGATAAGGTCCCACATAAAAGATTAGCATGGAAAATTGAGGCTCATGGGATAAAGGGGAAAGTTTTGGCGTGGATAGGGAACTGGCTGTCAGATAGAAAACAGAGAGTTGGAATAAACGGCTCATTTTCTGAATGGCAGGCAGTAACAAGTGGGGTACCACAGGGATCTGTCCTGGGCCCCCAGCTGTTCACAATTTACATTAATGACCTGGATCAGGGAGTCGGATGCAGCATTTCCAAATTTGCAGACGACACTAAACTAGGAGGGGGGGTGGGCTCAGAGGAAGAGACCAGGAAGCTCCAGAGCGATTTGGACAGACTGGGCGATTGGGCGGATAAATGGCAGATGCACTATAATGTGGACAAGTGCGAAGTTATCCACCTTGGGTGCAGGAACGGGAGGGCAAATTATTATTTAAATGGCAATAGATTGGGAGAGGGGGAAGTACAGAGAGACCTGGGTGTTCTTGTACACCAGTCACTGAAGGCGAGCATGCAGGTGCAGCAGGCGGTCAAGAAGGCAAACGGTATGCTGGCCTTCATAGCAAAAGGGTTAGAATACAGGAACAGGGATACCTTGCTGCAGCTGTACAGGGCACTGGTGAGACCACACCTCGAGTACTGTGTACAGTTTTGGTCGCCTCATCTGAGGAAGGATGTTCTTGCCATGGAGGGGGTGCAGCGGCGATTCACCAGGCTGATACCAGGAATGGCGGGAATGACCTATGAGGAGAGACTATGTAGTTTAGGGATGTACACACTGGAGTTTAGAAGATTGAGAGGGGACCTCATAGAAGTGTATAAAATTCTGACAGGTCTAGACAGACTGGATGCAGAAGGAATGTTTCCCTTGGCGGGTGAGAACAGAACTAGAGGACATAATTTAAGGATAAGGGCTAAACCATTTAGGACAGAGATGAGGGGGAATTTCTTCACTCAGAGAGTGGTGAACCTGTGGAACTCATTGCCACAGAGGGCAGTGTACGCCAGCTCATTAAATATATTTAAGAGGGAATTAGATATATTTCTACGGGCAAAAGGGGTTAAGGGTTACGGAGAGAAGGCGGGGACGGGATACTGAATTAAAGGATCAGCCATGATCTCATCGAATGGCGGAGCAGGCACGAAGGGCCGAATGGCCTACTCCTGCTCCTATCTTCTATGTATCTATGTATCTATGTATTCAGTTCCTCCCTCTCATTAGACCCTATGTTCCCCGACATCTCTGGGAGGTTATTTGTGTCCTCCATTGTGAAGACAGAACCAAAATATGTATTTAATTGGTTCGCCATTTCTTTGTTCTCCATTATAAATTCCCCTGATTCTGACTGCAAGGGACCTACGCTTGACTTCACCAATCTGTTTCTCTTCACATATCTATAGAAGCTTTTACAGTCAGTTTTTATGTTCCCTGAAAGCTTACTCTCATAATCTATTTCCCCCCTCTTAATTAATCCCTTTATCTTCCTTTGCTGAATTCTAAACTGCACCCAATCCTCAGGTTTACTGCTTTTTCTGGCCAATTTATATGTCCCCTTCTTGGATCTTATGCTATCCCTAATTTCCCTTGTTAGCCACGGTTGAGTCACCTTTTTTGTTTTATTTTTTTGCCAAACAGGGATGAACAAATTCTGTAGTTCATCCATGCGATCTTTAAATGTTTGCCATTGCCTATCCACTGTCAACCCTTTAAGTAACATTTCCCAATCCATCCGACCCAACTCACGCCTCATACCATTGTAGTTTCCTTTATTTAAATGAAGAATTCTATCATATTATGATCGCTCCGCCCCAAGGGGCCTCGCACAACAAGATTGCTAATTAATCCTTTCTCATTACATAATATCCAGTCTATGATGGCCTGATCGCTACTTGGTTCCTCAACATATTGGTCCAGGAAACCATCCCGTATACACTCCAGGAATTCTTCCTCCACAGTATTGTTACTAATTTGGTTAGCCCAATCTATATGTAGATTAAAGTCACCCATGATAACTGCTGTGCCCTTATTGCACGCATCTCTAATTTCCCATTTAATGCCATCCCCAACCTCAGCATTGCTGTTTGTGGGTCTGCATACAACTCCCACTAACGTTTTCTGCCCCTTGGTATTTCTCAGCTCTACCCATACAGATTCCACATCATTAGAGCTAATATCCTTCCTTACTATTGTGTTAATCTCCTCTTTAACCAGCAATGCTACCCCACCTCCTTTTCCTTTTTGCCTGTCTTTCCTGAATATTGAATACCCCTTGATGTTGAGTTCCCAGCCTTGGTCACCCTGGAGCCATGTTTCCGTAATCCCAATCATATCATATCCGTTTATATCTATTTGCACAGGTAATTCATCCACCTTATTACGAATGCTCCTCGCATTAAGACACAAAGCTGTCAGGCTTGTTTTTTTAACACTCTCAGACCTTTTAGAATAATTATTTACTGTGGCCATGTTTGATTTAAACCCTTGATTTCTCTGACTGCCACTTTTGCTTTTCTCCTTCCTGTCTTTTGCTTCTATCCTTGTTTCCCTTTCCTCTGTCTCCCTGCACAGGTTCCCAACCCCCTGCCATTTTAGTTTAAACCCTCCCCAACAGCACTAGCAAACACTCCCCCTAGGACATCGGTTCCGGTCCTGCCCAGGTGCAGACCGTCCAGTTTGTACTGGTCCCACCTCCCCCAGAACCGGTTCCAATGTCCCAGGAATTTGAATCCCTCCCCCTTGCACCATTCCTCTTGCCACGTATTCATCTGAAATATCCTTCTATTTCTACTCTGATTAGCACATGGCACTGGTAGCGATCCTGAGATTGGTACCTTTGAGGTCCTATTTTTTAATTTACCTCCTAACTCCCTATATTCAGCTTTTAGGACCTCATCCCGATTTGTACCTATATCGTTGGTACCTATATGCACCACAACAACTGGCTGTTCACCCTCCCCCTCCAGAATGCTCTGCAGCCGCTCCGAGACATCCTTGACCCTTGCACCAGGGAGGCAACATTCCATCCTGGAGTCTCGTTTGCGGCCGCAGAAACGCCTATCTATTCCCCTTACAATAGAATCCCCTATCACTATAGCTCTCCCACTCTTTTTCCTCCCATCCCGTGCAGCAGAACCACCCACAGTGCCAGGAATTTGGTTGCTGCTGCCTTCCCCCGATAAGCCATCCTCCCCAACAATATCCAAATTGGTATATCTGTTTGAGAGGGGGATGGCCACAGGGGTCCCCTGCACTACCTGATTCGGCCTTAACTGGAGTATTGTGCCCAATTCTGGGCACTGCACTTTATGAAGGATGTGAAGGCCTTAGAGAGGGTGCAGAAAAGATTTACAAGAATGATTCCAGGGATGAGGGACTTAAGTTATGTGGATAGACTGGAGAAACCTTAGAGCAGAGAAGGTTGAGATGAGATTTGATACAGGTGTTCAAAATCATGAGGGTTCTGGACAGAGTAGATAGAGAGAAACTGTTCCCATTGGCGGAAGGGTCGAGAACCAGAGGACACAGATTTAAGGTGATTGGCAGAAGAACCAAAGGCGACATGAGGAAAAACTTTTTTACGCAGCGAGTGGTTAGGATCTGGAATGCACTGCCTGAAAGGGTGGTGGAGGCAGATTCAATCACGGCTTTCAAAAGGGAATTGGATAAGTACCTGAAGTAAAGAAATTTGCAGGGTTACAGGGAAAGGCCGGGGAGTGGGACTAGCTGAAGTGATCTTGCAGAGAGCTGGCACGGGCTCGACGGGCCGAATAACCTCCTTCTGTGCTGTAACCATTCTGTGATTCTATAAAATATTAGAAAGTTTGTTCCACAGAAGCACGGGGTTTATCTGCTTTTATTGATGAATTAAAAAAGTCTCTATTAAAACCTGAGCCAGTGTGTTGTAGACAAAGAGCCTTGTGTCCAATAAGGGGAATAAAAGCCCACAGCCTCCCCTGGCCCCGGGCCCTGAACAAGAGACTGGAGAAACTCGCTGCCCTGCGGATCAGTCAATCAGCCGGCGCTAGTCCCGCCCCTCAGGCTCCCCGAATAGTTGGAGGACCTGCCGCCGGCTCGCTCCTCCAGCCCCGCTCGCTCCCTATTGGTCGGAAGCTCCCGTCAATCAGGCCGTGGGCCCAGGTCACGTGTCCCCGGGGAGATCACGTACTCCGTCCAACGTGACGCCGCTCGGTTCGGGGCCTCCAGGTTTTTCTATTTCTCTTTATTCTCTCCCGATCCACCCCGCCCCCCCCACCCCGCGCGATTCTCCACCCAATCGGAGCGGAGAAAACTCACTTTGCGTCACCGATCGCGACTCTGTAACCGACACCAAGACCTTTTCCCGGAATGCCCCGCGCCGACTCCGTCCAACAGGATCCAAGTGCGCAGGCGCAGCTCCGAGTGGGGGACGGGGATGGTCTCCTCTGGGCATGCGCGGTTATTACACTTGCTGACCGGTAGGGGTCGCTGTGCCGGACTCGGCCCAAACCGCCGATGCCCATGCGCGGACTGTCGGCTGTCAATCAACCATCAGCTGGAAGAGGTCGCTGGTGAGACCAGTGAAGAAAGACTTGCATTTATCACAGAATCACAGAAACCCCACAGTGCAGATAGAGGCCATTTCGGCCCATCGAGCCTGCACCGACACATATCCCACCCGATCCCCGTAACCCCACGTATTTAATCACCCTAACACTAAGGGTCAATTTTATCATAGCCAATCAACCTAACATAGAAAACATAGAAAACATAGAGATAGGAACAGGAGTAGGCCATTCGGCCCTTCGAGCCTGCTCCGCCATTCAATGAGATCATGGCTGATCTTCGTCTGAGATCATAGCTGATCTTACCAGTTCAGTACCCCGTCCCCGCCTTTTCTCCGTAACCCTTAATCCCCTTAGCCTTCAGAAATATATCCAATTCTCTCTTGAAAATATTTATTGAATTAGCCTTCACAGCCCTCTGTGGCAGGGAATTCCACAGGCTCACCACTCTTTGAGTGAAGAAATTCTTCCTCATCTCTGTTTTAAATGATTTGCCCGCTATTTTTAGACTGTGGCCCCTGGTTCTGTGCTCCCCGGCCATTGGAAACATTCTCTCTGAATTCAGCCTGTCCAGGCCTGCCATAATTTTATATGTTTCGATGAGATCCCCTCTCAATCTTCTAAACTCCAGTGAGTACAAGCCCAAACTATTTAATCTCTCTTCGTAGGTCATTCCCGCCATTCCAGGTATCAGCCTGGTGAATCGCCGTTGCACTCTTTCCATGGCAAGAACATCCTTCCGCAGATGGGGCGACCAAAACTGTACACAATACTCCAGATGCGGTCTCACCAGCACCTTGTACAGCTGTAGTAAGGTATCCCTATTCCTATACTCGAACCCCCTTGATATGAAGGCCAACATACCATTTGCCTTCTTAATCGCCTGTTGCACCTGCATGCTCTCCTTCAGTGACTGGTGCACAAGAACACCCAGGTCCCTCTGCACTTCCCCATCTCCCAATCTATTGCCATTTAGATAATAATCTACCCTCCTGTTTTTACCCCCAAAGTGGATAACCTCGCATTTATCCACATTATAGTGCATCTGCCACGTATCCGCCCATTCCCCCAACCTGTCCAAATCGCACTGTAGCCTCCTGACATCCTCATCAGAGCCCACCCCTCCTCCTAGTTTAGTGTCGTCAGCGAATTTGGAAATATTGCATCCAATTCCCTGATCCAGATCATTTATATATATTGTGAACAGCTGGGGTCCCAGGACAGATCCTTGCGGCACCCCGCTGGTCACTGCCTGCCACTCCGAAAACGAGCCGTTTATTCCAACTCTCTGTTTTCTATCCGCCAGCCAGTTCTCTATCCACGTTAATACTTTGCCCCCAATTCCATGAGCCTTAATTTTGCATGATAATCTTTTGTGTGGAACCTTATCGAAGGCTTTCTGGAAGTCAAGGTACACCACATCCACTGGCTCTCCCCCATCTATTTTACCAGTTACTTCCTCAAAAAATTCCAGCAGATTAGTCAAACACGATTTACCCTTTGTAAATCCATGTTGACTCTGTCCGATCCTTTCCCCATTTGTCAAGTGCTCCGCTATTTTATCCTTAATAATGGACTCTAGCATTTTGCCCACAACCGATGTAAGGCTTACTGGTCTATAATTCCCTGCTTTCTCTCTACCCCCCTTTTTAAATATTGGGGTAACATTAGCTACCCTCCAATCCACGGGTACTGTTCCCGAGTCAATGGAGTTCCGGAAGATGATCCTTAGAGCATCTGCTATCTCCAGGGCCACCTCCTTAAGTACCCTAGGATGTAGTTTATCAGGCCCCGGGGATTTGTCGGCCTTCAGTCCCCTCAACTTACCCAACACCATATCCCTAGAGATACTAATTTCTGTCAGCTCCTCCCTCTCATTAGTCCCTATGTTTGCCGATATTCCTGGGAGGTTATTTGTGTCCTCCTTTGTGAATACAGAACCAAAGTATGAGTTTAATTGGTCTGCCATTTCCTTATTCTCCATTATATATTCTCCCGAATCGGACTGCAAGGGACCGACTTGGGATTTTACCAGTCTTTTCCTCCTGATATACCGATAAAAGCTTTTGCAGTCTGTCTTTATGTTTGCTGCAAGTTTACTTTCGTATTCTATTTTCCCCTTCCTGATTAATCCCTTTGTCCTCTTTTGCTGTATCCTGTACTGCCCCCAATCTTCCGGTCTGGTGCTTTTTTTTGCCAGTTGATATGCCCTTTTTTTTTATTTTATGCTGTCCCTAATTTCCCTCGTTATCCACGGTTGAGTCACCTTTTTAGGTTTATTTTTATGCCAAACCGGTATAAACATGTTCTGGAATTCTTCCATTCTATCTTTGAATGCTTGCCATTGTCTATCCACTGTCAATCCCCCCAGAAACACCACCCAATCAATCTTACCCAATTCCCGTCTCATACCCTCGTAATTCCCTTTATTTAAGTTCTGGACCTTAGTCTCTGATTCAATTTCCTCACTCTCCATCTCGACTGAGAGCTCGATCATATTATGATCGCTCTGACCCAAGGGGCCTCGTACAAGAAGATTGTTGATAAGTCCCTTCTCATTGCACAATACCCAGTCTAAAACGGCCTGATCTCGAGTCGGCTCCTCGACATATTGGTCCAGATAACCGTCCCGAAAACATTCCAGGAATTCCTCCTCCTCAGAATTTTTACTAATTTGGGTAGTCCAATCAATATGTAAATTAAAGTCACCCATGATGACAGCTGTGCTCTTATCGCACGCTTCTCTAATTTCCCTTTTTATGCCTTCCCTCACCTCCATATTACTATTTGGAGGCCGATATATCACACCCACTAACGTTTTCCTCCCCTTGCTATTTCTCATTTCTACCCATACAGATTCCGTTTCATCCGAGTTAATATCCTTCCTTTCCATTGCATTAATCCCCTCCTTTACCAGCAATGCTACCCCACCTCCCCTACCTTTTTGCCGATCCTTCCTAAATAACCCGCACATCTTTGGACTGTGGGAGGAAACCGGAGCACCCGGAGGAAACCCACGCAAACACGGGGAGAATGTGCAAACTCCACACATATAGCGCCTTTCACCACCACCGGACGACCCAAAGCGCTTTACAGCCAATGAAGTACTTTTGAAATAACAACAGAAAATGCTGGAAAAACTCAGCAGGTCAGGCAACATCCGTGGAGAGAAATTTGAGTTGCGCGGCAGTCAATGAGCGCACAGCAAGCTCCCACAAACAGCAATGTGATAATGACCAGATAATCTATCTTTTTGTTACATTCATTGAGGGATAAACATTGACCGGGACACTGGGGATAACTCCCCTGCTCTTTCCCACATTACAACAGTGACTACACTTCAAAAGTACTTCATTGGCTGTAAAGCACTTCAAGACTTCTGGTGGTCATGAAAGGCACTATATAAATGCAAGCCTTTCTTTCTCAAAATAGTGCCATGGGATCTTTTACATCCACCTGAGAGAGCAGACAGGGACCTCAGTTTAACGTCTCATCCGAAAGACGCCACCTCCGACAGTGCCATACCCCCTCAGTACTGCACTGGAGTGTCAGCCTAGATTTTTGTGCTCAAGTCTAATGAGTGGGACTTGAACCCACAACCTTATGCCTCAGAGGCGAGAGTGCTACCAACTGAGTCACAGCTGACACTAAAGAACAAGCAGTTCTGACGAAAGGTCATCGACCTGAAACGTTAACTCTGTTTCTGTCTCCACAGATGCGGCCTGACCTGCTGAGTATTTCCAGCATTTTCTGTTTTTATTAAAGAAACGAGGGAGTGATTGCTGACAGGAAGAATGTTGGGTCGTCCTGCGCATGTGCACCTCCCTGGCGGCTGAGGCGAAACAAAGACTCGCCCCCACCTGAGCCGCACACACATACCAGATGTTGCGGCTCCGTATGCGCGTCCGATGTTCCAACCGCGGGGTTTTGTGCGCTGAGCATGCGCATTGCGGACCGATCGGGACGGGCGATTGTGGAGCAGGAGGGAGAGCGCGGGGGCCATGAGCACATGCGCGGGACTCAGAGTCAACAGAGCGCTTTCTGGAACGCGGTGGCTTGTGGGTTATACAGCCGCCATTACTGTTCATCCTTTCAACCAACCTGTGCAGCAGCTGGGGCCTGAAAATCAGCTTCACTGCCCCTAGGTTCGGAAAGGGGAAAATTAAACAACAGTTTGCCTCTGATCCTTTTCTGATCTCAATTTACAGGGTTTCAGAAGTGCATCAGTTATAGGCAGGAAGCTCTGACCAAACATCACGTCAAGATCTGACAGAGTCGCTCGATTCATCAGGACCTGAATATCATCGGCCTTTGCACATGGAAGGAGAAAGCAGCAATCGCAGCGATGATAAACCGCACACGTGTTCGGTGTGTGGACGTGGATTCAGCCGATCGCCTGACCTGGCGAGACACGTGCACCGTCACACCGGGGAGAAACAGGGTAAAGGTGGGGACAGCGGGAAGGGATTCAGTTCCCCGTCTGCATTGGAAGTTCAACGGCGCAGTTGCACCAGGGACAGTCCATTCACCTGCTCCGTGTGTGGAAAGGGATTTGTTTGTTCATCCCACCTGCAAACACACCAGCGAGCTCACACTGTGGAGAGACCATTTCAATGTTCTGACTGTGGGAAGAGCTTTAAAAGCCCCCAGGATCTGAAAGGACACCAGCGAGCTCACACTGATGAGAGACCATTTAACTGTTCTGACTGTGGGAAGAGCTTTAAAATCCCCCAGGTGCTCAAGCGACACCAGCGAGTTCACACTGGAGAGAGGCCGTTCACCTGCTTCGTGTGTGGGAAGGGATTCACTCAGTCATCCAACCTGCAGAGACACCAGCGCCTCCACACTGGGGAGACGATATTCATCTGCTCCGTGTGTGGGAAGGGATTTACTGAATCATCCACCCTGCAGACACACCAGCGAGTTCACACTGATGAGAGACCCTTTAAATGTTCTGACTGTGGGAAGAGCTTTAAAAGCTCCGGGGAGCTGAAGCGACACCAACACCTACACACTGGAGAGAGACCGTTCACCTGCTCTGTGTGTGGGAAGGGATTCGCTCGGGCCTCCAACCTGCTGGCACATCAGCGAGTTCATACTGGAGAGAACCCCTTCAAATGTTCTGACTGTGGGAAGAGATTTAAAAGCTCCGGGGAGCTGAAGAGACATCGGCTCCTCCACACTGGTGAGAGGCCGTTCACCTGCTCCGTGTGTGGGAAGGGATTCACTGAGTCATCCACCCTCCTGTCACACCAGCTTGTTCACACTGAAGAGAGACCCTTTAAATGTTCTGACTGTGGGAAGAGCTTTAAAAGCTCGAAGAGCCTTAAGAGACACCAGCGTCTTCACACTGATCATAGAATCCAACAGCACAGAAGGAGGTGATTCGGCCCATCGTGTCTGTGCCGGCTCTTTGAAAGAGCTGACCAATTTAGTCCCAAACCCCAGCTTTATCCCAGGAACTCTGCAAACTAGTCCTCTTCAAGTACATGTCCAATTACCGTTTGAAAGTTCCTGTGGAACCTGATTCCAGCATCCTTTCAGATGGTGCGTTCCAGATCTTAACAACCCTCTGTGTGAAAACAATTCTCCTCATTCCCCTCTAGTTCTTTGAGCAACTATTTTAAATCTGTGACCTTTGGTTACCGACCCACTTGCCAGAGTGAACAGTTTCTCCCTACTTGCTCGATCAAAACCCCTCATCATTTTGAATTCCTCTATTAGATCTCCTCTTAACCTTCTCTGCTCTAAGGGGAACAATCCCAGCTTCTCCAATCTCTCCACATAACTGAAGTCCCTCATCCCTGGTACCATCCTGGTCAACCTCCTCTGTACCCACTCCAAGGCCTTGACATCCTTCCTAAAGTATGGTGCCCAGAACTGTACACAAGACTCCAGCTGAGGCCAAAACCCTGCAGCTGTACAAAACCCTGGTTAGACCACACCTGGAGTACTGTGAGCAGTTCTGGGCACCACACCTTAGGAAGGATATATTGGCCTTGGAGGGAGTGCAGCGTAGGTTTACCAGAATGATACCCGGACTTCAAGGGTTAAGTTACGAGGAGAGATTACACAAATTAGGGTTGTATTCCCTGGAATTTAGAAGGTTAAGGTGTGATCTGATCGAAGTTTTCAGGATATTAAGGGGAACAGATAGGGTAGATAGAGAGAAACTATTTCCGCTGGTTGGGGATTCTAGGACTGGGGACATAGTCTAAAAATTAGAGCCAGACCTTTCAGGAGTGAAATTAGGAAACACTTCTACACACAAAGGGTGGTAGAAGTTTGGAACTCTCTTCCGCAAACGGCAATTGATGCGAGATCAATTGTTAATTTTAAATCTGAGATTGATAGGTTTTTGTTACCCAAAGGTATTAAGGGATATGGGCCAAAGGCGGGTGTATGGAGTTAGATCACAGATCAGCCATGATCTCATTGAATGGCGGAACAGGCTCGAGGGGCTGAATGGCCTCCTCCTGTCCTATGTTCCTAACTAGTGATTTGTAAAGGTTTAGTGTAACTTCCTTGTTTTTGTATTCAATGGCCCTATTTACAAAGCCAAGTATCCCATACGCTTTCTGAACCGCCTCACCAACTTGTGTGGCACTTCCAAAGATTTGTGAATATGGACCCCCAGGTCCCTCTGCTCTTGCACCCCCTCAAAATAGTCCCATTTAGATTATACGGCCTCTCCCTGTTGTTTCTCCCAAAGTGCATCACTTCACACTTATCCTCATTTAATTTCATCTGCCTTGTGTCTGCTCATTTCACAGTCTGTCTCTGTCCGTCCGAAGTCTGCTACTACTATGCTCACTATTTACTACATTGCCAAGTTTTGTATCATTTGTAAACTTCAATCTTGTACACCTATACCCAAGTCCAGGTCAGTTATATATAACAAGAAAAGCAATGGTCCTAATACCAACCCCTGGGGGAACCCACTGCATACTTCCCTCCAGTCAGAAAAACATCCCTCAGCACTGCTCACTGCCTCCACTCCCTTAGCCAATTATATACCCAAATTACCATCAGCCATTTAATTCCCTGCGCTTCTATTATCCGAGTAAGTCTCTTATGTGGTACTTTATCAAATGCCTTTTGAAAGTCCACATATACAACATCTGCTGCACTACCTTCATCAACCCTCTGTTACTTCATCAAAGAACTCAATGTGTTTAGTCAGACACGATTTACCTTTAACAAATCCATACTGGCTGCCTCTTATTAACCCATGCTTCTCCAAGTGAGAATTAATTTTGTTCTTGACAATGGTCTCCAGTCGTTCACCCACCACTGACATTAGACTGATTGACCTGTACATAAGAACATAAGAAATAGGAGCAGGAGTAGGCCAATCGGCCCCTCGAGCCTGCTCCACCATTCAATAAGATCATGGCTGATCTGATCCTAACCTCAAATCTTCTATCACTCTGCATCCACCCGAACCCATGTGATCTCCTGGGAGAGGCGAAAAACCAGATAAAGACCCAATGGCCAATTTGGGAGAAAAAAATCTGGGAAATTCCTCTCCGACCCATCTAGGCGATCGAAATTCTTCCAGGAGATCACTCTGTCCCTATATTTTCTACAGTACTTACCTTCTGTAAAAGGCGATCTCCACCCCAGCCAGGAACAGGAATAAAACCATCTCCTGAAATCTAACACAGAATTAGAACACAGTAGGAGCAGAACAAAGCTACACGGCCCCTGGGCCCACTCCACTACCCACAGGGCCATGACCATTCCAAACCTAGACTCATGTCCAATTTCCTGCCCGCTCCCCGTAACCCTTAATTCCCTTTACTTCTAGGAAACTATCTATTTCTGTTTTAAATTTATTTAATGATGTAGCTTCCACAGCTTTCTGGGGCAGCAAATTCCACAAACCTACCACCCTCTGAGTGAAGAAGTTTCTCCTCATCTCAGTTTTGAATGAGCAGCCCCTTATTTTAACCGCCTGCTCCCTCTCCCCTTTTTTAAACAGGGGTGTAACATTTGCAATCCTCCAGTCTTGTGGCACCACTCCCATATATCTGAGGGAGATTGAAAGATTGTGGTCAGAGCTTCTGCTGTCTCCACCCTAGCTTCCCTCAGCAATCTAGGATGCATCGCATCGGGACAGGGTGACTTGTTAACTTTAAGTGGTGACAACCTATTTAGCACCTCCTTTCTATCCATTTTTATCCAATTTCTCTACTCCCCCTCCTCTACTGTGACATTAACCATCCTGTTCTTTTGTGAGGACAGATGCTAAGTACTCATTCAGTACCTCAGCCACGCCCTCTGCCTCCGTATAATGAGCTCCTATTTCGTCCCTAATCGGCCCCACCATTCCTTTAACTACCCTTTTACTTTTCATATGTTTATAAAAGATTTTTGGGTTCTCTTTTACGTTACCCACTAATCTTTTCTTGTACTCTCTCCCTTGTGTCAGCTGTGGCTCAGTGGGTAGCACACTCGTCTCTGAGTCAGAAGGTTGTGGGTTCTAGTCCCACTCCAGGGACTTAAGCACATAAAGCTAAGCTGACACTCCAGTGCAGTGTTGAGGGAGTGCTGCAATGTTGGAGGTGCCATCTTTCTGATGAGACTTTAAACTGAGGCCCCGTCTGCTCTCTCAGGTGGATGTAAAAGATCCCATGGATCATTTTGAAGAAGAGTAGGGGAGTTATCCCCGGTGTCCTGGCCAACCAACATAACAAAAACAGATAATCTGGTTATTATCACATTGCTGTTTGTGGGAGCTTGCTGAGCACAAATTGGCTGCCGTGTTTCCCACATTACAACAGTGACTCCACTTCAAAACTACTTCATTGGCTGTAAAGAGCTTTGAGATGTCTGGTGGTCGTGAAAGGTGCTATAACATAGAAACATAGAAGATAGGAGCAGGAGTAGGCCATTCGGCCCTTCGAGCCTGCTCCGCCATTCAATGTGATCATGGCTGATCATCCAAATTCAGTACCCTGTACCTGCCTTCTCCCCATATCCCTTGATCCCTTTAGCCTCAAGAAATATATCCAACTCTTTCTTGAATATATTTAATGAACTAGCCTCCACCACCCTCTGTGGCAGAGAATTCCACAGGTTCACCACTCTCTGGGTGAAGAAATTCCTCCTCATTTCAGTCCTAAATGGCTTACCCCTTATCCTTAGACTATGACCCCTGGTTCTGGACTCCCCGGCCATCAGAAACATCCTTCCTGCATCTAGTCTGTCCAGACCTGACAGAATTTTATAGGTTTCGATGACATCCCCTCTCAATCTTCTAAACTCCAGTGAGTATAAGCCCAATCGACACAATCTCTCCTCATACGTCATTCCTGCCATCCCAGGTATCAGCCTGGTGAATCTTCGCTGCACTCCCTCCATGGCAAGAACGTGACCAAAACTGCACACAATACTCAAGGTGCGGTCTCACCAAGGCCCTGTACAACTGCAGCAAGACATCCTTGTTCCTGTACTCGAACCCTCTCGCTACGAAGGCCAACATACCATTTGCCTTCTTAACCGCCTGCTGCACCTGCATGCTTACCTTCAGCGACTGGTGCACAAGGACACCCAGGTCTCTTTGCACTTCCCCTTCTCCCAATCTATTGCCATTCAAATAATAATCTGCCTTCCTGTTTTTGCCACCAAAGTGGATAACCTCACATTTATCCACATTATAGTGCATTTGCCATGTTTCTGCCCAATCACCCAACCTGTCCAAATCGTACTGGAGTTTCCCGACATCCTCCTCGCAGCTTACCTTCCCGCCCAGCTGTGTCGTCTGCAAATTTGGAGATATTACATCCAATTCCCTCGTCCAGATCATTAATATATATTGTGAACAGCTGGGGTCCTAGGACCGATCCTTGCAGTACCCCACTAGTCACTGCCTGCCACTCGGAAAATGACCCGTTTATTCCAACTCTTTGCTTTCTGTCCCCCAACCAGTTCTCTATCCAAGTCAATACCTTGCCCCCAATCCCATGTGCCTTAATTTTGCACGCTAATCTCTTATGCGGGACCTTATCGAAAGCCTTCTGAAAGTCCAAATACACCACATCCACTGGTTCTCCCTTATCTATTTTACCAGTTACATCCTCAAAAAATTCCAGATTAGTCAAGCATGATTTACCTTTTGTAAATCCATGTTGACTTTGTCCGATCCTGTCACTGCTTTCCAAGTGCTCTGCTATTACATCTTATATAAATGCAAGTCTTGCTTTCATATATCCTTCTTGAGTTTCCCCGCACTCTCTGTATTCTCCTGGTTTTTGACTGTATTCTGTACCTGACATTTGTCGTAAACCTCCTTTTTCTGTTTTATTCTAACCTTGACATCCTTTGTCATCCAGGGAGCTCAAGCTTTGGACGCCCCATCTTTCCTCCTTATGGGAATATGCTTGGTTTGTACCCGGTGTCAAATTTTATTTTATAACGTTCCCGTGAAGCGCGTTGGGACATTTTACGACATTAAAGACGTTATATAAATACAAATCGTTGTTATTGTCTGAAACTAACAAATTCCACAGAGGAAAAATAACAGTATGTTTACTCCCAAATATTAAATATTTTGTTCCACGGGGTTTATCTGCTTTTATTGATGAATTTAAAAAGTCTCCATTAAAACCTGAGCCAGTGTGTTGTGAGACAAAGAGCCTTGTGTCCAATAAGGGGAATAAAGGTCCACAGCCTCCCCTGGCCCCGGGCCCTGAACAACGGACTGGAGAAACTCGCTGGCCTGCGGATCAGACAATCAGCCGGCGCTAGTCCCGCCCCTCGGGCTCCCCGATTGGTTGGAGGACCCGCCGCCGGCTCGCTCCTCCAGCCCCACCCTCTCCCTATTGGTCGGAAGCTCCCGTCAATCAGGCTGCGGGTCCGGGTCACGTGACCCCGATGAGATCACGTGTATCGTCAAACTGACGCCGCTCGGTCCGGGGCCTCGCGGACTCTCAGGTTTTTCTATTTCTCTTTATTCTCTCCCGTCCACCCCGCGCGATTCTCCACCCAATCGGAGCGGAGAAAACTCACTTTGCGTCACCGATCGCGCGACTCTGGAACCGACACCGAGGCCTTTCCTGGAATGCCCCGCGCCAACTCCGTCCGACACGATCCGAGTGCGCATGCTCAGCTCACCTTCAGTTGTTCCGGTTTAAAGATCAAGCCCCGCCCTTCACACACTCCGATTGGTTGGAGGGTCCGCCGCCCGCTCGGTCCTCCAGTCCCGCCCCACTCTTCCTATTAGTCTGGAGCTCCCGTCAATCACCCAGGCAGTGTGAGCTGAGCATGCGCGGACCTTGTCAGCAGCCGTTGACACATCAGGTGAGAGAGCTCAGGGAGCGGGTTCATTGAACCCCGGGGGGACGCGGGCCGCTCACACCCCGAGCTCAGGGAGCGGGTTCGTGAACCCCGGGGGGACGCGGGCCGCTCACACCCCGAGCTCAGGGAGCGGGTTCATGAACCCCGGGGGGACGCGGGCCGCTCACACCCCGAGCGGGTTCATGAACCCCGGGGGGACGCGGGCCGCTCACACCCCGAGCTCAGGGAGCGGGTTCATGAACCCCGGGGGGACGCGGGCCGCTCACACCCCGAGCTCAGGGAGCGGGTTCATGAACCCCGGGGGTACGCGGGCCGCTCACACCCCGAGCTCAGGGAGCGGGTTCATGAACCCCGGGGGGACGCGGGCTGCTCACACCCCGAGTGCGGCCCCAGGCCCCATTATTAAAACACTCAACATTATCCGCTTCACAAACACCCGGGGTGGGCCTCAGGCCCCGAACAAGAGCCTCCGGGCCGGGCGTTTGCCCCGAGCGGGGCGGCAGCTGCGGGGCTTTCTCCCGGTGACAGACCCGGGTTAACGGTCGCCATCTTGAGAGGCTCAGGGGGCAGCAGGGCGCATGCGCGGCCCCCTTGGCCAGGAACCAGGAGGAGAGAATCTTGTCAATTTTTATCCTGGACTCACATTGATGGCTTTTGTAAACTCCTTTTACAGGCTGTGAGAAGGGCAGCATTTACACACCGCAAACTCAAACCAACAACAACAAATTACCTTTATATAGCACCTTTAAAATATCACAGTATTGCAGTCAGACATTAATTGACACATGTACTTTGTTTGTGGTCCAGTGCACTGACAGAAAGTTCCTTCACAACTGTAACAATTTTATTACAGTTGCTGTGAAGGCTGCGCTCACTCTGCTCGTACACCTGGTCTCCAAAGGAGGGAAAACAGGACTAATGCTGCCGCGTTCAGCTTTTCTTGATCAGAAAATATTAACTGTTTAGCCTCGCCAGGAAATGCACAAAAGAGGCAGTAGTGCTCATTGGCTGTCCAGCAAAGACCTATTTAGAGTCATAACGGCACAGAAGGAGGCCATTTGGCCCATCCAGTCCATGCCAGCTCTCTGTAGAGCAGTCCAGTCAGTCCCATTCCCCCGCTCTAACCCTGTAGCCTTGCAAGTTTATTTCCTTCAAGTGCCTATCCAGTCTCCCCTTGAAAACATTGAGTGTCTCCGCTTCCACCACGTCCGTCGGCAGCGAATTCCAGGTCCTCGCCAGTCGCTGTGTAAAAAAGTTTTTCCTCACGTACCCCCTGTATCTCTTGCCCAAAACCTTAAATCTGTGTTCCCTGGTCCTTGTACCATCAAGTAGTGGGAACAGCTTTTCTCCATCTAGCCTATCCAAACCTGTCATAATCTTGTACACCTCTATCAAATCACCCCTCAACCTCCTTTGCTCTAATGAAAACAAATCCAGCTTCTCCAACCTGTCCTTGTAGCTAAGATCCCCCATCCTCAGAATCATTCTGGTAAATCTCCTCTGCACCCTCTCAAGGGCCTTAACATCCTTCCTAAAGTGTGGTGACCAGAACTGGACGCAATACTCCAGTTGTGGCCTAACCAGCGCTTTATAAAGATTCAGCATAACTTCTCTACTTTTATACTCAATACCTCTAATTATGAAGCCCAAGATCCCATATGCTTTGTTACCCACTTTCTCAATATGTCCTGCCACCTTCAGGGACCTATGCACATTACCTCCCAGCCTCCTCTGTCCCTACACACTCTTTAAAACTGCCATTCAGTGTATATTGCCTCTCCCTGTTCCTTCTGCCAAAATGCATCACCTCACACTTCTCTGTATTAAACTCCATCTGCCACTTGTCTGCCCATTCTGCTAGCCTTTCTATGTCCTGTTGCAGTCGATTGGTATCATCCTCACTGTTTGCCACACCCCAAGTTTGGTGTCATCGGCAAATTTAGAAATTCTACTCTGTATTCCAATATCCAGGTCATTTATATATATCAAAAAAAGCAGTGGCCCCAGCTCTGACCCTTGGGGATCACCACTGTCTACCATCCTCCAGTCTGAAAAACAGCCATTTACCACAACTCGCTGTTTTCTGTCCTTAAGCCAATTCCGTATCCAAGCTGTCACTGACCCACTTATTCCATGAGCCTCAATTTTGTTAACCAGCCTTCTATGTGGTACTTTCAGACACCTTCTGAAAATCCATATAGACAACATCCATTGCATTCCCTTTATCAATCCTCTCTGTTACTTCATCAAAAAATTCAATTAGATTAGTCAAACACGACCTTCCTTTTACAAACCTGTATTCTAGTCTTGCCCCGCGCATCTAAGCATATGTCACCTTCTTTGTCTCTAATAGGCCCCACCCAGACTCTTACTACTCGCTTACTGTTTACATGCCAGTAGAAGATTTTTGGGTTCCCTTTTATGTTAACCGCCATTCTACTCTCATGTTCTCTTTGCAAATGTGATTTTCATCTTCACATCCCCTCTCAACTTATTGTATTTAATTTAAGCTCTTTCACCCAGAGAGTGGTGAGAATGTGGAACTTGCTGCCACAGGGAGTAGTTGAGGCGAACAGCATGGATGCATTTAAGGGGAAGCTGGATAAACACATGGGAGAAAGGAATAGAAGGAGATGCTGATAGGGTGAGATGAAGAGAGATGGGAGGAGGCTCGTGTGGAGCATAAACACCACATGGACCAGTTGGGCCGAATGGCCTGTTTCTGTGCTGTACATTCTATGTAATAAGCGAGGAAAGAATGTTCCATAGAAACTAGAATTATCTGTTCTGCAGTTTTATCCTGAACTTAGTGATGTCTTTTGTAAACTGCTTTTTACAGGGAATATCATCGGCCTTTGAATGTGGAAGGAGAAATGTTTGTTCTGTTTGTGGGAAAAGATTTCAAATATCAGTGTGACTGGAAAAGCACCGAGATACACACACCTGAGTGAGAGTGTTCCAGTGCACTGACTGTGGAAAGAGCTTTAACCAGTTACACAGCCTGAAAAAACATCGCACCGTTCACAGCGGGTAGAAACCGTACACCTGTTCTGTGTGTGTATGAGGCTTCAACTGATCATCCAACCTGGAGAGACACAAGGACACCCACATCATGGAGAAACCTTGGAAATGTGGGGACTGTGGGAAGGGATTCAATTACCCCTCCCAGCTGGAAACTCATCGACGCAGTCACACAGGGGAGAGGCCGTTCACCTGCTCCACGTGTGGGAAGGGATTCACTCAGTCATCTAGTCTGCTGACACACCAAAGTACTCACACTGGGGAGAGGACGTTCACTTGCTCCGTGTGTGGGAAAGGATTAAATTTTTTGTCCCACCTACTGAGACACCAGCGAGTTCACACTGATCAGAGGCCTTTTAACTGTTCTGATTGTGGGAACTGCTTTAAAAGCTCCGAGGACCTGGTTAAACACCAGTTCGTTCACACTGAGAGACGGTTTGGTTGCTCTCACTGCGGGAAGGTGTTCAGACAATCACACAACCTCATTGAACACCAATGCAGTCACACCGGGGAGAGGCCGTTCACCTGCACCGTCTGTGGGAAGGGATTCACTCGGTCATCCACCCTTCTGACACACCAGCGAGTTCACACTGGGGAGAGGCCGTTCACCTGCACCGTCTGTGGGAAGGGATTCACTTCTTTAACCACCCTCACTGCACATCAAATTGTTCATACTGATGAGAGACCTTTTAAATGTTCTGAATGTGAGAAGATCTTTAAAACCACAAGACATCTACTGAGACACCAGCGAGTTCACAGTGGTGAGAGACCGTTCACATGTTCTGTGTGTGGGAAGGGATTCACTCAGTCATCCAGCCTTCTGACACACCGACGCACTCACACTGGGGAGAGGCCGTTCACCTGCTCCATGTGTGGGAAGGGATTCACTTATTCATCCCACCTCACTGAACACCAACTTGTTCACACTGATAACAGACCTTTTAAATGTTCTGACTGTGAGAAGAGCTTTAAAAGCACAAAGGACTTGCTGACACATCGACGCACTCACACCGGGCACAGGCCG
Source organism: Somniosus microcephalus (assembly GCF_052327205.1). Classification (NCBI taxonomy): domain Eukaryota; kingdom Metazoa; phylum Chordata; class Chondrichthyes; order Squaliformes; family Somniosidae; genus Somniosus; species Somniosus microcephalus. The sequence goes on from NC_140990.1 coordinate 78,227,868, forward strand.
TTCACCTGCTCTGAGTGTGGAAAGGGATTCACAAAATCATCCCACCTGCTGACACACCAGCGTGTTCACACTGGCGAGAGGCCGTTCAGTTGCTCTCATTGTGGGAAGAAGTTCAGGCACTCATCCAACCTCATTGAACACAAGCGAGTTCACACTGGGGAGAGGCCATTCACCTGCCCCATGTGTGGGAAGGGATTCACTCAGTCATCCCACCTGGTGACACACCAGCGAGTTCACAAGTGACTGCAGGGGTTGGATTCTGCTGTTATTGCTGCTGTTAATCACATCCAGGACTGAACCATGTTCATTCTGACAGTTGGGGTTTCTTTCTGGTGATATTAATCACCCTATAACTGGGCTGGAGTTTAATATTCTGGATATATAGCTGATTGTGTTCTCGGGGCTGCAGTGTCCCTTTAAGAACCGCTGTCTGTGATCTTTTCCCTTAATTCAGGAATTCCCATCAGAAATTAGTTCACAATAAAATTATGAACTTTTACTTCAATCCTAAATTAATCGTTGGTACAAAATTTACAATTTATTGTCTGAAAGGTTCCACCGATTAACAGCTCCAATTAGAAAGTGCTGATTAATCCTCGCTGACAATTCTTACTGACTTGCACATTACACACAGTGGCACCTCCATTATCAACCAGAAAGAAGGGGAATGGGAATTGGTGGAGAATCGAGAGTCCCCAAAGGTTGCCCCTCCCGTCTGGTACAGCAATCCCCTCGGCACAGGAATGGAAACTTGTCCAATCCAAGTAACAGCTGAGATTAATCTTTCTGGGCCAGTGGGGTTGGTTTATATCAGACAGGAGGAGATTGATGTCAGTGACTGGGGTTTATATCAGACAGGAGGAGATTGGTGTCAGTGACTGGGGTTTATATCAGACAGGAGGAGATTGGTGTCAGTGACTGTGGAGCTGGTTTATATCAGACAGGAGGAGATTGGTGTCAGTGACTGTGGGGTTGGTTTATATCAGACAGGAGGAGATTGGTGTCAGTGACTGTGGGGCTGGTTTATATCAGACAGGAGGAGATTGGTGTCAGCGACTGTGGGGTTGGTTTATATCAAACAGCAGGAGATTGGTGTCAGTGACTGTGGGGTTGGTTTATATCAGGAGGAGGTTGGTGTCAGTGACTGGGTTTGGTTCATATCAGACAGGAGGAGATTGGTGTCAGTGACTGGGGTTTATATCAGACAGGAGGAGATTGGTGTCAGTGACTGTGGGGTTGGTTGATATCAGACAGGAGGATATTGGTGTCACTGACTGTGGGGTTGGTTTATATCAGACTGGAGGAGATTGGTGTCAGTGACTGGAGCTGGTTTATATCGGACAGGAGGAGATTGGTGTCAGTGACTGTGGGGTTGGTTTATATCAAACAGCAGGAGATTGGTGTCAGTGACTGGGATTGGTTTATATCAGACAGGAGGAGATTGGTGTCAGTTACTGTGAGGTTGGTTTATATCAGACAGGAGGAGATTGGTGACAGTGACTGTGGGGTTGGTTTATATCAGACAGGAGGAGATTGGTGTCAGTGACTGTGGGGTTGGTTTATATCAGACAGGAGGAGATTGGTGTCAGTGACTGTGGGGTTGGTTTATATCAGACAGGAGGAGATTGGTGTCAGTGACTGTGGGGTTGGTTTATATCAGACAGGAGGAGATTGATGTCAGTGACAGTGGGGTTGGTTTATATCAGACAGAATATACTAGTCAGAGTTGGAGATATATATTATATAATGTGTCAAAGAGTTGATTAACAGAGTGGGGAATCATCTCCTTTGATTTCTATTTCTGACTCCAGGAACAGAAAAAGGTCATTACAGCACGACATAAACAGACTCTTCAGGTGTGAGACATCAGACTTCAGAACAACACGTCTGCCAGCTCTGGCCACAAACCTCAGTACAGTCAACCTTTCAGCAGCTGCAGCCCTGATTAAATAACTAGTAGTTTAACATGTCTAGTAGAGCTTTTGTATTTATATTCAAAATCGAAGAAAATCTGCTATTACTGCTCATCAATATCCAAACAATGGGATTTGACACCTTTAAATTCCAAGATATTTCACTTTTTTCAGGGTAGGTTCCCTCCAAGGAGGACACTCGCCCTCTTTACCTGGTTCCCCTCCAAGGAGGACACTCGCCCTCTTTACCTGGTTCCCCTCCAAGGAGGACACTCGCCCTCTTTACCTGGTTCCCCTCCAAGGAGGACACTCGCCCTCTTTACCTGGTTCCCCTCCAAGGAGGATACTCGCCCTCTTTACCTGGTTCCCCTCCAAGGAGGACATTCGCCCTCTTTACCTGGTTCCCCTCCAAGGAGGACACTTGCCCTCTTTACCTGGTTCCTCTCCAAGGAGGACACTCGCCCTCTTTACCTGGTTCCCCTCCAAGGAGGACACTTGCCCTCTTTACCTGGTTCCTCTCCAAGGAGGACACTCTCCCAATTTACCTGGTTCCTGTCCAAGGAGGACACTCGCCCTCTTTACCTTGTTCCCCTCCAAGGAGGACACTCGCCCTCTATACCTGGTTCCCCTCCAAGGAGGACACTCGCCCTCTTTACCTGGTTCCCCTCCAAGGAGGACACTTGCCCTCTTTACCTGGTTTCCCTCCAAGGAGGACACTCACCCTCTACCTGTTTTCCCTCCAAGGAGGACACTCGCCCTCTGTACCTGGTTCCTCTCCAAGGAGGACACTCGCCCTCTTTACCTCATTCCCCTCCAAGGAAGACACTCGCCCTCTTTACTTCCTTTTTGCCTGGTTCCCCTCCAAGGAGGGCAGTCGCCCTCTTTACCTGGTTCCTCTCCCAGGAGGACACTCGTCCTCTTTGCCTGGTTCCCCTCCAAGGACGACACACGCCTCAGTCCGTCTCCACCACTCGCACTGCACATGCTCAGAGCACAGTCCAGTGATGAGCCAGCGCACGAGGATCGGGTTGTCATTGATAGGGCCCATTCTGCCGCATCGCAAATTCCGGCTAAAGAATTGAAACCCTGAATTGGTGAAGAGAAAATCCATTTTTTTTCGTCCGATTGATTGGGCCATTTTTCACCACCTGTAGGAGTGACTCTAAGTTGCCCCAGTGACACCAGACGGGAGCAAAAACCATTAAGGCAAGTGCCCCAGTGCCCCGCAGATATTAAACAAACAATAACCGGTTACTTGGGTTTATAAACAGAGGAATAGAATATAAAAACAAAGAGATGATGCTGGAACTTCATAAATCACAGGTTAGGCCTCAGCTGGAGTGTTGTGGACAATTCTGGGCCCCACACTTGAGGAAAGGTGTAAAGGCCTTAGAAAGGGCCCAGAGGAGGTTTGCCAGGATGTTACCCGGGATGAGGGACTTCAGTTATGAGGAGAGGTTGGAAAAGTTCGGACTGTCCTCCTTGGAACAGAGAAGGTTCAGAGGTGACTTAATAGAGGTTTTCAAGATGGTGAGAGATTTTGATAGAATAAATAGGGAAAGAAACATTCCCTCTGGTGAGTGGGTCAATAACTAGAGGTCAAAGATTCAAAAATATTGTCAATAGATCTAGAGGGGAGATGAGGAGAAATGTTTCCACTCAGAGAGTTGTGGGGATCGGGAACGCTCGACCTGAAAAGATGGTGGAAGCTGATTCTGTTAATAATTGTAAAGCAGAGTTGGACGGGAACTGGAGCAACTGACAGGGTTACGGACAAAAAGTGAGGATGTGGGACTAAACACGACGACTCTTTCAAAGAGCCGGCACAGGCACGACGGGCCGAATGGCCTCCTTCTGTGCTGCAAGTTTCTATGAATCTATTCTATGAATAATAACTGTTACAATACAGCGAAACTCACAAATAATAATTCAATCATAATGTGATTGTGAGGATCGATTATCGCCTCTTTAACCTGAGGTACCCACCGGTCGAGGAAGGTATCAAGTGAACCGGTGGACACCGCCTGCTCCCTCTCCAGGGCCACCCGGGCAGGGACAAGACCACAGGAGAGAGGCAGGCAGCCAGAGTGACCCCCCCATGGGCCCCGCCCATCCTGGGCCTACAAATTGCTGTTTTCACCAGGTCCAGGAGAAGATCCTCTAACTTACCCACCTCCCTCCGCACCGGGCGGGCAAAGATTAGGAGCGTGGGGCTAAAGTGTAACCAAGAGTTGAGGAGCAGCCCCTTCAGGTAACTATACAGGGGCTGCAACCTCTCACACTGAATATATACACAGCCCGTGGACTCCTCTAGGCCGCAAACATCACATCTGACCTTGGACTCCGGAAAGGAGCTTAAAAACTGTTGCACACGACAGCTCCTTGTAACAGTCTCCACCCCAGATCCCCAATGGTGCAGGGAAGGACTCCCGCATAGAGAGCCCTCCATTGGGGAACCTCGCCTCCGCCAGATGGCAAGATGACCCGCCAGGCCGGTTGAGATTTTCTTTTAGATTCTTTCCTGGGATGTGGGCATTACTGGCAAGGCCAGCATTTATTGCCCATCGCTAATTGCCCTTGAGAAGGTGGTGGTGAGCCACCTTCTTGAACCACTGCAGTCCGTGTGGTGAAAGTGCTGCCATAGTGCTGTTAGGGAGGGAGTTCCAGGATTTTGACCAAGCGACGATGAAGGAATGGTGAAATATTTCCAACTCAGGATGGTGTGTGACTTGGAGGGGAACCTGGAGGTGGTGGCGTTCCCATGTGCCTGCTACCTTTGTCCTTCAGGTGGTAGAGGTCGCAGGTTTTGGAAGTGCTGCCGAAGCCTTGGCGAGTTGCTGCAGTGCATCTTGTAGAGGGTACACACTGCAGCCATGGTACGCCGGTGGTGGAGGGAGTGAATGTTTAAGGTGGTGGATGGGGTGCCAATCAAGCGGGCTGCTTTGTCCTGGATGGTGTCATTTCTTGAGTGTTGTTGGAGCAGCACTCATCCAGGCAAGTGGAGAGTATTCCAACACACTCCTTACTTGTGCCTTGTAGATGGTGGAAAGGCTTTGGGGAGTCAGGAGGTGAGACACTCGTCACAGAATATCCAGCCTTGGGCCAGCTCTTGTAGCCACAGTATTTATGTGGCTGGTCCAGTTAAGTTTCTGGTCAATGGTGACCCCCCAGGATGTTGATAGTGGGGGATTCAGCGATAGTAGTGCCGTTGAATGTCAAGGGGCAGTGGTTGGACTCTCGCTTGTTGGAGATAGTCATTGCCTGGCACTTGTGCAGCGCGAATGTTACTTACCACTTAGCAGGCCAAGCCTGAACATCGTCCAGCTCTTGCTGCATGTGGGCATGGACTGCTTCATTATCTGAGGAGTTGCGAATGGAACTGAACACTGTGCAGTCATCAGCGAACATCCTCACTTCTGACCTTATGATGGAGGGAAGATCATTGATGAAGTAGCTGAAGATGGTTGGGCCTAGGACACTGCCCTGCAATATTGGGCATTAAACAAAATTAATAAATCAATTATACAGAAATATTAGTGCCCGGGTCCTCAGCCCTGGTGCAAAGGACATTAGCCTCCACTTTTCCATTCCTAACTCACACCTCAGGCCCCGCCCAGTCTGGTTTAATTGCTGAATGTTTTCTAACTGTGATTTCTAACTCGAGTTCAGGCCTGTCATTCTGACGGAAACATACAAGGCCTCATTTTTTTGTGTGACTTATCTGGGAAGTTTTTAATGGCTTTAAAAAACTGGCAAAAAGATTTTTTTTTAAAGGTGGAAAGAGGTGAAAAATGCAACTAGCGATGCCTCAAAACACACGGGATGGAGAAATCCGTCAGAGCCCCTGCCACAGGACTCGATATCCACCCCCTCCACCACTGGGGCACTGTGTCTGTAATATGTACGGTCTACAAGATGACCACGGTCAGGCCGTGTGGTGTCAAAGGTCAGGCCGTGTGGAGTCAAGGGCCAGGCAGCAGAATGGATGGAAAGATGGCAACAAACTTCCCTTAACTCCAAATCCCTGATTTCTATTTTACATAAGAATCAGGAGCAGGAGTGGGCCTTATGGCCCCCCGAGCCTGCTCCACCATTCAATAAGATCATGGCTGATCTTCTACCTCATCTCCACTTTCCTGCCCTATCCCCATATCCCTTGATTCCTCTAGAGTCCAAATATCGAACCATCTCAGCCTTGAACATACTCAACGACTGAGCATCCACAGCACTTTGGGGCAGAGAATTCCAAAGATTTACAACCCTCTGAGTGAAGACATTTCTCCTGATTTCCATCTTAAAAGGCCGAATCTCTTATCCTGAGACTATGGCCCCAGTTCTAGACTCTCCAGCCAGGGGAAACAGCCTCTCAGCATCTACCCTGTCAATCCCCCTCAGAATCTTGTATGTTTCGATGAGATCACCTCTCATTCTTCTAAACTCCAGAGAGTATCGGCCCATTCTACACAATCTCTCATCATAGGACAGCCCTCTCATCCCAGGAATCAATCCAGTGAACCTTCGTTGCACCGCCTCCAAGGCAAGTATATCCTTCCTTAGATAAGGAGACCAAAACTGAGCACAGTACTCCAGGTGTGGTCTCACCAAGGCCCTGTACAATTGTAGCAAGACTTCCTTACTCTTGTACTCCAAGCCCCTTGCAATAAAGGCCAACATGCCATTTGCCTTCCTAATTGTTTGCTGTACCTGCATGCTAACTCTCTGTGTTTCTTGTATGAGGACACCTAAATCTCTCTGGACACCAACATTTAATAATTTACCACCATTTTAAAAATATTTTATTTTTCTGTTCGTCCTACCAAAGTGAATAACCTCACATTTCCCCACATTATACTCAATCTGCCACCTTACTGCCCACTCAATTAACCTGTCCATCTCCCTTTGCAGACTCTGTGTGTTCTCCTCACAGCTTACTGTCCCACCTAGCTTTGTATCATCAGCAAACTTGCATTGGAAACATTGCAATCAGTCCCTTCATCTAAGTCATTAATTTAAATTGTAAATAGCTGAGGCACTGACCCTTGCGGCGCCCCACTAGTTACAGCCTGCCAATCTGAAAATGACCCATTTATCCCAACTCTCTTTTCCATCCGTTAACCAATCCTTTATCCATGCCAATACATTACCTGCAACCCCATGAGCCCTAATCTTGCTTAACAACCTCTTATGCGGCACCTTATCGATGCCTTGCAGAAATCCAAATATACTACATCCACTGGTTCCCCTTTATCTACCCTGCTAGTTATATCCTCAAAAAACTCTAATAAATTTGTCAAAAACAATTTACCTTTCATAAAACCACGTTGACTCTGCCTAATCATGTTATGATTTTCTAAGTATCGTGTTACCACTTCCTTAATAATGGATTCCAGCACTTTCCCGACGATTGATGTCAGGCTAACTGGCCTGTAGTTCCCTGTTTTCTCTCCCTCCTTTCTTGAATAGCGGGGTTACATTTACTACCTTCCAATCCGCTGGGACCATTCCTGAATCTAGGGAATTTTGGAAGATCACAACCAATGAATCCACTATCTCCGCGGCCTCCTCTTTTAGGACCCTAGGATGTAGGCCACCAGGTCCAGGGGATTTGTCGGTTTTAGTCCCATTAGTTTCTCAAGTATTTTTTTCTCTGCTGATATTGATGACTTTAAGTTCCTCACTCTCAGTCGCCCCTTGGTTCCCCACTATTTTTGGTATACTTTTTGTGTCTTCTACTGTGAAGACAGATACAAAAAAGGTGTTTAAAGTCTCTGCCATTTCCTTGTTCCCCAATATCATTTCTCCTGTCTCAGCCTCTAATGGACCAACACTTGCTTTAGCTACTCTCGTTCTTTTTACATACTAGAAGCTCTTACAGTCTGTTTTTATATTTCTTGCTAATTTAAACTCATTCTATTTTCTCCCTTTTTGTCAATTGTTTGGTTTTGTAGCCATCTTTCGATCCATTCTGCTGCCTGGCCCTTCACTCCACACGGCCTGAGCTGGGTCATCTTGTAGATCTTACAAACTGTTATGGATCGCAAGCTGGTTACAAAACAGAAAACAGAGAGTAGGGGTTAGGAGTAGCTACTCAGACTGGCAAAAGATGGGAAGTGGTGTTCCACAGGGACTGGCACTGGGACCACTGTTGTTCACCATTTACATAAATGATTTAGACTCGGGAATCAGGTACAATTTCAAAATTTGTCGATGACACCAAATTGGGAGGTAGAGTTAATACTGAGGAAGACTGCGACAAAATACAAGAAGACATTAATAAATTTGCAGAAAGGGCATGTAATTGGCAAATAAATTTCAATATAGCTAAGTGTGAGGTGGTGCATTTTGGTAGGAAGAATAAGGAGGCCACACACTACTTGGAAAATAAGAGTTTAAATGGGGGAGAGGAGCAAAGGGATCTCGGGGTCCAGATACACAAATCACTAAAAGTAGCGACGCAGGTTAATGAGGCCATAAAAGGAGCAAACAATGGACTGGGGATCATTTCTAGAGAAGCCATCTGCTCCGGGCCTGGGAGCTCGGAACCACGGCCGAGAGCGGCTGGGACACATTTCATACACACCTCAAGAAAGGTCAAAGTGTCATTTACCCCTCTCAGTGTAGCCCTGAAGGACTGTGTCCAGGCTGAAGTTCTGTTCCCTCCCTACGATCCGCCCCCCAGTTTGTAGTCAAAAATCTACAACAATCTGTTTAACACAAAGCTGATTTATTTGACATATATCCAGAATATTAAACTCCAGCCCTGTTATAGGGGTTATTAACATCAGCAGAAACAAACCCCAACTGTCAGAATGAACACGGTTCAGTCCTGCATGTGATTAACAGCAGCAATAACAACAGAATCCAACCCCTGCAGTGACTTGTAAATTCGCTGGTGTTTCAGCAGGTGGGATGAACGAGTAAATCCCTTCCCACACACGGAGCAGGTGAACGGTCTCTCCCTAATGTGAACTAGCTGGTGTGTCAGCAGGTTGGATGACTGAGTGAATCCCTTCCCATACACGGAGCAGGTGAACGGCCTCGCCCCAGTGTGAACTCGCTGGTGTCTCAGCAGGTGGGATGAATGAGTGAATCCCTTCCCACACTCAGGGCAGGTGAACGATCTCTCCCCGGTGTGAACTCGCTGGTGTGTTAGAAGGTCGGATAAATTAGTGAATCTCGTCCCACACTCAGAGCAGGTGAACAACGTCTCCCCAGTGTGAACTGTGTCTCAGCAGGTCAGATGACTGAGTGAATCCCTTCCCACACACGGAGTAGGTGAATGGCCTCTCCCCAGTGTGAGTGCGCTGGTGTACAGTGAGTTCAGATGATCTCCTGAACCCAATCCCGCAGTGCGAGCACCTGAATGGTCTCTCATCAGTGTGAACATGTTGGTGACACATCAGGTCCCTAGAACTTTTATACCACTTCCCACAGTCTGAACATTTAAAAGGTCTCTCATCAGAGTGAACTCACTGGTGATTCAGTAGGTTGGATGACTGATTGAATCACTTCCCACACATGGAGCAGGTGAACGGACTCTCTCCAGTGTGAACTCGCTGGTGTCTCAGCAGGTTGGATGACTGAGTGAATCCTTTCCCACACATGGAGCAGGTGAACGGCCTCACCCCAGTGTGAACTCGCTGGTGTATCAGTCGGTGGGATGAATTAGTGAATCCCTTCCCACACTCAGAGCAGGTGAATGGCCTCTCCCCGGTGTGAATGCACTTGTGTTTCAATAGGCCAGAGGATCAGCTGAAGCCTCGTCCACACAGAGAACACATGTATGGTTTCTCCCCGCTGTGAACGATGCTTTTTGCTTCCATGTTCAGAAGCCGGTGATATTCAGATCCGATGAATTGACTGACTCTGTCAGATCTTGATGTGATGTTTGGTTTGAGCTTCCTGTCTGCAAATCCTCACCTTCTAACATCCTGTAAAATGATTTTAAAACAGGAAGCGTGAGAGAGAACCCACTAAAGAGGCAGATTGTGAAATTGAGTTTAATGAATCTGGTCATTTGTGGGGCCGGCACTAGGAAAAAGTGACCATGAAAGCTGCTGGATTGTCGTAAAAACCCAACTGGTTCACTGATGTCCTTCAGGGAAGGGAATCCACCACAAGACTCTGGCCTCTATGGGAGGAGAGAGAGAGAGAGGTGGGAGTGGGGGGGCGAGGGAAAGGAACTTTATACATCTGCAACTCGACCAGAACTTTGACAGAACCTCCCAAACCTGTGACCTCCACCACCTAGAAGGACAAGGGCAGCTGTTGCATGGGAGCACCATCATCTCCAAGTTCCCCTCCAAGTCACACACCATCCTGACTTAGACATATTCATCGTTGCTGGGTCAAAATCCTGGAACTCCTTACCGAACAACATTGTGGGAGTACCTTCACCACACGGACTGCAGCAGTTCAAGAAGGCGACTCACCACCCCCTTCTCAACGGGCAACTGGGGATTGGCCATATTTGCTGCTCTTGCGAGCGATGCCCACATCCCAAGAAAGAATTAAAACAAATCTGTATGTAAACTGGATTAAAAGCCTTTACAGAAATACTTGTTCCTAAAACAATACTCTTTTATATTGTAGGGACAGTGTCTGTTTAACAACCTAATCTCCCCCAGAATCCACCTCCCTTGACAGGGCAGGTTGAGAAAGCGGTTAAAAAAGCATACAGGATCCTGGGCTTTATAAATAGAGGCATAGAGTCCAAAAGCAAGGAAGTTATGATGAATCTTTATAAAACACTGGTTCGGCCTCAACTGGAGTATTGGGTCCGATTTTGTGGCTTGTGTGGGAAATGGTCGGATTCCCCCGAATTTGGGTTTCTGACACACAAATAAATGTGTCAGCCAGCTCCACGTAATTTTCCCTCAAGTGGCCAATTAATTCCCAGCATGTGGGCAGCCTTGCTAATTGTCCATTTCTAGTCAGAAAGCCCCACAGTATGATATCATCATTCGTGGTGCTTTCAAGGTCCATAGCAAGCACGGCATCCTCTGAAGGCTTCCAAACAAACCATACAGGATGGCAGAGGAGCCTGCAGCAGTTGTGGCCAGTGCCAGACCCCGAGCTGCCTTCAAATTCAATGAGGCTTCACTGCAGGCATTATTGGATGGGGTTAGGGCCCACAGGGAGGTCCTCTTCCCTAGGTCAGGGAGGAAGGGCCTCCCACTGAGACCAATGCTGCATGGATGCAGGTGTCAGCAGATGCCAACTCGCTGGGAGTCACCAGAAGAACCTTGGCATTACATCTCTAACTCCTTCCTTAACTCCCCCACAGTACCATCCAGAGCCCCCATCCTCACAGTGGAGGAGGAAGAGGCTGTGCAGCCAGACTCCTCAGAGGAAGCTCCAACCTCTGAGGGCGCAGCGTCAGCAGAAGTAAGAGCACCCAGCACCAGCGCAGACACTCACACCTCGGGGGGACCTTCGGAACATAGAGTAGTGTTGTCACCTGGTGTTTCACAGCTCACAAGTGAGCCTCAGCAGATTCTGGAGACAGGGACAGCAGTGGAGAGTCCTCGTTGGAGGGCGCAGGACTCTGCCAGCTCAGCTCAGCTGCGCTGCATGTCGACCCTCTGCCTCTGGGTCCATCCGCAAGAGAAGGTGATGGATCTCCATGCACAGATGCAGGAGTCTCTGGCAGGTTTTGTCTCCAGGGTCGCTGCGAGTGTGAGGCGAATGGAGGAGTCCATAGTGACCATGAGCAGAGCCTTTGTGGAGTCATTGGCACATGAATGCATCACCATGGAAAGGTTGGCAACCTCCATGGAGGAGATAACTCGCCAGGGTACGGAAATCATGGTGAGTGCTCATAAGAGAATGACATCTCTTGAGGAGCGTTAGCCATCTATTGAACAGAGAAACCAGATCTTCATGGAAGTCCTTCTGAGTAGGACTGCCAGTGCAGAAACGGGTCCACATGGCCCCCTAAAGCACAGCAAGGTGCTCTCAAGCCACTTCCAAGCGCTGGCCCCTTCTGGCCTGTGCAGCTTCAGGTGAGTGAGCAGCAGCCTGGTGCTCCTAGTGCTCATCCTGCTGTTCCTGGTTCTGCTGCTGCCGCCTCTGCTGCTGGAGATCCTCTAATGGCAAGAAGGGAAGGAAAAAAAGGCGTCCCATGCTTCTCGTAGATGCCTCCGCTGAGGAAGTGCTGAGTGAGGGTGGTGAGAGGGGCTTCCCAGGAGATCGCATTGGAGAAGTGCGTGAGGCTCCAACCTTCCACAGCTGTGCCTAAGCCTTGAAGAAGTAGCCCCAAACCTGCAACAACAAGGTCCTTCAACATATAAGTGCTGGCCCTTTAAATCGCAGCTTCTCCGATTAACCTGCAAGCAAGCAAGCCAACTGTTTTCACGCCAGGTCTCCTCAGCGGGGTTCCCCGCAGGCATGTTTCACGTGGGGAAAGCCCCAAAATTGCTACGGCCCCTCAAAATCTACTTAAACAAGGTAATAATTGGTGATTTGTGTTCCGGCGGCCAGTCCCGTCAGTGGCGGGCAGGACTGAAGCGGGTCAAGGAGAAACGGTGGCCTGAAAGTTGGACGGGGCAGGGAATCAGGCGGGGGGGGGGGTCGCGACCCGCTTTTTTGGCGATTTTCGGCCCCCGGCCACCTGGAAAGCCACCTGATGGTTGGCAGAAAATTGGGGCCATTGTGTCCAATTCTGGGCACCGCACTTTATGAAGGATGTGAAGGCCTTAGAGAGGGTGCAGAAAAGATTTACAAGAATGGTTCCAGGGATAAGGGCTGAGGGACTTCAGTTATGTGGATAGACTGGAGAAGCTGGGGTTGTTCTCCTTAGAGCAGAGAAGGTTGAGATGAGATCTGATAGAGATGTTCAAAATCATGAGGGTTCTGGACAGAGTTGATAGAGAGAAACTGTTCCCGTTGGCGGAAGGGTCGAGAACCAGAGGACACAGATTTAAGGGGATTGGCAGAAGAACCAAAGGCGACATGAGGAAAAACTTTTTTATGCAGCGAGTGGTTAGGATCTGGAATGCACTGCCTGAAAGGGTGGTGGAGGCAGATTCAATCACAGCTTTCAAAAGGGAATTGGATAAGTACCTGAAGTAAAGAAATTTGCAGGGTTACGGGGAAAGGGCGGGGGAGTGGGACTAGCTGAAGTGGTCTTGCAGAGAGCCGGCACGGGCTCGATGGGCCGAATGGCCTCCTTCTGTGCTGTTGTAGGAACGGAGATTCCTAGCGAAAAGACTGAGTTCGACTCAGGCAATTAAAACAAAGAATTTTAATGAAACAAAACTGGTTTAAACTGGTTTAGACTGGAAACTGCTGGAACACGTTGATCGTAGGTCTGTTCTCTCTGGAGACTCCATGAGGACTGCTGGTCTGGTCCGTTGGATGACGTCATCACGTTCTTCCCACCATTGGGGGGTCACGTGACTAACAGCATGATGTCATCACGTTAAAACCGCGCTGTAAAGGTAACTAGACATAGTACAGTTAAACAGAGTAATTAAAGGTACAGACACAGGTTATAACTACAATGCTGTTAAAGGAATTATGTACAACTGCTCTGAGTCCTTTGGTGGCTCCGCCACATGCGCCCCCCAGAATTGTCTTTAACAGAAAACGTGAGACGAGGAGGCGGTCTGACCAGTTTGTCCGATCGACTTCGATAGCCAGGCAGAGGAAGTTGATGACTGGTGGTCGAGCTAGCTGGCGACTGTGGCTGAGCTGGTGCGGCGGGTGAAGTTGAACTGGCGGGCAGAAGCAGTCGGAGCGGCACTGCGGTTGCAGGCGGGCCGCCACGCTTTGGTGGCTCAGCGATGACGACTGGGCTGTCTAAGTCCAAATGAGGCGGCTTCAGGCGGTCCACCGAAATGTGATCTGGTTTACCGCCGACGTCGACAGCAAAAGACTTGTCTCCTGGTTTGATGACTCAGAAGGGATGAAGACGTATTCGGCGCTCTTCAGCTCCGCCGGTACGTGGGAATTCTGCAGGCCGTGGTTGGAAGTAGGCACCGGGACGAAATACTGGGCTGCTTCCTGGTGGCAGATGAGCTGCTGAGAGGTGGACCATGGCTCCGTGGAAGAAGGAAGAAAATCACCAGGAACTCAGAGTGGCTGGCCGTAAACTAACTCCGCTGAAGATTGGAGATTGTCCTTGGGCACCGTGCGAAGACCTAACAAGACCCAAGGAAGCCTGTCCACCCATCCTGCACCTTGAAGACTGGCCCGTAAGGCGGCTTTGAGCGACCTGTGGAATCGCTCGCACAGGCCGTTAGCCTGTGGATGCTAGGCGGTGGTGCGATGAAGTTTGGCGCCAAGCCCCTGAGCTACAGCGTTCCAAAGCTCCGATGTAAACTGTGGCCCGCGATCGGAGGAGATGTCTGCCGGTACGCCGAATTGAGCGACCCAGCAGGAGATGAAGGCTCTAGCGACGTCCGCCGAGGTGGTGGAAACCAAAGGAATTGCCTCTGGCCACCTGGTGGTGCGGTCCACCACGGTGAGGAGATGAGTAAAACCACGGGAAGGTGGCAGCGGCCCAACGAGGTCCACGTGCACGTGGTCAAAACGACGCACCGGAACAACGAACGGAGCTAGTGGTGACTTGACATGTCGCTGGACTTTGGCCTTCTGGCAGACCACGCAGGTGTTGGCCCAGTCCCGGACGTCCAGGTGCATACCTTTCCAGATGAACTTTGTTGACATAAGACGCTGTGAAGCCCGCATACCCGGGTGCGACAACCCGTGCATCGCGTTGAAAACCGTCCGGCGCCACGCGGTTGGTACGATGGGTCGAGGAACGCCCATGGAGACATCGCAAAGGAGCGTTGTGCCCGCGGCCTGAAAGCTGACGTCGGCCAGTTGAAAACTCAACGGGACGGATCTGTACGCTTGAACCTCTGGGTCCGATATCTGATCCTCAGCCATGCGAGCGTAATCAATACCGAGATGAACTGCCTGGACTGGCGCACGGGAGAGACAATCCGCCACGAGGTTGTCCTTACCAGACACATGTTGAATGTCCGTCGTGAATTCTGAAATGTACGTCAGGTGATGTTGCTGATGAGCCGACCACGGAGCTGTGGTCTTCGACATTGCGAAGGTAAGCGACTTGTGGTCGACAAAAGCCATGAAAGGATGTCCCTCTAACAAAAACCTGAAATGGCGGATGGCCAGGAAAAGTGCCAGTAGCTCCCGGTCAAATGTGCTGTATTTTCTTTTGTTTTTTTCTCAGCTGACGGCTGAAAAACGCCAGTGGTTGCCACGTGCCATTGACCCATTGCTCTTGCACTGCCCCGATGGCGTAGTCGGACGCGTCCGTAGTAAGGGCAATGGTGGCGCCTGGAAGAGGGTGCGCCAACATGGTTGCATCAGCCAAGGCCCTCTTGGTGTTCCCGAAAGCCTGGTCCATTTCAATTGTCCAGCCGACTGTGTCTTTGCCAGATTTGCCCTTGAGGGCCTCGTACAAAGGTTGCATAAGTAGAGCCGCCTTGGGGATGAAACGGTGGTAGAAATTTACCATTCCCAGTAACTCCTGTAGAGCCCTGACGGGCTGCGGACACGGAAAAGACGTGACGGCTTCCACCTTCGTTGCTAGGGGGACGCCGCCATCCGAAGTGATACGGTGTCCCAGAAAGTCGATGATTTGCAGGCCAAACTGGCACTTGGCCGGGTTGGTGATTAAGCCATGCTGGCTAAGGCGTGTGAAGAGAGTACGAAGATGCCCGATGTGCTCCTCCTCGCTAGCACTGGCGATGAGGATGTCGTCAAGATAGACAAAAATGAACGGGAGATCACTGAGCACAGAGTCCATAAGCCGCTGGAAAGCCTGTGCTGCATTCTTTAAACTGAATGGCATTCTCAGGAACTCGAAAAGCCCGAACGGTGTGATAACAGCGGTTTTTGGAATGTCCTGCGGATGAACGGGGACCTGGTGATACCCGCGGACGAGGTCGACCTTAGAAAAAATGGACTTTCCCACCAAATGGGCCGAGAAATCTTGTATATGTGGGATCGGGTACCGATCGGGGGTAGTAGCGTCGTTCAGACGTCGGTAGTCACCGCAGGGACACCAACCGCCACCGGGCTTTGGCACGATGTGGAGCGGCGAAGACCAGGGACTATTCGATCGTCGAATAATTCCCAGCCGCTCCATTGTGTCAAACTCTGCCTTTGCCGCTGCGAGCTTGCCGGGTTCCAGCCTTCGGGCCCGTGCGTAAACCGGGGAGCCCGTTGTGGTGATATGGTGCTCCACACCATGCTTAGTGACCGAGGAAGAGAATGTTGGTCTGGTGAGCTCCGGGAACTCCCCAAGGAGATGAGTGAATTTATCTGACGATGGGTACGCACAGGCGACGGACCACGACACGGCAGTGCTGCGGTGGCAGGGGATCGAATTGAACGTGGCCGCATTGATGAGACGGCAGTGCCGGACGTCGACGAGGAACCCGTTCGCACAAAGGAAATCCGCCCCCAGGATGGCCTGCGAGACTTTGGCCGTGATGAATTCCCAAAAGAAACGCTGACCACCGAAGCTCAGTTGGACCCGGCGCTTTCTGAAGGTACGAATGGCCGCACCATTAGCTGCCTCGAGGGGAAGGCCGTGGGCCCCGGTTTGGAGGTCCAGCCTCGACGCGGGGAGGATACTGCATTGTGAGCCGGTGTCACAGAGAAAATGACGACCTGATAGGGAGTATGTGATGTAAAGGAGCTTCCCTGACGATCCAACGGACATCGCGGCCGCGGTGCACCCTTTAGACCTGGTCCTCCTTTGCGAAAAAGGCCGCGGGAGATTTGTTGTTGTTATTTTCTGGGGCGAAAAACTGCAGGGAGGGCGGCAGCGTCTGGCTTTCGCGCCAAAATGGGTGTGGTAGCAGCACCAGCCCACCACCTGAGGAGCTGGAGTCGCGTCTGTGGGGGTTGGGTGCCTCGTGGCTGCGCAGCATTGCTGGGTTACCGTGAATATTTTGTCAACTTCTGCCGCGAGTTCAGCGCAGTCTGTGATCGCAGAGCTGGCTAAGGCAGTTTGTACCGGTTCCAGAAGCTGACAGAGGAACAATTCTCTAAAGAGAAAACATTGCAGTTCAGCACCCAAAAGCGTGAGCATCTGGCTCATGAGCTCAGACGGTTTGGAGTCCCCGAGGCCGGGCATAGCGAGAAGTCTGCGAGCGCACTCCGACTTTGAGAGGCCAAAGACCTGGAGCAACCGTGCCTTTAGAGTATCGTACTTGCCGTAATCCGGTGGGCTATCGAGGAGACTGACGATCTGCGAGGCTGTGGCGCTGTCGAGGGCGGAGACCACGTAGTAATACCGAGTCGAATCCGCGACGATGTTCCTAATTGCAAATTGAGCTTCAGCCTGAATAAACCAGGCGGCTGGCTGCTGCTCCCAGAATTGTGGCAGTTTCAGGGTCATGGCGTTCGTATCCATGACGAAATCTTCCACGAGAAAACGTTCGTAGAATTCGGGGTCACCAATGTAGGAACGGAGGTTCCGAGCGAAAAGACTGAGTTCGACTCAGGCAATTAAAACAAAGAATTTTAATGAAACAAAACTGGTTTAAACTGGTTTAGACTGGAAACTGCTGGAACACGTTGATAGTAGGTCTGTTCTCTCTGGAGACTCCACGAGGACTGCTAGGCTGGTCCGTTGGATGACGTCATGATGTCATCACGTTCTTCCCGCCATTGGGGGGCCACGTGACTAACGGCATGACGTCATCACGTTAAAACCGCGCTGTAAAGGTAACTAGACATAGTACAGTTAAACAGAGTAATTAAAGGTACAGACACAGGTTATAACTACAATGCTGTTAAAGGAATTATGTACAACTGCTCTGAGTCCTTTGGTGGCTTCGCCACACTGTAACCATTCTATGATTCTATAAAATATTAGGAAGTTTGTTCCACAGAAGCACGGGTTTTATCTGCTTTTATTGATGAATTTAAAAAGTCTCTATTAAAACCTGAGCCAGTGTGTTGTGAGACAAAGAGCCTTGTGTCCAATAAGGGGAATAAAGGCCCACAGCCTCCACTGGCCCCCGGCCCTGAACAAGGGACTGGAGAAACTCGCTGCCCTGCGGATCAGACAATCAGCCGGCGCTAGTCCCGCCCCTCGGGCTCCCCAATTGGTTGGAGGACCCGCCGCCGGCTCACTCCTCCAACCCCACCCCACTCGCTCCCTATTGGTCGGAAGCTCCCGTCAATCAGGCTGTGGGCCCGGGTCACGTGTCCCCGAGGAGATCACGTGCTCCGTCCAACTGACGCCGCTCGGTCCGGGGTCTCGCGGACTCTCAGGTTTTTCTATTTCTCTTTATTCGCTCCCGATCCACCCCTCCCCCCACCCCGCGCGATTCTCCACCCAATCGGAGCGGAGAAAACTCACTTTGCGTCACCGATCGCCACTCTGTAACCGACACCAAGGCCTTCCCCGGAATGCCCCGCGCCGACTCTGTCTGACAGGTTCCGAGTGCGCAGGCGCAGCTCCGAGTGGGGGAGGGGGTTGGTGTCCTCTGGGCATGCGCGGTTATTACCCTTAGTGACCGGGAGGGGTCGCTGTGCCGGACTCGGCACAAACCGCCGTCCCGCGTGCGAATGCGCGGACTCTCGGCTGTCAATCAGCCAGAAGAGGTCGCTGGTGAGACCAGTGAAGAAAGAAAAACTTGCATTTATATAGCGCCTTTCACCACCACCGGACGTCCCAACGTTTGCAACCAATGAAGTACTGTTTGAAGTGTAGTCACTGTTGTAATGTAGGAAATGCAGAAGTTAATTAGTGCACAGCAAGCTCCCACAAACAGCAATGTGATAATGAGCAGATAATCTATCATTTTGTTATGTTAATTGAGGGATAACCATTGGCTAGGACACCGGGGATAATTCCCCTGCTCTTTCCCACATTACAACAGTGACTACACCTCAAAAGTACTTCATTGGGTGTAAAGCAATTCAAGACGTCTGGTGGTCATGAAAGGCACTATATAAATGCAATTCTTTCTTTGTCGAAATAGTGTCATGGATAACGCTGGAAAAACTCAGCAGGCCAGGCAACATCCGTGGAGAGAGAAATAGAGTCAACGTTTCGGGTCGAAACCCTTCCACAGAAGTTGTGTAGAAGGGTTTCGACCCGAAACATTAACTCTCTTTCTCTCTCCATGGACGTTGCCTGGCCTGCTGAGTTTTTCCAGTGTTTTCTGTTATTTCAGATTTCCAGCATCCGCAGTATTTTGCTATCATATTAGTGTCATGGGATCTTATACATCCACCTGAGAGAGCAGATGGGGCCTCAGTTTAACATCTCATCCAAAAACCAGCACCTCCAACAGTGCCACACTCCCTCAGCACTGCACTGGAGTGTCAGCCTAGATTTTTGTACTCAAGTCTCTGTAGTGGGATTTGAATTCACAACTTTCTGACTCAGAGGCGAGAGTGCTACCCACTGAGTGCTTGACTAATCTACTGGAATTTTTTTGAGGATGTAACTGGTAGAATAGATAAGGGAGAACCAGTGGATGTGGTGTATTTGGATTTTCAAAAGGCTTCGATAAGGTCCCACATGAGAGATTAGCGTGTAAAGTTAAGGCACATGGGATTGGGGGCAAGGTACTGACTTGGATAGAGAACTGGTTGGCAGACAGGAAGCAGAGTTGGCATAAACGGGTCTTTTTCCGAGTGGCAGGCAGTGACTAGTGGGGTACCGCAGGGATCAGTCCTTGGACCCCAGCTATTCACAATGTATATTAATGATCTGGACGAGGGAACTAGATGTAATATCTCCAAGTTTGTAGACGACACAAAGCTGGGTGGGCGTGTGTGCTGTGAGGAGGATGCCAAGAAACTCCAGTATGATTTGGACAGGTTGGGTGATTGGGCAGAAGCATGGCAGATGCAATACAACATGGATAAATGCGAGGTTATCCACTTTGGTGTCAAAAACAGGAAGGCAGATTATTATCTGAATGGCAATAGATTGGGAGAAGGGGAAGTGCAATGAGACCTGGGTGTCCTTGTGCACAAGTCGCTGAAAGTAAGCATGCAGCTGCAGCAGGCGGTTAAGAATGCATATGGTATGTTGGCCTTCGTAGCGAGAGGGTTTGAGTACAGGAGCAAGGATGTCTTGCTGCAGTTGTACAGGGCCTTGGTGAGACCACACCTTGGGTATTGTGTGCAGTTTTGGTCGCCTTATCTGAGGAAGGATGTTCTTGCCATGGAAGGAGTGCAGTGAAGATTCACCAGGCTGATACCTGGGATGGCAGGAATGACGTATGAGGAGAGATTGGGTCGATTGGGCTTGTACTCGCTGGAGTTTAGAAGAATGAGAGGGGATCTCATTGAAACTTATAAAATTCTAACAGGACTAGACAGACTAGATGCTGGAAGGATGTTCCCGATGGCCGGGGAGTTCAGAACCAGGGGTCACAGTCTAAGGATAAGGGGTAAGCCATTTAGGACAGAGATAAGGAGGAATTTCTTCACCCAGAGAGTGGTGAACCTGTGGAATTCTCTACTACAGAAGGCAGTTGTGGCCAATTCATTAAATATGTTCAAGAAGGAGTTGGATATATTTCTTAAGGCTAAAGGGATCAAGGGATATGGGGAGAAGGCAGGGACAGGGTACTGAATTTGGATGATCAGCCATGATCTCATTGAATGGCGGAGCAGGCTCGAGGGGCCGAATGGCCTACTCCTGCCCCTATCTTCTATGTTTCTATGTTTCTATGTTTCTATGAGTCACTGGCTGACACTAAAGAACAAGCAGTTCTGACGAAAGGTCATTGACCTGAAACGTTAACTCTGTTTCTGTCTCCACAGATGCTGCCTGACCTGCTGAGTATTTCCAGCATTTTCTGTTTTTATTAAAGAAACGAGGGAGTGATTGCTGACAGGAAAAATGTTGGGTCGTCCTGCACATGCGCACCTCCCTGGCGGCTGAGGCAAAACACCGACTCGCCCCCACCTGATCCGCGCATGCATACCAGATGTTGCAGCTCCGCATGCGCGCCCAGTGTCCCAACCGTGGGGTTTTGTGTGCTGAGCATGCGCGTTGCGGACCGATCGGGACGGGAGATTGACGAGCAGGAGGGAGAGCGCGGGGGCTATGAGCACATGCGCGGGACTCAGCGTCAACAGAGCACTTTCTGGAGCGCCGGGGCTTGTGGGTATTACAGCCACCATTACTGCTGATTCTTTCAACCAACCTGTGCAGCAGCTGGGGCCTGAAAATCAGCTTCACTGCCCCTAGGTTCGGAAAGAGGAAAATTAAACAACAGTTTGCCTCTGATCCTTTTCTGATCTCAATTTACAGGGTTATAGAAGTGGAGCAGTTACAGGCGGGAAGCTCAGACCAAACATCACGTCAAGATCTGACAGAGTCACTGCATTCATCAGAACCTGTATATCATCGGCCTTTGCACATGGAAGGAAAAAGCAGTGATCGCAGCGATGATAAACCGCACACGTGTTCGGTGTGTGGACGCGGATTCAGCCGATTGCCTGACCTGGCGAGACACATGCACCATCACACCGGGGAGAAAACTGGTAAAGGTGGGGACTGTGGGAAGGGGTTCAGTTCCCCACCTGCATTGGAAGTTCAACGCCGCAGTCACACCAGGGACAGTCCGTTCACCTGCTCCGTGTGTGGAAAGGGATTTGTTTGTTCATCCCACTTGCAAACACACCAGCGAGTTCACACTGGGGAGAGACCATTTCAGTGTTCTGACTGTGGGAAGAGCTTTAAAAGCCCTGGGGAACTGAAGGGACACCAGCGAGTTCACACTGATGAGAGACCATTTCAATGTTCTGACTGTGGGAAGAGCTTTAAAAGTTCCGGGGATCTGAAGAGACACCGGCTCCTCCACACTGGGGAGAGGCCGTTCACCTGCTCCGTGTGTGGGAAGGGATTCACTCAGTCAACCCACCTGCTGGCACATCAGCGCCTCCACACTGGGGAGGGGAAATTCATCTGCTCCGAATGTGGGAAGGGATTCACTGAATCATCCACCTTGCAGAGACACCAGCGAGTTCACACTGACGAGAGATCCTTTAAATGTTCTGACTGTGGGAAGAGCTTTAAAACATCCGGGGATCTGAAGAAGCACCGGCTCCTCCACACTGAGGAGAGACTGTTCACCTGCTCCGTGTGTGGGAAGGGATTCGCTCGGTCCTCCAACCTGGTGGCACATCAACGAGTTCACACTGACGAGAGACCCTTTAAATGTTCTGACTGTGGGAAGAGATTTAAAAGCTCCGGGGATCTGAAGAGACATCGGCTCCTCCACACTGGTGAGAAGACGTTCACCTGCTCTGTGTGTGGGAAGGGATTCACTGAGTCATCCACCTTCCTGTCACACCAGCGAGTTCACACTGACGAGAGACCCTTTAAATGTTCTGACTGTGGGAAGAGCTTTAAAAGCTCTAAGAACCTTAAGAGACACCAGCGTCTTCACACTGATCATCGAATCTAACAGCACAGAAGGAGGTGATTCGGCCCATCGTGTCTGTGCCGGCTCTTTGAAAGCGCTGACCAATTTAGTCCCAAACCCCAGCTTTATCCCCAGAACTCTGCAAACTAGTCCTCTTCAAGTACGTGTCCAATTACCGTTTGAAAGTTCCTGTGGAACCTGATTCCAGCATCCTTTCAGATGGTGCGTTCCAGATCTTAACAACCCTCTGTGTGAAAACAATTCTCCTCATTCCCCTCTAGTTCTTTGAGCAACTATTTTAAATCTGTGACCTTTGGTTACTGACCCACTTGCCAGAGTGAACAGTTTCTCCCTACTTGCTCGATCAAAACCCCTCATCATTTTGAACACCTCTATTAGGTCTCCTCTTAACCTTCTCTGCTCTAAGGGGAACAATCCCAGCTTCTCCAATCTCTCCACATAACTGAAGTCCCTCATCCATGGTACCATCCTGGTCAACCTCCTCTGCACCCTCTCCAAGGCCTTGACATCCTTCCTAAAGTGTGGTGCCCAGAACTGTACACAAGACTCCAGCTGAGGCCAAAACCCTGCAGCTGAACAAAACCCTGGTTAGACCACACCTGGAGTACTGTGAGCAGTTCTGGGCACCACACCTTAGGAAGGATATATTGGCCTTGGAGGGAGTGCAGCGTAGGTTTACCAGAATGATACCCGGACTTCAAGGGTTAAGTTACGGGGAGAGATTACACAAATTAGGGTTGTATTCCCTGGAATTTAGAATGTTAAGGTGTGATCTGATCGAAGTTTTCAGGATATTAAGGGGAACAGATAGGGTAGATAGAGAGAAACTATTTCCGCTGGTTGGGGATTCTAGGACTGGGGGCATAGTCTAAAAATTAGAGCCAGACCTTTCAGGAGTGAAATTAGGAAACACTTCTACACACAAAGGGTGGTAGAAGTTTGGAACTCTCTTCCGCAAACGGCAATTGATGCGAGATCAATTGTTAATTTTAAATCTGAGATTGATAGGTTTTTGTTACCCAAAGGTATTAAGGGATATGGGCCAAAGGCAGGTGTATGGAGTTAGGTCGCAGATCAGCCATGATCTCATTGAATGGTGGAACAGGCTTGAGGGGCGGAATGGCCTCCTCCTGTCCTGTGTTCCTAGTGATTTGTAAAGGTTTAGTGTAACTCTTGTTTTTGTATTCAATGGCCCTATTTACAAAGCCAAGTATCCCATACACTTTCTGAACCGCCTCACCAACTTGCCGTGGCACTTTCAAAGATTTGTGATTATGGACCCCCAGGTCCCTCTGCTCTTGCACCCCCTCAAATTAGTCCCATTTAGATTATACGGCCTCTCCCTGTTGTTTCTCCCAAAGTGCATCACTTCACACTTATCCTCATTTAATTTAATCAGCCTTGTGTCTGCTCATTTCACAGTCTGTCTCTGTCCTCCTGAAGTCTGCTACTACTATGCTCACTATTTACTACATTGCCAAGTATTGTATCATGTGTAAACTTCGAAATTGTACACCTATACCCAAGTCCAGGTCAGTTATATATAACAAGAAAAACAATGGTCCTAATCCCGACCCCTGGGGGAACCCACTGCATATTTCCCTCCAGTCAGAAAAACATCTCTCAGCGCTGCTCACTGTCTCCTCTCCCTTAGCCAATTATACCCAAATTACCATCAGCCCATTAATTCCATGTGCTTCTATTTTCCAAGTAAGTCTCTTGTGTGGTACTTTATCAAATGCCTTTTAAAAGTCCATAAGAAATAGGAGCAGGAGTAGGCCATACGGCCCCTCGAGCCTGCTCCACCATTCAATAAGATCATGGCTGATCATCGAACTCAACTCCACTTTCCCGCCCGATCTCCATATCCCTTGATTCCCCTAGAGTCCAAAAATCTATCGGTCTCAGCCTTGAATATACTCAAAGACTCAGCATCCACAGCCCTCTGGGGCAGAGAATCCCAAAGATTCACAACCCTCTGAGTGAAGAAATTCCTCCTCATCTTAGTCTTAAATGGCCGACCCCTTATCCTGAGACTATGACCCCGTGTTCTAGACACTCCAGCCAGGGGAAACAATCTCTCAGCATCTACCCTGTCAATCCCCTTCAGAATCTTGTATGTTTCAATGAGATCACCTCTCATTCTTCTAAACTCCAGAGAGTATCGGCCCATTCTACACAATCTCTCATCATAGGACAGCCCTCTCATCCCAGGAATCAATCTAGTGAACCTTCGTTGCACCGCCTCCAAGGTAAGTATATCCTTCCTTAGATAAGGAGACCAAAACTAAGCACAGTACTCCAGGTGTGGTCTCACCAAGGCCCTGTACAACTGTAGCAAGACTTCCTTACTTTTATACTCCAACCCCCTTGCAATAAAGGCCAACATGCCATTTGCCTTCCTTATTGCTTGCTGTACCTGCATGCTAACTTTCTGTCTTTCTTGCATGAGGACACCCAAATCTCTCTGAACACCAACATTTGAAAGTTTCTCACCATTTAAAAAATATTCTGTTTTTCTATTCTTCCTACCAAAGTGAATAACCTCACATTTCCCCACATTATACTCCATCTGCCACCTTACTGCCCACTCACTGGTCTATCTATATCCCTTTGCAGACTCTGTGTTCTCCTCACAGCTCACTGTCCCACCTAGCTTTGTATCATCAGCAAACTTGGGTACATTACACCCGGTCCCTTCATCTAGGTCATTAATATAGATTGTAAATAGCTGAGGCCCCAACACTGATCCTTGCGGCACCCCACTAGTTACAGCCTGCCAACCTGAAAAAGATCCGTTTGTAAGATTCGAAATTTTCAGCAATAATCACGCAAGAAAACCAGATAAAATAAGACTGTTTATTGACTAAAGTAAGCTTGCACAGAAAAACCTTTGATAAAAGGGCATACAAAATGGCCGCCGGGCCTCGTGATCAGTTTTCTGGACCATTTTATTTCTGTTACTGCAAGCCAGACAGGCTTGTGGATTGAAGACAGTAAGCCCGCGAAAGCCAGTATCTGGGAACCGAAACTCAGGGAAACAGCATACATATTCAATGGATTCTAAGTACAGGATGGGGCCCATCAAGATATGGGTGGACAATGCAAAAACACTTATACCCATTTATTGTACAAAGGGGAAACCGTTTAACAGCCATCAAGGAAAATCTCCGGACCGATCAATATGCGAACCGAGTCGCGATGACAATGTAAAAGACTTAAAAAGACATTATCGGCCAGGAAGGCCAGTTAAGTTATCACCGGCTCCCGTTACACGACAAAGCGCCCCTGCAGAGATTTCTGCCCGCCAAAATTAATACAAAGACAGGACTATGATTTGGCGGGAGATAAGACTGTCCCAAAAGAGTATAACTATGGATTGAAAGTCCATCTAAAAAACAGCTTCTTCTCGAAGGAACGATCGGAGGAAACTCGGAGGGCGATCAACATTCGGAGGAAACACGATCGACGTTATCGGAGTGATCGACGGAATGAACGGACGAACGAAGGACGGACGGTGCCAGGATCGGCGCCTCTTCTACCTCGGTAGCTTCGGAATCGATGAAGACGCTTCGTCTTTTTAAAGACGCTTCGGACGGACAATTTCGGTGAAAAGACAACGTGGTCGGTGTTCAGCCAGACAAGGCTCGGTGACGACGGGAAGACGACGAGGGTAGCCCGGGTACTGGGGTCGGGACATCATCGACAACCCAGGCCGAAGGAGAAGAAACCCTCTGGAAAACCGACGATCCAGGCCGGAGAAAAAGGACATTCCGGGCCTGACACTTCCGTGTCTCAACATCCCATCTGGTTGTTGGTCTGCTCCATGAACCAAAATCGACAACAGACTTAGGGATCTTCAACCTTGACGAGCGCTCATCGAGGCTGTGTCTACCCCGCCGCCTCGAGAGAGAGAATATCGACTGCGCCAGAAGTTTCCAAATCCACGTGACGACGGAAAGCGGTGCCAAAAGGCTGCGAACCCCCTTTTTCGCGATTTTGAGAGTGGTGAGCATGATCCCAAGTTCCCCAGGTCGAAACTTAGTTCAGGTATAGGGGAGGGAGTTAAGGGTAATCATAATGTGTTTTCCCTTTTTCGATGTGCCGTGTGTTCCCCATTTCCATAGAGTCAAGTTCATAAATTTGTGCATGATTGTAGTTACTTTAATCTGTGCCTATGACATGTATTTTGTAATGCTTCAAACTGTTTAAAAATAAAAGCATCCATTTCGTGCTATTCAACCTGGTCTATTGAGTCCTTTCTCTGCACTGCTGTTCTCTGCATCTAAGTCCAAGGTCTAGAACCGTAGGGGGAGTGGGTCGAACCACTCAAGGGTAATTATTGCACGAAGCCTGGCAGGAGACCAGAACGAGCAAGAGAAACCCCCTACACGTTTATCCCTACTCTCTGTTTTCTGTCAATTAATCAATCCTCTATCCATGCTACTAAATTACCCCCAACCCCATGAGCCCTAATCTTGTGTAATAATCTTTTATGTGGCACCTTATCGAATGCCTTTTGGAAATCCAAATATACTACATCCACTGTTTCCCCTTTATCTACCCTGCTAGTTACATCCTCAAAAAACTCTAATAAATTTGTCAAACACGATTTCCCTTTCATAAATCCATGTTGACTCTGCCTTATCATGTTATGATTTTCTAATTGCCCTGATACCACTTCCTTAACAATGGATTCCAGCATTTTCCCAACAACTGATGTCAGGCTAACTGGCCTGTAGTTCCCTGTTTTTTCTTTCCCTCCTTTCTTGAATAGCAGTGTTACATTTGCGACCTTCCAATCCGCTGGGACCATTCTAGAATCTAGGGAATTTTGGAAGATTACAACCAATGCATCCACTATCTCTTCAGCCACCTCTTTTACAACCCTAGGATGTAGGCCGTCAGGTCCAGGGGATTTGTCGACTTTTAGTCCCATTAGTTTCTCTAACACTCTAGTACTTATATTAATGACATTAAGTTCCTCACCCTCATTAGACCCTCAGTTCCCCACCATTTTTGGTATGCTTTTGTGTTTTCTACTGTGAAGACAGATACAAAATATTTGTTTAACGTTTCTGCCATTTCCTTATTCCCCATAATAATTTCTCCTGTCTCGACCTCTAAGGGACCAACGTTGTCAGCTGTGGCTCAGTTGGTAGCACTCTCGCCTCTGGGTCAAAGGGTGGTGGGTTCAAGTCCCACTCCAGGGACTTGAGCACATAAAGCTAGGCTGACACTCCAGTGCAGTACTGAGGGAGTGCTGCACTGTCAGAGGTGCTGTCTTTCAGATGAGACGTTAAACCGAGGCCCCGTCTTTCATCTCAGGTGGATGTAAAAGATCCCATGGCACTATTTCGAAAAAGAGTAGGGGAGTTATCCCCGGTGTCCTGGCCAATATTTATCCCTCAACCAACATAACAAAATCAGATTATCTGGTGATTATCACATTGCTGTTTGTGGGAGCTTGCTGTGTGCAAATTGACTGCCGCGTTTCTCACATTACAACAGTGACTCCACTTCAAAAAGTACTTCATTGGCTGTAAAGCGCTTGGAGACGTCCGGTGGTCGTGAATGGCGCTATAGAAATGCAAGTCTTTATTTACTTTTGCTACTCTCTTCCTTTTTGATGCTTTTGATTTAATTATTAAACATTTAAGAAATTATTGCAGTGACCAAGGCTGTCTCTGAAACTACAGGAAATTTGTTTTTAAATAATCTTCTTTATTGAAGCTGCTGTGGCTCTGGCCCTTGGCCAGGCCCGCTGACTGTGGCCCCTCTCCCATATTCCAGCCCCAGCTCTGTGCTGACTGTGGCCCCTCTCCCAGATTCCAGCCCCAGCTCTGTGCTGACTGTGGCCCCTCTCCCAGATTCCAGCCCCAGCTCTGTGCTGACTGTGGCCCCTCTCCCAGATTCCAGCCCCAGCTCTGTGCTGACTGTGGCCCCTCTCCCAGATTCCAGCCCCAGCTCTGTGCTGACTGTGGCCCCTCTCCCAGATTCCAGCCCCAGCTCTATGCTGACTGTGACCCCTCTCCCAGATTCCAGCCCCAGCTCTGTGCTGACTGTGGCCCCTCTCCCAGATTCCAGCCCCAGCTCTATGCTGACTGTGACCCCTCTCCCAGATTCCAGCCCCAGCTCTGTGCTGACTGAGCTGCTCTCACCTGGGGACAGCACGTCACAATCGGCCCCAGCGCACCTGAGCTGCTCACCAGGTCCCGCCCCCTTGCTGCACCGCCATTGATTGGAGGAATCGCCGCCCGCTCGCTCTGCCCACCTCCACCCCGCTCTTCCTATTGGTGCAAGCTCCTGTCAATCACCCGGGCAGTGTGAGCTGAGCATGCGCAGACCTTGGCAGCAGCCGCTGACACATCAGGTGAGGGAGCTCAGGGAGCGGGTTAATGAACCCTGGGGGGACGCGGGCTGCTCACACCCCGAGTGCGGCCCCAGGCCCCATTATTAAAACACTCAACATTATCCGCTTCACAAACACCCGGGGTGGGCCTGAGGCCCCGAACATGAGCCTCCGGGCCGGGCGTTTGCCCCGAGCGGGGCGGCAGCTGTGGGGCTTTCCCCTGGTGACAGGCCCGGGTTAACGACCGCCATCTTGAGAGGCTCAGAGGGCAGCAGGGCGCATGCGCGGCCCCCTTGGCCAGGAACCAGGAGGAGAGAATCTTGTCAATTTCTATCCTGGACTCTCAGTGATGGCTTTTGTAAACTCATTTTAAAGGCTGTGAGAAGGGCAGCATTTACACACCGCAAACTCAAACCAAACATCACATCGAGATCTGACAGAGTCACTCCATTCATCAGGATCTGAATATCATCGGCCTTTGAATTTGGAAGGAGAAATGTTTATCTGTTCTGTCTGTGGGAAAAGATTTCAAACATCAGTGTGACTGGAAAAGCACCGAGACACACACACCCAAGCGAGAGTGTTCCAGTGCACTGACTGTGGAAAGAGCTTTAACCAGTTACACAGCCTGAAAAAACATTGCACCATTCACAGTGAGGAGAAACCATACACATGTTCTGTGTGTGGACGAGGCTTCAACTGATTGTCCAACCTGGAGAGACACAAGGGCACCCGCACCACGGAGAAACCGTGGAAATGTGGAGACTGTGGGAAGGGATTCAGTTCCCCATCGAAACTGGAAACTCATCGACGCAGTCACACCGGGGAGAGGCCGTTCACCTGCTCCGTGT
Organism: Somniosus microcephalus; assembly: GCF_052327205.1. Taxonomy (NCBI): domain Eukaryota; kingdom Metazoa; phylum Chordata; class Chondrichthyes; order Squaliformes; family Somniosidae; genus Somniosus; species Somniosus microcephalus. The sequence goes on from NC_140990.1 coordinate 78,257,392, forward strand.
ATGAGAAGGGATTCACTCTGTCATCCAGCCTCCATTTACACCAACGAGTTCACACTGACAAGAGACCTTTTAAATGCTCTGACTGTGGGAAATGCTTTAAAATCTCTGCAGAATTTATTAAACATCAGCTTGTTCACACTGACGAGAGACCATTCAATTGCACTCACTGCGAGAAGAGCTTCAGGCAGTCAACTCATCTCATTCAGCACCAGCGAGTTCACACTGGGGAGAGACCGTTTACCTGTTCTGTATGTGGGAAGGGATTCACTCAGTCATCCAATCTTCGAATGCACCAGCAGGTTCACACTGGGGAGAGGATATTCACCTGCTCTGTGTGTGGGAAGGGATTTACGCAGTCATCCAATCTCCAGACACACCAACGGGTTCACACTGGGGAGAGGGCGTTCACCTGCTCCGTGTGTGGGAAGGGATTCACAAAATCATCCCACCTGCTGATACACCAGCGAGTTCACCTTGATAGAGCTTTTAAATGTGCTGACTGTGAGAAGAGCTTTAAAAGCGCAAAGGATCCGCTGACACACCAACAGTTTCACACTGGGGAGAGGCCATTCACCTGCTCCGTGTGTAGGAAGGGATTCACTCTGTCGTCCAGTCTCAAGACCCACCAACGCACTCACAGCCGAGACAGGCTGTTCACCTGCTCCATGTGTGGGAAGGAATTCACTTGGTCATCCAACCTGCTGAGACACCAGTGAGTTCACACTGGGGAGAGTCCGTTCACCTGCCCTGAGTGTAGGAAGGGATTCACTCAGTCATCCAACCTGCGGACACACCAGCGAGTTCACACTAGGGAGAATCTGTTCACCTGCTCCGTGTGTGGGAAGGGATTCACTCGATCATCTTACCTGGGGAGACACCAGCAAGTTCATAAGTGACTGCAGAGGTAGGATTCTGCTGTTAATCACATCCTATGTTTGTTTCTACCAATGTTATTAACCCCTATAACTGGGCTGGAGTTTAAGTTTCTGCATATATGTCAACGAAAGCACTTTTGGTGTAAACACACACTGTGTTATGTTTGTTGTTTCTCCAAGATCAGAGACTAATTGATGTCCTGTTACCGACTGTTCCATTTTGGACCTTTCCTCCTTTCGAACTCTAGATTATTTCAGTTCTCATACCTTCGGTTACTCTCATGGACAAGTCCCAGCTCCCCAAACATTTCAGAGTGCCTCTCCTAGCCTTGGTATCCAGGGAAGGTATCGGTAACACACCCGGGATCACTAAACACAAAACCCAGTCTGTTAATCATTTTCAGCTACTGGACTTAGCGTGTGACCCACAGCATCTCTCTCACCTTCGATGTGTGAATAGAGAATCACGCCTCAGAACCTGGTTTTAAATTTATTCAGCAAATCTATTTAACAGAAGCTTGCAGGGTGATGAGGCAGTGTTGAGGTGCTGCTGTACCAGCCTTGGCTCAGTTGGTAGCACTCTCGCCTCTGAGTCAGAAAGTTGTGGGTTCAAGTCCACCCCAGAGACTTGAGCACAAGAACCTAGGCTGACACTCCTGTGCAGTACTGAGGGTGTGCGGCACTGTCGGAAGTGCCGTCTTTCAGATGAAACATTAAACCGAGGCCCCGTCTGCTCTCTCAGGTGGAAAAGATCCCATGGCACTATTGAGAAGAAGAGCAGCGGAGTGATCTCTGGTGTCCTGGCCAATATTTATCGCTAAAATAAAACATTATCTGGTCATTATCACATTGCTGTTTGTGGGAGCTTGCTGTGCGCAAATTGGCTGCCGCGTTTTCTACATTACAACAGTGACTCTGCTTCAAAAGTACTTCATTGGCTGTAAAGTGTTTTGGGACGTCCTGAGGTCATGAAAGAGGCTGTATAAATGCAAGTCTCATCTTTACTCTGCATTGTGCCTGTAATGAAAATAACTGAAGATTAGTCCCAGTGTAACTATTCTGCCCTCGCAACGCGATCCTATGCAGAGCTAGGCAGATAGCGAACAACTCGATATCTTCCAATAAAATCACAAGGCTTGACTTTTCTTGTAACGCTTTACTGAAAGATTCTTACTGTAAAACTGAAATACAACACAGAAATGGAAGGACACATTAGTATACAGACGCATAATTGATATGTATACACAAATTTAGGTACGCCTGGGCAACACAGTACATCTGGCAACAAATTACATTTAGCAAGCTGGAAGGCATTCTCTTTAAATTAGCCCTGTACATAGTGTATCGAATACGGCTGCTAGTTAACCAGCTAGACAGAAAAAGTTACAACGAAACATTTTCCACAACATACAGTGTACGCTAATCATCTATAGCATTCTAAATACTCACAGACAAACAATTTCCAAGACTGAAGCATGGGGACAATACAACCGAGGAGCACCGTGGCGCAGGTCTTGTTCCGTGGTAGCTCCACGAGGAATGAACTTGCAGTGCCGTGGGGAGCGTGATGACCTCATCACGCTCGGGGTCGTGACGTCGTCGCGTTTGCCGGTAGTTGCGTCGCTGGCCGTTGGGGCCTAAGTCGGGAGCAGGAGCTGGAGGCCAGGCTGGGCCGGTGCTTGCCGCGGGAGTGGAAGATAGCGGCGCTCCCGGCGGCTGCTCGATGCGGCCGAAGACGCTGGGCCAGGCTGTGCCGGTGGCCTTTCTGGAGAGCCGGGTTGGGCCGGCAGCCGCCTGACGCACGTCACGTTGTACGTGGCGTGACGTCATCACGCTCGGGCGCGTCTTAAAGGGGCAATGGCCCTAAACGGTGAGTTAAAGGGGCAACGGCCCTAACAGGTAAGTTATACATATATAAGTAGGTTATGTGCATACAGTAAGGTTAAGTTAGAGGGAGAGACAGCACACTCCCCGCTTGGTACAATTCCATTTGTACCACTACAGATACGAAATAACCTGAAGAAAACGTCCTTTGGCTGCCACACACTCAGAGTCCGTTCTCTAGATTTCTTCGGAAAGGAGGACTACGATCTCTGAGACTGGCCTCAGAAACACCTTGACAGTCTCTTCCTTGACGATCTTCACCTCCACCTTGCGGACCCTCTTTGTCCCTGCTCGGCAGAGTTTTGACGGCCAGTCCCACTGGCCGTTCGTTTGTGTGCTTGGCTGTCTTTCAGCAAGACGACATCTCTCACTTTGACATTCGGCTTGTCTTCTGTCCATTTCCTACGGCTCTGTAGGGTGGGCAAATACTCTCCTCTCCATCTCTTCCAAGAAGTGTCTGCACAACACTGTACTTGCTTCCACTGCTTCCCATGCAGCTCGGCCATGTCGAAGTTTCCAGAGGGAGCTGAAATAGCACTCATCTTTTGAGTCAGGAGCATCACTGGGGTGGGGACTGCCGGCATGTCTGGGTCGGTGGACACTGGCACCAGGGTTCTCCTGAGCGAGCAGAGGCGCCCCGCAGCCTGCTCCCCGCTACTCGGAAGACGGCGTCCAGGAGAGCGAAACGGCAGGGGTGCCGCCCAGCTGTGTCTATCGTCCTTGGACCTTTCAAGCACTGAGCATCCTAGGCCATCTGTGCTCACAGTGGGGCCTGCCTCTTCCTCACAGGCAGAGGAGGTTGACCTATGATGCTGCGTCATGTCGTCGTAGTCCTCCTTTACCTGGATCCTGTTTGGGCATGGGCTGAGACAGGATGTGCGACCGTTGCGCAACACGTTTGCTTTATAGACGCTGACATCCGCTGGTTTGTGGACTGTTCCCAGGCAAACTCCACCCACGAGGACCCATCCCAAGTCAAGCCGCTGCGCATAGGGAGCGTCGTGGGGCCCGTTGATGTGCTCACGCACCTTGTGCACCCTTAAGATGTCTCTTCCCAAGAGTAGGAGGATTGGAGCGTCCGGGTCCACAGCTGGAATCTTATTGGCAATTGGCTGTAGGTGGGGCTGATGGCGTGCGACCTCTGGGGAGGGAATTTCCGTCCTGTCCTCTGGCATCATGTCGCACTCAATCAAGGTGGGGAGGGGAAGCTGTAGTTTCCCACCCATGGACTCGATCATGAAGTTCCCAACCCTCCTACCCGTAGTCTCTGTTGTCCCTGCACAGGTTTTTAGCGTGTACGGAGCGGTGCTGGCCTTGACGTCGAAGAGATTGAAGAATTCCGTCTTCGCTAGAGACTTGTTACTTTGCTCGTCGAGCACTGCATACATTTTGATTGCCTTCTCCTTTCTCCCTGCAGGATATGCTTTAACCAAGCAGATTTTGGAGCATGAGCGTGGGCTGCTTGCATTTCCGCAAACCTCTGTACGCTTGGAGGTGACTGAAGATGTGCTTTCGCTTTGCTCCCCGCTATCCTCTTTGTCAACCGCGGCACTCTCGGTGGTTGACGGAGGAGGACCTGGATGTAGGGCTGCTATGTGTTTTTCGCTGTTGCACTCAAGGCACTTGATTGTCGCCTTGCAGTCTTTTGCCATGTGCGTAGTCGACCCGCAACACCTGAAGCAGATGCGGTTCTCTTTCAGGTATGATGTGCGCTCATCAATGGGCTTGTCTCTAAAGCTTCGACACTTTTTGAGTGGGTGGGGCTTCTTGTGTATAGGACACTGACGATCTGGGTCATCCACTTCATTCCCAGCAGAACTGGATTGGTTGACTGAGGGTTCGGCTGGAACATCTGTTTTGTGCACACTCACAGAGGCTTTGTTGCTGTCCTTTGTGGGTTTCTCTGTTCTCGAAGGAGCGTAACTGCTGGAGGTGGAGAAAGTGAAACTTGGATCATTCCTCACCCTTGCCTGTTGTTGGACAAACCTGGAGAAGAGAGAGAAGGGGGGAAATGCCACTCCATTGTCCTCCTTGTACTTGGATCCCTTAGCTATCCATTTCTGTTGAAGATTGTGGGGGAGCTTTTCCACTATTGGGTTTACCCCGCGAGCCGTATCCAAATACGAGAGGCCGGTCAGGTAACCTTCTCCCTTGGCACACTCCAGTTCGAGGAGAATGTCGCCCAGTTCTCTGAGCTCGACATTATCCTTGTTGGTTAGCTTCGGGAAGTCCTCAAGCTTCTTGAGCAGTGCATGTTCGATGACTTCTGGTGTCCCATAACAGTCGTCGAGACGTTGCCAAACCAGGTTGAGGCCTGCTGTGGGATTGAGGACGTGCGCTGAGCGAATTCTCTTTGCCTGCCTTGACGACTCGGCTCCGAGCCACTTTATCATCAAGTCTAGTTCTTCTCTGGCTGACAGATTCAAGTCCTTGGTGGTACTCAGGAAGGATGCTCTCCATGACCAATAATTTTCAGGACGGTCATTGAATTCTAGGAGGCCTGAACTTAATAATTCTCGGCGAGTAAGGTACCTGGCGAAGCCTTGTGCGCCTTGCGGCTCGGGCGAGGACTGCTTAGCTGGATTGGCCGAGTGTTGTGGAGGTCTCTGCAGGTGAGTCTTACTTGTTTCTTCTCTTTTAAGCTCAGTGTCTCCGAAAACAGGCCGTTTGTTGCTGGGGTGAGTAGCTGGTTCTACGTCAAGATACCTGAATGTTTCCTTTGAGAACACTTTGGAGTGTTGTTGGACATACTCATTCGTACGTTGCACTGGGCCGAGGGGCTGTTCCAGGTCATATGTTTCCTGGCTGGGCTCCCTGCGTTCGCTCTCCTCATCTTCTTCGTAAGCTGCGGCTTCGGCTTTAGCGGCAGCGGCAGCTCTCTGGCTTTGGAGAATGTGGAGAATGGCGGCGAGATCAGCTCTCTGCTTTTCGAGGTCGGCTCTCTGCTTCATGAGGTCAGCTTCTTTTTCAGCGAAGGACAATTGCGCCTGGGTGGCCTTTGCCTTGGCACGTGCTTTGGCGGCTGTAGAAGCTGTCGATGACGACGGTCTGCTGGACCGCCGAGATGACCTAGAGGATACTTCAGAGAACTGTGACTTGGCATCGTTTGCTGGGAGAGCTGTCGGTGACGACGGTCTGCTGGACCGCCGAGATGTTCTAGAGGCTGCTTTAGAGGACTGTGACTTGGCCTCGTTTGCTGGGAGAGGCTCGTTCTTCTCGATTGGCTGGTCGACTTCCTCTAGAGCATATTGTTTTCCTGAGCGTAGACTCATGGTAGCTGAGTGGTATCTTCCTGTGCTTGAGCCCGCTGTGCTGCTGTCTTTTTACTATTCTGCCCTCGCAACGCGATCCTATGCAGAGCTAGACAGATAGCGAACAACTCGATATCTTCCAATAAAATCACAAGGCTTGACTTTTCTTGTAACGCTTTACTGAAAGATTCTTATTGTAAAACTGAAATACAACACAGAAATGGAAGGACACATTAGTATACAGACGCATAATTGATATGTATACACAAATTTAGGTACGCCTGGGCAACACAGTACATCTGGCAACGAATTACATTTAGCAAGCTGGAAGGCATTCTCTTTAAATTAGCCCTGTACATCGTGTATCGAATACGGCTGCTAGTTAACCAGCTAGACAGAAAAAGTTACAACTAAACATTTTCCACAACATACAGTGTACGCTAATCATCTATAGCATTCTAAATACTCACAGACAAACAATTTCCAAGACTGAAGCATGGGGACAATACAACCGAGGAGCACCGTGGCGCAGGTCTTGTTCCGTGGTAGCTCCACGAGGAATGAACTTGCAGTGCCGTGGGGGGCGTGGTGACCTCATCACGCTCGGGGTCGTGACTGTTGTGTATGTAACCTGTTCCACCTTAAGAGAGCTTAAGCCTGTTCCACCTTAAGAGATGTACTACTTTCTCAGGCTGCTGTAGACGTAATACCGGGGGTGAACACACCAGTATATAAGCACTGTGCAGTAATCTTGTATTCAGTATAGTCCCTACCTCCAACCAGTAAAGACCTGTTTGAGTTATACGTTTAAGTCTTTGTGTTAATTGTTCAATACAATACACATACTTAACACTGGCGACGAGTCAGGTTCTTACCCTGCGGCAGTTATTCCACGGCGGTTGAAGAGAGGTTTCAAACCTCACCACTCACCACCCCACTGGAAGCGACAGGCATTAGGACTCTGAAGCCTCCATCAGCTTGTGAACCGGAGTAGAAGACAGGACTGGGGAAGAGAGAGGTACAGGGCGATAGCGATCGGCAGATAAGGGCCGGGCCGCTTTGAAGTGAGGGGCGCAGCCGGGCCATCGATCGCAAGCACTGATAAGGGCCGGGCCGCTTTCAAGTGCGAGGCGCAGCCGGGCCATCGATCGAAATCCCTGATAAGGGCCGCACTCGGGCTGAAAGGCGCAGCGTCGGCAGACACTGAAGGCGTGAGAGCCGCGGTGAAAAGCGCGGGCCATCGATCGCGGCGGAGATAAGGGCCGCACTCGGGGCTGAAGGGAGACGGCGTCGGGGGACGGGTGAAGACCGCCAAGCGCGGGAAAACCGCCATTTTGTGGGCGGAGGACGACGGCAAGAGCGGGAAGCCGCCATCTTGGATGGCAAAAAAAAAAATCTGAGAAATTGCAAATCTGATAAAGTACTACAATGCCTAAATACGGGAATATTAGCAACTTTGATAGTGACATCGAAGATTGGGCCATATATGTTGAACGAGTTAAAAATTATTGTAAGGCCAATAAAATTCGTGAGGCTGATAAAGCACTAACATTATTAAATTTAATGGGTGCGAAGACATACGGGCAATTGAAACACCTGTTATCACCAGATGAACCGGCGGATAAGACGTTCGATGAAATTGTTACTGTCCTGAAAGATCATCTAAACCCCACGCCGCTGATGCTAGCGGAACGATTTAAATTTTACGACAGAAGGCAGCTACAGCATGAAAGCAATGCTGAATATTTGCTGGAATTGCGTAAATTAGCGAAATATTGTCAGTTTGGAACGGGACTGACAGATGCACTACGAGACAAATTTGTGTGTGGTTTATTTAAACAGGATACACAAAAGCGACTGCTCGAGGAGAATGAGCTGACGCTTGAGAAGGCAGTCACTATGGCAGCAGCACACGAAGCCGCAGCGAGAGGCACGGCAGTAATGCAGCTACGGTCACCGGAGCTCAGTGCACACAAATTGGGTGTGAGTTCTGTTAAATGTTATCGTTGTGGAAAGACAACGCATGATCAGAACCAGTGTTGGTTTAAAAACCAAGAATGTAGAACTTGTGGTAGGCTTGGACATATAGCTAGAGTATGCAGGTCAGGGAAGAAGACCAGCAACAAGAAGTCACCGCAAGGGAAATACGCAAAGGTACACAAGGTGGCCGAACAGGAGTCCGATTCAGACGCAAGCAGTATTGAACTGGCTAGCTTAAGGGTACTCAACGTTGGTAAGGGTGCAGACCTCCAGACAATTTGGGTTACTCTTCAGATAGAAGGAGTCCAAGTAAAAATGGAATTGGACACTGGATCGGCATTGTCGGTCATGAATAAGAAAGATTACAGAAGGTTATTCCAACATATTCCCCTACAGGATACGGAGATTATATTGACAACCTACACGGGGCAGAGAGTGTACCCCATCGGGACAATAAAGGTTGCAGTGGCCAACAAGGGCGAAGGAAGTCAAATAATGGACTTATATGTGCTACCGGAGGGAGGTCCACCACTACTAGGCCGGGAGTGGTTTAGAAACATAAATATGGACTGGCATTCGCTAAAAGCCATAAAGAGTGAGAACTCGGTGCAGATAATCAGCCCAGACTCTAGAACTGATGATGGTAAGACCAACCCATGTGCAAAAGACAAAGTTTCAGCACAGAATTCCACTGAGCAACAACAACATAGTTTAACAGAGAATTCTGAGTCTGTCAAGTCTACTGATATGCACATTTTTGAGGGACACTGGGCTCGAACTCAACTCCATTTCAAACTACAACAGCAATTAGAACAAATGATTCGCCGTTTTGAGCAAGAGATGAATGAAATAAAAAAGTTCTTTGTTACAGAGTGGGAGAATCTGGAAAGGCAACAGAAGCAACTGATGGAGAAAATGGAGCAGGAGCACACCAACCATCTGCGCGAGGAGGCCGAACGAATCAAAGCTGATTCAGGTTCTGAAGGTGCGTGCCATAATCTGGTGTCAGAAGAGTTAACGGTCAGCCAACTCCTTCATACGCTGAGGGACAAGACTCTGAAATGGGAAAAACTTGAACACGAGCTGCGATCTTCAAAGGAAAAGGGTTCGGAGCTTTCAAAAGTCATTGAGATGGCTGATGTGATGACACAGACTGAAACGACTGCAACAGAGCAGCCATTGGATGCCAAAAGTACGCTGACTCACGTCAATGTAGAACAACAGACCGCTGAAACAGCTGCTCCGGTAGAGGGATTGCATAGTCCGAGCAATCAATCTCCAAAGGAAGTTGAAGTATTAAAATCACAAATGAGGTCACTAGTAAACGACTTGCTGAAAGCCCAGAAAAAGCTGGATGCAGAGGTACACATGAAGAAGTCTCTTCAGGAAAGATGTCTGGATTTGGAACAAGAGCTGGCTAACGTCCAGCTGGGTATGGAGGAAATAGACGACCCTCTCGCTGGCCTAGCTCAGGACGACACCGAATATTACCATGACCTGTCGGACGACTCCGAATATTACGATGTCCTGTCCTGCCCAGCTTGTAACTTCGACCCCCAAAGTGCAGAAATCATGGAGGAGCACCAAAAGTCTACGGAACATCGGAAGAAGGTGGCTCTACTACGGGAAGTAAGAGAGATAGAGAAGGAACAGCAGTCGGATAGCGTCCAGTTGGGTAAGGAAGAAGTAGAAGGGCCTCTCGACCTGTTGAGTGATAGTGAATACTACGAGGATGTGGTATGCCCAAATTGTGATGGAAACTCCCAAAGTGCTGAAATCCGGAGGAAGCACTTAAGGTCTAAAGAACATAGAGAGTTGGTAGCATTACAGCTGTCCGCCGAGAAGATGGGAACGACAAGAGTTGTAAAAAGGCAGAAAAGAAAAAGAAGAGGCCGAAAATAATAATTGTTTAAAATATTGTTACTTCTACTACCTCCGGCCGAACACTACGAAAAGATGCTGTCTGGAACGAATTAAGATCAGAGACTGAATTTACGAACTGTTCCCACAGAGACTGAACCTGTAAACTGTTCCCACTAAGAGTATGTTGCAACTGTTCGTAGAGATTGAATCTGTGAACTGTTTTCCGCAGAGACTGAATCTGTGATATGTTACGTTAAACATGAAGTTATATATGTATATATGTTATTACGTTATGTTAAATGGGGGGGATGACTATAAAGCTAAGAAGGGAGGAGTGTTGTGTATGTAACCTGTTCCACCTTAAGAGAGCTTAAGCCTGTTCCACCTTAAGAGATGTACTACTTTCTCAGGCTGCTGTAGACGTAATACCGGGGGTGAACACACCGGTATATAAGCACTGTGCAGTAATCTTGTATTCAGTATAGTCCCTACCTCCAACCAGTAAAGACCTGTTTGAGTTATACGTTTAAGTCTTTGTGTTAATTGTTCAATACAATACACATACTTAACAGTGACGTCGTCGCGTTTGCCGGTAGTTGCGTCGCTGGCCGTTGGGGCCTAAGTCGGGAGCAGGAGCTGGAGGCCAGGCTGGGCCGGTGCTTGCCGCGGGAGCGGAAGATAGCGGCGCTCCCGGCGGCTGCTCGATGCGGCCGAAGACGCTGGGCCGGGCTGTGCCGGCGGCCTTTCTGGAGAGCCGTGTCAGGCCGGCAGCCGCCTGACGCACGTCACGTTGTACGTGGCGTGACGTCATCACGCTCGGGCGCGTCTTAAAGGGGCAATGGCCCTAAACGGTGAGTTAAAGGGGCAACGGCCCTAACAGGTAAGTTATACATATATAAGTGGGTTATGTACATACAGTAAGGTTAAGTTAGAGGGAGAGACAGCACAGTAACCTTTGCTGTCATGAAATGTGTGTGTTTTTGAATGAGCCTCACGTCCTTGCTCATGTCGGCTGCAATTGTGTAGGAAGGGGATGTGTAAAGAGATGGTCTGTGTATGGAGATGTGAAAGTTTGTTCTACAGAAGCACGGGGTTTATCTGCTTTTATTGATGAATTTTAAAAGTCTGTATTAAAACCTGAGGCAGTGTGTTGTGAGACAAAGAGCCTTGTGTCCAATAAGGGGAATAAAGGCCCACAGCCTCCCCTGGCCCCGAACAAGGGACTGCAGAAACTCGCTGCCCTGCGGATCAGACAATCAGCCGGCGCTAGTCCCGCCCCTCGGGCTCCCCAATTTGTTGGAGGACCTGCCGCCGGCTCGCTTCTCCAGCCCCGCCCCGCTCGCTCCCTATTGGTTGGAATCTCCCGTCAAGCAGGCCGTGGGCCCCGGTCACGTGTCCCCGAGGAGATCACGTGCACCGTCCAACTGACGCCGCCCGGTCCGGGGCCTCGCGGACTCTCAGGTTTTTCTATTTCTCTTTATTCTCTCCCGATCCACCCCTCCCCCTCACCCCGCGCGATTCTCCACCCAATCGGAGCGGAGAAAACTCACTTTGCGTCACCAATCGCGACTCTGTAACCGACACCAAGGCCTTTCCCCAGAATGCCCCGTGCCGACTTCGTCCGACAGGATCCGAGTGCGCAGGCGCAGCTCCGAGTGGGGGAGGGGGTTGGTCTCCTCTGGGCATGCGCAGTTATTACCCTTGGTGACCGGGAGGGGCCGCTGTGCCGGCCTCGGCCCAAACCGCTGGCCCGCGTGTGCATGCGCGGACTCTCGTCTGTCAATCAACCGTCTGCCAGAACAGGTCGCTGGTGAGACCAGTAAAGAAAGAAAGACTTGCATTTCTATAGCGCCTTTCACCACCACCAGACATCCCAAAGCGCTTTACAGCCAATGAAGTACTTTTTGAAGTGTAGTCGCTGTTGTAATGTAGGAAACGCAGCAGCCAATTAGCGCACAGCAAGCTCCCACAAACAGCAATCTGATAATCTATCATTTTGTTATGTTAATTGAGGGATAACCATTGAAACATAGAAGACATGAGCAGGAGTAGGCCATTCAATCCCTCGAGCCTGCTCCGCCATTCAAAGAGATCATGGCTGATCATCCAAATTCAGTACCCAGTCCCTGCCTTCTCCCCATATCCCTTGATCCCTTTAGCCTTAAGAAATATATCCAATTCTTTTTTGAATATATTTAATGAACTGGCAGAGAATTCCACAGGTTCACCACTCTCTGGGTGAAGAAATTCCTCCTCATTTCAGTCCTAAATGGCTTACCACTTATCCTTAGACTGTGACCCCTGGTTCTGGACTCCCCGGCCATCATAAATATCCTTTCTGCATCTAGTCTGTCCAGGCCTGACAGAATTTTATAGGTTTCGATGAGATCCCCTCTCAATCTTCTAAACTCCAGTGAGTATAAGCCCAATTGACACAATCTCTCCTCATATGTCATTCCTGCCATCCCAGGTGTCAGCCTGGTGAATCTTCGCTGCACTCCTTCCATGGCAAGAACGTCCTTCCTCAGGTAAGGCGACCAAACCTGCACACAATACTCAAGGTGCGGTCTCACCAAGGCCCTGTACAACTGCAGCAAGACATCCTTGTTCCTGTACTCGAACCCTCTTGCTATGAAGGCCAACATACCATTTGCCTTCTTAACCGCCTGCTGCACCTGCATGGCCTACTCCTGCTCCTATCTTCTATGTTTCTATGACTAGATGCAGGAAGGATGTTCCCGATGGTCGGGGAGTCCAGAACCAGGGGTCACAGTCTAAGGATAAGGGGTAGGCCATTTAGGACAGAAATGAGGAGGAATTTCTTCACCCAGAGAGTGGTGAACCTGTGGAATTCTCTACCACAGAAGGCAGTAGATGCCAATACATTAAATATATTCAAGAAGGAATTGGATATATTTCTTAAGGCTAAAGGGATCAAGGGTTATGGGGAGAAAGCAGGGACTGGGTACTGAATTTGGATGATCAGCCATGATCGCATTGAATGGCAGAGCTGGCTCAACCGTGGCTAACAAGGGAAATTAGGGATAGCATAAGATCCAAAGATGTAATAGCAGAGCACTTGGAAAACAGTGACAGGATCGGACAAAGTCAACATGGATTCACAAAAGGTAAATCGTGCCTGACTAATCTACTGGAATTTTTTGAGGATGTAACTGGTAAAATAGATAAGGGAGAACCAGTGGATGTGGTGTATCTGGGCTTTCAGAAGGCCTTCAATAAGGTCCCGCATAAGAGATTAGCGTGTAAACTTAAGGCACATGGGATTGGGGGCAAGGTATTGACTTGGATAGAGAACTGGTTGGCAGACAGAAAGCAAAGAGTTGGAATAAACGGGTCTTTTTCCGAATGGCAGGCAGTGACTAGTGGGGTACCGCAGGGATCGGTCCTTGGACCCCAGCTATTCACAATATATATAAATGATCTGGACAAGGGAACTAGATGTAATATCTCCAACTTTGCAGATGACACAAAGTTGGGTGGGCGTGTGTGCTGTGAGGAGGATGTCGAGAAACTACAGGATGATTTGGACATATTGGGTGATTGGGCAGCAACATGGCAGGTGCAATATAACGTGGATAAATGTGAGGTTATCCACTTTGGTGGCAAAAACAAGAAGGCAGATTACTATCTAAATGGTAATAGATTGGGAGAAGGGGAAGTGCAACGAGACCAGGGTGTCCTTGTGCACCAGTCGCTGAAGGTAAGCATGCAGGTGCAGCAGGCGGTTAAGAAGGCAAATGGTATGTTGGCCTTCGTAGCGAGAGGGTTTGAGTACAGGAACAAGGATGTCTTGCTGCAGTTTTACAGGGCCTTGGTGAGACCGCACCTTGAGTATTGTGTGCAGGTTTGGTCGCCTTACCTGAGGAAGGACGTTCTTGCCATGGAAGGAGTTCAGCGAAGATTCACCAGGCTGATACTTGGGATGGCAGGAATGAGGTATGAGGAGAGATTGGGTCGATTGGACTTGTACTCACTGGAGTTTAGAAGAATGAGAGGTGATCTCATTGAAACTTATAAAATTCTGACAGGCCTGGACAGACTAGATGCTGGAAGGATGTTCCCGATGGACGGGGAGTCCAGAACCAGGGGTCACAGTCTAAGGATAAGGGGTAAGCCATTTAGGACAGAGATGAGGAGGAATTTCTTCACCCAGAGAGTGGTGAACCTGTGGAATTCTCTACCATAGAAGACGGTGGAGGCCAGTTCATTAAATATATTCAAGAAGGAGTTGGATATATTTCTTAAGGCTAAAGGGATGGGGAGAAAGCAGGGACTGGGTACTGAATTTGGATGATCAGCCATGATCGCATTGAATGGCAGAGCAGGCTCGAGGGGCCGAATGGCCGACTCCTGCTCCTATTTTCTATGTTTCTTTCACCACCACTGGACGTCCCAAAGTGTTTTACAGCCAATGAAGTACTTTTGAAGTGTAGTCACTGTTGTAATGTCGGAAACGCAGCAGCCAATTAGCGCACAGCAAGCTCCCACAAACAGCAATGTGATAATGACCAGATAATCTATCTTTTTATGTTGATTGAGAGATAAACATTGGCTCGGAGACTGGGGATAACTGCCCTGCTCGTTCCCACATTACAACAGTGACTACTTCATTGTAGTACTTCATTGGCTGTAAAGCACTTCAAGACATCTGGTGGTCATGAAAGCACTATATCAATGCAAGTCTTTCTTTCTTGAAATAATGCCATGGGATCTTTTACATCCACCTGAGAGAGCAGACGGGGCCTCAGTTTAATGTCTCATCCAAAAGACGGCACCTCCGACAATGCAGCACTCCCTCAGCACTGCACTGGAGTGTCAGCCTAGATTTTTGTGCTCAAGTCTCTGGAGTGGGACTTGAACCCACAACTTTCTGACTCAGAGGCGAGAGTGCTACCAACTGAGTCACAGCTGACACTAAAGAACAAGCAGTTCTGACGAAAGGTCATCGACCTGAAACGGTAACTCTGTTTCTCTCTTCACAGATGCTGCCTGACCTGCTGAGTATTTCCAGCATTTTCTGTTTTTATGACAGAAACGAGGGAGTGATTGCTGACAGAAAGAATGTTGGGTCATCCTGCGCATGCGCACCTCCCTGGCGGCTGAGGCGCAACACCGACTCGCCCCCACCTGAGCCGCGCACGCGGGGTTTTGTGCGCTGAGCATGCGCGTTGTGAACCGCTCGGGACGGGCGATTGTGGAGCAGGAGGGAGAGCATGGGGGCCATGAGCACATGCGTGGGCCTCAGAGTCAACAGAGCACTTTCTGGAGCGCGGGGGCTTGTGGATATTACAGCCGCCATTACTGCTGATCCTTTCAACCAACCTGTGCAGCAGCCAGGGCCTGAAAATCAGCTTCACTGCCCCTAGAGTCGGAAAGGGGAAAATTAAACAACAGTTTGTCTCTGATCCTTTTCTGATCTCAATTTACAGGGTTATAGAAGTGGGGCAGTTACAGGCGGGAAGCTTAAACCAAACATCACGTCAAGATCTGACAGAGTCGCTCGATTCATCCGGACCTGAATATCATCGGCCTTGCACATGGAAGGAGAAAGCAGCGATCGCAGCGATGACAAACCACACACGTGTTCGGTGTATGGACGCGGATTCAGCCGATCGCCTGACCTGGTGAGACACGTGGACCGTCACACCGGGGAGAAACCGAGTAAAGGTGGGGACGGTGGGAATGGATTCAGTTCCCCGTCTGCAATAGAAGTTCAACGGTGCAGTCACACCAGGGACATTCCGTTCACCTACTCTGTGTGTGGAAAGGGATTTGTTCGTTCATCCCACCTGCAAACACACCAGCAAGTTCACACTGGGGAGAGACCATTTCAGTGTTCTGACTGTGGGAAGAGCTTTAAAAGCCCCGGGGAAATGAAGCGACACCAGCTTGTTCACACTGACGAGAGACCATTTCAATGTTCTGACTGTGGGAAGAGCTTTAAAAGCCTCCGGGATCTGAAGGGACACCAGCGAGCTCACGCTGATGAGAGACCGTTTAACTGTCCTGACTGTGGGAAGAGCTTTAAAAGCTCCAGGGAGCTGAAGCGACACCAACACCTACACACTACGGAGAGGCCATTCATCTGCTCCATGTGTGGGAAGGGATTCGCTTGGCCCTCCAACCTGCTGATACACCAGGGAGTTCACACTGACGAGAGACCCTGTAAATATTCTGAGTGTGGGAAGAGTTTTAAAATCCCCTGGGAGCTCAAGCAACACCAGCGAGTTCACACTGGGGAGAGGGCGTTCACCTGCTCCGTGTGTGGGAAGGGATTCACTCTGTCATCCCAGCTGCTGGAACATCAGCTTGTTCACACTGACGAGAGACCCTTTAAATGTTCTGACTGTGGGAAGAGATTTAAAAGCTCCGGGGATCTGAAGAGACATCGGCTCCTCCACACTGGGGAGAGGCCGTTCACCTGCTCTGTGTGTGGGAAGGGTTTCACTCAGTCATCCACCCTCCTGTCACACCAGCTTGTTCACACTGACGAGAGACTCTTTAAATGTTCTGACTGTGGGAAGAGCTTTAAAAGCTCAAAGATCCTTAACAGACACCAGCGTCTTCACACTGATCATCGAATCTAACAGCACAGGAGGTGGTGATTCGGCCCATCGTGTCTGTGCCGGCTCTTTGAAAGAGCTGTCCAATTTAGTCCCAAACTCCAGCTTTATCCCCAGAACTCTGCAAACTAGTCCTCTTCAAGTACATGTCCAATTACCATTTGAAAGTTCCTGCGGAACCTAATTCCAGCATCCTTTCAGATGGTGCGTTCCAGATCTTAACAACCCTCTGTGTGAAAACAATTCTCCTCATTTCCCTCTAGTTCTTTTAGCAACTATTTTAAATCTGTGACCTTTGGCTACCGACCCACTTGCCAGAGTGAACAGTTTCTCCCTACTTGCTCGATCAAAACCCCTCATCATTTTGAACACCTCTATTAGGTCTCCTCTTAACCTTCTCTGCTCTAAGGGGAACAATCCCAGCTTCTCCAATCTCTCCACATAACTGAAGTCCCTCATCCCTGGTACCATCCTGGTCAACCTCCTCTGTACCCTCTCCAAGGCCTTGACATCCTTCCTAAAGTGTGGTGCCCAGAACTGTACACAAGCCTCCAGCTGAGGCCAAAACCCTGCAGCTGTACAAACCCCTGGTTACACCACACCTGGAGTACTGTGAGCAGTTCTGGGCACCACACCTTAGGAAGGATATATTGGCCTTGGAGGGAGTGCAGCGTAGGTTTACCAGAATGATACCCGGACTTCAAGAGTTAAGTTACGAGGAGAGATTACACAAATTAGGGTTGTATTCCCTGGAATTTAGAAGGTTAAGGTGTGATCTGATCGAAGTTTTCAGGATATTAAGGGGAACAGATAGAGTAGATAGAGAGAAACTATTTCCGCTGGTTGGGGATTCTAGGACTGGGGACATAGTCTAAAAATTAGAGCCAGACCTTTCAGGAGTGAAATTAGGAAACACTTCTACACACAAAGGGTGGTAGAAGTTTCGAACTCTCTTCCGCAAATGGCAATTGATGCGAGATCAATTGTTAATTTTAAATCTGAGATTGATAGGTTTTTGTTACCCAAAGGTATTAAGGGATATGGGCCAAAGGCGAGTGTATGGAGTTAGGTCGCAGATCAGCCATGATCTCATTGAATGGCGGAACAGGCTCGAGGGGCTGAATGGCCTCCTCCTGTCCTATGTTCCTAACTAGTGATTTGTAAAGGTTTAGTGTAACTTCCTTGTTTTTGTATTCAATGGCCCTATTTGCAAAGCCAAGTATCCCATACGCTTTCTGAACCGCCTCACCAACTTGCCGCAGCACTTTCAAAGATTTGTGAATATGGACCCCCAGGTCCCTCTGCTCTTGCACCCCCTCAAAATAGTCCCATTTAGATTATACGGCCTCTCCCTGTTGTTTCTCCCAAAGTGCATCACTTCTCACTTATCCTCATTTAATTTCATCTGCCTTGTGTCTGCTCATTTCACAGTCTGTCTCTGTCCTTCTGAAGTCTGCTACTACTATGCTCACTATTTACTACGTTGCAAAGTTTTCTATCATCCGTAAACTTCAAACTTGTACACCTATCCCCAAGTCCAGGTCATTTATATATAACAAGAAAAGCAATGGTCCTAATCCCGACCCCTGGGGGAACCCACTGCATACTTCCCTCCAGTCAGAAAAACATCCCTCAGCACTGCTCACTGCCTCCTCTCCGTTAGCCAATTATACAAATATAGAAACATAGAAGATAGGAGCAGGAGTCGGCCATTCGGCCATTCGAGCCTGCTCCGCCATTCAATGAGATCATGGCTGATCATGCAAATTCAGTACCCTGTCCCTGCCTTCTCCCCATATCCCTTGATCCCATTAGCCTTAAGAAATATATCCAACTCTTTCTTGAATATACTTAATGAACTGGCCTCCACCGCCCTCTGTGGCAGAGAATTCCACAGGTTCACCACTCTCTGGGTGAAGAAATTCCTCCTCATTTCAGTCCTAAATGGCTTACCCCTTATCCTTAGACTATGACCCCTGGTTCTGGACTCCCCGGCCATCAGAAACATCCTTCCTGCATCTAATCTGTCCAGGCCTGGCAGAATTTTATAGGTTTTGATGAGATCCCCTCTCAATCTTCTAAACTCCAGTGAGTATAAGCCCAATCGACACAATCTCTCCTCATACGTCATTCCTGCCATCCCAGGTATCAGCCTGGTGAATCTTCACTGCACAGCTATAATTATGGGGGATTTTAATTATCATATTAACTGGGCAAATCAAATTGGGCAGAGCAGCCTTGAGAATGAGTTCATTGAGTGTATTAGGGATGGGTTTCTTGAGCAGTATGTAACTGAACTGACCAGGGGGCAAGCAACCTTAGATTTGGTCCTTTGTAATGAGACAGGATTAATTAAAAATGTCCTAGTAAAGGATCCCCTTGGAATGAGTGACCATAACATGGTTGAATTCCATATTCAATTAGAGGGTGAGAAGGTTGGATCTCAAACAAGCGTGCTGAGCTTGAATAAAGGAGACTATGAAGGTATGAGAGCGGAATTGATTAGAGTGGACTGGGAAAATAGATTAAAGGGTAAGATGGTACATGATCAGTGGTGTACATTTAAGGAGTTATTTTACAACTTCCAAAAAATATATATTCCACTGAGGAAAAAAGGGTGTAAAAGAAAAGATAGCCATCCGTGGCTAAGTAAAGTAATTCAGGATAGTATCCGACTAAAAACAAGGGCATATAAGGTAGCCAAATCTAGTGGGAGGATAGAAGATTGGGAAGTCTTTAAAAGACAGCAAAAAGTAACTAAAAGATTGATTAAGAAAGGGAAGATAGATTATGAAAGTAAATTAGCAAAAAATATAAAAACAGACAGCAAAAGTTTCTATAGTTAAGTAAAAAGAAAAAGGGTGGCTAAAGTAAATGTTGGTCCCTTAGAGGATGAGACCAGGAAATTAATGGTGGGAAACATGGAGATGGCAAAAACGCTGAACAATTATTTTGTATCAGTCTTTACGGTAGAGGACACTAAGAATATCCCAACACTGGACAAACAGGGGGCTCTAGGGGGGGAGGAGCTAAATACGATTAAAATCACTAAGGAAGTGGTACTTGGTAAAATAATGGGACTCAAGGTGGATAAATCCCCTGAACCTGATGGCTTGCATCCTAGGGTCTTGAGGGAAGTGGCGGTAGGGATTGTGGATGCATTGGTAATAATTTTTGAAAACTCCCTGGACTCAGCAAAGGTCCCGGCAGATTGGAAAACTGCTAATGTAACACCCTTATTTAAAAAGGGTAGTAGGCAGAAGGCTGGAAACTATAGAACTGTTAGCCTAACATCTGTGGTTGGTAAAATGTTAGAGTCCATTATTAAGGAGACAGTAACGGGACATTTGGATAAACATAATTTAATAGGACAAACTCAGCATGGTTTCATGAAGGGGAAGTCATGTTTGACAAATGTGCTTGAGTTTTTTGAGGAAGTAACATACAGGGTGGATAAAGGGGAACCAGTGGGCGTAGTGTATTTAGACTTCCAAAAGGCATTTGACAAGGTGCCACACAAAAGATTATTGCTCAAGATAAAAAATCACGGGATTGGGGGTAATATTCTGGCGTGGGTGGAGGATTGGCTCTCTAACAGAAAGCAGAGAGTTGGGATAAATGGTTCGTTCTCAGACTGGCAATCAGTAACTAGTGGTGTTCCGCAGGGGTCAGTGCTGGGTCCCCAACTCTTTACAATCTATATTAATGATTTGGAGGAGGGGACCGAGTGTAACATATCAAAGTTTGCAGATGATACAAAGTTGGGACGGAAAGTCGTGAGTGAGGAGGACATAAAAAACCTGCAAAGGGACATAGACAGGCTAAGTAAGTGGGCAGAGATTTGGCAGATGGGATACAATACTGGAAAGTGTGAGGTTATGCACTTTGGCAGGAAAAATCATAGAGCAAGCTATTATCTTAATGGCAAGAAACTGGAAAGTACTGTAGTACAAAGGGATCTGGGGTCCTGGTGCACGAAACTCAAAAGGTTAGTATGTGTTAAATCTGTGAGTTGTTCAAGTAATTAATACTCAGACTTAATCAGTAACAATAAAACAGGTCTTTACTGGTTGGAGGTAGGGACTATACGTAGGTCTTTACTTCATGCCCACAGGCGGGAACTGAGGGGAGATCAGTACCCACAGTACTATTTATACCCCTATGGCCAGGAGTGGTACTGCGTATCACTACGCCCTACAAGTAGTGCAGTCCTGTCCATAGGTTCAAAGTAGCACACATATTACATACACAACATTCCTCCCTTCCTAGCTTTACAGTCATCTCCCCATTTAACATAACGTAATAACATATATACATATATAACTTCAGGTTTACATAACAGAATAACATAGATACATAGATAACTTCATGTCAAAACAGATCACAGATTCAGTCTCTGCGGAAAACAGTTCACAGATTCAATCTCTGTGGTGTAGTTGGTTCACGTTGCTGGAGTAACTCATTCAATAGTCCTTCCATGGATTTAACAGTTTGAACTTCCGAACTGAATTGGCTCCGTTCGGAGGGACCACGTGTGTGATCTGGTAGAGGTAATAACGGTTCAGATGGGTCATCTTCTGTTTCGACTTTTCCTTTTCTGCTTCTTGGAGACTCTCTGGGCTCCACTGTCAGCTGCCAGCTGCATGCGCAGTTCCTCCTTCTCTTCCTCCTTTTTCCGTAGTAGAGCCACCTTCTCCCGATGTTCCGTAGACTTTCGGTGCTCCTCCATGATTTCTGTATGGTGGGAGTCGAAGTTACAAGTTGGGCAGGACAGGACATAGTAATATTCGGTGTCGTCCTGATCTAGGCCAGCGAGAGGGTCTTCTATTTCCTCCATACCCAGCTGGGCGTTAGCCAGCTTTTGTTCCAAGTCCAGACATCTTTCCTGAAGAGACTTCTTCATGCGTACCTCTTCATCCAGCTTTTTCTGGGCTTTCAGCAAGTCGTTTACTAATGACCTCATTTGAGATTGTACTACTTCAACTTCTTTTGGAGATTGATTGATCGGACTATTCAATCCCTCTACCGGAGCAGCTGTTTCAGCGGTCTGTTGTTCTACGTTGACGTGAGTCAGCGTACTTTTGGCATCCAAGGGCTGCTCTGTTGCAGTCATCTCAGTCTGTGTTGCCACCTCAGCTCTTCCAATAACCTTTGAGAGCTCCGAACCCCTTTCGTTTGAATATTGAAGTTCGTGTTCAAGTTTTTCCCATTTCAGAGTCCTGTCCTTCAGCATATGCAGGAGTTGGCTGACCGTTAACTCCTCTGACATCAGACGTTTTGTGTGCTCCTGCTCCATTTTCTCCATCAGCTGCTTCTGTTGTCTTTCCAGATTCTCCAACTCTATATCAAAGAACTCTTTCGTTGCATTCAACTCTTGCTCAAAACGGCGAAGCATTTGTTCTAATTGCTGTTGTAGTTTGAAATGGAGTTGAGTTCGAGCCCGGTGTCCCTCAGAAATGGGCACATCAGTAGACTTGCCAGACTCAGAATCCACAGTTAAACTATGTTGTTGTTGCTCAGTGGAATTCTGTGCTGAAACTTTGTCTTTTGCACCTGAGTTGGGCTTACCATCATCCGTTCCAGAGTCTGGGCCGACTATCTTCACCGAGTTCTCACTCATTATTGTTTGTAGGAAATGCCAGTCCATATTCATTTTCCTAATCCACTCCCGTCCTAGTAGTGGAGGACCTCCTTCAGATATCACATATAAGTCCATTATTTGACTGTCTTCGCCCTTGTGGACCACTGCAACCTCTATTTTCCCGATGGGGTACACTCTTTGCCCCGTGTATGTTTCCAATATAATCCCCGTATCCTGTAGGGGAATATGTTGGAATAACTTCCCGTAATCTTTCTTATTTATGACCGTCAATGCCGATCCAGTGTCCAATTCCAGTTTTACTTGGACTCCTTCTATCTGAAGAGTGACCCAAATTGTCTGGAGGTCTGCACCCTTACCAGCGTTGAGTACTCTTAAGCTAGCCAGTTCATTACTGCTAGCATCTGAATCGGACTCCTGTTCGGTCACCTTGTGTACCTTTGCGTATTTTCCTTGCGGTGACTTCTTGTTGCTGGTCTTCTTCGCTGACCTGCATACTCTAGCTATATGTCCAAGCCTACCACAAGTTCTACATTCTTGGTTTTTAAACCAACACTGGTTCTGATCATGCGTTGTCTTTCCACAACGATAACATTTGCCAGAACTCACACCCAATTTGTGTGCACTGAGCTCCGGTGACCGTAGCTGCATTACTGCCGTGCCTCTCGCTGCGGCTTCGTGTGCTGCTGCCATAGTGACCGCCTTCTCAAGCGTCAGCTCATTCTCCTCGAGCAGTCGCTTTTGTGTATCCTGTTTAAATAAACCACACACAAATTTGTCTCGAAGTGCCTCTGTCAGTCCCGTTCCAAACTGGCAATATTTCGCTAATTTACGCAATTCCAGCAAATATTCAGCATTGCTTTCATGCTGTAGCTGCCTTCTGTCATAAAATTTAAATCGTTCCGCTAGCATCAGCGGCGTGGGGTTTAGATGATCTTTCAGGACAGTAACAATCTCATCGAACGTCTTATCCGCCGGTTCATCTGGTGATAACAGGTGTTTCAATTGCCCGTATGTCTTCGCACCCATTAAATTTAATAATGTTAGAGCTTTATCTTGGTCACGAATTTTATTGGCCTTACAATAATTTTTTACTCTTTCAACATATATGGCCCAATCTTCGAGGTCACTATCAAAGGTGCTAATATTCCCGTGTTTAGGCATTGTAGATTTGCAATTTCTCAGATTTTATTTTCTTTACTTGTTATCAAAGATGGCGGCTTCCCGCTCTTGCCGTCGTCCTCCGCCCACAAAATGGCGGTTTTCCCGCGCTTGGTGGTCTTCACCCGTCCCCCGACGTCGGCTCCCTTCAGCCCCCGAGTGCGGCCCTTATCTTCGCCGCGATCGCCCAAGTGCGGCCCTTATCAGCGGATGCGATCGCTAGATCGCGAAGCGGCTCTTGGCTCTTATCAGGAGATGCGATCGCTCTGTTGAAACGCCTCCCGCTCGAAGCGGCTCTCGCGCCCTATTCCTCCAGCTCCCCCAGCCCCGTTCGTGCGGCCAACGCGGTCGACTGCCTGTCGCGTCGCTGCCCAGCTCAGACAACGGCTTACCCACCGCCAAGCTGGAGAAGAAGCTGACGGTCGCCGATGGAGGCTCCGAGGTCAGGATGTCTTCCAGTGGGGTGGAGAGGGTGGAAACCTCTCTGCAACGTCCTGGCTGTGGACGAAGCTGCCGTGGAGTGACTGCCGCAGGATCCGAATCAGACTCGTCGCCAGTGTTAAATCTGTGAGTTGTTCAAGTAATTAATACTCAGACTTAATCAGTAACAATAAAACAGGTCTTTACTGGTTGGAGGTAGGGACTATACGTAGGTCTTTACTTCATGCCCACAGGCGGGAACTGAGGGGAGATCAGTACCCACAGTACTATTTATACCCCTATGGCCAGGAGTGGTACTGCGTATCACTACGCCCTACAAGTAGTGCAGTCCTGTCCATAGGTTCAAAGTAGCACACATATTACATACACAACAGTATGCAGGTGCAGCAAGTGATCAAGAAGGCCAATGGAATGTTGGCTTTTAATGCTAGGGGGATAGAATATAAAAACAGGGAGGTATTGCTGCAGTTATACAAGGTATTGGTGAGACTGCACCTGGAATACTGCATACAGTTTTGGTGTCCATACTTAAGAAAAGACATACTTGCTCTCGAGTCAGTACAAAGAAGGTTCACTCGGTTAATCCCGGGGATGAGGGGATGGACATATGAGGAGAGGTTGAGTAGATTGGGATTCTACTCATTGGAGTTCAGAAGAATGAGAGACGATCTTATTGAAACATATAAGATTGTGAAGGGGTTGGATCGGGTGGATGCGGGGAGGATGTTCCCGATGATGGGTGAAACTAGAACTAGAGGGCATAGTCTTAGAGTAAGGGGCTGCTCTTTCAAAACTGAGATGAGGAGGAACTACTTCACTCAGAGGGTGGTAGGTCCATGGAATATGCTGCCCCAAAAAGCTGTAGAAGCTACATCATTACATAAATTTAAAACAGAAATAGACAGTTTCCTAGAAGTAAATGGAATTAAGGGTTACGGGGAGCTGGCAGGAATTTGGACATGAGACTAGGTTCGGATCGGTCATGGCCCTGTGGGTAGCGGAGCGGCCCAGGGGCCGTGTAGCCTGATCCTGCTCCTATTTCGTGTGTCTAATTGTGTTAGATTCAGGAGGTGGTTCTATGATAGTGGATTGGCGGTTAGGATCAGATCAGCCATGATCTTATTAAATGGCGGAGCAAGCTCGAGGGGCCGATTGGCCTACTCCTGCTCCTATTTCTTATGTTCTTATGTTCTTATATTCTCTCGAGTCAGTACAAAGAAGGCTCACTCGGTTAATCCCGGGGAGGGGATGAGGGGGTGGTCATATGAGGAGAGGTTGAGTAGATTGGGACTCTACTCATTGGAGTTCAGAAGAATGAGAGGCGATCTTATTGAAACATATAAGATTGTGAAGGGGCTTGATCGGGTGGATGCGGTGAGGATGTTCCCAATGATGGGTGAAACTAGAACTAGGGGGCATAATCTTAGAATAAGGGGCTGCTCTTTCAAAACTGAGATGAGGAGAAACTTCTTCACTCAGAGGGTGGTAGGTTTGTGGAATTTGCTGCCCCAGAAAGCTGTGGAAGCTACATCATTAAATACATTTAAAACAGAAATAGATAGTTTCCTAGAAGTAAAGGGAATTAAGGGTTACGGGGAGCGGGCAGGAAATTGGACATGAGTCTAGGTTCGGAATGGTCATGGCCCTGTGGGTAGTGGAGTGGGCCCAGGGGCCGTGTAGCCTGGTTCTGCTCCTACTGTGTTCTAATTCTGTGTTAGATTTCAGGAGATGGTTTTATTCCTGTTCCTGGCTGGGGTGGAGATTGCCTTTACAGAAGGTAAGTACTGCAGAAAATATAGGGACAGAGTGATCTCCTGGACGAGTTTCGATTGCCTAGATGGGTCGGAGAGGAATTTCCCAGATTTTTTTCTCCCAAATTGGCCATTGGGTCTTTATCTGGTTTTTCGCCTCTCCCGGGAGATCACATGGGTTCGGGTGGATGGAGAGTGATAGAAGATTTGAGGTTAGGATCAGATCAGCCATGATCTTATTGAATGGTGGAGCAGGCTCGAGGGGCCGATTGGCCTATTCCTGCTCCTATTTCTTATGTTCTTATGTTCTTATGTTCTTCCATGGCAAGTACATCCTTCCTCAGGTAAGGCGACCAAAACTGCACACAATACTCAAGGTGCGGTCTCACCAAGGCCCTGTACAACTGTAGCAAGACATCCTTGTTCCTGTACTCGAACCCTCTTGCTACGAAGGCCAACATACCATTTGCCTTCTTAACCGCCTGCTGCACCTGCATGCTTACCTTCAGCGACTGGTGCACAAGAACACCCAGGTCTCTTTGCACTTCCCCTTCTCCCAATCTATTGCCATTCAAATAATAATCTACCTCACATTTATCCACATTATAGTGCATTTGCCGTGTTTCTGTCCAATCATCCAACCTGTCCAAATCGTACTGGAGTTTCACGCCATCCTCCTCACAGCTTACCCTCCCACCCAGCTTTGTGTCATCTGCAAATTTGGAGGTAATACATCCAATTCCCTCGTCCAGATCATTAATATATATTGTGAACAGCTGGGGTCCTAGGACCGATCCTTGCGGTACCCCACTAGTCACTGCCTGCCACTCGGAAAATGACCCGTTTATTCCAACTCTTTGCTTTCTGTCCGCCAACCAGTTCTCTATCCAAGTCAATACCTTGCCCCCAATCCCATTTTGCACGCTAATCTCTTGTGTGGGACCTTATCGAAAGTCTTCTGAAAGTCCAGATACACCACATCCACTGGTTCTCCTTTATTTATTTTACCAGTTACGTCCTCAAAAAATTCCAGTAGATTAGTCAAGCATGATTTACCTTTTGTAAATCTATGTTGACTTTGTCCGATCCTGTCACTGCTTTCCAAGTGCTCTGCTATTACATCTTTTACTAGCAGGGGGTGCCCGGCGTTGCCAGGGCAATTTTGGGCCGTGCGGTCTGCCTGCCGGTGTCTGTCCCCTCTCTCTCTCCCTCCCTCTCCCTGAGCTGAGCTCCCCGGGGGATGGAGTGGTTGACGGCCGGCAGCTGCAGCTCGCCCGCCCGTTGCGTGTCTCGGGCCTAGCGGTTGAGGCCCGGCCAGGGTCTCGGGGCGAGACGGACCCAAGCTGAGCTCACCCGCGGTTGACGGTCGGCCACTGCCGATGACCCGCCCGCTGTGTGGAAACTCACCTGCAGCTCCCGGAGTCGCAATGTGGGGGTCTGTTTGGTTGGTGCTGTCCCTGTGGGGATGGAAAAAATGGCGGCGAAGTTTAGGGAGACTGGTGGATTAGGACCCGCCAGTGACACACTGATTGGTCAACCATCAGGTGAGTGAACTGTAGGATTGGTCAAGCAGCACGTCACTCAACGCTAATGAGAGGTAGGATTGATCAACCGCTAATGAATGGATTTTTGAGGATTTTTGAACGTTTTTTGTGTACTGTCCAAACAATTTTTGTCTGACGAAAAAGTCAATATGCCTACGAGAGTCCCCTAACGATAAGGTTTCTTTCCATATAACATACATGTAGGTACGCTCTATAACTTTTGACTGTATAGCCGGACAGGCAGAAAAACAGAGAGACAGACAGTGAGACAGACAGAGAGACATACCGGTTTATATAATGGACTCTAGCATTTTCCCCACTACCGATGTCAGGCTTACTGGTCTATAATTCCCCACTTTTACTCTACCACCTTTTTTGAATAGTGGGGTAACATTAGCTACCCTCCAATCCATGGGTACTGTTCCAGAGTCTATCGAGTTCTGGAAGATGACCAGCAATGCATCTACTATTTCTAGGGCCACTTCCTTAAGTACCCTGGGATGTAGATTATCAGGCCCTGGGGATTTATCGGCCTTCAATCCCATCAATTTCCCTAACACCATTTCCCTACTGTTGAATCCGTGTGTTAATGGAGACACGGAATGCAGGAGTTGATTTAACAAGTGTTTACTGAACAAAGTCTGGAGGTGAACTAACTATACAAGACGCTATACAGGCTTATATACCCGAGTGGTCACTACCGGTACTACAGTACACAGGGGCTTCAAAAAAACATAGTTCCTCTTAAAGGTACATACACTACAATTCCTCCTCTTTTAGATAAATAGTACATAACATTTTAAGTAATCATTAATTAACATTTTTACAAGAACAATAATCTACACATTTGCTGAAGTTAATCAATTACAAATTCAGTCTCTCTGGAGGCTTCCTGACTCGGTCCGGATAACGCCTCGGTGGTGTAGTAGGTTTCGGTGGTGTAGTAGGTTCTTTTGGCAAGGTTGATTCGGCTTGAATGCCAGTGTCGGGTTCATCTGGTTCCAGTATCACCGGATCGGAGGTAGATACTATGGGTATCTCTGCTTCATCATTAGGCGTATAGAGTTGTGGTGTAGGTTGTCCCTTTTTGGATGACTCTATGATCTGGTCAGCATGGTGCCTTATTATGCTTTCTCCAATGTCCACGGTATACATCAATGGTCCTAGTCGTGTGCAAATAGTTCCAGGCTGCCATTTCTCGGTACGGTAGTCCCGGGCCAAAACTTGTTGACCTATCTGGAAGGTTCTAGTTGGCCTTTCATTCATGCCTTGAAATTGCCGGTTCTCTACGTCCCTTCTGATGTTTGGCTTGATCAAATCCAGCCGGCATCTTAGTCTTCTATTGAAAAACATCATGGTGGGAGTTTGGTTTGTAACCACATGTGTTGCATTCCTGTACGCAAACAAGAAGTTATCTACCTTATGTTGTAGATTTATGTCTTCATTACCCATGGCCTTTATGGCCTTCTTGAAGGTCTGGACAAACCTTTCAGCTAATCCATTGGTGGCGGGATGGTATGGGGCGGACGTGTAGTGCTTAACCCCATTGTTTTTTAAGAACTTCCTGAATTCTTCGGATACAAATTGCAGTCCATTATCAGAACAGATCTGTTCAGGCAGCCCATTCCTGGTGAATATGGTCCTTAATACTGTGATGGTTTTTTCCGTGGTGGTGGAGGACATCTTTATTACCTCCGGCCACTTGGAGTGTGCATCAACCGCGATTAAGAACATTGAGTCCATAAATGGACCAGCAAAGTCGATATGTACCCTTTGCCATGGAGATGAGGGCCACTCCCATGGATGTAGAGGGGCTTGTGGTGGGGCGTTTTGGACCTTCTGGCATCCTAAACAGCTCTTGGTCATTTCTTCGATGTCTCCATCGATACCTGGCCACCACACAAACGCTCTGGCTAAGTTCTTCATTTTCACTCCACCCAGATGCCCCTCGTGAAGCTCCTTTAGCACTTTATTCTTGAGTTTGGGTGGAATCACCACTCTGGATCCACACATCAAGGTTCCTCGGCACACTGACAGCTGTTCTCTTCTTTGCGAGAATGCTGGCAACAGTGGTTCGCCATGTGCTGGCCATCCCTTCACCGTTAAATCGTAGACTCGTGAGAGAGTCGGGTCATTTCTCGTTTCCTTTTCAATGGTAGAATTTGTCACTGGTAGACATTCCACTATGGTTGAGTGGAACATCTCCACTGGGTCCACGGTAGGTGCCTCTTCTACCGTTGGCAACGGTAGGCACGATAAACCGTCAGCATTCCCATGCTGTTTTGTTCCTTTGTATTCTATGTCATATTGGTGTGCCCCTAGGAAAAGGGACCACCTCTGTAGCCTTTGTGCTGTCATAATGGGAACGCCCTTTTTAGGGTTGAATATGGAGATGAGGGGTTGATGGTCAGTCAACAAGGTAAATTTTTGTCCGTGTAGGTAATGGTTGAATTTCTTCACCCCCCATACCAGGCTGAGTGCTTCCCTGTCGATCTGGGCATAGTTACGCTCAGCTGAGTTCAATGAGCGTGACGCAAAAGCTATCGGCCGCTCCGAGCCATCAGGGAATCTATGCGATAATACCGCTCCCACGCCATAAGGGGATGCATCGCACGCCAGTCTGATTGGCAGTGATGGGTTGTAATGAGCCAACACTTCCTTGGATGTGATCAAGCCTTTGCATTTATGGAAGGCACGTTTACAGCCTTCGCTCCATTTCCAAATTACTCCCATTTGTAGCAGTGCGTTAAGAGGGTGCGGAACCGTTGACAAGTTCGGTAAAAATTTATGATAGTAATTTATTAATCCCAGGAACGACCTTAATTGTGAGACATTTTCAGGCGCTGGGGCTTTTACGAATGCTTCAATTTTTTCAGGTGACTTATGCAACCCTTCTTCGTTAATGACATGGCCACAATATGATATTTGTTTCTGGAAAAATTCGCACTTTGGGTGATTTGCTCGTAGGCCCCGTTCTCTCAGCCTCGTGAGCACCTGCTCCAAATTGGCAAGGTGCTCGTTGTCATTTTCTCCTGTTACAAGGATGTCGTCTAGGTAGCATTGAGTCCCCGGAATCCCTTGCAGGACTTGCTCCATAGCTCTTTGCCAGATAGCTGGAGCTGATGCTATTCCGAAAACCAGTCGATTGTACTGGTACAGGCCTTTGTGTGTTTTTATCGTGAGATACTTTTTAGAGGCCTCCTCAACCTCCATCTGTAGATATGCCTGTGCCAAGTCAATTTTGGTGAAACGTTTCCCTCCGGATAGTGAGGCGAAAATATCTTCTATCCTCGGAAGTGGATACTGTACCGTGTGAAGAACCGGGTTTACAGTCACCTTGAAGTCCCCACAGATGCGAATTTTTCTCTGTTCTTCAGATTTATCATTATTCAACGTTTTCTTCATGACCGGGACGATGGGTGTTGCCCACTCGCTCCAATCTACCTTGGATAACACGCCTGCTTTTTCCAAATTCTCCAGCTCTGCCTCGACTGCTGGACGAATTGCGTATGGCACCAGCCTTGCCTTAAAAAACTTGGGAATTGCCACATCTTCCACTTTTATTGAGGCGGTGGCGCCTTTCAGGGTTCCTAGTTCCTGTTGAAACACTTCTTTGGCGTTAGCCAAGATTTCTTTTAATCGTCCAGGTATGACGTCATCATCATTTTTTTTCTTACTGGTCACCGTCAGTGCCTGAATGGAGTGCCAGTCTAAACGTATCTTTCTGATCCATTCACGTCCCAACAACGGTGGACCACCATCTTGCAGAACGTATAAATACAACTTCTGTATTTCCTTGCCGTTGTATACAACAGGCACCCTTATTTTACCTCTGGGGTATACTTTCTGCCCCGTATATGTCTTCAAGATAATGGATGTGTCTTTCAAAGGTATATGCGGAAATAGCCGCTCGTAATCCCATCGACTTATGACGGTCCGAGCTGATCCTGTATCTAGCTCCATTTTAACTGGGGACCCCGCTATCGTGAGGGTAACCCAAATGGTCTGGTAATCTTCTTTGGCAATTTCATTATGTAATTTGAGACAGCTTAGTCTCTTGTTTCCAGAGTCGCTATCGCTCTTCTGGTCTTCGGAGCTACTGTCCGTCATCATTTGTACCTTTCTGTACTTTTCCTTATTGACCTTTTTACTGTCAGCGGATTTTTTTCCAGGTTGGCATACACGTGCAATTTGTCCCATCTTTCCGCATTGCCTGCATGCTTTGTCCTTGAACCAGCAGTCCCTCTGGTCATGGGTGGATCTGCTGCAGCGATAACATCTCTCGAAACCCCGTGTCATTTCATGGGTGCTGAAGTCCTGTGGCTTTTGCTGTATCTCTGCAGCTCCTCTTGCTGCTGCTTCGTATGATACAGCCACACTGAAAGCCTTGTCCAGTGTCAAATCTTTCTCAGAAAGTAGTCTTTTCTGTGTTCCTTCGCTTAGGGGACCGCAGACGAACTTGTCTCGTAGAGAATCTGCCAGTCCTGCCCCGAATTGGCAGTGCTTTGACAGCTTTCGTAATTCGGTGAGGTAATCAGCGTTACTTTCATTTTTGTGCTGATTCCTCCTGAAGAATTTGAATCATTCCGCTATCAGCAGCGGTGTTGGGTTTAAGTGCTCCTGTAGGGTATCAACAATCTCCTTAAAATTCTTGTCCATCGGTTTGGCTGGAGTGATCAAGTTTCGTAACAGCCCGTATGTCCTTGTGCCCATCAGATTTAGAAGTACCGATGCCATTTTATCATCTGCTACTTCATTCGCCTTGCAATATACCTCCACTCTTTCCACATATGTGGTCCAATCCTCTATATCACTATCGAAAGCAGTAATATTGCCAGTCTTAGGCATCCTGAAAATCAAAAATGGCGCCTCCTGCGCTTTTCCTTCTTCCCTGCCGAGTCAAGATGGCGCCTCCTGCGCTTTTCCGCCGCTGCCGCTGCTGCCAACGCTGTTCTCCACGGTTCCCGTTGTGACCTGCAGCTTTTCGCGGTAT
This sequence comes from Somniosus microcephalus, assembly GCF_052327205.1. Lineage (NCBI taxonomy): Eukaryota > Metazoa > Chordata > Chondrichthyes > Squaliformes > Somniosidae > Somniosus > Somniosus microcephalus. The sequence goes on from NC_140990.1 coordinate 78,289,318, forward strand.
TTCTATTTTTTTAATTAATTTTTTTATTTACTCATATATTTAAAACAGTTTCTCCGTCACTTGGAGAATCGTTCCCGTCGGACCCTCTGGGACTTTCCCCTCCCTCTGCTCGGTCCGAACGCCGACCTGCTTTGCAGCGCCGGCCGTCTCCTGAGCGCTCCACCCTTTGCCTCTGTTTGCTTCTGCTTTCCGACTCGCTGCCCGGCCCCGCTGCAGAGCCACCCGATCGAGCCCCAGCCCGCCGCCCAGGAAGGATCAGTGCACTACCTGCCACCAGCCCGTTTAGCTGGTGAAACCACAGTTTTTTTTTTGTTTTTTTTTCTTCGACCTTCGTCTGAGGAATCGATTTCCTTGAGGTGCTGCCGAATTGCAGTAAGTTCGTTTCTAACTCGTCGCCACTGTTGAATCCGTGTGTTAATGGAGACACGGAATGCAGGAGTTGATTTAACAAGTGTTTACTGAACAAAGTCTGGAGGTGAACTAACTATACAAGAAGCTATACAGGCTTATATACCCGAGTGGTCACTACCGGTACTACAGTACACAGCGGCTTCAAAAAAACATAGTTCCTCTTAAAGGTACATACACTACACCTACAAATACTGATTTCTTTCAGTTCCACCCTTCCATCAGTCCCTATGTTCCCCGGCATCTCTGGGAGGTTATTTGTGTCCTCCTTTGTGAAGACAGAACCAAAATATGTATTTAGTTGGTCTGCCATTTCTTTGTTCCCCATTATAAATTCCCCTGATTCTGACTGCAAGGGACCTATGCTTGACTTCACCAATCCTTTTCTCTTCACATATCTATAAAAGCTTTTGCAGTCAGTTTTTATGTTCCCTGCAAGCTTACTCTCATATTCTATTTTCCCTTTCTTAATTAATCCCTTTGTCGTCCTTTGTTGAATCCTAAACTGCTCCCAATCCTCAGGATTATTGCTTTTTCTGGCCAATTTATATGTCCTCTCTTTGGATCTTATGCTATCCCTAATTTCCCTTGTTAACCATGGTTGAGTCACCTTTTTTGTTTTATTTTTATGCCAAACTGGGATGAACAAATTCTGTAGCTCATCCATTCGGTCTTTGAATGTTTGCCATTGCCTATCCACCGTCAACCCTTTGAGTGCCATTCCCCAATCAATCCTACCCAACTCGCTCCTCAGACCATCGTAGTTTCCCTTATTTAAATTGAGGACCCTAGTCTCTGAGTCAACTACTTCATTCTCCATCTTAATGAAGAATTCAATCATATTATGATTGCTCCGACCCAAGGGGCCTCATACAACAAGATTGCTAATTAATCCTTTCTCGTTACATAATACCCAAATTACCATCAGCCCTTTAATTCCCTGTGCTTCTATTTTCTGAGTAAGTCTCTTGTGTGGTACTTTATCACAATGATGTGAACAGTGGAATGTTCAGAAATGGGGACAATTCGCTCTTGGGCCACTTGAACTTCTGCCCTGGGCTTGAAACAGAAGCTGCTGTCACTGACCGGACACCAACCGTGCTGTCCATGTTGGTAGTGGGGCGCTGCAGTGGTGACACAGTATGTTCCACCTCCTATATATGCCACCTGCGGGGGCACATGGCCTTGTGCCATTGCCTCCGTGGTGCAATTTATAGGCTTCGCGCCAGCAGTTCTGAACCCGCACTGTGGTTTTGAATGGGCATGCAAGTGCTGGGGACACAGGATGATGTGTGCTCCCCGGATCTGGCACCCCGAGAGGTCGGTACCCGTCATTGCCTGCTCCCATCGAATGACGTAAGGTGGGACCCCTGTGTAGCGAATGTGCGCACCCCCCTGAATGACTCCAATGTTCTCCACCCTGTATACCGGGGCGGGTTTTGCTGTCTTTCCCATCACCGGCATTCTTACCACTATGCCCATAATGGTGTGATTAGACCATTCACAGTCCACTGGGACTGGGTAGGCCTCTGAAGCTAGTCTGAGCTGGCACAGACTCAATGTATTCTCAAAAGGGTGGAGGGCTGCGAGGTGCTTGTTGCTGATCCAGGAGGGGACTAAACCTTGCTTTAAATCCTCCAGATTACTGCGGCCCTCGCCCAGTAACCACGCCCCATATAGCACTCAAGCTTCGTTCTGCGCAGCCTGATCGGACGCATTCCGATCCTCCCTGATGAGAGCATTTACCGTTTTGGCGTGATCCTCCAGCTCAGCTATTATCTCTTTTAAGTGTAGTGTCATGGCCTGGTCCTCGTGTAACTCAGAACCCACTACCTTATTCTCATCAGTCAGTATCTTTCTTAACTGTGTTTTTAAACCATTAATTTGGGTTTGCAGCTCCACGTCATCTAGTGTGTTGATGACGGAAGTTCCTGTATTAAAAGCTGTGAAAACATCATTTACTGTACCCCTTCTTTGTCTCCCTATTTTGTCCAAGACCTCATGTGGTGCGGTGTACAATTCGGCTCTGTCGACATCGGCAAGGTTGAATTCGTAAAACTGTTTAAACATGTTTGTTAACAGGACCTGGTATAATTGCTCCGTTTCCGTGGGGCACCACTCTGGCAATCGTACCTCGGTGAGGTTTAAAATCACCGAAGCCACCACGTAGTGGACCCCTTGGTACAGTACCTGACCTGTGGGTACCAATACCAATCCGTTCCCGGGTCCCTTTGTCGTGGTGGGGCACCCTTCCTTGAGGGCTTTAGCTACCGGAACTGTGGGCAGGGGCTTGCGGGGTCGGGTGATGAGCTCAGTGGCGTTTACTAGGATCTGAGAGTATGGGACTCCGCACGCCCATGTGCTGTCGTCCCACCTCATTCCTTGTCCAGCATCCTGCCACTGTCTTTGGAAAAAGATGGAGACGCCTGTGGGGCAAGCGCGTTCTGAACCCCACATACAGATGTAGATCCCCTCATCTGGTTCCCACCATTTGTCCCAACAGACACTCAACCCCCCGTGAGTTCCCGTTATTGTCCGATGGGTGTTATTACCCAATCTCTCCCACTCCACAGTTGAGTTCTTCATGGTGCTGCTCAACTTGCGCAGCCACCACCAGCGGTCCAAAGGTACATGTCCATGTCAAACAAGGCAAATTTTCTTGCCCACGGTGACGCTGATCCTGGGTGCAATGATCCGCACCCTGGGGCACATCAGAGACGTTTCTCTGTATGCAAACCCCGTCTGGCTGGAGTATTCAGTAGAGTTCGACCCCAGCCAGCCTGGCCATCTCCCTTCATGGAAGTAGGCAGCAGTCTCTTCAGCGTCCCGTGAGCTGGTTCTGTCAGTCGCGATGGGGCCCCTATTTCCAGAGCACCCATAGATCGTGGAGTCCTTGGTGCGGCCCCGATAGGCCCAGCTCCATCCAATTATCACGAACGTGACGAGGATCCCTCTCATCTTTACTGGCTCCTGTAATAAATCAAACAATATAGCCAGGCTCCCGAGAGATTCTGGCTTAGGTGACGGCATGATCGGGTCTTTCGACCTCGATCCAAAACAACACACATACTGGGCAAATTTAAAACTACTTAAAACTCTAATAATTTTAATATTTACACACCTTAAACTTAAACCTAAAATTATGTACAGCGCCGCCCGTCCCCGGGCGGCTTGCCTAATCCCTGATTGGACTGCAGCTCGCCGCTCCCTGTGGCGGGGCTGCAGTGACCTGTGGCTCAGGTTCCCCGCAGCCTTTTGCTGTTAAACGGGGACTGTGTTTTTTCATGGATTTCTGAAGTCGGCGTCTACTGGGAGCGGGGGAATCGGGCCAAGGTTTTACAGGCTGAGGCTTTCGAGTCGACCTGCAAAAAGGTACTTTGGGCGTGGCTTCCTTAGTGAGTGGACCTTCGGGTGGGACCATAGCTCTCACAGCCTGTGGCTCTTCCATGACTGTGGGCTTTGGCTCCCTTCCCTCAGGCTTCGCCCCTTTGGGATTCGGGCAGGCTCCCTTGGCGAGTGGACCTTCGGGTGGGACTTCAGCTCTCACAGCCTGTGGCTCTTCCACGACTGTGGGCTTCGGCTCCCTTCCCTCAGGCTCCGCCCCTTTGGGATTCGGACAGGCTCCCTTGGCGAGTGGACCTTCGGGTGGGACTTCAGCTCTCACAGCCTGTGGCTCTTCCACGACTGTGGGCTTCGGCTCCCTTCCCTCAGGCTCCGCCCCTTTGGGAATTGGGCCTGTGGCAGACAGCTCCTCCTCACCTGTCCCTACAGGTGGAGAATCTCTGCCCCCAATTTCTACCTCCCCCACGCTCGAGTCGAGGGAGGGATCTCCGTTCTCCGGCTCCACCTCCTCCAGAATCGTGTCGAGGGCGGGACCTTGTTGTTCGGGCCCCTCCTCGTCCAAGTCCCAGGCCATCGGAGAAAGCTCCCCACAGGTGGGTGGGACCTCTTCTCCTTCCAAGCAGGCTACAACGCCAGCTTGTGTGGTCTGTGACTCATCGCGCGCCTCAGGCTGAGGATTTTTACCCTCAGACCTGGCTTCGGTTGCTGTTGCTGTATTGATTTGTATGTGGGTTCAATGACGACACATTCATGAAAGAGAAGTCTTTTTATCTAAAGTCTGTTCAACTCAGTTAACAGCATTACAGGAGACACCATCTTAGAGATCCATCTAAAACTAAACCAAAACTAAATTGCTTGTCTCTCACATGCCCTCTGCTGGTCAGGCATAAATAATCAATCAGGCAAATATGCTGGTAAGGCATAAATAATCAAACATGCAAATACCATCACTATTTGCTGATATCATTACATCTCCCTTTCTCAAAACAAAAGTATTTTACTTTTATCTAACAACATGTTTTCTTTGTATTACTCTGCATTTTAACTGTAACACTTAATGAACTTACATTATCATTATCATGATCAAGGTTTTTTAACCTTGTTTTGTGTGTTCACATGAAATATGTAAATACCTAGAACTTGAAGAGAGAATAAGATAACATTACTTCCTTCTATAACAAGAGTCCTTAAATTTGCTCAATGAGTCTCTCAGGAGGCTTCACGCGTCTTGAGGATTTTCTGATTGATTGTCTTTGAATCTGAGTTGTTGCCTCAGATGATGATTTCTCAGCTGTGTGATCAGGTTGTTCAACAGTATCAGTCTTTTGACCTGCTGTGTGATCAGGTTGTTCAACAGTATCAGTCTTTTGACCTGCTGTGGCTGGTCCCATGAGAAGATCTCGACGATTTCTTCGCAGAACAGCACCCTCATCTGTCTGAATGGTGTATGATCTTGGTTGAACTTCACTCAGGACAGTTCCCTTCTGAGTCCATATGTTTGTTTTGTCTTTGAACCTTACTTGGTCACCAGTGTGGAGTTCAGGTAGGTTTTGTGTTTCTCTGTCATAGTAGTACTTTTGCTTTTCTTTCTGTTGTTCTTTGAACTTCCTCACTTTCTCCCCCTCTTTTGCTTTCAGGAGGTTCTCCGGGATGGGTAGGTTTGACCTTAGCAGACGTCCCATAAGGAGTTGGGCTGGTGACATACCACACTCGAGCGGCATTGTGCGGTATACAAGCATGCTCTGGTAGAAGTCAGTTCCACTGTCTTTTGCCTTGTACATCAGTCTTTTCACTGTCTGGACCGATTTTTCCACTAGTCCATTGGACTGTGGAAAGTGAGGACTTGACGTTGTGTGGACAAAGTCCCACTCTTTGGCAAAGTGTCGGAAACTTGCATTGTAAAACTGGGGTCCGTTGTCTGTGAAGACCTCGCTTGCCACACCATGTCTGGAGAATATGGCTTTCATACATGTTATCACAGCATCTGCAGTGGTGGTGTACAGTCTACAAACCTCTGGATACAGGGAGTAATAGTCTGTGACTACAAGATAGTCCTTCCCTTGACATACGAATAGGTCAGCGCCTACCTTCTGGTAAGGTCTGTCTGGCGCTGGGTGTGGCTTTAGTGGTTCTACCGGATTGCTTGCTCGATAGTTCAGGCATATTGTGCAGTTTGACACCTCATTTGTCACATCTTGGTTGATTCGTGGCCAGTACATCACCTCTCGTGCTCTTTTCTTACACTTTTCGATTCCCAGATGTCCTCCATGGATCCTTTTTAGCATCTCTTTTCTCAGACTCTTTGGGATAACTATTTTACTTCCTTTGTAGATGATGTCTTCGACCACTGATAGTTCCGCCCTGCAGTTCCAGTACCCTGCCATGTCAGGTGAGCAGTCTTGCTTCATGTTGGGCCATCCATCCAAGATGCTTTTCCTCAGTCGTCTCATTGTTTCATCTTTGTTTGTCTCAGTCTTTATGAGCTCCATTTTTGCATCTGCTATGGGCAGTGCACTTGTGATCATGTCCACGTAGGCGTTCACTTTTTCATCCATTTTGGTGTTTGCGGGCTCACTTGGGTCAACAGCTCTGGACAACGTGTCTGCTGTATACATCAGCTTACCCGGTGTGTACGCAACATTCAGTGTATAGCATTGCAGCCTGATCATCATCCTTTGTATTCTAAGCGGACAGCTATTTAGTGGCTTTTGGAACAATGCAATCAAGGGCTTATGGTCAGTCTCTACACTGATTGCTTGTCCTGCCACAAACTGGTGAAATCTTTCACAGGCGTATGTGATGCTGAGCAGCTCCTTTTCTATTTGAGCATATCGCGTCTCCACGTCTGTCATTGAGCGCAATGCACATGCAATAGGTTGCCAGTAGTCATATTTTTGCAGAAGAACGGCACCGAGCCCACTCTGTGATGCATCTGATGATATCTTGATGGGTCTCGCTGGGTCATAAAACCTCAGAACTGGTTCCTCTGTGAGCAGTTTCTTTAGATCGCTCCATGACTTCTCATGCTCATGATTCCATTCCCATTCTATGTTCTTTTCAGTTAGTCTTCTCAGCGGCGCCATCTTTTCTGAGAGGTTGGATATGAATTTACCCATGTAGTTGATCATTCCATTAAACCTCTGCACGTCCTTTTTGCATTGTGGCTTTGGCATATTCTCAATGGCGGACACCTTTCTGGGATCTGGCCTGATGCCCTCACTGCTAAGGATATCTCCCACAAATGTCAGTTCTGTCACCCCGAGCTGGCATTTCTCTCTATTCAGCTTCAGGTTTGTTTTCCTTGTTGCTTCCAGCACTTTTTTCAGTCTCTCGTCATGCTCAGTTCTCGTGGTTCCCCATACTATGATGTCATCCATTGATGTATCAACTCCCTCCAGATGCTCATAGATCATATGGATAGTTTTGTGATACACTTCAGGAGCTGAGGCAATGCCAAATGGTAACCTCAGGAATCTGTATCTGCCAAATGGACTGTTGAACGTGCACAGTCTTGAACTTGCCTCGTCCAGTTTCATCTGCCAAAATCCTGATGATGCATCTAACTTGCTGAAATACTTTGCATTTGCAAACTGTGACATGATTTCCTCACGTGTAGGAAGCTTGAAGTGCTCTCTCTTTATTGCTCTGTTTAGATCTCTTGGATCCAGGCAAATTCTGAGCTTTCCATTCTTTTTGTCCACAACGACGAGGGAACTCACCCACTCAGTTGGCTCATCTATCTTCTGAATCATGTTCAGGCTTTCCATCCTGTCCAACTCTGCCTTCAGTTGCTTTTGAAGAGCAAACGGAACTTTTCTGCATGGATGTATGACCGTTGGCATACTTTTATCTACTCTGATCGTTTGTTCTCCTGGAAGGCAGCCTAGACCCTGAAATAGGTCGTTGTACTCTTTCATGAGTTCATCATAGACTGTCTCTCCTTTGCTTTCCACAACGAGGACTCTCTTTACCTGGTTCAGTCTCTCACAGGCTATTAAACCTAGTATGGCCTGCACATCCATTGGCACCATGATTAATGCTAGCGTGTGCTCTCTGTCCTTGTGTGTCACTTTGACAATGCATCTTCCTTTCACTGGTATATCAGTACCTGAGTATCCTGTCACTTTCACTTTTATTCCATGTATCTTTGGTCTGGGTCTAATTTTCTTAAAATCAGTCTCTGATATCACATTAACTTGTGCTCCAGTATCCAATTTAAATGGAATGTGTATGTCATTCACTTTTAGTGTCAACATCCAGTCTCTTTTTTCTTTTTTTGTTTTCAGACACAACATCTACATAGAACTCCTCTATCTCGCTTTCATCTATTGCATGGACCTTGCTTTGTTGCGCTTGTTTCTTGCAGCAACGGGCATAATGGTTGTTTTTGTTGCAACTATTGCATGTTTTACCATATGCTGGACACTTTTTTGGTGTATGCTGTGTACCGCATCGACTACATGACTTTCGATTGCCCCTTTCATTTTTGTTTGCTGGCCACGCCTCTTTTTTCACATTGGCGCTCTTTTTGTTAAACGGTTTGTGTCCGTTCATTCTCACTGCATCCACGTTACAGCTACTGTCACTGAACAGCTCCTTTGCCTGCGACTTCACAGTCTCTGTAGCCCTACACAGTGCTATGGCTTTTCCCAGGTCTAGATCTTGCTCTCTTAGCAGTCTTTCCCTTAGACCATTATCTGGAATACCACACACCAGTCTGTCTTTTATCAGCGAGTCTGTCAGTCCCCCAAATTCACATGTTTTGCTTTGGTTTCTCAGTTCAGTCACATACTGATCAATAGTCTCTCCCGTTTTCTGTACACATGTGAAAAATCTGTGCCTCTCAAACGTCACGTTACGTTTAGGTATGCAATAGGCCTCAAACTGTTCCATTATTTTATCTAGCTTCATTTTGTCTCCATCAGCAGCGAATGTGAAGTTATTATACACCTCCAGCGCTTCATCACCCACGACATGTAAGAACACTGACGCTTTCATTTTATCACTTTTCTCGTCAGCTCCGATTGCCGCTAAATACAACTCCAAACGTTGTTTGAATCTTCTCCAATTTTCAGCCACATTACCTGTCAACTGAAGCTTCGCCGGTGGGAGTAAACCTTCCATTTTTCACTTCGTTAGCTATTCTCCAATGGTAAGCAACGATGTTCTCTTTTGGCTAGCTAATATGTGGAGAGCTGATTTAACTTCAGATTTTTCCTCTTCATCTCTTTCAATCACTTCTGACACCATGTATTGATTTGTATGTGGGTTCAATGACGACACATTCATGAAAGAGATGTCTTTTTATCTGAAGTCTGTTCAACTCAGTTAACAGCATTACAGGAGACACCATCTTAGAGATCCATCTAAAACGAAACCAAAACTAAACTGCTTGTCTCTCACATGCCCTCTGCTGGTCAGGCATAAATAATCAATCAGGCAAATATGCTGGTAAGGCATAAATAATCAAACAGGCAAATACCATCACTATTTGCTGATATCATTACAGTTGCAACCGGTTTAAACAGTTTGCACCGCTTCATGTGAAACCACTTGTTGCGTCGGGACACCTCCACTGTGCGAGTGGCGTAGACCGGTGGATTTTCCACTGATTCCGGCCTATCCTCCTGGTCTACGGCTCTCTCGCCAGCGCATAGGGTTAGACCCAAGAATTTTACTTCTCACCGGCCAACCCGTGCCTTCGTAGGGGTTTCCTTAACACTCTCTATCTCCTTCACACTCGCACCCGCTCCCCAGAGACAATGATTTCTTAGGTCCACGTGGATACCGTGGGCTACCAAGAAATCAGACCCCAGGGCTCCAGTTCCACCTCCCACCTCCCACTTCATCAGGGTACACTTCCACGTGGTGCGGAGTGGTCCTAAACGAATGGAGAGGGGAAGGGAATGTGCACCAGCCTGTTCTTCGCCCGTGAAGCCCGACAGAAGATATGGGACCCCGGTGGACAGAGGTGAGGCGGTGGGGTTATCTGCGTGGATTACGGTGCACGATGCTCCCGTATCCAGCAGATAGGTTCCCTTCACCTCCTCCACCTCCATCTCCATGAGGGGTCGTCTCCATACATTATATCGCAGCGCACACAGGTAGACGGGCCGCACTGACTCTAGTCACTTGGGTACAACGGTCGGCATCTCGGGAGCGACAAGACCAGTGGTGATGGCTATTTTCCCCTGCAAAATCATCAGAGACCGCATTGTCTCTATGATTGATTCAATCGCAGCGGGATCCATAACTGCACCAGCTCCTTGTGCTGGGGCAGGAGCTACAGCTTGGGTTTGGGCGGGTGCTGGGGCAGCGGTCTGGGCTTGGGCTTGGGCTGTGGGAAATCTCCCTTTACTATCCTTCCACGGATTTCTACAGTCCTTGCGCCAATGTCCATCCTTCCCACACCCGTAGCAATTGAGCTTGGCTTGGACAGGGCGATTCCCCTCCTGACGCCACTCCTTCTTGCTTGGGGCTGCGGGTTTTGCCTCATGCACCTTTCCCTTCTGGGGAGGTGTTTCCTGACCCCTACAATTCTTGTACGCCACATTTAGCTGGCGGAGCACCGTCTCCTCCGTGACGCCGGGACCTTGGGGATCAAACCAAGATCTGGCTAGGGCCCGTATCTCTGGCAAACTGTTGGTAACCAAACAACGGAGCCAATGAACCCGCTGTTCGTTGCTCATTAAAGCCCGTTCAGGCATGCCCGGACAGCTGCGTCGATACACCGGCCACAGCCTTTCTGCGAAAACCCGTGGGGGTTCTCCAGATAACTGCACGGTCCCTTCCACACGGTCAAACAGACTACCATCGTCCACTCCCATTACTTCTAAAACTTCTTCCCTGAGATCCGCATACCCTTTCCGTCCCCTCTTACCATCCTCTGAGAGGCACTGAAGGATTGTGGGATCCAGGGAGAAAAGCAACAGTTTCACCTGTTCCTGATCATCACAGTCATTAATGGCTGCTGTTTCCTCTATCTCCCTGAAATGAATCGAGGGATCTCCCTTTACTGTGAGTCGTGCGAGGTGGCTCACCATGGACCTTAATTGCGGGCCAGCGTAGGGCACCACGAGCTGGTTCTGGTGGGGTCCGATACTGCCATCGGCAGCGTTGGGACCGAACCTCTGGTGCCGAGTGGGACACATTGGTGCCGGTCCCGGCTTTGCGACCAGTGGTTCTTCCTCACACTCCACCTTGGCTACCTCCTCTTTCACTACCCCCTCCTTTTCCGGCCAAGTCTCACTATAGCTCGGCGGTGCCGAGGGCTCGGTGGCTGGTACCACAATTACCTCAGCTGGAATCGGCTGTTTTGATTCCTTTAAAAAGTCCATGTGACTAGCTTTCGGGCTGACGAGACACACCATGCCTTTTGCCTTAACCAGGGCCGTTCTTAGGTCCTCTATGGTCTTTTGGCAGGGGCCATGGTCTGTGCTCTCAAACCCGTGCTCGAGGGCTAGCTTGTAAGCTGCCTTAACCTCCACTACTCTCTCCTCCTGTGCTCTTAGCTGTTGTGCGAGGCGGGCGTTTTTCTCCCGTATCCTCGTTTCATTAATCTTTGCCTCAGTAACCTGGCACTCCAGGTACTCTATCCTAGCCTGATGTTGACTAGCTACCACTTGGCATTCCTGATTCAGCGCGTGAAGCACTGTGATGAGTTTTTCCCCACCCATGGCCTTTTCCTCTATCTCTGCTGCCTGGGTTGTGATCTTGGCTGCCTGTGCTGCAACGACCCGGTCCAAGATCTGGACCTGCTTCTTGTAACACATCAGCCACACTGCCTTTTCCACTGACTTCTTATGCTCTTTGCTCTCTGTCCACCTGACAGCTGCGTCCACCGGATGCCCATCCAGCAAGAGATCGGAAATCCACTGTTTAGTGAGATTTACCTTGCCAAAGACATAATCCGCTATCCTCTCATCCATTGCATTTCAACCATTCAAACTTGGACCTACTACATTGCAATCCTGCTGCCAGAGTCCTGCCGCGGTCACCATTTTCTGTAAGGGGTTTTCCTTGAGAGATTTCCCTGAGGTTTCTCTCTCTAGAGGCCTCTCTCTCTTGCACAGTAAAACCTTGAGTGGTTCGACCCACTCGCCCCTTAGATTCTATACTCTGGACTTAGGCGCAGGAACTACAATGTAGAGAAAACTCGTGTAGACCAAGTTTGATGAAACAAAATGAAACTAGATTGTATAAGGAAAAATATCAAATCAAATGCAAACAGATAAGGGAGTACATGGGAGGGAAAAACACAAACAAATCATAATGACACAGTACTAACTAAGGCAAATACAGGCATCTTATACTCTACAAAGATCATCATGAAATAAGGAAACATACGGAACATCGAGGGACAACAACTCATGTTAATTGTACCCTTAAATCTACCCCCTTATTAAACCTATCTAGATCTGATTGTGAAGGGCCAGAAACATGCTCACCAATCCCACTAGGAAGTGCAAGGTTTTGAACCAGTCTGTGTTTGATCCTTTCAGGCTTTCCGTTTCCACGTGGATCGTGGAGCCCCTGCGGGCTGCGCCACACCTCTCTCCTGAGGTGGGGGTCGGGGGCGGCTGGACACCGGCGGGCCTGGATGTCGGCGGAATCGAGGATCATCGGCTCGACCCTGGTTAGAGGAGCCTTGGGCTGGCTCCCATCGCTTCTTCAGTTTATTTTTATCTCTTCTCCTTCCAACCGGGGTGGCTGGAAGGTTTCTTCTCTTGGGGTTTTATTTTTTTGTCTCTTCTCCCAAGTTGGGTCAATGGCCTCTCGTTCCGGCAACAGCCCGGGGATGGTCGATGATCTCCCGATGTGTTTCCCCGGGGTGGGACGCCGGCTTCGAGACGGCCTTCTCGATGTTGGCTTGGTTCTTCTTCCTTCTCCGAGTGCCTGCTTCTTCTTCTGAGTGTCCAGATTCAAACTCTGCACCTCTCTCCTCTCTGTCTGTGTTCAAGCTTGCGCCAACTGCCAACAAGTCTTCCAGATATACCTTTCTTCCAGAAACTTCCGTCTCCCACCCAAAATCAGGTTAGTCTTTGTTTTACTTTTGGCGGGCTGGGAGCACAGCGGGGTAGTTATTATATTTTTTAATGTTTTAAACGGCCGGTAAAGGCCCATCTCTGGTCTGGAATTACCTTCATTGTTTTGAATGTCCTGCTGATCTCGTTATCTAGTCCTGGGTGCTGTTCTCATGAATATGAAATTGTCCCCTTTTGTCTGGGTCAACATTTTGATGGCCTCTGTAAAGTCCGCGCCTCAATAATACACGGACTTCGGGAGAACAGTTTAACAGGTACTTTACTGAACAGGAGGCAGCGTCAAACTGAAACTACAGAAGCCTGCTAGGGCCTTTTATACAGGGGTGTTCACTGCCGGTACTGCAGTCTAAGACCAGTTATTCCCTTAAAGGTACATACACAACAATTCCTCCCCTTTTAGATAAACAGTACATAACATTCATTTAACAACTAAATAATAACTAATTACAATTACAATTTTCTCAGTAATATATACATCAACTGAAATAGTCATTTATAAGTTCAGTCTTTGAGGAGGCTTCCTGATCCGGACTGGATAGCGCCTTTCTCGAGTATCCTGTTCTGGCGGTGGAGTCAATTCTGGCTCATTGTCATTGGTTGGTTCGTCAGCTTCCAATACCCCTGCTTCTGAGGTAGACGCAATCTGTACTTCGGGCTCATTACCAGGTGCACATGCTTGTGGTACAGGTTTGGCTTGTTCCTGTGACTCTAGAATCTGGTCAGCATGGCGTCTCACGATGCTCTCTCCAACATCCACTGTGTACATTAGTGGTCCCTGCTGTGTGCATATCGTGCCTGGCTGCCATTTTTCTGTTCGGTAGTCGCGGGCCAAGACTGGTTGCCCTATCTTGAAGCTCCTGGTTGGCTTCTCATTTATGTGCTGGAACTGCTTATCCTCAACATCTCGTCTTATGTTTGGTTTGAGCAAATCCAAGCGACATCTTAGTCTCCGGTTGAAAAACAGTACGGCTGGAGTTTGGTTGGTTACTGCATGTGTCGCATTCCGGTAAGCAAACAGGAAGTTATCCACCTTGTGTTGCAGTGGTATATCATCATTATACATTGCCTTTATGGCCTTTTTAAAGGTCTGAACAAATCTCTCAGCCAATCCATTTGTGGCTGGATGATATGGGGCAGTTGTGTAATGTTTCACCCCATTATTCTTCAGGAACCTCCGGAAATCCTCAGACACAAACTGTGGGCCATTGTCGGAACAGATCTGTTCTGGCAACCCATTCCTGGCGAAGATGGTCCTTAGGACTGCAATAGTTTTCTCCGTGGTGGTGGAGGACATTTTAATGACCTCTGGCCATTTCGAATGGGTTTCCACAGCGATTAGAAACATTGAGTCCATAAATGGACCAGCGAAATCAATGTGTACCCATTGCCATGGCGATGAGGGCCACTCCCATGGATGTAGCGGGGCCTGTGGTGGAGCGTTTTGGACCTTCTGGCATCCTGTGCATCTCTTGGTCATATCCTCGATTTCTTTATCGATTCCTGGCCACCACACAAACGCCCTGGCTAGGCTCTTCATTTTTACCCCTCCCAGATGACCCTTGTGAAGCTCACTGAGCACTCTATCTCTCAACCTGGGTGGAATTACCACTCGGGATCCACACATCAAGGTTCCCCGGCACACTGACAGCTGTTCCCTCCTTGGCGAGAATGCTGGCAACAGTGAGTTGCCATATGCTGGCCATCCCTTCACCATCAAATCATAGACCCGAGAGAGTGTCGGGTCATTTCGGGTTTCCTTCTCAATACTTGTGTTTGTAACAGGCAAACATTCGACTATGGTCGCATGGAATATCTCCACAGGGTCCACTGCAGGTGCTTCTTCCGCCGTAGGCAACGGTAGGCGCGACAGTCCATCAGCGTTTCCATGTTGTTTCGTACCTTTGTACTCTATGTCATACTGATGCGCCCCTAGAAAAAGTGACCATCTTTGCAGCCGTTGCGCCGTCATCACCGGAACGTCCTTCTTTGGGTTAAAAATGAGACCAGGGGTTGATGATCAGTCAGTAGGGTGAATTTCTGCCCGTGCAGATAGTGATTGAACTTCTTCACCCCCCACACCAGGCTGAGGGCCTCCCTGTCAATCTGGGCGTAGTTACGCTCGGCTGAGGTTAGCGAGCGCGATGCAAAGGCTATTGGCCTCTCTGAACCATCACGGAATTTGTGTGACAGCACCGCTCCAATGCCGTAAGGTGACGCATCACATGCCAACCGAATCGGTAGTGTTGGGTTGTAGTGGGCCAATACTTCTTTTGAAGTGATTTGGCATTTACATTCCTGAAAGGCACGCTTACACTCATCACTCCATTTCCATGTTACACCAGTTTGAAGGAGGGCGTTCAGTGGGTGCAGAATTGTAGATAAATTCGGCAAGAACTTATGGTAGTAGTTCACCAACCCGAGGAACGACCTCAGTTGCGACACATTTTCTGGTGCTGGAGCCTTGACTACAGCCTCAATCTTGTCCGGCGACTAATGCAACCCTTCCTCATCAATCATGTGGCCACAATACGAGATTTGTCTCCTGAAGAACTCGCATTTGGGGCGGTTGGCTCGTAGCCCATATTCCTGCAATCTCGTGAGCACCTGTTCCAGGTTGGCAAGGTGTTCATTGTCATTTTCGCCCGTAACTAGGATGTCGTCCAAATAACACTGGGTCCCCGGGATCCCTTGCAGGACTTGTTCCATTGCCCTCTGCCATATAGCCGGGGCCGATGCTACCCCAAATACCAGTCGATTGTACTGGTAAAGGCCTTTGTGAGTGTTTATCGTGAGGTATTTCCTAGATGCTTCTTCCACCTCCATTTGTAGATACGCTTGAGCCAGGTCAATCTTTGTAAAACGTTTCCCTCCAGATAGTGAGGTGAAAATATCTTCTATCCGCGGAAGCGGATACTGTACTGTGTGCAGGACTGGGTTCAGTCACTTTGAAGTCCCCACAGATGCGAACCTTCCTTGGCTCCCCAGGCGTGCTGCTCAATGCTTTCTTCATTACAGGAACGATGGGTGTGGCCCACTCGCTCCAGTCCACCTTAGACAGCTCCCCCGAATGCTCCAGACTCTCCAGTTCAGCTTCCACAGCTGGGCGTATCGCGTATGGCACCGGTCTGGCCTTGAAAAATTTTGGGGTTGCATTATCCTCAATCTTTATGGTTGCCTTTACTCTTTTTAGAGTCCCAAGTCCTTGTTGGAACACCTCCTCCGCATCAGATAGAATTTGTGACAGACGCCCAGGTGCGACGTCATCATCTTTTTTGTCAGTCGCAGTTAGTGCCAGAATGGAATGCCAATCCAATTGTAGTTTTCAGATCCATTCACGTCCCAATAATGGTGGTCCTCCATCTCATAGTATTTTCATGTATAGTTTCTGTGTTTCCTTTCCGTTATATTCAACTGGCACCCTTATTTTTCCTCTGGGGCAGACCTTTTGACCCGTGTATGTCTTCAATACAATGGACGTGTCCTTTAAGGGTATGTGTGAGAATAGCCGCTCATAGTCTCATCGATTCATGACAGGGCTGATCCTGTGTCCAATTCCATCTTTACTGGGGACCCTGCTATCATGAGGGTGACCCAAATGGTTCAGTGATCTTCTTTTGCGATCACGTTGTGTAACTTTAAACAACTTAGTCGCCTGCTCCCGGAGTCCTTATCACTCTCCTGATCTTCTGAACTACTATCTGTCAGTTTCTTTACTTTCCTGTACTGTTCCTTAGTAGTTCTTGTCGTGTTGGTCTTCTTTCCCGACCTGCAGACTCTTGCTATATGTCCCATTTTCCCGCATTGCCTGCATATTTTGTCTTTAAACCAGCAGTCCTTCTGCTCATGGGTTGTTCTGCCGCAGCGATAGCACTTTTCGGCTCCATACGCCATTTCGTTAGCGCTGTATTCTTGTGGTTTCTGTTGTATTTCCGCAGTTCCCCGTGCTGCTGCTTTGTAGGATACTGCCACGCTGAAAGCCTGTTCTAGCGTCAGGTCCTTTTTTGAAAGTAATCGTTTCTGGGTTCCTTCACTCTGGAGCCCGCAGACAGACTTATCCCGTAAGGTGTCTGCCAGTCCTGCTCCAAACTGGCAGTGCTTCGATAACTTGCGTAGTTCCGTAAGATAGTCAGCATTGCTCTCATCTTTGTGCTGGTTTCTTTTATGGAACTTGAATCTTTCTGCTATCAGCAGTGGTGTAGGGCTTAGGTGTTCCTGTAAGATATGAACAATCTCCTCAAAACTTTTCTCCATTGGTTTAGCTGGGGTAATTAAATTCCGCAATAGGCCGTACGTACTCGCACCCATCAGATTTAATAATACCGATGCCCTCTTTCCATCAGCCACCTCATTTGCCTTGCAGTACACTTCAATTCTTTCCACATACTTGGTCCAGTCTTCCACCTTGTTGTCGAAAGCAGTGATACTGCCACTTTTCGGCATCTTGGGTGATTTAAAATGGTGCCTCCCGCGCTTTTGCTTCTTCCCCAATGGAATAAAATGGCGCCTCCCGCGCTTTTGCTTCTTCCCCAACGGGATAAAATCGCGCCTCCCGCGCTTTTGCTTCTTCCCCTCACTGCCACGCTGCTCCTAGCATTCTACGGGGTAATGGTGGCGACCCGCAGCTTCGGCGCATCTCGCTTTCCTTCCCCCCCATTTAGTTTCTCTCCGCTGTCCTGTTCTCGAGCACCGACCGCGCCCTGTGCGCTCCACCCTCTCTCTCTTGTTTTCTTTTCCTGGCGACGCTGCGCGGCCCGATTTGTAGAGCCGCTCGATCGAGCTTGAGCCCGCCGCAGTCCAGAAGGGTCAGCGTGCTACCTGCTACCAGCACGATTCGCTGGAACCACAGTCTCTCCCGCAATTCTCCGAACACCGATGGATTCTTTGGGCGGTTGCCCTCGGTCGACGCCCATTGCTCAGACTACGACCTTCCTTTCAGGCGAGATCCCCGTGAGATGATGCCACACTGCAGGTGAGTTCGAACTTACTCGTCGCCACTGTAAAGTCCGCGCCTCAATAATACACGGACTTCGGGAGAACAGTTTAACAGGTACTTTACTGAACAGGAGGCAGCGTCAAACTGAAACTACAGAAGCCTGCTAGGGCCTTTTATACAGGGGTGGTCACTGCCGGTACTGCAGTCTAAGACCAGTTATTCCCTTAAAGGTACATACACAACAGCCTCTGTCTCCAGGCCGATCTTGACTGGATCTGCATCTAATCCATATGCATACGTGTGGGTCTGGTTTCGTTCTCTCAGAAACGGCTTCCAGAACTTGCTGTAGGTTGAATCCACAAAGCTGTCTGAGGTTGCGCAGGAACCATTTTAAAGTGTCCCAATAAGCTGGTCACATGGTATGGCGGCCATTTTGTATGCCCCTTTTTCTGGGCTTCTTTTAAAACAGTCTTTAAAATCATGGCCTCTTCTGCCATTTGACCCTTATTAATACAAAGTTCAATTTTGCGAATCCTACACAGCCACGCCCTCTGCCTCCGTATGATGAACTCCTATTTGGTCGCTAATCGTCACCACCTTTCCTTTAACTATCCTTTTACTTTTCATATGTTTATAAAAGATTTTTGGGTTCCCTTTTACGTTACCCACTAATCTTTTCTCATATTCTCTCCCTTGTGTCAGCTGTGTCTCAGTGGGTAGCACACTCGCCTCTTAGTCAGAAGGTTGTGGGTTCTAGTCCCACTCCAGGGACTTGAGCACATAAAGCTAGGCTGACACTGCAGTGCAGTGCTG
Source organism: Somniosus microcephalus (assembly GCF_052327205.1). Classification (NCBI taxonomy): domain Eukaryota; kingdom Metazoa; phylum Chordata; class Chondrichthyes; order Squaliformes; family Somniosidae; genus Somniosus; species Somniosus microcephalus. The sequence goes on from NC_140990.1 coordinate 78,307,858, forward strand.
AGGGAGTGCTGCACTGTTGGAGGTGCCATCTGATGTGCCTCAATAATTCCGAGACTCGAAGTTAGCAGAACAAAACAAGGCTTTTATTAACTTAGAACGTAACACGTAAGAGAGAGAGATGTCTTCCTTCTGGAGACTGAGGCCAGACTGAGTTAGCTTACAAACGGGGCCAGGTATGGGCGGAGCCCTACACACAGCACATTCCAGCACATTCCAGTATACAATACAGCACATTCCAGTACACAATACAATGAGGTCTGGGGGAAGGGAAATGACACTGAAACCGATCTCAGTCACAGGCAGTGATGAATGGAAATATTTCATCACATTCACCCCTTCTATAGATTTAGCCTGTTCGGGGGTTTGATAGTCCTCTGCGACCGACGTGGCTGTTGCGGTGCCGCGGGTGTCGGCTGGGTGTCCCCGGTAGCCTCCTGGGTCTCTGCCGGGGGTGCCGCCAGGGTTGTTGAAGGGGTAGTTGGTGGGGGTGCCGTTGGTCGGTGTTCTTCCGGGGGTGATGAAAGAGTAGTGGGTGGGTAAGAGTTGCTGTGATCGTCGTTGCCGCTATTGCCATGGTTGTTGTCGATGCCGGCTGGGGCGACGTCTTTTATGGGCACGGTGTCCTCCCTTCCGTCGGCGTGCCGGACATATGCGTATTGGGGGTTGGCGTGGAGTAGGTGTACTGGCTCCACGAGAGGGTCCGTCTTGTGGCCCCTCACATGCCTTCGCACGAGTACCGGACCTGGGGTGGAGAGCCATGATGGCATGGATATGCCTGAGGTGGATTTCCGGGGAAAGACAAACATTCGTTCATGAGGCGTGGTATTAGTGGCCGTACACAATAGCGACCGTATCGAATGGAGCACATCCGAGAGGACTTCCTGCCAGCGGGAGATAGGGAGGCCCTTGGTCCTTAGAGCTAGAGTGACTGCTTTCCATACTGTCCCGTTCTCTCGCTCCACTTGGCCGTTACCCCGGGGGTTGTAGCTGGTGGTACGGCTTGTGGCGATCCCCCTGGACAGCATGTACTGGCGTAGCTCTTCACTCATGAAGGACGCCCCCCTATCCGTATGGATGTAGCTCGGCATACCGAACAGGCAGAACAGGCTGTTGAGGCATTTAATGACCGTGGCGCTGGTCATGTCTGGGCAGGGGAAGGCGAATGGGAACCGGGAGTATTCGTCCACAATGTTCAGGAAGTAAACATTGCGGTCGACGGACGGGAGGGGGCCCTTGAAATCTAAGCTGAGCCGCTCAAAGGGCCGTGTAGCTTTGATTAAGTGGGCTCTATCTGGGCGGTAGAACCGAGGCTTGCACTCAGCGCAAGTGCGGCAGTTCCTGGTCAGGGACCGAACTTCCTCAATCGAGTAGGGTAAGTTACGGGACTTTATGAAGTGGAACAGCCGCGTGACCCCTGGGTGGCAGAGGTCGTTGTGGAGGGTCTGTAGCCGATCCCCAGTGGCGCTGGCACACATCCCTCGTGAGAGGGCGTCAGGGGATTCGTTAAGGGCCCCTGGCCGGTAAATGATGTCGTACTCGAAGGTGGAGAGCTCGATCCGCCACCTAAGAATCTTATCATTTTTAATCTTCCCCCTCTGTTTATTATTGAACATAAACGCTACCGACCGCTGGTCGGTAAGTAGGGTGAAGCGTTTGCCGGCTAGGTAGTGGCGCCAGTGGCACACTGCCTCCACGATGGCTTGGGCCTCCTTTTCCACGGAGGAGTGTCTGATCTCGGGCCCTTGGAGGGTCCTCGAGAAGAAAGCTACGGGCCGCCCCGTCTGGTTGAGGGTGGCCGCCAAGGCGAAGTCAGACGCATCACTTTCCACTTGAAATGCAGTGTTCTCGTCCACTGCCTGTAGCGTGGCCCGCTCAATATCCTGCTTAATGCTTTTGAAGGCGGCGTGGGCCTCAGCAGAGAGCGGGAAAGAGGATGCTTTCAAGAGGGGGCGGGCTTTGTCGGAGTAGTTGGGGACCCATTGGGAATAATAAGAAAATAACCCCAGGCACCTTTTCAGGGCTTTGGGAGTGTTGGGCAGGGGCAGCTCCCGTAGGGGGCGCAATCGGTCGGGGTCTGGTCCGATTTCCCCATTCTCCACCACGCTGCCTAGTATGCAGAGGCGCGTGGTGTTGTAAACGCACTTGTCCTCGTTGTAGGTGAGGTTGAGTTTTTGTGCGGTTTTCAGGAACCTCTCGAGGTTCGAGTCGTGATCCTGCTGGTTGTGACCGCAGATGGTGACGTTGTCGAGGTAGGGGAAGGTTGCCTGCAAGTGGTGGTCATCGACCATGCGGTCCATCTCCCTCTGGAAGACCGAGACCCCATTCGTCACCCCAAAGGGGACTGTGAGGAATTGGTAGAGGCGGCCGTTCGCCTCGAAGGCGGTGTACGGGCGGTCCTCTGGTCTGATAGGGAGCTGGTGGTACGCTGACTTGAGGTCGATGGTGGAGAACACCCGGTATTGGGCGATTTGGTTCACCATTTCTGATATGCGGGGTAGCGGGTAGGCGTCTAGTAGGGTGTACCTGTTGATCGTTTGACTATAGTCGATCACCATCCGTTTCTTCTCGCTACCCCTTACCACCACCACTTGGGCACGCCACGGGCTATTGCTGCGTTCAATAATGCGCTCTTTCAGGAGCCTGTCTACCTCGGTCGCGATAAACCGCCTGTCCTCCCAGCTGTACCTCCTGCTTTTGGTCGCTATTGGCCGGCAGTTAGGGGTAAGGTTCGCGAATAGCGAAGGCGGCTTTACCTTCAGGGTAGCCAGACCGCACACTGTGAGGGGCGGCTGGGACCCACCGTACTTGAGCGTGATGCTTTGGTGGTTGCACTGGAAATCCAGGCCCAAGATCATGCTCGCACATAGGTTCTTCATGATTAATACTTTAAAATGATCATATACAGTTCCGTTAATGCACAATTGTACCGTGCAGTAACCCAGAATGGTCGATGTCTGGGTTTTGTCAGCCATAGAGATGGTACCCTGAGTAGGGACCACCTTTAGGGAGAGTTGTTGTGCCAGTTCTGGGTGGATAAAGCTCTCCGTGCTTCCACTGTCAATTAAGCATTTAACCCGGCACCCGTTTACCTCGATGTCCACCATTGATCTGGATAGCGGGTGCGGCCTGGTCTGGTCCACTGTGACCGATGCCACTGTAGGGCCCTGATCGATACAAGATGGCGTCCACGCTGTCTGCTCACAAGATGGCGGACCCCACGAGGTCGGGCAAGATGGCGTCCAAGATGGCCGCTCCCACGGCGCACACGCGGCGGTGGCGGGTTTTCCGGCGGTTGGTTTTCCGGCGGGGTTCCCTCTGCACACCTTCCCGAAGTGCCCCTTCTTACCGCACTTAAAGCAGGTGGTGCCTTTCGCCGGGCACAGGTTTCTGGTGTGCTTTGGCTGCCCGCAGAAGTAGCAGTTGGGTCCCTGACGCGTCGCGGCTGTCGTAGGGCTTCTGGGGGGAGAGCGGGGCCCAGCCGGTGTCGGGCTGTCGGGTGGGGAAGATGCCTTCCAAGATGGTGGCGCCCTCGGTGCACACGTGGCGGCGTGGACGGCGCGGGCTGAAGAGTAGGCGTCCGAGTTTCTCTGGGCCACATCCAGGGATCGCGCGGTGTCTGCAGCCTGTTTCAGGTCCAACCCCGTTTTTTCCAGCAGTCTTTGCCGGATGTAAGTGGAGCTGAGGCCTGTGATGAAGGCATCGCGAACAAGCTCGTCAGTGTACACTGCGGCTTTTACATCTCGGCACTTGCAGTCTTTGCCAAGCATTTTCAGGGTGCTTAGGAACTCCTCCACCGATTCCCCAGGTCGCTGTGCGCGGGTGGCGAGCAGGTGCCTAGCATACACCTCATTCGTAGGCTGCTGGTAATGCACCTTTAAGATGTCGCAGGCGGCCAGGTACGTCTCGGCGTCTTGGATGAGGGGGTAAACCCAGTGGCTTACCCAATTCCGCAGAATTCCGAGTCTCATCCTCGCAGCGTCCGTAGCGTCTTTGACGGCTGCGGAATTGTCCAGGAAGAATTCCATACACTCAAACCAGTGTCCGAAGCGTGCTGATGCGTCCGGAGCATGTTGATCCAAATCCAAACGTTCGGGTTTCAGGAGTTGATCCATAGTGTTGAAAAATAAGTTAATAAAATTGATGTGCCTCAATAATTCCGAGACTCGAAGTTAGCAGAACAAAACAAGGCTTTTATTAACTTAGAATGTAACACATAAGAGAGAGAGATGTCTTCCTTCTGGAGACTGAGGCCAGACTGAGTTAGCTTACAAACGGGGCCAGGTATGGGCGGAGCCCTACACACAGCACATTCCAGCACATTCCAGTATACAATACAGCACATTCCAGTACACAATACACTGAGGTCTGGGGGAAGGGAAATGACACTGAAACCGATCTCAGTCACAGGCAGTGATGAATGGAAATATTTCATCACACCATCTTTCTGATGAGACTTTAAACTGAGGCCCCGTCTCCTCTCTCAGGTGGATGTAAAAGATCCCATGGCACTATTTTGAAGAAGAGTAGGGAAGTTATCCCCGGTGTCCTGGTCAATATTTATCCCTCAACCAACATAACAAAAACAGATTACCTGGTTATTATCACATTGCTGTTTGTGGGAGCTTGCTGTGCGCAAATTGGCTGCCGTGTTTCCCACATTACAACAGTGACTCCACTTCAAAAGTACTTCATTGGCTGTAAAGAGCTTTGAGATGTCCGGTGGTTGTGAAAGGCTCTATATAAATGCAAGTCCTTCTTTCATATATCCTTTTTCAATTTCCCCCACTCTTTGTATTCTCCTGGTTTTTGACTGTATTCTGTACCTAACATTTGTCGTAAACCTCCTTTTTCTATTTTATTCTATCCTCTACATCCTTTGTCATCCAGGGAGCTCGAGCTTTGGATGCCCCATCTTTCCTCCTTATGGGAATATGCTTGGTTTGTACCCAGTGTCAAATTTTGTTTTATAACGTGAAGCACGTTGGGACAGTTTACTACATTAAAGACGTTATATAAATACAAATTGTTCTTATTGTCTGAAACTAGCAAATTCCACAGAGGAAAAATAACAGTATTTGGGAGTAAAAATGTTTTTTTTCCTCCCAAATATTAAATATTTTGTTCCACGAGGATTAACTGCTTTTATTCAAAAATTTAAAAAGTCTGTGTTACATTGTTATATTATTACATTGTTAAATGGAACTATTTGTTACATCGTTGTATGGAACTACTTTGGTTAGTGTAATTATATTGTCATGTGACACACTGTGAGAAGGAGTGCACAGTGCAAGGACGGACATCTTGTATCACTCCGCACCATGAGGCAGCAACAAAGCAAGAATATGGCTGAGTAAAAGCACTAACTAAAATGAGTTAAAAGTGTCTGTATTATATATAGTAAAAAGAACACAAGGAGACACAACATGGTGGCAGCGGTATAAGTGAGTACAACTTGTACTATACGAACTACGAATAAGCCGAAAAGTGGATATATGTGCTGATCGTGAGTGCCGGTGCCTGTGGTGATTGAGTGTGAATCGTACGGGCAACTAAGATGGTGGCTGCTGCTGCACTGACTGCGCAAATGCAACCCCTCATGAATTGGGACACCGACGATTTAGTAGAGGCATTCTGCAAGTTCAAACAGAAATGTGACCTTACATTCAAAAGCTTCCTGAAGGATACTGCCAACGAGGAAAAGGCTAGTTACATTCTGTTGTGGGCAGGAGAAAAAGGACTAGATTTGTATAATAGCTGGAGTTTGACTGAAGAGGAAAAGGAAAACCCTGCGGCAATCTTTGAGAAATTCAGCAACCATCTACAGCCTAAATCCAATCACCGTATACACAGATACAAATTCCAGAGTCTGGGCTTCTTTTAAAACAGTCTTTAAAATCATGGCCTCTTCTGCCATTTGACCCGTGAAACAGTTGACAATTTCATAACAAGGCTGAGAAATGAAGCCAGCAAGTGTGCATTTAAGGAAATGGAGGAAAGGCTTGTGGACCAGCTGATATGGGGGTCAGCGCATGCAGAGGTACAAAAAGCCCTGATAGGAAATGAAAATCTCGAATTAACAAAGGCTGTAGATACTGCGAGAGCTCATGAAGCCATGAAACAGCAAATGAGAACGCTGATTTCCCGAACGGCTGACATGCGGACGGCTTCTGAGACGGACAACAGAGTGGATACAGTGAGAGAAAAGTATAACACACAATGGTATGCACGTGACAACGGGAGAAACGTGCAGAAACTGTGGAAGACCGCACGATTATACAGACAGGAGGAAATGTCCAGCATATGGAACAAGCTGCAATGCATGTGGCAAACTAAACCACTGGAAAAAGAGGTGTAGAACGAAGAAAGAAGGAACATACATCAAAAACAAAGGCAGACAGCAGAACCAGAGAAAGGAACACAATATCCATGCCATGGATGAGCATGATGATGATGATTATGGTCATGACAATACACTAAACATCGGAACCATAAAGGTACAGTTTCACGAGATGTCCAAAGTGGAAAATACTCCGAGGAGAGAATTGCACACCATCATCCAAATCGAAAAGAGGATCAAAGGTCAGCCCACAACCATCAACTTAAAGTTGAAGCTGGACACAGGGGCTCAGAGCAACATTCTCCCATTGAGACTGTACCAGCAGATCTTTCCCGAAAACTTGAGAGAAGATGGCTACCCGAAAAGTGGTTGTTTAAAGGCAAGTAATGTCATGTTGACAGCATACGGGGGGGAGTGAGATTAAACTACTCAGAATAACCTTTGTCAAAGGGACACATAAAAGAAAGAACATCAACTGTATGTTCTATGTCACCGACACTGAGGGGCCAGCGATCCTGGGATTAAACAGCTGCGAGAAGTTGAGATTGATCTCAGTGAATCATGAGCTGATGGAAATGTCACTGAGGATAGACAGCAACACCCCACTGGAGAACCGCCCACAGATCAAGAGTAAAAAAGACTTGATAGACATGTATCCGGAATGTTTCGATGATACAGTGGGATGTTTCGGAGATTTCCAATACCACATCACCATCGATCCAGAGGTGAAGCGCGTTATCCATGCTCCACGAAAAGTACCCATCGAGCTGAAGACAAGGCTTGAAAGAGAGCTAAAGGAGATGGAAGAAAAGGGAGTGATCGTAAAGGTCACTGAACCCACAGACTAGGTAAACTCAATTGTGGTACGAGAAAAGCCAAATGGGCGTCTCAGAATATGTTTGGACCCCAAAGATCTAAACCAGGCGATAAAGAGAGACAACTATCCCACCCCAATGCTAGAGGAGATTACGCCATCACTGGCAGGAGCCAAGGTTTCCTCAAAACTAGATGCCAGAAATGGATATTGGAACGTGAAGTTGGATGAGGAATCAACAACACTGACAACATTCAACACACCATTTGGGCGTTACAAATTCCTGCGGCTACCATTCGGGTTAAAGGTCAGTCAAGTTATCTTTCAACAGAAAGTAGACGAGACATACAGAGGCTGTGAAGGAGCTATAGGAATAGCTGATGATATCCAGATCTATGGAGCAGGTGAAAGAGACCATGATATGCACCTACATGAGGCCATGGAGCATACCAGGAAGGCTGGCATCAAGTTAAATGCCGATAAGTGCATAGTTAAAGTCAAGGAATGCCAATTCTTCAGTATGATTTACATGCCAGAGGGAGTCAAGCCAAGTCCTGAGAAGATTGCGGCGATTGCTGAAATGAAACCACCCAAAGATAAGAAAGAGCTGAGGAGTTACCTCGGCTTGGTCCAATGCATGAGTTCTTTCATCCCAAACATGTCAGAACATACAACAAATCTCAGAGAGCTAATGAAAGAAGACGCCGAATACCAGTGGTTCGAATCACATGAAAGGAATTTCAAACAGCTTAAAGAACTGTTGTGTAAAGAAACAAGTCTGTCATATTATGACAGAAGAAAACCAGTCACTCTACAAGTAGACGCTTCTACCAGAGGACTAGGGGCAGCTCTTGTGCAGGAAGGAAAGCCAATAGCTTTCGCATCAAAGGCCTTGACGTCAGCCGAGACGAGATACGCCAATATAGAAAGAGAACTATTAGCAGTAGTGTATGGATGCAAGAAATTCCATACAAACCTGTATGGAAGGCAGTTTACAATAAAGAGTGACCATCGTCCACTAGAACAGATCTATAAGAAGAACCTGTGCAAAGCAACTGCAAGACTGCAAAGACTACTTCTAAGGCTCCAAAGCTATGACTTCATGCTTAAATATAAGCCAGGAAAGTAAATGGTGCTAGCAGATGCGTTGCCTCGATTGTCACCATATGAGAAACACGAGGTGGAGGGTCTAACAGTAAAAATCCACCACCTAGTGAGTGTTACCCCTACAAAGCTCAGTCAAATCAGAGATGAGACTAGCAAAGATGAGGAACGGCAACTACTCACACAACAAGTGATACAGGGGTGGCTGGAGAGGATCCAGCAGGTACAGGCAACAATTCGTCAATACTGGATGATTAGAGACGATATTGCAGTAGAAGACGGTATTCTCCTTGCTGGATTGAGGATCATCATGCCAAAGACGATGCAGACAGAACTTCTCCATCTGATACATGAAGGCCACATGGGAATGGAGAAATGCAAGCTGAGAGCCAGATCAGCTGTATACTGGATAGGCATGTACAAAAATATCGAACAGATGGTTTCTGCATGTGGTATATACCAGAAATACACAACAGAAAGAGGAGATGATACCTAGTGAAATACCGTCAAGACCATGGCACACTGTTGGGGCAGATCTCTTCATGTGCAATCAAGAATGGTATCTCATAGTGGCAGATTACTATTCCAAGTTTCCTTTTGTGAGAAGGATGAAAGATCTGAGAGCCACAACTACCACCAGAATTGCAAAGAGCTTGTTTGCTGAACAAGGAATCCCGGAAAAGGTAATCTGTGACAATGGAACCCAGTTTACATCGAGAGAATTCAGAGCTCTGGCAGAAAAGTATGGGTTCAAAATAGTAACCTCATCCCCACATTTCCCAAGGGGACACGGGTTCATCGAAAGACAGATCCAGACTGTCAAGAGAACTCTCATCAAAAGCAGTGAGATGAGGGAAGACCAAGGCCTTGCCCTCCTATCACTCAGATCAACACCACTGAAAGCAGACATGAAATCACCTGCGGAATTGCTGAATGGGAGGAAGTTTAAGACTACACTACCAGCAAAAATACATCCTCCCCAGGACCAGGAGGACTTCAGACAGAAGCACAAGTCATAGGAAGCAAACATTGCGACAAACATGCAAAGATGCTACCAGAATTGCTGAATGGGCAATCAGTGCATGTGCAAGACCCGGTGTTGAAAACCTGGAATCCAGCCAAGGTCATTAGAACAGCTGATACTCCAAGATCCTACTTCATAGAGACCGAACCTGGTAACCAATACAGATGGAACAGACTCCACATCAGACCTTCACCTGAACTGGTTAAGCAGCAGACAACATCAGCAACATTGACAACACCAGCTACCACAAGCAGTACAATGCCAGAAACAAGCGCAACAAATCAAAAAACCACGAGCAGGCACACTCCAACTCCAAGTGCGACAACGACAACAACAACGAGAGCGGAACACACCAAAACACCACAGAGAGGAATGGTCACCACCAAATACACAAGATGGAGGGACAACATCCAACCACCTGAGCGATATCGCGAATAAGAAAAGAAAACTCACGATTCTTTGTAGTTGATAATAATAGTTTAGATATATTTTTCTAATTTAAATTTATAAATTTCATGTTTTAGTTTTGAGAAAGAGGGATGTTACATTGTTATATTATTACATTGTTAAATGGAACTATTTGTTACGTCGTTATATGGAACTACTTTGGTTAATGTAATTATATTGTCAGGTGACACACTGAAAAGGAGTGCACAGTGCAAGGACGGACATCTTGTATCACTCCGCACCATGAGGCAGCAACAGCAACAAAGCAAGAATATGGCTGAGTAAAAGCAATAGCTAAAATGAGTTAAAAGTGTCTGTATTATATATAGTAAAAAGAACACAAGGAGACACAACAGTCTGTATTAAAACCTGAGCCAGTGTGTTGTGAGACAAAGAGCCTTGTGTCCAATAAGGGGAATAAAGGCCCACAGCCTCCCCTGGCCCCGGGCCCTGAACAAGGGACTGGAGAAACTCTCTGCCCTGCGGATCAGACAATCAGCCGGCGCTAGTCCCGCCCCTCGGGCTCCCCGATTGGTTGGAGGACCCGCCGCCAGCTCGCTCCTCCAGCCCCGCCCTGCTCGCTCCCTATTGGTCGGAAGCTCCTGTCAATCAGGCCGCGGGCCCGGGTCACGTGTCCCTCACCGATTTTACAAAGAAAACCTCGCGGGGTCGCTGCAGGTCAGTGGGGTCGGGTGGCGGCTCCTACAACCAATCGGAGTGTGTGAGGGGCAGGGATTCACCTTTGAACCTGAACAGAAGGTGAACTGCTCACCAGGTCCCGCCCCCCTCGCACACTCTGATTGGTTGGAGGACTCACCACCCTCTTGGTCCTCCAGCCCCGCCCCACTCTTCCTATTGGTCCAGAGCTCCCGTCAATCACCCGGGCACTGTGAGCTGAGCATGCGCGGACCTTGGCAGCAGCCGCTGACACATCAGGTGAGAGAGCTCAGGGAGCGGGTTCATGAACCCCGGGGGGACGCGGGCTGCTCACACCCCGAGCTCAGGGAGCGGGTTCATGAACCCTGGGGGGACGCGGGCCGCTCACACCCCGAGCTCAGGGAGCGGGTTCATGAACCCCGGGGGACGCGGGCTGCTCACACCCCGAGCTCAGGGAGCGGGTTCATGAACCCCGGGGGGACGCGGGCTGCTCACACCCCGAGCTCAGAGAGCGGGTTCATGAACCCCGGGGGGACGCGGGCTGCTCACACCCCGAGCTCAGGGAGCGGGTTCATGAACCCCGGGGGGACGCGAGCTGCTCACACCCCGAGTGCGGCCCCAGGCCCCATTATTAAAACACTCAACATTATCTGCCCGCTGCTTCCCGGTTTCTCCCGATTCGCTCAGCAAAGGGGCCCCGCGCCAAACTCCGGGACAGACAGGAAGTCAGGGAGCGTCTGTAAATGGAGGAGAAATGGGGACTGGTCAGGGAGCGTCTGTAAATGGAGGAGAAATGGTGACTGGTCAGGGAGCGTCTGTAAATGGAGGAGAAATGGAGACTGGTCAGGGAGCGTCTGTAAATGGAGGAGAAATGGTGACTGGTCAGGGAGTGTCTGAAAATGGAGGAGAAATGGTGACTGGTCAGGGGGTGTCTGTAAATGGAGGAGAAATGGTGACTGGTCAGGGAGTGTGTGTAAATGGAGGAGAAATGGTGACTGGCCAGGGAGCGTCTGGAAATGGAGAAGTGGGGACTGATCAGGGAGTGTCTGTAAATGGAGGAGAAATGGGGACTGGTCAGGGAGCATCTGGAAATGGAGGAGAAGTGGGGACTGGTCAGGGAGCGTCTGTAAATGGAGGAGAAATGATGACTGGTCAGGGAGCATCTGTAAATGGAGGAGAAATGGTGACTGATCAGGGAGCGTCTGTAAACGATGGAGAAGTTACTATTTTTAATTAACAAGTAAGTAGTTGGACACACCGCAGGTAGAGGTTGGACAGGCAGAAAGGGAATGGCTGACCAACAGGCAGAGTAGTAGGCGCAGGCATGTAGTGCAGGAGTCCCCTGTGGACATCCACCTCTAAAATAGATATACCACTTTGAATACTGTTGAGGGGGATGGCTTATCAGGGGAAAGCAGCAGCAGCCAACTTCCTGGCACCAGGGGTGGTCCTGCTGCACAGGATGGGAGGAAAAAGAGGGGTAGAGCTATAGTAATAGGGGATTCAATTGTAAGGGGAATAGATAGACATTTCTGCGGCCGCAAACGAGACAACAGGATGGTGTGTTGCCTCCCTGGTGCAAGGGTCAAGGGTGTCTCAGAGCGGCTGCAGAACATTTTGGAAGAGGAGGGTGAACAACCAGTTGTCATGGTGCATATAGGTACCAACGATATAGGTAAAAAACGGGATGAGGTCCTAAAAGCTGAATATAGGGAGTTAGGAGGCAAATTAAAAAATAGGACGTCAAAGGTAGTAATCTCAGGATTGCTACCAGTGCCATGTGCTAGTCAGAGTAGAAATAGAAGGTTATTTCAGATGAATACGTGGCTAGAGGAATGGTGCAAGGGGGAGGGATTCAAATTCCTGGGACATTGGAATCGGTTGTGGGGGAGGTGGGACCAGTATAAACCGGACGGTTTGCACCTGGGCAGGGCCGGGACCGATGTCCTAGGGGGAGTGTTGCTAGTGCTCTGGGGGAGGGTTTAAACTAAAATGGCAGGGGGTTAGGAACCTGAGCAGGGAGACAGAGGAAAGGGAAACAAGGATAAAAGCAAAAGATAGGAAGGAGAAAAAACAAAAGTGGCAGTCAGAGAAATCAACGGTTTAAATCAAACATGGCCACAGTAAATAATAATTCTAATAGGTGTAAGAGCGTTAAAAAAACAAGCCTGAAGGCTTTGTGTCTTAATGTGAGGAGCATTCATACTAAGGTGGATGAATTAGCTGCGCAAATAGAGGTAAACGAATATGATTTGATTGGGATTATGGAAACATGGCTCCAGGGTGGCCAAGGCTGGGAACTCAACATCCAGGGGTATCCAATATTCAGGAAAGATAGGCAAAAAGGAAAGGGAGGTGGGGTAGCATTGCTGGTTAAAGAGGGGATTAACACAATTGTAAGGAAGGATATTAGCTCTGATGATGTGAAATCTGTATGGGTAGAACTGAGAAATACTAAGGGGCAGAAAATGTTAGTGGGAGTGGTATATAGGCCTCCAAACAGTAATGCAGAGGTTGGGGATGGCATTAAAAGGGAAATTAGAGAAGCATGCAATAAGGGCACTGTGGTCATCATGGGTGACTTTAATCTAAATATAGATTGGGCTAACCAAATTAGTAACAATACTGTGGAGGAGGAATTCCTGGAGTGTTTACGGGATGGTTTCCTGGAGCAATATGTCGAGGAACCAACCAGAGATCAGGCCATCTTAGACTGGGTATAATATGATAGAATTCTTCATTAAGATGGAGAGTGAAGTAGTTGACTCAGAGACTAGGGTCCTGAATTTAAATAAAGGAAACTACGATGGTATGAGGCGCGAGTTGGGTAGGATTGATTGGGGAATGTCACTCAAAGGGTTGACAGTGGATAGGCAATGGCAAACATTCAAAGACCGCATGGAGGAATTACAGAAATTGTTCATCCCAGTTTGGCATAAAAATAAAACGAAAAAGGTGACTCAACCGTGGCTAACAAGGGAAATTAGGGATAGCATAAGATCCAAGGAGAGGACATATAAATTGGCCAGAAAAAGCAGTAAAGCTGAGGATTGGGAGCAGTTTAGGATTCAGCAAAGGAGGACAAAGGGATTAATTAAGAGTGGGAAAATAGAGTATGAGAGTAAGCTTGCAGGGAACATAAAAACTGACTGTAAAAGCTTTTATAGATCTGTGAAGAGAAAAAGATTGGTGAAATCAAGCGTAGGTCCCTTGCAGTCAGAATCAGGGGAATTAATAATAGGGAACAAAGAAATGGCAGACCAATTAAATACATACTTTGGTTCTGTCTTCACAAAGGAAGACACAAATAACTTCCCAGAGATGTCGGGGAACATAGGGTCTAATGAGAGGGAGGAACTGAAAGAAATCAGTATTTGTAGGGATCGGTCCTTGGACCCCAGCTATTCACAATATATATTAATGGTCTAGGCAAGGGAACTAGATGTAATATCTCCAAGTTTGCAGACGACACAAAGCTGGGTGGGCGTGTGTGCTGTGAGAAGGATGCCGAGAAACTCCAGGATGATTTGGACAGGTTGGGTGATCAAATCAAATCAAAAATCAAATCAACTTTTATTGTCATTGTTAGTGCACAAGTGCAGTACAACGAAATGTAACGTGGATAAATCCGAGGTTATCCACTTTGGTGTCAAAAACAGGAAGGCAGATTATTATCTGAATGGCAATAGATTGGGAGAAGGGGAAGTGCAACGAGTCCTGGGTGTTCTTGTGCACCAGTCGCTGAAGGTAAGCATACAGGTGCAGCAGGCAGTTAAGAAGGCAAATGGTATGTTGGCCATCATAGCGAGAGGGTTTGAGTACAGGAACAAGGATGTCTTGCTGCAGTTGTACAGGGCCTTGGTGAGACAACATCTTGAGTATTGTGTGCAGTTTTGGTCGCCTTATCTGAGGAAGGATGTTCTTGCCATGGAAGGAGTTCAGCGAAGATTCACCAGGCTGATACCTGGGATGGCAGGAATGACGTATGAGGAGAGATTGGGTCGATTGGCTTATACTTGCTGGAGTTTAGAAGAATGAGAGGGGATCTCATTGAAACTTATAAAATTCTGACAGGACTGGACAGACTAGATGCAGGAAGGATGTTCCCGATGGCCGGGGAGTCCCGAACCAGGGGTCACAGTCTAAGGATAAGGGGTAAGCCATTTAGGACAGAAATGAGGGGGAATTTCTTCACCCAGAGAGTGGGGAACCTGTGGAATTCTCTACCACAGAAGGCAGTAGAGGCCAATTCATTAAATATATTCAAGAAGGAGTTAGATATATTTCTTAAGTCTAAAGGGATCAAGGGGTATGGGGAGAAAGCAGGGACAGGGTACTGAATTTGGATGATCAGCCATGATCGCATTGAATGGCCGAGTAGGCTCGCGGGTTGAATGGCCTACTCCTGCTCCTATCTTCTATGTTTCTATGTTTCTATATGACTGATTTTAATTAGACTCTTTTCCATATTCTAGCTCCTGTAAATATTGGCTGTAAAGGGGCCGGACTCTCAGGAGGCTCCCACCGCTGCCTGCTTGTGTTTAAGTGATCTCCCATCAGATTAATCTGCTTCTGCTGTGTATGTGTTTAACAAAGCTGTTTACGAAATGTGGGGAATCAGTGAGTGCAAAACTGAACCCAGCCAGAGTCAGCACCTTCAGGGGAGGAGAGGGAGAGGAACCAGTGAGTGTAGAACTGAACCCAGCCAGAGTCAGCACCTTCAGGGGAGGGAGAGAGAGGGGAACCAGTGAATGTAGAACTGAACCCAGCCAGAGTCAGCACCTTCAGAGGAGGAGAGAGAGGGAACCAGTGAGTGTAGAACTGAACCCAGCCAGAGTCTGCACCTTCAGGGGAGGAGAGGGAGGGGAACCAGTGAGTGTAGAACTGATCCCAGCCAGAGTCAGCACCTTCAGGGGAGGGAGAGAGAGGGGAACCAGTGAGTGTAGAACTGAACCCAGCCAGAGTCAGCACCTTCAGGGGAGGAGAGAGAGGGGAACCAGTGAGTGTAGAACTGAACCCAGCCAGAGTCAGCACCTTCAGGGGAGGAAGAAAACAGGGAGCAAAGGAAAGAAATGTTGGAGATGGTGCGATGGGTTTGGATTTCAGCACAGGGAGGAGGTCGAGTGTGTGGGACGGAGATTTACAGATTTGGGAGAATGAGAGGAAAGAATGTTCAATAGAAACTAGACTTGTCTGTTCTGGATTCCTATCCTTTACTTACATTGATGACTTGTAAACTCCTTTTACAGGGTGTTGGAAGAGGAGGATTTACAGACGGGAAACTCAAACCAAACATCACATCAAGATCTGACAGTCACTCGATTCACCAGGACCTGAATATCATCGGATTTTGAATATGGAAGGAAAAAGCCCCAATCACAGCGGGCAGAAACCATACACGTGCTCGGTGTGTGGACGAAGCTTCAACCAATCATCGGACCTGTCAAGACACAAATGCAGTCACTCCAGGGAGAAACTTTGTAAATGTGGGGAATGTGGGAAGGGATTCAATTACCTGTCACAGCTGGAAACTCATCGGCGCTGTTACACTGGTGAGAGGCCATTCACCTGCTCCATGTGTGGGAAGGGATTCAATAATTCATCTGGCCTGCAGAAGCATGCGATAGTTCACACTGACGAGAGACCATTTGAGTGCTCTCACTGTGGCAAGAGGTTTAGGTGCTCGTTCCACCTGCGGGCACATCAAAGCAGTCACACCGGGGAGAGGCTGTTCACCTGCCCCATGTGTGGCAAAGGATTCACTCAGTCCGCTAACCTGGTGGAACACCAGTGGGTTCACAAGGGGGAGAAACCAGTTAAATGTCCCGTGTGTGGGAAGGGATTCACTTACATAAGAACATAAGAAGTAGGAGCAGGAGTAGGCCATACGGCGCCTCGGGCCTGCTCCGCCATTCAATAGGATCATGGCTGATCCGAACCTAGACTCACGTCCACTTCCCTGCCCGCTCCCCATAACCCCTAATTCCCTTATCTGCTAGGAAACTGTCTATCTCTGTTTTAAATTTATTTAATGTCGCAGCTTCCACAGCTCTCTGAGGTAGCAAATTCCATAGATTTACTACCCTCTGAGTGAAGAAGTTTCTCCTCATCTCAGTTTTGAAAGGGCAGCCTCTTATTCTAAGATTATGCCCCCTAGTTCTAGTCTCACCCATCAGTGGAAACATCCTCCCCGCATCCACCCGATCAATCCCCCTCACAATCTTATATGTTTCGATAAGATCGCCTCTCATTCTTCTGAACTCCAATGAGTAGAGGCCCAACCTACTCAACCTTTCCTCATACGTCAACCCCCTCATCTCCGGAATCAACCGAGTGAACCTTCTTTGAACTGCCTCGAGAGCAAGTATATCTTTTCTTAAATATGGAAACCAAAACTGTACGCAGTACTCCAGGTGTGGCCTCACCAATACCCTATATAACTGAAGCAAGACTTCCCTGCTTTTATACTCCATCCCCCTTGCAATAAAAGTCAAGATTCCATTGGCCTTCCTGATCACCTGCTGTACCTGCATACTAACCTTCTGTGTTTCATGCACCAGGACCCCCAGATCCCTTTGTACTGTAGCACTTTGCAGTTTCTATCCATTTAGATAATAACTTGCTCTTTGATTTTTTCTGCCAAAGTGCATAACCTCACACTTTCCAACATTATATTCCATCTGCCAAATTTCTGCCCACTCACTTAGCCTGTCTATGTCCTTTTGCAGGTTTTTTATGTCCTCCTCACTCACTGCTTTCCCTCCCATCTTTGTATCATCGGCAAACTTGGATATGTTGCACTCAGTCCCTTCCTCCAAATCGTTAATATAGATTGTAAAGAGTTTGGGTCCCAGCACTGACCCCTGCGGAACACCACTAGTCACTGATTGCCAACCCGAGAATGAACCATTTATCCCAACTCTCTGTTTTCTGTTAGATAGCCAATCTTCCACCCATGCCAGTATATTACCCCCAATCCCGTGATTTTTTATCTTGAACAGTAATCTTTTGTGTAGAACCTTGTCAAATGCCTTCTGGAAGTCCAAACACACTACATCCACTGGTTCCCCTTTATCCACCCTGTATGTTAAGTCCTCAAAGAATTCGAGCAAATTTGTCAAACATGACTTCCCCTTCGTAAAACCATGCTGACTCTGTCCTATTAAATTATGTTTATCCAAATGCTCTGTTACTGCTTCCTTAATAATGGACTCCAACATTTTACCAACCACAGATGTTAGGCTAACTGGTCTATAGTTTCCAGCCTTTTGTCTACTTCCCTTTTTAAATAAGAGCGTTACATTCACAGTTTTCCAATCTGCTGGGACCTTTCCTGAATCCAGGGAGTTTTGGAAAATTACCACTAATGCATCCACAATCCCTACCGCTACTTCTCTCAAGACCCTAGGATGTAAGCCATCAGGTCCAGGGGATTTATCCGCCTTTAGTCCCATTATCTTACCAAGTACCATCTCCTTAGTGATTTTAATCGTGTTTAGCTCCTCCCCCACTATAGCCCCGTTTGACCAGTGTTGGGATATTTTTGGTGTCCTCTACTGTAAAGACTGATACAAAATATTTGGGTGGAGAATCGCGCGGGGTGGGGGGAGGGGTGGATCGGGAGAGAATAAAGAGAAATAGAAAAACCTGAGAGTCCGCGAGGCCCCGGACCGAGCGGCGTCAGTTGGACGGAGCACGTGGGCCCCTCGGGGACACGTGACCCGGGCCCGCGGCCTGATTGACGGGAGCTTACGACCAATAGGGAGCAAGCGGGGCAGGGCTGGAGGAGCGAGCCGGCGGCAGGTCCTCCAACCAATCGGGGAGCCCGAGGGGCGGGACTAGCGCCGGCTGATTGTCTGATCTGCAGGGCAGTGAGTTTCTCCAGTCCCTTGTTCAGGGCCCGGGGCCAGGGGAGGCTGTGGGCCTTTAGTCCCCTTATTGGACACAAGGCTCTTTGTCTCACAGCACACTGGCTCAGGTTTTAATAGAGACTTTTTAAATTCATCAATAAAAGCAGTTAAATCTTGTGGAACAAAATATTTAATATTTGGGAGTAAAAATACTGTTATTTTTCCTCCGTGGAATTTGTTAGTTTCAGACAATAACAACGATTTGTATTAATATAACATCTTTAATGTAGTAAACTGTCCCAACGTGCTTCACGTTATAAAATAAAATTTGACACCGGGTACAAACCAAGCATATTCCCATAAGGAGGAAAGATGGGGCATCCAAAGCTCAAGCTCCCTGGATGACAAAGGATGTAGAGGTTAGAATAAAGCAGAAAAAGGAGGTTTACAACAAATGTCAGGTACAGAATACAGTCAAAAACCAGGAGAATACAGAGAGCGCGGGGGAAATTGAAAAAGGATATATGAAAGAAAAACTTGCATTTATATAGCGTCATTCACAACCACCGGACATCTCAAAGCTCTTTACAGCCAATGAAGTACTTTTTGAAGTGTAGTCACTGTTGTAATGGGGGAAACACAGCAGCCAATTTGCGCACAGCAAGCTCCCACAACAGCAATGTGATAATAACCAGATAATCTGTTTTTGTTATGTTGGTTGAGGGATAAATATTGGCCAGGGCACCGGGGATAACTCCCCTACTCTTCTTCAAAATAGTGCCATGGGATCTTTTACATCCACCTAAGAGAGGAGACGGGGCCTCAGTTTAAAGTCTCATCAGAAAGATGGCACCTCCAACAGTGCAGCACTCCCTCAGCACTGCACTGCACTGGAGTGTCAGCCTAGTTTTATGTGCTCAAGTCCCTGGAGTGGGAACTAGAACCCACAACCTTCTGACTCAGAGGCGAGTGTGCTACCCACTGAGCCACAGCTGACACAAGGGAGAGAGTACAAGAAAAGATTAGTGGGTAACGTAAAAGGGAACCCAAAAATCTTTTATAAACGTATGAAAAGTAAAAGGATAGTTAAAGGAATGGTGGGGCCGATTAGAGACCAAATAGGAGCTCATCATACGGAGGCAGAGGGCGTGGCTGAAGTACTGAATGAGTACTTAGCATCTGTCTTCACATAAGAAGAGGATGAAGTTAATGTCACAGTAGAGGAGGGGAGAGTAGAGAAATTGGATAAAAATGGATAGAAAGGAGGTACTAAATAGGTTGTCATCACTCATAGTTAACAAGTCACCCGGTCCAGATGCGATGCATCCTAAATTGCTGAGGGAAGCTAGGGTGGAGACAGCAGAAGCTCCGACCACAATCTTTCAATCTCCCTCAGATATATGGGAGTGGTGCCAGAAGACTGGAGGATTGCAAATGTTACAGCCTGTTTAAAAAAGGGGAGAGGGATAAACCTGGTAACTACAGGCCAATCAGTCTAATATCAGTGATGGGTGAAAGACTAGAGACCATTGTCAAGGACAAAATTAATTCTCACTTGGAGAAGCATGGGTTAATAAGGGGCAGCCAGTATGGATTTGTTAAAGGTAAATCGTGTCTGACAAACCTGATTGAGTTCTTTGATGAAGTAACAGAGGGTTGATGAAGGTAGTGCAGCAGATGTTATATATATGGACTTTCAAAAGGCATTTGATAAAGTACCACACAAGAGACTTACTCGGAAAATAGAAGCACAGGGAATTAAAGGGCTGATGGTAATTTGGGTATAATTGGCTAAGGGAGAGGAGGCAGTGAGTAGTGCTGAGGGATGTTTTTCTGACTGGAGGGAAGTATGCAGTGGGTTCCCCCAGGGGTCGGGATTAGGACCATTGCTTTTCTTGTTATATATAAATGACCTGGACTTGGGTATAGGTGTACAATTTTGAAGTTTACGGAAGATACAAAACTTGGCAACGTAGTAAATAGTGAGCATAGTAGTAGCAGACTTCAGGAGGACTGAGACAGACTGTGAAATGAGCAGACACAAGGCAGATTAAATTAAATGAGGATAAGTGTGAAGTGATGCACTTTGGGAGAAACAACAGGGAGAGGCCGTATAATCTAAATGGGACTATTTTGAGGGGGTGCAAGAGCAGAGGGACCTGGGGGTCCATATTCACAAATCGTTGAAAGTGCCAGGGCAAGTTGGTGAGGCGGTTCAGAAAGCGTATGGGATACTTGGCTTTGTAAATAGGGCCATTGAATACAAAAACAAGGAAGTTACACTAAACCTTTACAAATCACTAGTTAGGAACATAGGACAGGAGGAGGCCATTCAGCCCCTTGAGCCTGTTCCGCCATTCAATGAGATCATGGCTGATCTGTGATCTAACTCCATACACCTGCCATTGCCCATATCCCTTAATACCTTTGGTGAACAAAAACCTATCAATCTCAGATTTAAAATTAACAATTGATCTCGCATCAATTGCCGTTTGCGGAAGAGAGTTCCAAACTTCTACCACCCTTTGTGTGTAGAAGTGTTTCCTAATTTCACTCCTGAAAGGTCTGGCTCTAATCTTTAGGCTATGTCCCCAGTCCTAGAATCCCCAACCAGCGGAAATAGTTTCTCTCTATCTACCCTATCTGTTCCCCTTAATATCCTGAAAACTTCGATCAGATCACACCTAAACCTTCTAAATTTCAGGGAATACAACCCTAATTTGTGTAATCTCTCCTCGTAACTTAACCCTTGAAGTCCGGGTATCATTCTGGTAAACCTACGCTGCACTCCCTCCAAGGCCAATATATCCTTCCTAAGGTGTGGTGCCCAGAACTGCTCACAGTACTTCAGGTGTGGTCTAACCAGGGTTTTGTACAGCTGCAGGGTTTTGGCCTCAGCTGGAGTCTTGTGTACAGTTCTGGGCACCACACGTTAGGAAGGATGTCAAGGCCTTGGAGAGGGTGCAGAGGAGGTTGACCAGGATGGTACCAGGGATGAGGGACTTCAGTTATGTGGAGAGATTGGAGAAGCTGGGATTGTTCCCCTTAGAGCAGAGAAGGTTAAGAGGAGACCTAATAGAGGTGTTCAAAATGATGAGGGGTTTTGATTGAGCAAGTAGGGAGAAACTGTTCACTCTGGCAAGTGGGTCGGTAACCAAAGGTCACAGATTTAAAATAGTTGCTCAAAGAACTGGAGGGGAATGAGGAGAATTGTTTTCACACAGAGGGTTGTTAAGATCTGGAACGCACCATCTGAAAGGATGCTGGAATCAGGTTCCACAGGAACTTTCAAATGGTGATTGGACTTGTACTTGAAGAGGACTAGTTTGCAGAGTTCTGGGGATAAAGCTGGGGCTTGGGCCTAAATTGGACAGCTCTTTCAAAGAGCCGGCACAGACATGATGGGCCGAATCACCTCCTTCTGTGCTGTTAGATTCTATGATCAGTGTTAACATGCTGGTGACTCTTAAGGTTCTTAGAGCTTTTAAAGCTCTTCCCACAGTCAGAACATTTAAAGGGTCTCTCGCCAGTGTGAACAAGCTGGTGTGACAGGAGGTTCGATGAATGAGTGAATCCCTTCCCACACACGAAGCAGGTGAACGGTCTCTCACCAGTGTGGAGGAGCCAGTGTCTCTTCAGCTCCCCGGAGCTTTTAAATCTCTTCCCACAATTAGAACATTTAAAGGGGTTCTCTCGTCAGTGTGAACTCGCTGATGTGTCAGCAGGTTGGAGGACCGAGCGAATCCCTTCCCACACATGGAGCAGGTGAACGCCCTCTCCCCAGTGTGGAGGAGCCAGTGTTTCTTCAGATCCCCGGAGCTTTTAAAACTCTTCCCACACTTAGAACATTTAAAGGGTCTCTCGTTAGTGTGAACTCGCTGGTGTCCCTTCAGATCCCCAGAGCTTTTAAAACTCTTCCCACAGTCAGAACATTTAAAGGGTCTCTCGTCAGCGTGAACTCGCTGATGTGTCTGCAGGGTGGATGAATCAGTGAATCCCTTCCAACATTCAGAGCAGATGAATATCCTCTCCCCAGTGTGGAGGCGCTGGTGTCTCTGCAGGTTGGTTGACTGAGTGAATCCCTTCCCACATTTGGAGCAGGTGAACGGTCTGTCCCCAGTGTGGAGGAGCTGGTGTCTCTTCAGATCCCCGGTGCTTTTAAATCTCTTCCCACAGTCAGAACATTTAAAGGGGTTCTCTCCAGTGTGAACTCGCTGATGTGTCAGCAGGTTGGAGGACCGAGCGAATCCTTTCCCACACACGAAGCAGGTGAACGGCCTTTCCCCAGTGTGAACTCGCTGGTGTTGCTTGAGTTCCCAGGAGATTTTAAAACTCTTCCCACAGTGAGATCAGTTAAGCGGTCTCTCATCAGTGCGAGCTCGCTGGTGTCCCTTCAGCTCCCTGGAGCTTTTAAAGCTCTTCCCACAGTCAGAACAGTTAAATGGCCTCTCATCAGTGTGAACAAGCTGGTGTCCCTTCAGATTCCCGGAGCTTTTAAAGCTCTTCCAACAGTCAGGACAGTTAAATGGCCTCTCATCAGTGTGAACAAGCTGGTGTCCATTCAGATGCCCGGGGCTTTTAAAACTCTTCCCACAGTCAGGACATTGAAATGGTCTCTCATCAGTGTGAACTCGCTGGTGTTGCTTCAGATCCCCGGGGCTTTTAAAACTCTTCCCACAGTCAGAACATTTAAAGGGTCTCGCATCAGTGTGAACTCGCTGGTGTCCCTTCAGTTCCCCAGGGCTTTTAAAGCTCTTCCCACAGTCAGGACAGTTAAATGGCCTCTCATCAGTGTGAACTTGCTGGTGTGTTTGCAGGTGGGATGAACAAACAAATCCCTTTCCACACACGGAGCAGGTGAACGGACTGTCCCTGGTGTGACTGCATCGTTGAACTTCCAATGCAGACGGGGAACTGAATCCCTTCCCGCCGTCCCCACCTTTACCCGGTTTCTCCCCGGTGTGACGGTGCATGTGCCTCACCAGGTCAGGCGATCGGCTGAATCCGCGTCCACACACCGAACACGTGTGTGGTTTGTCATCGCTGCGATCGCTGCTTTCTCCTTCCATGTGCAAAGGCCGATGATATTCAGGTCCTGATGAATCGAGCGACTCTGTCAGATCTTGACGTGATGTTTGGTTTAAGCTTCCCGCCTGTAACTGCTCCACTTCGATAACCCTGTAAAATGAGTTCAGAAAAGGATCAGAGGCAAACTGTTGTTTAATTTTCCGCTTTCCGAACCTAGGGGCAGTGAAGCTGATTTTCAGGCTCCAGCTGCTGCACAAGTTGGTTGAAAGGATCAGCAGTAATGGCGGCTGTAATACCCACAAGCCCCGGCACTCCAGAAAGTGCTCTGTTGACGCTGAGTCCCGCGCATGTGCTCATGGCCCACGCGCTCTCCCTCCTGCTCCACAATCGCCCGCCCCGATCGGTCCGCAACGCGCATGCTCAGCGCACAAAACCCCGCGTTGGAACATCGGGCGCGCATGCGGAGCCGCAACATCTGGTACGCGTGCGCGGTTCAGGTGGGGGCGAGTCGGTGTTTCACCTCAGCCGCCAGGGAGGTGCGCATGTGCAGGACGACCCAACATTCTTCCTGTCAGCAATCACTCCCTCGTTTCTTTAATAAAAACAGAAAATGCTGGAAATACTCAGCAGGTCAGGAAGCATCTGTGGAGACAGAAACAGAGTTAATGTTTCAGGTCGATGACCTTTCGTCAGAACTGCTTGTTCTTTAGTGTCAGCCAGTGGCTCAGTTGGTAGCACTCTCGCCTCTGAGTCAGAAAGTTGTGGGTTCAGAGTCCCACTCCAGAGACTTGAGCACCAAAATCTAGGCTGGCGCTCCAGTGCAGTGCTGAGGGAGTGCAGCATTGTCGGAGGTGCTGGTTTTTGGATGAGATGTTAAACTGAGGCCCCATCTGCTCTCTCAGGTGGATGTATAAGATACTAATACACTAATATGTTAGCAAAATACTGCGGATGCTGGAAATCTGAAATAACAACAGAAAATACTGGAAAAACTCAGCAGGCCAGGCAACGTCCATGGAGAGAGAAACAGAGTTAACATTTCGGGTCAAAACCCTTCTGCACAACTGCTGTAGAAGGGTTTCGACCCAAAACGTTGACTCTATTTCTCTCTCCTTGAATGTTGCCTGGCCTGCTGTGTTTTTCCAACGTTATCCCATTCTGTGGTGTTAAATTTCTGTGGTGTAGTGGGGATAGTTGGTAAATAAAGCGCCCTAGAGCATACCTGTAACTGGGGTATTGAATCAATTTTTAAAGTAATTAAAGGGGTAAGTCATGGCAGGAGAGTTCAGACCCGTGCTCTGCTCCTCCTGCTCTATGTGGGAAGTCAGGGATGCTGCCAGTGTCCCTGATGACCATGTGTGCGGGAAATGCATCCAGCTGCAGCTACTTGTAGACCGCATTGCGGCGCTCGAGCTGCGGGTGGATGAATTTTGGAGCATGCGCGATGCTGAAAGGCTCGTGGATAACACGTTTAGCGAGTTGTGCACGCCTCAGGGTAGGGCAGCACATGGGGTGACCATCAGGCGGAGCAACAAAGGCAGGCAGGTAGTGCAGGGAACCCCTGCAGACATCCCCCTTTCAAACAAGTATACCGCTTTGGATACTGTTGAGGGGGATGACTCACCAGGGGAAGGCAGCAGCGGCCAACTTCCTGGCACTGGGGGTGCTCCTGCTGCCCAGGAAGGGGGGAAAAAGAGTGGGAGAGCAATAGTGGTAGGGGATTCTATAGTAAGGGGAACAGATAGGCGTTTCTGTGGCCGTAGACGTGAATCCAGGATGGTTTGTTGCCTCCCTGGTGCCAGGGTCAAGGATGTCACTGAGCGGCTGCAGGGCATTCTGGAGGGGGAGGGAGAACAGCCAGTGGTCGTGGTCCACATTGGTACCAACGACATAGGTAAAAAGAGGGATGAGGTCCTGCAGCAAGAATTTAGGGAGCTAGGTGAAGGATTAAGGAGCAGGACCTCAAAGGTTGTAATCTCTGGATTACTCCCGGTGCCACGTGCTAGTAAGTATAGGAATAGGAAGATAGAACAGATGAATGCGTGGCTAAAGGGATGGTGCAGGGGGGAGGGCTTTAGTTTCCTGGATCACTGGGTCTGCTTCTGGGAAAGGTGGGACTTGTACAAGTCGGACGGTTTACACCTGAACCAGGGGGGAACCAATATCCTTGTGGGGAGGTTTGCTAGCACTGCTGGGGAGGGTTTAAACTAACTTGGCAGGGGGTTGGGGTACAGAGTGGAGCTATAGTAGGGGGTGATTTACGGCCAAATACAGAGGGAAAAACAAGTCAGCTGGGAAGGCAGAGCAAATATGTGAAGGCAAAAGAGAATATGGCAGGGCTGGAAGGCATTTATTTTAATGCAAGGAGTCTTGCAAATAAGGTGGATGAACTGAAGTTGTTGTTGAACACATGGGAGTACGATATTGTTGCTATCACGGAGACATGGTTGAGGGAGGGTCAGGACTGGCAGCTCAATATTCCGGGGTATAGAATCTTCAGGCGAGACAGAGGGGGGTGTAAAAGGGGAGGGGGTGTTGCAATATTAATTAAGGAGTCAATTACTGCTGTAAGGAGGGATGATATATTAGCGGGTTCCTCTAATGAGGCCATATGGGTAGAACTTAAAAACAAAAAGGGGGCAAGCACTTTGCTGGGAGTGTACTATAGGCCCCCAAACAGTCAGGGGGAGATAGAGGAACAGATATGTAGGCAAATCTCAGAGAAGTGCGAAAATAATAGGGTAATAATAGTGGGGGATTTCAACTTCCCCAATATAAATTGGGACTGTCAGAGTGTGAAAGGCTTAGAGGGTGCAGAATTCTTAAAGTGCATCCAGGAGAGCTTTTTGAGCCAACATGTAGAAAGTCCTACAAGAGAGGGGGCGGTACTGGACCTAATTCTGGGGAATGTAGCC
Source organism: Somniosus microcephalus (assembly GCF_052327205.1). Taxonomy (NCBI): domain Eukaryota; kingdom Metazoa; phylum Chordata; class Chondrichthyes; order Squaliformes; family Somniosidae; genus Somniosus; species Somniosus microcephalus. The sequence goes on from NC_140990.1 coordinate 78,334,034, forward strand.
GGGCAAGTGGTGGAAGTGTCAGTAGGAGAGCATTTTGGCGACAGTGACCATAATTCGGTGAGATTTAAGGTGGTCATGGAAAAAGACAAAGACGGCCCGGAAATAAGGGTTCTAAATTGGGGGAAGGCCGATTTTAATATGATAAGGCAGGATCTGGCCAAAGTGGACTGGGAGCAGCTACTTATAGGAAAATCCACATCAAAACAGTGGGAGACTTTCAGAAGGGAAATAGAGAGAGTACAACGCCAACATGTTCCTGTAAAGGTCAAGGGTGGGACCAACAAGCAAAGGGAACCTTGGATGACAAGGGATATACAAAAATGCATTAGAAATAAAAGGGGGGCTTTTGGCAGTTACAAAAGACTAAAGACAGAAGAAGCCCTAGAGGAGTATAAAAAGTGCAGGGGCATACTTAAAAAAGAAATTAGGAGGGCGAGGAGGGGCCATGAAATAACACTGGCGAGCAAAATAAAGGAAAATCCTAAGATGTTTTATAAGTATATTAAGGGCAAGAGGATAACCAGGGAAAGGGTAGGGCCCATTAGGGACCAAAGTGGCAATCTGTGTGTAGAGCCAGAGGATGTAGGCGGGGTTTTAAATGAATTTTTTGCATCTGTGTTCACTATGGAGAAAGACGATGCAGACATAGAAATCGGGCAAGGGGACTGTGACATACTTGAACATATTAGCATCGAGAGGGAGGAGGTGCTAGCGGTTTTAGCGGGCCAAAAAGTGGATAAATCCCCAGGCCCGGACGAGATGTATCCCAGGCTGCTGTGGGAGGCAAGGGAGGAGATTGCAGGGGCTCTGACACTAATTTTCAGAACCTCTCTGGCCACAGGGGATGTACCAGAGGACTGGAGAACAGCTAACGTAGTACCATTATTCAAGAAGGGTAGCAGGGATAAACCAGGGAATTACAGGCCAGTGAGTCTAACATCTGTGGTGGGAAAATTATTGGAAAAAATTCTGAGGGACAAAATTAATCTCCACTTGGAGAGGCAAGGATTAATCGGGGATAGTCAGCATGGCTTTGTCAAGGGTAAATCATGTCTAACAAATCTGATCGAATTTTTCAAGGGGGTGACTAGTGGGGTGGATGAGGGAAATGCTGTGGATGTGGTTTACATGGACTTCAGTAAAGCTTTTGACAAAGTCCCGCATAGGAGACTGGTCAAGAAGGTAAGAGCCCATGGGATCCAGGGTGCCTTGGCGCGTTGGATCCTAAACTGGCTGAGTGGCAGGAGGCAGAGGGTGATGGTCGAAGGTTGCTTTTGTGACTGGAAGCCTGTGTCCAGTGGGGTACCTCAGGGATCGGTGCTGGGTCCCTTATTGTTTGTGATCTACATAAATGATTTGGATGAGAATGTAAAAGGTATGATCAGTAAGTTCGCAGATGACACGAAAATTGGTGGGGTGGTAAATTGCGAGGAGGAACGCCTCCGGCTACAGGACGATATAAACGGGTTGGTCAGATGGGCGGAAAAGTGGCAAATGGAATTTAACCCTGAAAAGTGCGAGGTGATGCATTTTGGACGGACAAATAAGGCAAGGGAATACACAATGAGTGGTAGGACCCTAGGAAGTACAGAGGGTCAGAGGGACCTTGGTGTACATGTACATAGATCCCTGAAGGCAGCGGAGCAGGTAGATAAGGTGGTTAAAAAGGCATATGGGATACTTGCCTTCATTAGCCGAGGCATAGAATATAAGAGCAGGGAGGTTATGATGGAGCTGTACAAAACGCTGGTGAGGCCACAGCTGGAGTACTGTGTGCAGTTCTGGTCGCCTCACTATAGGAAGGATGTGATTGCTTTGGAGAGGGTGCAGAGAAGATTCACCAGGCTGTTACCTGGGATGGAGCGCCTCAGCTATGAAGAGAGGCTGGACAGGCTGGAGTTGTTTTCCTTGGAGCAGAGAAGGCTGAGGGGGGATCTGATTGAGGTGTACAAAATAATGAGGGGCATAGATAGGGTAGATAAAGAGGAACTTTTCCCCTTAGTGGGGGGGTCAATAACAAGGGGGCATAGATTCAGGGTAAGGGGCAGGAGATTTAGAGGGGATTTGAGGAGGAACTTTTTCACCCAGAGGGTGGTTGGAATGTGGAACTCAATGCCTGAAAGGGTGGTGGAGGCAGGAACCCTCACAACATTCAAGAAGCATTTGGATGAGCACTTGAAATGCCATTGCATACAAGGCTATGGACCAAATGCTGGAAAATGGGATTAGACTGGACAGGGATGGATGGGCGGCGCAGACACGATGGGCCGAAGGGCCTCTTTCTGTGCTGTAAAACTCTATGACTCTATGACTCTATGACTCTATGACACTATTTCGAGAAAGATAGGCTTGCATTTATATTGTGCCTTTCATGACCACCAGACGTCTTGAAGTGCTTTACACCCAATGAAGTACTTTTGAGGTGTAGTCACTGTTGTGATGTGGGAAAGAGCAGGGGAATTATCGCTGGTGTCCTAGCCAATGTTTATCCCTCAATTAACATAACAAAATGATAGATTATCTGGTCATTATCAGATTGCTGTTTGTGGGAGCTTGCTGTGCGCTAATTGACTTCCGCGTTTCCTACATTACAACAGTGACTACACTTCAAACAATTGGCTGCAAAGCATTTTGGGATGTCCGGTGGTGGTGAAAGGCGCTATATAAATGCAAGTCTTTCTTTCTTCACTGGTCTCACCAGCAACCTCTTTTGGCAGATGGTTGATTAACAGCCGAGTCCGCGCATGCGCACGCGGGACGGCGGTTTGTGCCGAGTCCGACACAGCGACCCCTGCTGGTCACCAAGGGCAACAACTGCACATGCCCAGAGGAGACCAACCCCCCTCCCCCACTCGGAGCTGCGCCTGCGCACTCGGATCCTGCCGGACGGAGTCGGCGCAGGGCATTCCAGGAAAGGCCTTGGTGTCGGTTCCAGAGTCGCGATCAGTGATGCAAAGTGAGTTTTCTCCGCTCTGATTGGGTGGTGAATCGCGCGGGGTGGGGGGAGGGGTGGATCGGGAGAGAATAAAGAGAAATAGAACAACCTGAGAGTCCACGAGGCCCCAGACCGAGCGGCGTCAGTTGGACGGTGCACGTGATCTCCTCTGCATTTTTTGAAATTGTACTCTGTACACCCAAGTCTAAGGCATTAATATATATCAAGTAAAGCAGTGGTCCTAGTACCGACCCCTGGGGAACACCACTGTGTACCTTCCTCCAGTCCAAAAAACAACCGTTCACCACTATTCTCTGTTTCCTGTCACTTAGCCAATTTCGTATCCATGCTGCCACTGTCCCTTTTATTCCATGGGCTTCAACTTTGCTGGCAAGCCTATTATGTGGCACTTGTCGAACGCCTTTGGGAAATCTGTGTACACCATGTTAACCGCATTGCCCTCATCAACCCTCTCTGTTACCTCATCAAAAAACTCAATCAGAATCAGAGCGCCGGGCCCGGCACCAGGAAACCCAGGGTGCAGCGCCTCCCCCATCCGAGCCACCGCTTCCCGGTTTCTTCAGCCGATTCCACCAAGTCTGACTCGGGAAAAGGGCAGGAGCCAGGCTCCCAGAATGGCCGGCGGCCCCAGGGAGCATGCGCACTCTCAGCGGGGAAATCAGCGCCTTGGATAGAGCGGTTTCTGGGACGCGGGGGATTGTGGGTGCTGTGGCTGCCATTAGTCAGTGGCTGTCGGGAAGAGTTTTATTGCAGGCTGACGGAAGGTAGGTCCCTGGCCGCCTGTTTAGGTCTTTTTGTTGCTTCAGTTTGAGCTGGAGTGGAGATGGAGGAGAAGCTGCTGGGTTTAACCCCCAGTACTTCTGAGCCCAGGAGGACCCAACAATTTCCAATGTGAGACTGTCAAGGGAGGTGGATTCTAGGGGAGATTAGATTGTTAAACAGACACTGTCCCTACAATGTAAAAGAGTATTGTTTTAGGAACAAGTATTTCTGTACAGGCTTTTAATCCAGTTTACTTAGACAGATTTGCTATAATTCATTCTTGGGATGTGGGCGTCGCTCGCAAGAGCAGCAAATATGGCCAATCCCCAGTTGCCCGTTGAGAAAGGGGTGGTGAGTCACCTTCTTGAACTGCTGCAGTCCGTGTGGTGAAGGTACTCCCACAATGTTGTTCGGTAAGGAGTGCCAGGATTTTGATCCAGTAACAATAAATATGTCTAAGTCAGGATGGTGTGTGACTTGGAGGGGAACTTGGAGATGATGGTGCTCCCATGCAACAGCTGCCCTTGTCCTTCTAGGTGGTGGAGTTCGCGGGTTTGGGGTGTTCTGTCAAAGTTCTGGTCGAGTTGCAGATGTATAAAGTTCCTTTCCTTCGACCCCTCCCACTCCCACCTCTCTCTCTCCTCCCATAGAGGTCAGAGTCGTGTGTAGGCCCAGACCAGGTGGTGGATTCCCTTCCCTGAGGGACATCAGTGAACCAGTTGGGTTTTTATGACAATCCGGCAGCTTTCATGGTCACTTTTTTCTGGTGCCGGCCCCACAAATGATCAGATTCATTGAGCTCAATTTCACAACCTGCCTTTGTTTTTCTGGGTTGTCTCTCTCGCTCCCTGTTTGAAATTAATTTTACAGGGTATTAGGAGGGGAGGATTTACAGACGGTAAGCTTAAACCAAACATCACGTCAAGATCTGACAGAGTCACTCGACTCATCGATCTGAGTATCACCGGCCTCTGAACATGGAAGTAAAAAGCACCATTCACAGCGGGGAGAAACCGTACACGTGTTTTGTGTGTGGACGAGGCTTCAGCCAACCCGCTGGCCTATCGACACACAAGCGCATTCACACCGGGGAGAGGCCGTTCACCTGCTCTGAATGTGGGAAGGGATTCACTCAGTCATCCACCCTGCTGAATCACCAGCGAGTTCACACTGACGAGAGACCTTTTAGCTGCTCGGACTGTGGGAAGTGCTATAAAAGTTTCGGGGAACTTGTTAAATCCGTGAATCTTTAGGTATGGTGTTCTTCAATAAATAGACGGAGACTGCAGATGAACAATCAACAGGTGTTTACTGGATGAGGGTATTCTAAAAACTAACAGTACAGATCCCTACTCAGGGTTTATATACAGGTGTGGTCACTGCCGGTATTACAGTATACAGGAGCTGTAAAAGTAGTTCTCCTCTTAAAGGTACATACACTACAATTCCTCCCCTTTTAGATTAACAGTACCATAACATTCATTTAACAGTTAACACTTTTAACATGCACATTAACTGAAATAGTCCATTTATAAATTCAGTCTTTGAGGCGGCTTCCTGATCCTTTCTGGATAGCGCCTTTCCTGAGTGTCTTGCTCTTGGTGCGGAGGCGATTCTGGCCCCCTGTCGTCGGTTAGTTCATCAGCTTCCGATGCTACTGTTTCTGGGGTAGATGCTACCGGTATGTTGGGTTCATCACCAGGTACGCGAGACATGGGGTTGACTCGTTCCTGTGACGCTAGGATCTGGTCGACATGGCGTCTCACAATGTTCTCCCCAACATCCACTGTGTACATTAGTGGCCCCTGCCGTGTGCATATCGTTCCTGGTTGCCATTTCTCTGTTCGGTAGTCGTGGGCCAAGACTGGTTGTCCTACATTGAAGCTCCTTGTCGGCTTCTCATTGATGTGCTGGAATTGCTTATTCTCAACATTTCTTCGTACATTTGGTCTGAGCAAATCCAGACGAGATCTCAACCTTCGGTTAAAGAACATCATGGCCGGGGTCTGGTTGGTAACTGCATGTGTCGCATTTCTGTAGGCTAACAGGAATTGTCCACCTTATGCTGCAGTGGAATGTCATCATCGCACATGGCCCTTACTGCCTTTTTAAAGGTTTGTACGAACCTCTCAGCCAATCCATTTGTGGCTGGATGATACGGGGCGGATGTGTAATGCCTTACCCCATTCCTTCTCATAAATTTCCGAAACTCTTCGGACACAAACTGTGGTCCGTTATCAGAGCAAATCTGCTCTGGCAAGCCGTTCCTGGCAAATATGGTCCGTAGGACTGCAATCATTTTCTCCGTAGTGGTGGAGGATATTTTGATCACCTCAGGCCATTTTGAGTGCGCATCCACTGCTATTAAGAACATTGAGTCCATGAATGGACCAGCAAAATCAATATGCACCCTTTGCCATGGAGAGGAGGGCCACTCCCATGGGTGTAGAGGGGCATGTGGTGGTGCATTTTGGACCTTCTGGCATCCTGAGCAGCTCTTTGTTAGGTCCTCGATTTGTTGATCGATCCCCAGCCACCACACATAAGCCCTAGCAAGGCTTTTCATTTTCACCCCTCCCAGATGGCCTTCGTGAAGCTCATTGAGCACTCTCTCCCTTAACTTGGGTGGAATTACCACTCGGGATCCACACATCAATGTCCCCTGGCATACTGACAGCTGTTCTCTTCTGGATGAGAATGCTGGCAACAGTGAGTCGCCATGTGTTGGCCATCCCTTCACCGTCAAATCATATACCCAAGACAGTGTCGGATCATTTCGGGTCTCCTTCTCTATATCCGCGTTAGTTACTGGCAAGCGTTCAATTATAGTTGAATAAAATATTTCGACAGGGTCCACTGCTGGTACTTCCTCCGCAGTAGGCAGTGGCAGGCGTGATAGCCCATCAACGTTTCCATGCTGTTTCGTGCACTTATACTCTATTTCATATTGGTTCGCCCCTAGAAAAAGGGACCATCTTTGTAGCCGTTGCGCAGTCATCACCGGAACGCCCTTCTTTGGATTAAAGATGGAGACAAGTGGTTGGTGGTCAGTCAGCAAGGTGAACTTCTGCCCGTGCAGATAGTGGTTGAACTTTTTCACTCCCCACACTCGGCTGAGGGCCTCCCTGTCAATCTGGGTGTAGTTGTGCTCGGCTGAGGTTAGTGACCGAGACGCAAAGGCTACTGGCCTCTCCAAACCGTCCGGGAATTTGTGCGACAGCACCGCTCCAATGCCATAGGGTGATGCATCACATGCCAACCGAATTGGTAGTGCTGGGTTGAAATGGGCCAATACCTCTTTTGATGTGATCAATTCTTTGCACTTCTGGAAAGCTCATTTACATTCATCATTCCACTTCCATGGTACCCCCGTTTGCAGCAGGGTGTTCAGTGGGTGTAGTACTGTAGACAAATTCGGCAAGAACTTATGGTAGTAGTTCACCAGCCCGAGGAACGACCTCAGTTGTGACACATTTTCCGGTGCTAGAGCCTTGACTACTGCCTCAATCTTTTCAGGGGACTTATGTAACCCCTCTTCATCAATAATGTGGCCACAATACGAGATCTGCTTCTGGAAAAACTCGCATTTGTGGCGATTAGCTCGGAGCCCATATTCCTTCAATCTAGTGAGCACCTGCTCCAGGTTGGCGAGGTGATCACTGTCATTTTTGCCTGTGACCAGGATGTCGTCCAAATAACACTGGGTCCCTGGAATCCGTTGCCGGACTTGATCCATTGCCCTTTGCCAAAAAGCCGGAGCTGATGCTACCCCGAACACCAGCCGGTTGTATTGGTAGAGATCTTTGTGAGTGTTGATCATGAGGTATTGTTTCGAGGCTTCTTCTACCTCCATTTGCAGGTACGCCTGGGCCAGATCAACCATAGTGAAGCGTTTTCCTCCAGATAGCGAGGCAAAAATATCTTCAATCCGCGGAAGCGGATATTGTACCATGTGAAGGACTGGGTTCACTGTCACCTTAAAGTCCCCACAGATGCGAACCTTCTTTGGTTCCCCAGGCGTATTACTCAACGACCTCTTCATTACAGGAACGATGGGTGTAGCCCACTCGCTCCAGTCCACTTTGGACAGTACTCCTGAACGTTCCAAACCTTCCAGCTCTGCTTCGACGGCTGGGCGGATCGCATAAGGCACCGGTCTGGCCTTAAAAAACTTTGGGCTTGCATTTTCCTCTATTTTGATCATCGCTGTTATGCCTTTTAGTGTTCCGAGTCCCTCCTGGAACACTTCTTGTGCATCAGTTAGCATTTTTGACAGTCGTCCAGGTGTGACGTCGTCATCCTTTTTGGCCTCTACTGTCAGTGCTTGTATGGAATGCCAATCTAACTGTATCTTCCGGATCCATTCACGTCCTAGTAGTGGTGGTCCTCCATCTGGCAATACATATAGGTCCATTTTTGGTGTTTCCTTGCCATTGTATATCATGTTCACCCTTATTTTTCCTTTGGGGTAGACTTTTTGCCCCGTGTACGTCTTCAAGACAATCTCTGTATCTCTCAAGGGTATATGTGAGAATAGCCGCTTGTAGTCCCTTCGGTTTATGACTGTTAGGGCTGATCCTGTGTCCAATTCCATTTTCACTTGGACTCCGTCTATCTTGAGCATGACCCAGATAGTTTGGTGATCCTCCATTTTGATTACATTATGTAGTTTCAGACAACCCAGCTCCTTGCTTCCGGAGTCTGTATCACTTTTCTGTTCGTCTGAACTACTCTCCGTCACCTTATGTATCTTTTTGTACTTCTCCTGTGGAGATTTCTTGTTGCTGGTTTTCTTTCCCGACCTGCAGACTCTTGCTATGTGTCCTGCTTTTCCACACTGTCTGCACACTTGGTCGTTGAACCAACAATCCTTCTGGTCATGTGTTGTTCTGCCGCAGCGATAACACTTCCCTGCTCCATATGACATTTCATTGGTGCCATATTCTTGCGGTCTCCGTTGTATCTCTGCAGCGCCCCATGCGGCTGCTTCGTGTGATACTGCCATGCTGAAAGCCTTGTCCAGCGTAAGATCCTTTTCTGATAGAAGCCATTTCTGGGTTCCTTCACTTTGAAGCCCACACACAAACTTATCCCTTAACATATCTGCTAGTCCCATTCCAAACCGGCAGTGTTTCGATAGCTTGCGCAGTTCCGTTAAATACTCAGCATTACTTTCATCTTTATGCTGGTTCCTTTTGTGAAACTTAAATCTTTCTGCTATCAGCAGCGGTGTGGGGTTTAAGTGGTCCTGTAGGATTGCCACTATGCTTTCAAAATCCTTATCCACTGGCTTCTCTGGGGTTACTAGGTTTCGCAGTAAGCCATACGTTTTTGCACCCATGGAATTTAACAATACCAGTGCTTTCCTGGCATCTGGCACTTCATTCGCCTTGCAGTACACTTCAATGCGTTCTACATATGTCGCCCAATCTTCGACTTCATTGTCGAACGCTGTGACACTGCCACTCTTCGGCATCCCTGGGTGTGGTTAGACTGACTAAAAATGGCGTCTCCCGTGCTCTCCCTTCTTCTCTGCTGGCTCAAAATGGCATCTCCCGTGCTTCCCTTTCTGCCCGCGCTCTCCCTTCTTCTCCGCTGTGGCTCAAATGGTGTCTCCCATGCTTCCTTTCTTCCCCCACGGACGCTGCTCAGCCCTTGAGCACTGGCTGTGCTCTGCGCGTTTTCCTGTGCGCCTCTCTCGTTGACACCGCTTGGTCCTGAACCCCAGCTGTGCTTTACCCTCTCTCTCTTTTTGTTTTCCGTCGATGCCACTCGGTCTTCAACCCCCGGCTGTGCCCTGTGCGCTTTACCCTCTCTCTCACCCCATTGACGCTGCTCGGCCTTTTCTGTGCCGTCGGTCGGCTCCAGTCGCCGCTGTCCGGGAAGGGTCTGCACCGTACCTGTTGCCAGCCTGTTGCGCTGGATCATCGTGACTGGAGAACCAAGCCCAGCTCTCAATAGCCTCCCCTGCGATGCTCAATCTCTGCTGGATGACTGGGCGGTTGCTCGTGGTCAACGCCCGTGCTTCTGGCCTCGACTTTCTTCCACTGTCCTCCAGGAGCGAATCCCTGGGAGGAAATGCAGAGTTGCAGGTAGGTTCGAATCTGCCTCGTCGCCACTGTTAAATCCGTGAATCTTTAGGTATGGTGTTCTTCAATAAATAGATGGAGACTGCAGATGAACAATCAACAGGTGTTTACTGGATGAGGGTATTCTAAAAGCTAACAGTACAGATCCCTACTCAGGGTTTATATGCAGGTGTGGTCACTGCCGGTACTACAGTATACAGGAGCTGTAAAAGTAGTTCTCCTCTTAAAGGTACATACACTACAGAACTGACATGCCATCAACGTGTTCACACTGACGAGAGACCGTTCAGGTGCTCTCACTGCGGGACTGGGTTTAGGCAGTCATCTGACCTCACTGTCTACCAGCGTACCCATACTAGAGAGAGACAGTTCACCTGCTCCATGTGTGGGAAGGGATTCACTCAGTCATCCAGCCTGCTGAGACACCAGCGAGTTCACACTGATGAGAGACCTTACAGGTGCTCTCACTGTGGGATTGGGTTCAGGCGATCATCTGAACTTACTGTACACCAGCGCACTCACACTGGGGAGAGGCCGTTCACCTGCTCCGTGTGTGGGAAGGGATTCATTCGTTCATCCACCCTGCTGAAACACCAGCAAGTTCACACCGGGGCGAGGCCGTTCGCCTGCTCCATGTGTGGGGAGGGATTCACTCATTCATCCAACCTGCTGACACACCAGCGAGTTCACAAGCCACTGCAGGGGTTGGATTCTGCTGTTATTGCTGCTGTTAATCACATCCAGGACTGAACCATGTTCATTGTGACAGTTGTGGTTTGTTTCTGCTGATGTTAGTAACCCCTGTAACTGGGCTGGAGTTTAATATTCTGGATAGATGTGAAATAAACCAGTTTTGTTTTAAACACATTGTTGTAGATTTTTGTCTTTCCCACCTGAGTGTTTAGCATCACCTGGCTGGAGCTCAGAAAGGACAATCTGGGGGAGGATCGTACGGCGGGAACAGAACTTCAGCCTGAACACAGTCCTTCAGGGCCACACTGAGAGGGGCAAACGGCACTTTGGTCTCTATCGTCTCCCTTCACTGACGGCAAAGTCACCGTGCGGGTTAATCTCGAGGTGTGTGAGAAACGTGTCACAGCCGTTCTCTGCCATGGTTCAGAGCTCCTAGGCACGGAACAGAAGGCTCCTTTGGGAATGTACCCAGTGCTTTTTTTTAATGGCCTTATTAACCTGTGTCACTACTTTTAGTGATTTGTGTATCTGTATCCCTGGATCTCTCTGCTCCTACAGCCCATCCAGACTCTTAGGGGGAAAAATGTGGTGGCACCCCCTTTGGGTCACTAATGTCGCCAGGGCTAATTTTAGCGCCCCGAAAAAGTTAGCGCCCCTGCGCATTAAATTCAGTGGTAGTGTCCCAGGCAGGAGGCGGGGTGCTACTGGAAGCGCTCCCCTCCCTCTTGAGGCGCTACCAGTGAAATTTGCGGCGATTCGTGTAACAGCGCCATGCTGGTCGGCACATAGCACCGCGTCATAGCAGACCTCCCTCCCCGATTAAAAGGGAGGGGCCTAGCACTGTGCACACCGGGGCCCTGCTGGACCACCGGGGAGCGGGGTGTCGGATCAAGAGGAGCGCCGGGCTGAGCGATCGCGGCCGACACCCCGAAGAAGAAAGGGGAAGAGGGCAGGTGCTGGCAGTCGGCCAAAATAAAAAGTTTCCGCCCGACACCTGCCCTTCAAGTGGCACCGACACGGCTGCAGGAACGACCCCTGACCCTGTCGGACATATCGTCCAGCGATAGGTCAGGGGTCACAACCCAAGGTTGCAGCCGGGGTGCTGCGCACGGCGATGACGTCATTGCCAGCGGTGCAGTGCCGCGGGGCGCTACCAGCTACCACTAACCTCCCGCTGAATATCGTGGGAGGCGCAAAGCAACCCAATTTCACCCCCTTGTCCAAGTAGTGTGTGGCCTCCTTATTCTTCCCACCAAAACACACCACCTCACACTGATCTATAGTGACATTCATTTGCCAATTACACGCCCATTCTCAAATTTATTAATCTCTTCTTGCATTTTGTCGTCCTCAGAATTAACTCTGCCTCCCAATTTGGTGTCATCGACAAATTTTGAAATTGTTCTTTCAATTCCCGAGTCCAAATCGTTTATGAACAACAGTGATCCCAGCACCAATCCCTGTGGAACACCACTTCCCACCTTTTGTCAGTTTGATTAGCTACTCCCAACCCCTACTCTCTGTTTCCTGTTTTCTAACCAGCTTGTTATCCATAAACAGATTGTAAGATCAACAAGATGACCAAGGTCAGGCCGTGTGGAGTGAAGGACCAGGCAGCAGAATGGATGGAAAGCTGGCTACAAAACAGAAATCAGAGGGTTGGAGTTAAGGGAAGTTTGTTGTGATCTTTCCATCTATTCTGTTACCTGACCTTTGACTCCACACAGCCTGACCGTGGTCATCTTGTAGGCCGTACATACAGCAGACACAGTGCACCAGTGGTGGAGGGGGTGGATATTGAGTCCTGTGGCAGGGGCGCTGATGAAGTGGATTTCTCTGTCTGTGAGTTTTGAGGCATCGCTAGTGACGTTTTTCACCACTTTCCACCTTTTAAAAACAACCTTGCTGCCAGTTTATTAAAGCCATTAACAGCCGCTAGGGTGGGACACACCAATAACTGAGGCCTTGTTTCTCTCACAATGACAGGCCTGAACCCGAGTTAGAAAACATTTAGCAATTAAATCAGACTGGGTGGGGCCTGAGGTGTGAGTCAGTAACAGAAAATTGGTGGCCAGCGTACTTCACACGAGGGCTGAGGACCCGGGGACTCAGGTTTCTGCATCATTTATTGATACATTTGTTGATTGCCCAATCTCAATCAGACGGGCGGATTATCTTGCTGTCTGGCGGAGGCGAGGTTCCCCAGTGGAGGGCTCTCTATGCGGGGGTCCTTCCCTGCACCATTGGGGATCTGGGGTGGAGACTGTTACAAGGAGCTGTCGTGTGCAACAGTTTTTAAGCACCATTCCGGACTCCAAGGCCAGATGTGTTTTTTGCAGCCTAGAGGAGTCCATGGGCCGTGTATATATTCAGTGTGAGAGGTTGCAGCCCCTGTATAGTTACCTGAAGGGGCTGCTCCTCCACTCTTGGTTACACTTTAACCCCACGCTCCTAATCTTTGGCCGCCCGGTGTGGTGGGGGGTGAGTAAGTCGGAGGATCTTTCCTGGTCTTGTTCTTGGGCCTGGCGAAAACAGCAATTTGTAGGCCCAGGATGGGTGGGGTCACTCTGGCTGCCTGCCTCTCTCCCGTGGTCTTGTCCCTGCCCGGGTGGCCTTGGAGAGGGAGCAGGCGGTGGCCACCGGTTCACTTGATACCTTCCCCGACCGGTGGGCACAGAAGGTATCAAGAGGCGATAATCGATCCTCACAATTACATTGTGATGTAATTATTAATTGTGTGTGTGTGTCACAAATACATTTGTTCTATTTTGATATGAAAGCTCTACTAGACATGTTAAACCACTAGTTATTTAATCAGGGCTGCAGCTGCTGAAAGGTTGACTGTACTGAGGTTTGTGGCCAGAGCTGGCAGACGTGTTGTTCTGAAGTCTGATGTCTCACACCTGAAGAGTCTGTTTATGTCATGTTGTAATGACCTTTTTCTGTTGCCTGGTGTCAGAAATAGAAATCAAAGGGAGATGATGCCCCACTCTGTTAATCAATTCTTTGACACATTTCCATGCATTTCCTTTCTTAATTTACAAAGATCACAACTCCATTAGTGAACAATGGATTGCCAGTCTGCCACTTTTTAGTGAGGCTTGAAAGGATTCGCTGTGAAGCTACACCTGCCCATCTGTCTGTGTGTCACTGCGTTTGGATTGTGTTAGACAACAGTCCTAATATCTCACCTACATACATTACAATTTTTGAAATGTTAGATTGTACTTGGATGAAGTTGAGTTTGAATCTGACAATTCTGAAATTGGGAGCTGTTAATGATTTCTGTTTTTCATGTAACTATATAGTGATGTGATCAAAGCAAATTAAAAGATGCTGCTATTTACTGAACACAACTGAAAAATTCTACAAGGATGCTATCGCAGTCTTCCTCAGTATTAACTACACCCCCCAATTTAGTGTCATCAGCAAATTTTGAAATTGTACTTCTGATTCCCGAGTCCAAATCATTCATGTAAACGGTGAACAACAGTGGTCACAGCACCGATCCCCGTGGAACACCACTTCCCACCTTCCGCCTGTCTGAATAAATACCTTTAACTCATCCCGTCACTGTAACTGGACTTGTCTCCATTCCCATGCTGAGGGGATTGCTGTACCAGACGGGAGGGGAAACATTTGGGAATCTCGATTCTCCACCAATTCCCATTCCCCTTCTTTCTGGTGGATAATGGAGGTGCCAATGTGTGTACTGTGCAAGTCAGTAAGAATTGTCAGCGAGGATTAATCAGCACTTTCTAATTGGAGATGTTAATCAGCGGAACCTTTCAGACACTGAATTGTAGATTTTGTACCAAAGATCAATTTAGGATTGAAGTAAAAGTTCATAATTTTACTGTAAAATAATTCAGCGACTCTCATCAGAAATTAAGGGGAAAGATGAGACAGCGGTTCTTAAATGGACACTGCAGCCATGACAAGTCAATCAGCTATATATCCAGAATATTAAACTCCAGCCCAGTTATAGGGGTTATTAACAAACCACAACTGTCAGAATGAATATGGTTCAGTCCTGGATGTGATTAAGAGCAGAATCCAACCCCTGCAGTCACATGTGAACTTGCTGGTGTGTCAGCATGTTGGATGAACGATTAAATCCCTTCTCACACACGGAGCAGGTGAACGGCCTCTCCCCAGTGTGAATTCGTTGGTGTGTCAGCTGGTTGGATGATTGATTAAATCCCTTCCCACACATGGAGCAGGTGAATGGCCTCTCCTCAGTGTGAATTCGCTGGTGTGTCAGCAGGTTAGATGATCGATTAAATCCCTTCTCACACACGGAGCAGGTGAACGGCCTCTCCCCAGTGTGAACTCGCTGGTGTGTCAGCAGTTTGGATGACTGATAAATCCCTTCCCACACATTGAGCAGGTGAATGGCCTCTCCGCGGTGCGAACTTGCTGGTGTGTTAGCAGGTGGGATGACCGAGTGAACCCCTTCCCACACACGGAGCAGGTGAACGGCCTCTCCCCAGTGTGAACTCGCTGGTGCAGAATGAGGTTGGATGACTGCTTGAACATCTTCCCACAGTGAGTGCAGCTGAATGGTCTCTCGTCAGCGTGAACTCGCTGATGTGTCTGCAGAATGCACAAGCGAGTGGATCTCTTCCCACACACGGAGCAAGTGAACGGTCTCTCCCCAGTGTGACTGCGTTGATGAGTTTCCAGCTGGGACGGGTAATGGAATCCCTTCCCATAGTCCCCACATTTCCATGGTGCGGGTGTCCTTTTGTCTGTCCAGGTTGGATGATCAGTTGAAGCCTCGTCCACACACAGAACACGGGTACGGTTTCTCCCCGCTGTGAACGGTGTGATGTTTTTTCAGGCTGTGTAACTGGTTAAGGCTCTTTCTGCAGTCAGTGCACTGGAACACTCTCACTCGAGTGTGTGTGTCTCGGTGCTTTTCCAGTCACACTGATGTTTGAAATCTTTTCCCACAGACAGAACAGACAAACATTTCTCCTTCCACATTCAAAGGCCGATGATATTGAGGTCCTGATGAATGCAGTGACTCTGTC
Source organism: Somniosus microcephalus (assembly GCF_052327205.1). Classification (NCBI taxonomy): domain Eukaryota; kingdom Metazoa; phylum Chordata; class Chondrichthyes; order Squaliformes; family Somniosidae; genus Somniosus; species Somniosus microcephalus. The sequence continues at coordinate 78,349,570 of NC_140990.1, forward strand.
AGATCTCGATGTGATGTTTGGTCTGAGTTTGCAGTGTGTAAATGCTGACCTTCTCACAGCCTGTAAAAGGAGTTTACAAAAGCCATCACTGTGAGTCCAGGATAGAAAATGACAAGATTCTCTCCTCCTGGTTCCTGGCCAAGGGGGCCATGCATGCGCCCTGCTGTCCCCCTGAGCTGCTCAAGATGGCGGCCGTTACTCTGGGCCTGTCACCGGGAGAAAGCCCCGCAGCTGCCGCCCCGCTCGGGGCAAACGCCTGGCCCGGGGGCTCTTGTTCGGGGCCTGAGGCCCACCCCGGGTGTGTGTGAAGCGGATAATGTTGAGTGTTTTAATAATGGGGCCGCACTAGGGGTGTGAGCAGCCCACGTCCCCCCGGGGTTTATTTTTTTAATGTATAACAAACTTTATTTACAGCCAAGTTAAAACATACTGATCTTATAATCATTTTTCCTTTCTGTAATATAGTGCATCTAAATCAACATGAATCCAACAATCAGACAAGAAGCTTCTTGGGCTGAAATATAAATTATTCAAAAGCCCAGAATGAGTCCAAAAGAACACAAAACATAAGCACTCTATTTTTGTAAAAGTATCAATACTTTGTAGTACAGCACTTTCAAAAAGACTGACATGTCATAGTAACATAGAAACAAAGAAGATAGGAGCAGGAGTAGGCCACTCGGCCCCTCGAGCCTGCTCCGCCATTCATAGAAACATAGAAACATAGAAGATAGGAGCAGGAGTAGGCCATTCGGCCCTTCGAGCCTGCTCCGCCATTCAATGTGATCATGGCTGATCATCCAAATTCAGTACCCTGTCCCTGCCTTCTCTCCATATCCCTTGATCCCTTTAGCCTCAAGAAACATATCCAAGTCTTTCTTGAATGTATTTAATGAACTGGCCTCCACCGCCCTCTGTGGCAGAGAATTCCACAGGTTCACCGCTCTCTGGGTGAAGAAATTCCTCCTCATTTCAGTCCTAAATGGTGATGCGCTATCAATTACTCATAAAAGACTGAGAGTTAAGAGAGTAACTAAAGGCTTTTATTAGCAAAGAACAGAGCATGCCTCTCGTGGTTGACTGGGTTCCAAGAAGGCAGGGGGCTGCAGGTCAATCACCTTTATACCTGGGCCTGTGTGGGTGGAGCCAGCCGAGACATGTTGAGGCATGCATAGGTACAACAGTGTGTAACAACAACAACAACAACAACAGTGGTTTACCACAAATGGCTTACCCCTTATCCTTCGACTATGACCCCTGGTTCTGGACTCCCCGGCCATCAGAAACATCCTTCCTGCATCTAGTCTGTCCAGAACTGACAGAATTTTATAGGTTTCGATGAGATCCCCCCTCAATCTTTTAAACTCCAGTGAGTATAAGCCCAATCGACACAATCTCTCCTCATACGTCATTCCTGCCATCCCAGGTATCAGCCTGGTGAATCTTCACTGCACTCCCTCCATGGCAAGAATGTCCTTCCTCAGGTAAAGTGAACAAAACTGCACACAATACTGAAGGTGCGGTCTCACCAAGGCCCTGTACAACTGTAGCAAGATAACCTTGTTCCTGTACTCGAACCCTCTTGCTACGAAGGCCAACATACCATTTGCCTTCTGAACCGCCTGCTGCACCTGCATGCTTACCTTCAGTGACTGGTGCACAAGGACACCCAGATCTCTTTGCACTTCCCCTTCTCCCAATCTATTGCCATTCAAATAATAATCTGCCTTCCTGTTTTTGCCACCAAAGTGGATAACCTCACATTTATCCACATTATAGTGCATTTGCCATGTTTCTGCCCAATCACCCAACCTGTCCAAATCGTACTGGAGTTTCCCGACATCCTCCTCGCAGCTTACCCTCACACCCAGCTTTGTGTCGTCTGCAAATTTGGAGATATTACATCCAATTCCCTCGTCCAGATCATTAATATATATTGTAAACAGCTGGGGTCCTAGGACCGATTCTTGCGGTACCCCACTAGTCACTGCCTGCCACTCGGAAAACGACCCGTTTATTCCAACTCTTTGCTTTCTGTCCGCCAACCAGTTCTCTGTCCAAGTCAATACTTTGCCCCCAATCCCATGTGCCTTAATTTTGCATGCTAATCTCTTATGTGGGACCTTATCGAAAGCCTTCTGAAAGTCCAAATACACCACATCCACTGGTTCTCCCTTATCTATTTTACCAGTTACATCCTCAAAAAATTCCAGATTAGTCAAGCATGATTTACCTTTTGTAAATCCATATTGACTTTGTCCTATCCTGTCACTGTTTTCCAAGTGCTCTGCTATTACATCTTTCATAATAGACTCCAGCATTTTCCCCACTACCGATGTCAGGCTTACCGGTCTATAATTCCCCGCTTTTTCTCTACCACCTTTTTTGAATAGTGGGGTAACATTAGCTACCCTCCAATCCATGGGTACCGTTCCAGAGTCTATCGAGTTCTGGAAGATGACCAGTAATGCATCTACTATCTCTAGGGCCACTTCCTTAAGTACCCTGGGATGTAGACCATCAGGCCCTGGGGATTTATCGGCCTTCAGTCCCATCAATTTTCCTAACACCATTTTCCTACAAATACTGATTTCTTTCAGTTCCTCTATTTCATCAGACCCTATGTTCCCCGGCATCTCTGGGAGGTTATTTGTGTCCTCCTTTGTGAAGACAGAACCAAAGTATGTATTTAGTTGGTCTGCCATTTCCTTGTTTCCCATTATAAATTCCCCTGATTCTGACTGTAAGGGACCTATGCTTGACTTCACCAATCTTTTTCTCTTCACATATCTATAACAGCTTTTACAGTCAGTTTTTATGTTCCCTGCAAGCTTACTCTCATATTCTATTTTCCCTTTTTTAATTAATCCCTTTGTCCTCATTTGTTGACTCCTAAACTGCTCCCAATCCTCAGGATTATTGCTTTTTCTAGCCAATTTATATGTCCTCTCCTTGGATCTTATGCTATCCCTAATTTCCCTTGTTAGCCACGGTTGAGTCACCTTTTTTTTTTCATTTTTATGCCAAACTGGGATGAACAAATTCTGTAGCTCATCCATTCGGTCTTTGAATGTTTGCCATTGCCTATCCACCGTCAACCCTTTGAGCGCCATTCCCCAATCAATCCTACCCAACTCACTCCTCAGACCATCGTGGTTTCCTTTATTTAAATTGAGGACCCTTGTCTCTGAGTCAATTACTTCATTCTCCATCTTAATGAAGAATTCGATCATATTATGATCGCTCCAACCCAAGGGGCCTCGTACAACAAGATTGCTAATTAATCCTTTCTCGTTACATAATACCCAGTCTATGATGGCCTGATCTCTGGTTGGTTCCTCGACATATTGGTCCAGGAAACCATCCCGTAAACACTCCAGGAATTCCTCCTCCACAGTATTGTTACTAATTTGGTTGGCCGAATCTATATGTAGATTAAAGTCACCCATGATGACTGCTGTGCCCTTATTGCACGCTTCTTTAATTTCCCTTTTAATGCCATCCCCAACCTCCGCCTTACTGTTTGGAGGTCTATATACCACTCCCACTAATTTTTTTTCCCCTTTGTATTTCTCAATTCTACCCATACAGATTCCACATCATCAGAGCTAATATCCTTCATTACAATTGTATTAATCCCTTCTTTAACCAGTAATGCTACCCCACCTCCCTTTCCTTTTTGCCTATCTTTCCTGAATATCGAATACCCCTGGATGTTGAGTTCCCAGTCTTGGCCATCCTTGAGCCACGTTTCCATAATCCCAACCAAATCATATTCGTTTACCTCTATTTGCGCAGCCAATTTATCCACCTTATTACAAATGCTCCTCGCATTAAGACACAAAGCCTTCAGGCTTGTTTTTTTAACGCTCTTAGACCTATTCGAATTATTATTTACTGTGGCCACGTTTGATTTAAACCGTTGATTTCTCTGACTGCCACTTTTGTTTTTCTCCTTCCTATCTTTTGCTTTTATCCCTGTTTACCTTTCCTCTGTCTCCCTGCTCAGGTTCCCAACCCCCTGCCATTTTAGTTTAAACCCCCCCCGAACAGTGCTAGCAAACGTCCCCGCAAGGATATTTGTCCTGCTCTGGTTCAGGTGCAACCAGTCCGACTTGTACAAGTCCCACCTTCCCCAGAAGCATGCCCAGTGATCCAGGAAACTAAAGCCCTCCCTCCTGCACCAACTCTTTAGCCACGCATTCATCTGCTCTATTCTCCTATTCCTATACTCACTAGCATGTGGCACTGGGAGTAATCCAGAGATTACAACATTTGAGGTCCTGCTCTTTAATCTGCTACCTAGCTCCCTAAATTCTTGCTGCAGGACCTCATCCCTCTTCCTACCTATGTCGTTGGTCCCAATGTGAACCACGACCTCTGCCTGTTCACCCTCCCCCTTCAGAATGCCCTGCAGCCGTTCAGTGACATCCTTGACCTTGGCTGATCATCCAAATTCAGTACCCTGTCCCTGCCTTCTCTCCATATCCCTTGATCCCTTTAGCCTTAAGAAATATATCTAACTCCTTCTTGAATATATTTAATGATTGGCCTCAACTGTCTTCTGTGGTAGAGAATTCCACAGGTTCACCACTCTCTGGGTGAAGAAATTCCTCCTCAGCTCTGTCCTAAATGGCTTACCCCTTATCCTTAGACTGTGACCCCTGGTTCTGGACTCCCCGGCCATCGGGAACATCCTTCCTGCATCTAGTCTGTCTAGTCCTGTTAGAATTTTATAAGTTTCAATGAGATCCCCTCTCATTCTTCTAAACTCCAGCGAGTATAAGCCCAATCGACCCAATCTCTCCTCATACATCATTCCTGCCATCCCAGGTATCAGGCTGGTGAATCTTCGCTGCACTCCCTCCATGGCAAGAACATCTTTCCTCAGATAAGGCAACCAAAACTGCACACAATACTCAAGATGTGGTAAAACCAAGGCCCTGTACAAGTGCAGCAAGACATCCTTGTTCCTGTACTCGAACCCTCTCGCTACGAAGGCCAACATACCATTTGCCTTCTTAACCGCCTGCTGCACCTGCATGCTTACCTTCAGCGACTGGTGAACAAGGACACCCAGGTCTCGTTGCACTTCCCCTTCTCCCAATCTATTGCCATTCAAATAATAATCTGCCTTCCAGATTTTGACACCAAAGTGGATAACCTCGCATTTATCCACATTATATTGCATCTGCCATGCTTCTGCCCAATCACCCAACCTGTCCAAATCATACTGGAGTTTCGCGGCATCCTCCTCACAGCACACACGCCCACCCAGCTTTGTGTCGTCTGCAAACTTGGAGATAGTACATCTAGTTCCCTTGTCTATAGATCATTAATATATATTGTGAATAGCTGGGGTCCTAGGACCGATCCCTGCGGTATCTCACTAATCACTGCCTGCCACTCGGAAAAAGACCCGTTTATTCTGGGCCTGATAATCTACATCCTAGGGTACTTAAGGAAGTGGCCCTAGAAATAGTTGATGCTTTGCTGATCACCTTCCAGCATTCGATGGAATCTGGAACAGTACCCATGGATTGAAGGGTAGCTAATGTTACCCCACTATTCAAAAAAAGTGGTAGAGAGAAAACGGGGAATTACAGACCTGTAAGCTTGACATCGGTAGTGGGGAAAATGCTAGTCCATTATAAAAGATGTAATAGCAGATCACTTGGAAAACAGTGACAGGATCGGACAAAGTCAACATGGATTTACAAAAGGTAAATCGTGCTTGACTAATCCACTGGAATTTTTTGAGGATGTAACTGGTAAAATAGATAAGGGAGAACCAGTGGATGTGGTGTATTTGGACTTTCAGAAGGCTTTCGATAAGGTCCCGCATAAGAGATTAGCGTGTAAAGTTAAGGCACATGGGATTGGGGGCAAGGTATTGATTGGATAGAGAACTGGTTGGCAGATAGAAAGCAAAGAGTTGGAATAAACGGGTCTTTTTCCGAGTGGCAGGCAGTGACTAGTGGGGTACCGCAGGGATTGGTCTTTGGGCCCCAGCTATTCACAATATATATTAATGATCTAGACAAGGGAACTAGATGTAATATCTCCAAATTTGCAGACGACACAAAGTTGGGTGTGTGTGTGTGCTGTGAGGAGGATGCCGAGAAACTCCAGGATGATTTGGACAGGTTGGGTGATTGGGCAAAAGCATGGCAGATGCAATATAACGTGGATAAATGCGAGGTTATCCACTTTGGTGGCAAAAACAGGAAGGCAGATTATTATCTGAATGGCAATAGATTGGGAGAAGGGGACGTGCAACGAGACCTGGGTGTCCTTGCGCACCAGTCGCTTAAGGTAAGCATGCAGGTGCAGCAGGCGGTTAAGAAGGCAAATGGCATGTTGGCCTTCGTAGCGAGAGGGTTAGAGTACAGGAACAAGGATGTCTTGCTGCAGTTATACAGGGCCTTGGTGAGACCACATCTTGAGTATTGTGTGCAGTTTTGGTCGCCTTATCTGAGGAAGGATGTTCTTGCCATGGAAGGAATTCAGCGAAGATTCACCAGGCTGATACCCGAGATGGCAGGAATGAGGTATGAGGAGCGATTGGGTCGATTGGGCTTGTACTCGCTGGAGTTTAGAAGAATGAGAGGGGATCTCATTGAAACTTATAAAATTTTGACAGGCTTGGACAAACTTGATGCTGGAAGGATGTTCCCGATGGTCGGGGGGTCCAGAACCAGGGGTCACAGTCTAAGGATAAGGGGTAGGCCATTTAGGACAGAAATGAGGAGGAATTTCTTCACCCAGAGAGTGGTGAACCTGTGGAATTCTCTACCACAGAAGGCAGTAGAGGCCAATACATGAAATAAATTCAAGAAGGAGTTGGATATATTTCTTAAGGCTAAAGGGATCAAGGGTTATGGGGAGAAAGCAGGGACCGGGTACTGAATTTGGATGATCAGCCATGATCGCATTGAATGGCGGAGCAGGCTCGAGGGGCCGAATGGCCTACTCCTGCTCCTATCTTCTATGTTTCTATTCCAACTCTTTGCTTTCTGTCTGCCAACCAGTTCTCTATCCAAGTCAATACCTTGCCCCCAATCCCATGTGCCTTAACTTTACACACTAATCTCTTATGCGGGACCTTATCGAAAACCTTTTGAAAGTCCAAATACACCACATCCACTGGTTTTCCCTTATCTATTTTACCAGTTACATCCTCAAAAAATTCCAGTAGATTAGTCAAGCACGATTAACCTTTTGCTAATCCATGTTGACTTTGTCCGATCCTGTCATTGTTTTCCAAGTGCTCTGCTATTACATCTTTTATAATGGACTCTAGCATTTTCCCCACTACCAATGTCAGGCTTACTGGTCTGTAATTCCCCATTTTCTCTCTACCACCTTTTTTGAATAGTGGGGTAACATTAGCTACCCTCCAATCCATGGGTATTGTTCCAGATTCCATTGAATGTTGGAAGATGATCAGCAATGCATCTACTATTTCCAGGGCCACTTCCTTAAGTACCCTAGGTTGTAGATTATCAGGCCCTGGGGATTTATCGGCCTTCAATCCCGTCAATTTCCCTAACACCATTTCCCTACCAATACTGATTTCTTTCAGTTCCTCCCTTTCATCAGACCCTATGTTCCCCGACATCTCTGGGAGGTTATTTGTGTCACACACACACACAGAACACACAGAATCTACAGTGCAGATAGAGGCCATTTCGGCCCATCGAGCCTGCACCGACACATATCCCACCCTATCCCTGTAACCACATGTATTTAATCCCCTAACACTAAGGGTCAATTTATCATAGCCAAATCAACCTAACCTGCACATCTTTGGACTGTGGGAGGAAACCGGAGCACCCGGAGGAAACCCACGCAGACACAGGGAGAATGTGCAAACTCCACACAGACAGTCGCCTGAGGCCAGATTTGAACCCGGGTCCCTGGCGCTGTGAGGCAACAGTGCTAACCACTATGCCACCGTGCCCTTTGTGAAGACAGAACCAAAGTATGTATTTAATTGGTCTGCCATTTCTTTGTTCCCCATTATAAATTCCCCTGATTCTGACTGCAAGGGACCTAACTTTCGCTTTACCAATCTTTTTCTCTTCACATATCTATAAAAGCTTTTACAGTCAGTTTTTATGTTCCCTGCAAGCTTACTCTCATACTCTATTTCCCCCCTCTTAATTAATCCCTTTGTCCTCCTTTGTTCAATCCTAAACTGCTCCCAATCCTCAGGTTTGCTGCTTTTTCTGGCCGATTTATATGTCTTCTCCTTGGATCTTATGCTATCCCTAATTTCCCTTGTTAGCCACGGTTGAGTCACCTTTTTTGATTTATTTTTATGCCAAACAGGGATTAACAAATTCTGTAGTTCATCCATGCGATCTTTGAATGTTTGCCATTGCCTGTCTACCGTTAACCCTTTGAGTGACATTCCCCAATCAATCCTACCCAACTCGCGCCTCATACCATCGTAGTCTCCTTTATTTAAATTCAGGACCCTAGTCTCTGAGTCAACTACTTCACTCTCCATCTTAATAAAGAATTCTATCATATTATGATCGCTCCGACCCAAAGGGCCTCACACAAGATTGCTAATTAATCCTTTCTCATAACATAATACCCAGTCTAAGATGGCCTGATCTCTAATTGGTTCCTCGACATATTGGTCCAGGAAACCATCCCGCAAACACTCCAGGAATTCCTCCTCCACAGTATTGTTACTAATTTGGTTATATTTGTCTCTTCAAAGAAACAAATCAACTGATTTCCCTTTCCTTGATTACATGCAACTCAGTATTTCAGTTAGCAATGGTTTATCAAATACAGAAAATAAAATGTTGATAATATATGCCCGCTACCTGAGCTCGGGGTGTGTGCAGCCCGCGTCCCCCCGGAGTTCATGAACCCGCTCCCTGAGCTCGGGGTGTGAGCGGCCCGCGTCCCCCCGGGGTTCATGAACCCGCTGCCTGAGCTCGGGGTGTGAGCGGCCCGCGTCCCCCCGGGGTTCATGAACCCGCTCCCTGAGCTCGGGGTGTGAGCGGCCCGCTTCCCCCCGGGGTTCATGAACCCACTCCCTGAGCTCGGGGGGTGAGCGGTGAGCGGCCCTCGGCCCGCCGGGGTTCATGAACCCGCTCCCTGAGCTCTCTCACTTGATGTGTCAGCGGCTGCTGCCAAGGGCCGCGCATGCTCAGCTCACACTGCCCCGGTGATTGATGGGAGCTCCGGACCAATAGGAAGAGCGGGGCGGGTCTGGAGGACCGAGCGGGCGGCGGGTCCTCCAACCAATCGGAATGTGTGAGGGGCGGGGCTTCGCCTTTGAACCGGAACAACAGATGGTGAACTGAGCATGCGCGGGACAGGCTGATTTTTGGTGGTGAAGCGGAAGTCGAGAGGCTGCAGCAGGTAAAGGCGGGTTAATGAACCCCGGGGGGACGCGGACTTCACACACCCCGAGTGCGGCCCCAGGCCCGATTATAAGAGCAGTGAACATTATCCGCCCCCACCCGCGGGTTCCCGTTTCACTCCGGCCCGAATCTCAACAAAGCGCCAAACTCCGGGACAGACAGGAAGTGAGTCAGGGAGCGTCTGTAAATGGAGGCTGGTCAGGGAGCGTCTGTAAATGGAGGAGAAATGGAGACTGGTCAGGGAGCGTCTGTAAATGGAGGAGAAATGGAGACTGGTCAGGGAGCGTCTGTAAATGGTGACTGGTCAGGGAGCGTCTGTAAATGGAGGTGAAATGGTGACTGGTATGGGAGTGTCTGTAAATGAAGGCAAAATAGTGACTGATCAGGGAGTGTCTGTAAATGGAGGAGAAATGGAGACTGGTCAGGGAGCATCTGTAAATGGAGGAGAAATAGAGACTGGTCAGGGAGTGTTTGTAAATGGAGGAGAAATGGTGACTGGTCAGCGAGCGTCTGTAAATGGAGGAGAAATGGTGACTGGTCAGGGAGTGTCTGTAAATGAGAAATGGAGACTGGTCAGGGAGCACCTGTAAATGGAGGAGAAATGGAGACTGGTCAGGGAGCGTCTGTAAATGGAGGAGAAATAGAGACTGGTCAGGGAGCATCTGTAAATGGAGGAGAAATGGTGACTGGTCAGCGAGCGTCTGTAAATGGAGGAGAAATGGTGACTGGTCAGGGAGCGTCTGTAAATGAGAAATGGAGACTGGTCAGGGAGCACTTGTAAATGGAGGAGAAATGGAAACTGGTCAGGGAGCGTCTGTAAATGGAGGAGAAGTGGTGACTGGTCAGGGAGCATCTGTAAATGGAGGAGAAATAGTGACTGGTCAGGGAGCATCTGGGAGAAATTATTCAGCATTTTTTGGGGGTTGATTTGTGTGAACAAATATATCAGTGATTTTAATGAGACTCTTTTCCATGCCCCAGCTCATGTAAATACTGGCTGTAAAGGGGTCGGACTCTCGGGAGGCTCCACACCGCTGGCTGCTCGTGTGTCAGTGATCTCCCATCAGATTAATGTGCTTCTGCTGTGTGTGTTTAATAAAGTGCCCGAAGCCCTCACTGTAACACTCTCACATATCCCACCTGCAGTGTAATGTCCGTGCTGTGTGCTTCCTGTCCAATATTCCCCTGATCCCTGGCTCTCCTGTTGCACCAACTCGGTATAATGGGACAAGAAGTGCCAGCTCAAGAGATTCCCAAATCAGGGACGGAATGAAAGGTTCAGACATGTGGAATGTTAATCTTACACAATGTGTGAGATGCTGAGCACCCGCCCAACATTTCACCACCACACCTTCTATCAAATAGTTTCTTCAATTTCTCTTCTGAAGCCATTACTTTATGACAGAGTCCGGGCCCCACAGGGTGCGGGCTTCCAGTCCCTCATGAGTTTAGAACTGAACCCATCAGAGTCAACACCTTCAGGGGGAGGGAGAAAAGTCGATTGAAAGGAAAAATGTTGGGGATGGTGCGATGGGTTTGGATTTCAGCACAGGGAGGAGGGAGAATGTGTGGGATGGGGATTTACAGCTTTGGGGAAAAAGAGAGGAAAGAATGTTCCATAGAAACTAGAATTGTCTGTTCTGAATTTCTATCCTCTACTTACAGTGATGTCTATTGTAAACTTTTACAGGGTATTAGAAGGGGTGGTTTTACAGACAGGAAACTCAAACCAAACATCACCTCAACATCAGTGTGACTGGAAAAGCACTGAGCCCCACGCACCCGAGTGAGAGTGTTCCTGTGCACTAACTGTGGAAAGAGTTTTAACCAGTTACACAGCCTGAAAAAACATTGCACCGTTCACAGCAAGGAGAAACCGTACACGTGTTCTGTGTGGACAAGGCTTCAACCGATCGTCCAACCTGGAGAAACACAAGGACACCCGCACCACGGAGAAACCGTGGAAATGTGGGGACTGTGGGAAGATATTCAATTACCTGTTTCAGCTGGAAAATCATCAACGCAGTCACACCGAGGAGAGGCCGTTTACCTGCTCCGTGTGTGGGAAGGGATTCATTTCCCCATCCCAGCTGGAAACTCATCGCTACAGTCACACTGGGGAGAGGCCATTCACCTGCTCCATGTGTGGGAAGGGATTCACTCAGTCATCCAACCTGCTGACTCACCAGCGAGTTCACACCGGGGAGAGGCCGTTCACCTGCTCCGTGTGTGGGAAGGGATTCACTAATTCAGCCCACCTTCTGAGACACCAGCGAGTTCACACTGACGAGAGACCTTTTAAATGTTCTGACTGTGCGAACTGCTTTAAAAGCTCTGAGGAACTGATTCAACACCAGCGAGTTCACACTGACGATAAACCATTCAGTTGCTCTCACTGTGGGAACAGGTTCAGGTATTCATCCAATCTCATTGTACACCAGCGCACTCACACTGGGGAGAGACCGTTCACCTGCTCCATGTGTGGAAAGGGATTCATTAAATCATCCAACCTGCTGACACACCAGCGACTTCACACTGGGGAGAGGCCGTTCACCTGCTCCGTGTGTGGAGACGGATTCACTTGTTCATCCAGCCTGCTGAAACACCAACGAGTTCACACTGGGGAGAGGCCGTTCACCTGCTCCGTGTGTGGGAAGGGATTCACTTGTTCATCCGGCCTTCGGACACACCAGCGAGTTCACACCGGGGAGAGGCCGTTCACCTGCTCAGTGTGTGGGAAGGGATTCACTCAGTCATCCGGCCTGCTGATTCACCAACGAGCTCACACTGGGGAGAGGCCGTTCACCTGCTCCGTGTGTGGGAAGGGATTCACTCAGTCATCCAACCTGCTGAGACACCAGCGAGTTCACAAGTAACTGCAGTGGTTAGATTCTGATGTTATTGCTGCTGTTACTTACAGCCAGGACTGAACCATGTTCATTCTGACAGTTGTAGTTTGTTTCTGCTGATGATAACCCTATAACTGGCTGGAGTTTAATATTCTGGATATATAGCTGATTGACTTGTTGGGGCTGCAGTGTCCCTTTAAGAATCATTGTGATCGTTCCCCTTAATTCAGGACTTTCATAAGAAATTATTTGACAATAAAATTATGAATTTTACTTCAACTTAAATTGATCTTTGGTATAAAATCTACAATTCAGTGTCTGATCAGTTCCGCTGATTAACATCTCCAGGTAGAAAGTGCTGATTAACCTCACTGACAATTCTTATTGACTTGCACATTACACACTGTGACACCTCCATTATCCTCCAGAAAGAAGGGGAATGGGAATTGGTGGAGAATCGAGAGTCCCCAAGTGTTGCCCCTCCCGTCTGGTACAGCAATCCCCTCGGCATGGGAATGGAGACAAGTCCAATCCAAGTAATGGGCTGAGTTTAATCTTTCTGGGCCCGTGGCATTGGTATATATCAGACAGGAGGAGATTGGTGTCCCTGACTGTGGGGTTGGTTTATAACAGACAGGAGGAGATTGGTGTCAGTGACTAGGGTTGGTTTATATCAGACAGGAGGAGATTGGTGTCAGTGACTGTGGGGTTGGTTTATATCAGACAGGAGGAGATTGGTGTCAGTGACTGGGGCTGGTTTATAACAGACTGGAGGAAATTGGTGTCAGTGACGGGCTGGTTTATAACAGACAGGAGGAGATTGGTGTCAGTGACTGTGGGGTTGGTTTATATCAGACGGGAGGAGATTGGTGTCAGTGACTGTGGGGTTGGTTCATATCAGACAGGAGGAGATTGGTGTCAGTGACTGTTCTGTCCTCCTCACGACTATGATTCGACAGACAGCTAAACCCTCATCACCAAACAGGAGGCGTTGTTACTGTTAATCCAGTTTAATGACACAGGGTGAAACTACAAAGAGAGCAAGAAATTACAACCTCAAATAAGGCCGATTGGTATTACAATCACGATCTGAATACACAAAATAAACCTAGGATAGTAGAATGAAACGTTACCACTATAACTCAACGGTTCTATTACAATTTGAGGTAAATCTGATACAACAATCAAAGGTCTAACAAATAAATGCCAGGGGAAAGACTAATAGCCAGCCACATGGAAACTCCACAAAGTGCAATATTTTAACTCATCTGGCCGCAAATATCAAGAAATGGTGACATAGATCAATCATAAAGACATCTGATAAAAAGCTAATTACAGACAATGCCAATCAAAGGGGGAAACTGAAAAGGATGGCGTAAGATGCTACAGAATCACCAGCCATGATTTCTGGCTCCCTCGTTGTGTTTTACTTTCACTTTCTCATCATGTCACATGACATAAATCAACAATAAGGAGGTAAGTAGTAAAAACACTATGGGGAGACAAAACACAATACTAAAAGTCTCATAGGGGACATAACAGTGACTGGGGTTGGTTTATATCAGACACGAGGAGATTGGTGTCAGTGACGGGTTGGTTTATATCAGACAGGAGGAGATTGGTGTCTGTGACTGTGGGGTTGGTTTATATCAGACGGGGAGATTGGTGTCAGTGACTGTGGGGTTGGTTTATATCAGACAGGAGGAGATTGGTGTCAGTGACTGGGGTTGGTTTATATCAAAATGGATACTGCAAAGACTATGGGCCCTGACAACATTCCGACAATAGTACTGAAGACTTGTGCTCCAGAACCAGTTGCGCCCCTAGCCAAGCTGTTCCAGTACAGCTACAACACTGGCATCTACCCGGCAATGTGGAAAATTGCCCAAGTATGTCCTGTCTACAAAAAGCAGGACAAATCTGACCCGGCCAATTACCGTCCCATCAGTCTACTCTCAATCAGCAAAGTGATGGAAGGTGTCATTGACAGTGCTATCAAGTGGCACTTGCTCAGCAATAACCTGCTAACTGACGCCCAGTTTGGGTTCCGCCAGGGCCACTCAGCTCCTGACCTCATTACAGCCTTGGTCCAAACATGGACAAAACAGCTGAACTCAAGAGGTGAGGTGAGAGTGACTGCCCTTGACATCAAGGCAGCATTTGATCGAGTGTGGCAGCAAGGAGCCCTAGCAAAACTGAAGTCAATGGGAATCAAGGGGAAAACTCTCCATTGGTTGGAATCATACCTAGCACAAAGGAAGTTGGCTGTGGTTGTTGGAGGTCATTCATCTCAATCACATGACATCACTGCAGGAGTTCCTCAGGGCAGTGTCCTAGGCCCAACCATCTTCAGCTGTTTCATCAATGACCTTCCCTCCATCATAAGGTCAGAAGTGGGGATGTTCGCTGATGATTGCACACTGTTCAGCACCATTCGAGACTCGTCAGATACTGACGCAGTGTCCGTGTCCATATGCAACAAGACCTGGACAACATTCAGACTTGGGCTGACAAGTGGCAAGTAACATTCGCACCACACAAGTGCCAGGCAATGACCATCTCCAACAAGCGAGACTCTAACCATCTCCCCTTAACATTCAATGGCATTACCATCGCTGAATCCCCCACGATCAACATCCTGGGGGATACCATTGATCAGAAACTGAACTGGACCAGCCATATAAATACTGTGGTTACAAGAGCAGGCCAGAGGCTGGGAATTCTGCGGCGAGTGTCTCATCTCCTGACTCCCCAAAGCCTTTCCACCATCTACAAGGCACAAGTCAGGAGTGTGATGGAATACTCTCCACTTGCCTGGATGAGTGCAGCTCCAACAACACTCAAGAAGCTCACCATTCAGGATAAAACAGCCCGCTTGATTGGCACTCCATCCACCACCTTCAACATTCACTCCCTCCACCACCGGCACACTGTGGCTGCAGTGTGTACCATCTACAAGATGCACTGCAGGAGCTCGCCAAAGCTCCTTCAACAGCACCTACCAAACCCGCGACCTCTACCACTTAGAAGGACAAGGGCAGTAGACGCATGGGACCATCACCACCTACAAGTTCCCCTCCAAGCCACACACCATCCTGACTTGGACCTGTATCGCCGTTCCTTCACTGTCGCTGGGCCAAAATCCCAGAACTCCCTTCCTAACAGCATTGTGGGTGTACCTACACCATATGGACTGCAGCGGTTCAAGAAGGTGGCTCACCACCATCTTCTCAAGGGCAATTAGGGATGGGCACTAAATGCAGGCCTAGCCACATCCCATCAATGAATTTTTAAAAAAAAGACAGGAGGAGATTGGTGTCAGTGACTGTGGGGTTGGTTTATATCAGACAGAAGGAGATTGGTGTCAGTGACTGTGGGGTTGGTTTATATCAGAGAGGAGGAGATTGGTGTCAGTGACTGGGGCTGGTTTATATCAGACAGGAGGAGGCTGGTGTCAGTGACTGGGGTTGGTTTATATCAGACAGGAGGAGATTGGTGTCAGTGACTGTTGGGCTGGTTTATATCGGACAGGAGGAGATTGGTGTCAGTGACTGTGGGGTTGGTTTATATCAGACAGGAGGAGATTGGTGTTGGTGACGGGTTGGTTTATATCAGACAGGAGGAGATTGGTGTCAGTGACTGTGGGGTTGGTTTATATCAGACAGGAGGAGATTGGTGTCGGTGACTGGGGTTGGTTTATATCAGACAGGAGGAGACTGGTGTCAGTGACTGTGGTGCTGGTTTATATCAGAAGATAAACTAGTCAAAGTTGGAGAAGATATGGTATTCCTATATTAACGACTGTGGTAGGAATTTTTTCAATGCATTAATAGGATGTGGGCGTCGCTGGATGGCCCAGCATTTATTGCCCATCCCTAATTGCCCTTGAGAAGGTGGTGGTGAGCCGCCTTCTTGAACCGCTGCAGTCCGTGTGGTGAATGTGCTCCCACAGTGCTGTTAGGGAGGGAGTTCCAGGATTTTGACCCAGTGACGATGAAGGATCGCCGATATGTTTCCATGTCGGGATGGTGTGTGACTTGGAGGGGAGCTTGGAGGTGGTGGTGTTCCCCTGCACCTGCTGCCCCCATCCCTCTAGGTGGTGGAGGTGGTGGGTTTGGGAGGTGCTGCCGAAGAAGCCTTGGTGAGTTGCTGCAGCTCCTCTTGTCAATCAGAGGTTCTCAACCGGGGTCCGTGAGAAGGTTTCAAGGGGTGGGCCCAGAAACTCTCTCCCTCTTCCATTCTTTCTCCCACAAGCAGCCCTCTCACCGGGCGCCGGCTCAGTTCCCATTGAGCAGCCGCGGGGGAAGCGATGTGGGGCGCGATGGGGCCAAGGCTGCAGAAGCCACCCCTCGCTCGCTGCCAATTGGATTGATCCAGATTCCCATCATCTCCATCCAGCCTGTTGCCCCCTTCCCCCCTACAAATCCAGGCTGGGGTTTATTGGAGGGTGGGGCCATTCCCAATTCCAGGAGCCCAGCCCGTTTAACACCTTCTCCCACTGGAACAGGAGCAGTGCGCAGGCGCAGTTTGCGGGACCCGCAGCTCCAGCCGCCACTCGCCCTCACACCAGGCGGCGCCACTGAGCAGGACAGCCCGCGGCCCCGGGGATTGGTCCCGTCAACCGTCAATCAAAGGCCAGCAGCCAATCCGCTTGGCCCAAGTCCCGCCTCCAACCGCCCTCCATTGTTGGGGCAAAATTCAAAGCACTGCGAGCGGGAGCTCAAACTGTCAATCAAAGGCCAGCCCCACCCACTGCACTCTGCTCACTCTCCGATTGGTGGCTGCGGGGCGATAAAGGGCCAATCAGTGCACTCCCCGCCTCCGCCTGGGAGCTGGGCTTTGCTCAGGTGAGCAGATCACATGGGCTGGAAGGAAGGCGGCCACAAGGCAGTTTGTGTGGTCACTGGGCCTCTTGTATTGGAGAATCAAGGGGGAGGGAGTTTAAAACATACTATTACCGCACTTAATCGTCAAATAACTATTTATTTCAAAAAATAAAGCACAGTGATTTGAAATGGAAAGACTTTCATTTATACAGAGGCTTCTGTGATCTCAGGATGGCCCAAAGCATTTACAGACAATGAATACTTGTGTTGTGTTACAGGGGGTCCGGGGAATTTTTATAACACAGGAGGGGCCTCAGAGAACCCCGATCTACACTGTCCCATCAAACACTCCCAGGGCAGGTACAGCACGGGTTAGATGCAGAGTAAAGCTCCCTCTACACTGTCCTATCAAACACTCCCAGGGCAGGTACAGCATGGGTTAGATACAGAGTGAAGCTCCCTCTACACTGTCCCATCAAATACTCCCAGGGCAGGTACAGCACGGGTTAGATACAGAGTAACTTAAAAAACAGAACCTCAAAGGTAGTAATCTCAGGATTGCTACCAGTGTCATGTGCAAGTCAGAGTAGAAATAGAAGGATATTTCAGATGAATATTTGCCTAGAGGAATGGTGCCAGGGGTAGGGATTCAAATTCCTGGGACATTGGAACCGGTTCTGAGGGAGGTGTGACCAGTTCAAACTGGACGGTTTGCACCTGGGCAGGGCCGGGACCAATGTCCTAAGGGGAGTGTTTGCTAGTGCTCTGGGAGAGGGTTTAAACTAAAATGGCAGGGGGTTGGGAACCGGAGCGGTGAAACAGAGGGAAACAAGGGTAAAAGCAAAAGACAGGAAGGAGAGCAACAAAAGTGACAGGCAGAGAAATCAAGGGTTTAAATCAAACATGGCCACAGTAAATAATAATTCTAAAAGATCTAAGCGTTAAAAAAAAAGCCTGAAGGCTTTGTGTCTTAATGCGAGGAACATTCGTAATAAGGTGGATGAATTAGCTGTGCAAATAGAGGTAAACGAATAAGATTTGTTTGGGATTACGGAAACATGGCTCCAGGGTGGCCAAGGCTGGGAACTCAACATCCAGGGGTATTCAATATTCAGGAAAGATAGGCAGAAAGGAAAAGGAGGTGGGGTAGCATTGCTGGTTAAAGAAGGATATTAGCTCTGATGATGTGGAATCTGTATGGGTAGAACTGAGAAATACCAAGGGGCAGAAAACGTTAGTGGGAGTGGTATATAGACCTCCAAACAGTAATGCGGAGGTCAGGAATGGCATTAAACGGGAAAGTAGAGGCGTGCAATAAGGGCACAGCAGTTATCATGGGTGACTTTAATCTACATATAGATTGGTCTAACCAAATTAGTAACAATACTGTGGAGGAGGAATTCCTGGAGTGTATACGGGATGGTTTCCTGGACCAATATGTCGAGGAACCAACTAGAGAAAAGGGCCATCTTAGACTGGGTATTATGTAATGAGAAAGGATTAATTAGCAATCTTGTGTGAGGCCCCGTGGGTCGGAGCGATCATAATATGATATAATTCTTCATTAAGATGGAGAGTGAAATAGTTGACTCAGAGACTAGATCCTGAATTTAAATAAAGGAGACAATGATGGTATGAGCTGCGAGTTGGGTAGGATTGATTGGGGAATGTCACTCAAAGGGTTGACGGTGGATGGGCAATGGCAAACATTCAAAGATCGCATGGATGAACTACAGAATTTGTTCATCCAGTTTGGCATAAAAATAAAACAAAAAGGGTGACTCAACCGTGGCTAACAAGGGAAATTAGGGATAGCATAAGATCCAAGGAGAGGACATATAAATTGGCCAGAAAAAGCAGTAAACCTGAGGATTGGGAGCAGTTTAGGATCCAACAAAGGAGGACAAAGGGATTTATTAAGAGTGGGAAAATAGAGTAAGAGTAAGCTTGCAGGGAACATAAACACTGACTGTAAAAGCTTTTATAGATATGTGAAGAGAAAGAGATTGGTGAAGTCAAGCGTAGGTCCCTTGCAGTCAGAATCAGGGGAATTTATAATGGGGAACAAAGAAATGGCAGACCAATTAAATACATACTTTGGTTCTGTCTTCACAAAGGAGGACACAAATAACCTCCCAGAGATGTCGGGGAACATAGGGTCTAATGAAAGGGAGGAACTGATAGAAATCAGTATTTGTAGGGAAATGGTGTTAGGGAAATTGATGGGATTGAGGGCCGATAAATCCCCAGGGCCTGATAATCTACATCCTAGGGTACTTAAGGAAGTGGCCCTAGAAATAGTAGATGCATTGCTGGTCATCTTCCAACATTCGATGGAATCTGGAACAGTACTCATGGATTGGATGTTACCCCAGTATTCAAAAAAGGTGGTAGAGAGAAAACGGGGAATTACAGACCGGTAAGCCTGACATCGGTAGTGGGGAAAATGCTAGAGTCCATTATAAAGGATGTAATAGCAGAGCACTTGGAAAAAAGTGACCGGATCGGACAAAGTCAACATGGCTTTACAACAGGTAAATCGTGCTTGACTAATCTACTCGAATTTTTTGAGGATGTAACTCATAAAATAGATAAGGGAGAACCAGTGGATGTGGTGTATTTGGATTTTCAAAAGGCTTTCGATAAGGTCCCGCATAAGAGATTAGCGTGTAAAATTAAGGCACATGGGATTGGGGGCAAGGTATTGACTTCGATAGAGAACTGGTTGGCAGACAGAAAGCAACGAGTTGGAATAAACGGCTCTTTTTCCGAGTGGCAGGCAGTGACTAGTGGGGTACCGCAGGGATCGGTCCTTGGACCCCAGCTATTCACAATATATATTAATGATCTGGACGAGGGAACTAGATTTAATATCTCCAAGTTTGCAGATGACTCAAAGCTGGGTGGGCATGTGTGCTGTGAGGAGGATGCCGAGAAACTCCAGTATGATTTGGACAGGTTGGGTGATTGGGCAGAAGCATGGCAGATGCAATACAACATGGATAAATGCGAGGTTATCCACTTTGGTGTCAAAAACAGGAAGGCAGATTATTATCTGAATGCCAATAGATTGGGAGAAGGGGAAGTGCAACGAGACCTGTGTGTCCTTGTGCACCAGTCGCTGAAAGTAAGCATGCAGGTGCAGCAGGCGGTTAAGAAGGCAAATGGTATGTTGGCCTTCGTAGCGAGAGGGTTTGAGTACAGGAACAAGGATGTCTTGCTGCAGTTGTACAGGGCCTTGGTGAGACCACACCTTGAGTACTGTGTGCAGTTTTGGTCGCCTTATCTGAGGAAGGATGTTCTTGCCATGGAGGGAGTGCAGCGAAGATTCACCAGGCTGATACCTGGGATGGCAAGAATGACGTTACAGGAGAGATTGGGTCGATTGGGCTTATACTCACTGGAGTTTAGAAGAATGAGTGTTGTGTTACAGGGGTCCGGGGAACTGTTATAACACAGGAGTGGCCTCAGAGAACCCCTGATCTACACTGTCCCATCAAACACTCCCAGGGCAGGTGCAGCACGGGTTAGATACTGAGTAAAGGTCTCTCTACACTGTCCCATCATACATCTGCAGGGCAGGTACAGCATGGGTTATTTACAGAGTAAAACTCCCTCTACACTGTCCCATCATACATCCGCAGGGCAGGTACAGCATGGGTTATTTACAGAGTAAAGCTCCCTCTACACTATCCCATCAAACACTCCCAGGGCAGGTACTGCATGGGTTAGGTACAGAGCAAAGCTCCCTCTAATCTGTCCCATCAAACACTCCCAGGGCAGGAACAGCATGGGTTAGATACAGAGTAAAGTTCCCTCTACACTGTCTCATCAAACACTCCCAGAACAGGTACATCACGGGTTAGATACAGAGTAAAGCCCCCTCTACACTGTCCTATCAAAAACTCCCAGGGCAGGTACATCACGGGTTAGATACAGAGTAAAGCTCGAGCTACAGGGTACCTCTCCTCCCCTGAAGGTGCTGACTCTAGCTGGGTTCAGTTCTACACTCACTGGTTCCCCTCCCTCTCCTCCCCTGAAGGTGCTGACTCTGGCTGGGTCCAGCTCTACAATCACTGGTTCCCCTCTCTCTCCTCCCCTGAAGATGCTGACTCTGGCTGGGTTCAGTTCTACACTCACTGGTTCCCCTCCCTCTCCTCCCCTGAAGGTGCTGACTCTGGCTGGGTTCAGTTCTATACTCACTGGTTCCTCTCCCTCTCCTGAATATTCACTGTTTTAGATTCGGGCTTGGGGCCGTACTCGGTGTTTGTAAAGCCTGTGTCCTCCCTGGATCCCAGGGCTCGGTGAAAGGTAATAGCCGATATGGGGCAAAGGCAGTTATGTGAAGTTCACTCACAGATCAGCCGTGATCTCATTGAATGGCGGAACAGACTCGAGGGGCTAAATGGCCTCCTCCTGTTCCTATAACTGACAGAATGATCATGGTTCTGTCCTGGATGTGATTAACAGCAGCAATAACAGCAGAATCCAACCCCTGCAGTCACTTGTGAACTCGCTGGTGTTTCAGCAGGTTGGATGACTGATTGAATCCCTTCCCACACACTGAGCAGGTGAATGGCCTCTCCCCAGTGTGAACACGCTGGTGTGACAGCAGGTTGTATGACTGAGTGAATCCTTTTCCACACTTGGAGCAGGTGAACGGCCTCTCCCCAGTGTGAATAAGTTGGTGTGTCAACAGTTTGTTTCTGTTTTTAAAACTCTTCTCACAGTCAGAACATTTAAAAGTTCTCTTATCTGTGTGAATACCCTGGTGTTTCAGCAGGCTAGATAAAGTACTGGACGACTGAGTGAATGCCTCCCCACACACGGAGCAGGTGAACGGCCTCTCCCCGGTGTGACTGCGTCAATGAGTTTCCAGCTCGGACGGGCACCTGAATCCCTTCCCAGAGTCCCCACATTTCCACGGTTTCTCCACGGTGCGGCTGTCCTTGTGTCTCTCCAGGTTGGATGATCGGTTGAAGCCTCGTCCACACACAGAACACGTGTCTGGTTTCTCCCCACTGTGAATGGTGCGATGTTTTTTCAGGCTGCGTAACTGTTTAAAGCTCTTTCCACAGTCAGCGCACTGGAACACTCTCACTCGGGTGTGTGTGTCTCGGTGCTTTTCCAGTCACACTGATGTTTGAAATCTTTTCCCACAGACAGAACAGACAAACATTTCTCCTTCCACATTCAAAGGCTGAGGATATTCAGGTCCTGATAAAGCGAGTGACTCAGTCAGATCTTGGTGTGATGTCTAGTTTGAGCTTCCTGCCTGCAAATCCTCCCATTCTAATATCCTGTAAAAGGAGTTTATATAGAATTATATAGAATATACAGCACAGGCCATTCGGCCCAACTAGTCTGTGCTGTATGTTCATACACCACACAAGTGGCCTCCCACTCCATAGACCTCATCTCAGCCTTTCAGCATATGTTTCTATTCCGTTCTCTCATGTACTCATCTCGTTTCCTTTGAAAGCATCAAAGCTATTTGCCTCAACCACTTCCCGTATTAGCGATCCCACTACCAAACACATCTTCCCCTCACCTCCCCTTTCAGCATTCCGAAGGGACCGCTCACTCTGCAACACCCTGGTTCACTCCTCTATCACCCACAACACCCCTTCCCCTTCGCCCGGCACCTTCCCGTGCAAGTGCAGGAGGTGGAACACCTGCCCTTTTACCCTTCCCACTGTCCAGGGCCCCAAACACTCCTTCCAGGTGAAACAGCGATTTACTTGTACTTCTTGCAATTTAGTATACTGTATTCGCTGCTCACGATGCGGTCTCCTCTACATTGGGGAGACCAAACGCAGATTGGGTGACCGCTTTGTGGAACACCTCCGTTCAGTCTGTAAGGGTGACCCCGAGCTTCCGGTCGCCTGTCACTTTAATTCTCCGCGCCACTCCCACTCTGACCTCTCTGTCCTCGGGCTCTTACACTGTTCCAATGAAGCTCAACGTAAGCTCAAGGAACAGCACCTCATCTTTCGATCAGGCACTTTACAGCCTTCTGGACTCAACATCGAGTTCAACAATTTCAGACCATAACCTCGGCCCCAATCATTTTTTCTCTCTCTCACATGGCAGCTGTTGATCATCCTGCCATTGCCATTTACACTTCACCTAGAGTCATCTTTTGTTTCTTAACTTGTCCCATCACCATCTCCTTTTGCCTTGCACCATCATCCCTTTTGTCTCTTCATCTCTCCTGCCGTCCATCCTATCACAGACCTTCCCTTTGTTCTTTCCTCCCCTCCCCCCTCTCCCTGCCCCTACACTTGCTTTAAAACCTGTTACATCTCCAACTTTTTCCAGTTCTGACGAAGGGTCATTGAGCTTAAACGTTAACTCTGTTTCTCTCTCTACAGATGCTGCCTCACCTGCTGAGTATTTCCAGCATTTTATGTTTTTATTCCTGTATTAGCGAGCTCCACATTCTAACCACTCTCTGAGTAAAGACGTTTCTCCTCATTTCGCTGTTGGATTTATTAGTAACTATCTTGTATTTATGGCCCCTAGTTTTGGATTCTCTCCACATCTATCCTGTCCAAGCCATTTATAATTTTAAAGACCTCTATCAGGTCTCCTCTAAGTCTTCCCTTTTCTGAAGAAAAAATCCCCAACCTGTTCAATCTTTCCCGATAGCTGCACACTCTCAGTTTACAAAAGCCATCACTGTGAGTCCAGGATAGAAATTGAGAACATTCTCTCCTCCTGGTTCCTGTTCCAAGGTGGCCGCGCATGCGCCCTGCTCTGACTTTAAACCCCTGGGTAACCCGGGCGAGTCACTGACCAATCAAACCCGCAGCTGGACACACACGTGACACACAATACACCAATGGTTTTCACCCCCGGGGCACTTGGATGAGGTTGGGAACAGGGACCCTGAAGCCCCGCCCACTCATTGTCTCTGCACCAAGATGGCCGCACAGTGAAGCTTCCCACTCTCCGTTACCAGGATGGCGGCCGTTAACCTGGGCCTATTACCGGGAAAAAGCCCCGCAGCAGCAATCACGGGACTATTAGGTTATTAATCGGGGCGTGCGGCCTACACCAGGTGTTTATGAAGCCTATCCGCCCACATGCCGGGTTCATTACTCCCCCGAGCCCTGCCATCCATTACCCGCTGCCGATGCGACTCTCCAGCCTTTGTCCTTTTCCACCACTCGCACTGCGCATGCCCCATCGCTGTCCGGTGCTGCGCCTGCGCACTGGGCTCCTGTAGTGTGGCTAGGGCACATTCGCCCGCGCGGGGAATGTTGGGTAAAAGCATCGCCATTGAAAGTCCGTATTAGCATATAGAAAATTATTATCTGTGATAGGCGTGAGATTGGGGCCGGAGGGCCAAGCCATAAAATTAGGAAGCAAATTATACAGAAACCCAAGTGCACGGGCCATCCGCTATAGTTCTGTCCTGGATGTGATTAACATCAGCAACAGCAGAATCCAACCCCTGCAGGCACTTGTGAACTCACTGGTGTTTCAGCAGGTGGGTAAACCGTGAGGGATTATGGAGTGTCCTCCTCAAATTCGGCTGCCCTCAAAAGTTTGTCACCATCCTCCGCCTGCTTCATGCGACATGTAAGCCGTGATCCTGACCAACGGTTCCACCACAGACCCAATTCACATACGAACCGGGGTCAAACAAGGCTGTGTCATCGCACCAACACTCTTCTCGATCTTCCTTTCTGCAATGCTCCATCTCACCCTCAGTAAGCTCTCCACTGTTGTGGAGCTAATTCACAGAACAAACGGGAAACTGTTCAACCTCCGTCGCCTCCAGTCCAGATCCAAGGTCATCCCATCCTCTCATCGAATTACAGTATGCAGACAACGCTTGCGTCTGTGCTCACTCGGAGCTCGAACTCCAAACCATTGTCAACACCTTCACTGAAGCATACGAGAGCATGGGCCTTACACTAAACATCCGTAAGACAAAGGCCCTCTACCAACCTGCCCCCGCCAAACAGTACTGCCCCTTGATTATCAAAATCCACGACAAGGCCTTGGACAATGTGGACCACTTTCCGTACTTTGGGAGCCTACTGTCAACAAGGGCAGACATCGACGACAAAGTCCAACACTGCCTTCAGTGTGCCAGCGCAGCCTTTGGTCGTCTGAGGCACTAAGCTCATGGTCTACAGAGCAGCAATGATACCCGCCCTGCTGTATGCCTCAGAGACATGGACCATGTACAGCAGGCACCTCAAAGCACTGGAGAGGTACCACCAACGCTGCCTCTGCAAGATCCTGCAAATCCATTGGCAGGATAGGCGCACCAACGTCAGTGTTCTCGCTCAGGCCAACATCCCCAGCATCGAAGGTTTGACCACGCTCAATCAGCTCCGATGGATGGGTCACATTGTCCGCATGCCCGATACGAGACTCCCAAAACAAGCGCTCTACTCGGAGCTCCGGCACGGCAAGAGAGCCCCAGGTGGGCAGAGGAAACGCTTCAAGGACACCCTCAAAGCCTCCTTGAAAAAGTGCAACACCCCCACCGACTCCTGGGAATCCCTGGCCCAAGACCGCACAAAGTGGAGGAGAAGCATCCAGGAAGGTGCCAAACACCTCGAGTCTCTTCGCCGGGAGCAAGCGGAATTCAAGTGCAAACAGCGGAAGGAGCGCACGTCAACCCAAACACCCCACCCACCCGCCCCTTCAACCACCGTCTGCCCCACCTGTGACAGAGACTGTAGGTCCCGCATTGGACTCATCAGTCACCTGAGAACTCATTGTTAGTGTGGAAGCAAGTCATCCTCGGTTCGGAGGGACTGCCTAAGAAGAAGAAGAAGAAACGAGTGAATTTCTTCCCACACACACATTTAAACAGCCTTTCTTCAGTATTGTGTCTCAAATCCTTTGACCTTTTAACGCTGGAGTGTTAATAGGTGGGAAAACTGAGTAAATTCCTTCCCACACGTGAAGTATCTAACTGATCTCTCTCTGGTGTGACTGTGCTGGTGTGTCAGTGAATGGGATGACCAAGTGAATCCCTTTCCACACACACAGCTGCTGAATGGCCTCTCCCCTGTGTGAACATGCTATTGTGTCAGTAGGTGAGATGAGCGAGTGAATCTCTTTTTAAACTCAGCTGGTGTGCAGCCTCTCCCTGGTGTGACTGTATCCATGAGTTTCCACCTCAGACGGGCAACTGAATCCATTCCCACTGTCAATAACAACAACAACTTGCATTTATATAGCGCCTATAATGTAGAAAAAACGTCCTACGGCCTTCGGAGTTATCCCACTGTCCTGGCCAATATTTATCCCTGAATCAACATCACAAAAAACAGATCATCTGGTCATTATCACATTGCTGTTGTGGGAGCTTGCTGTGCGCAATTTGACTGCTGTGTTTCCTACATTAAAACCGTGACTACACTTCAAAAGTACTTCATTGGCTGTAAAGTGCTTTGGGACGTCCTGAGGTCGTGAAAGGCGCTATATAAATGCAAGTCTTTCTTTCTTTCTTTCACAGGAGCATTAACAGTCCCCACATTAACACTGTAGATTCTTGGCACGTCTGTGCTTCTGTCTGGAATTTGGTCTCCCAATCACTGCTATAATTTCCATGCAATAAACATGGAAATACACATATTTTGCCAACGTAAGTCAGTGGCTCTGATAAATGGTCCGTTACATCGTGTAACATCCCTACGGTTGTAAAACAGCAGATCCTCTGGCCCAGGATGAGCCGTGCCTTGGTAGATCTGCTGGTGATGTAATACAAACGGTCATTGTTTGTGTATTCCATGTTTGTTGCATCACACCAATTTATTTTAGTCAATTTTCTCACAGCTGATTGTCTCATAGGTGAACTTATTCCAACAATCTTAATAACTCGTGTTCCTTTTACCAAGGTGTTTACCAAGAAAGACAACTTCGCCAAAGCCACGGTAAACGAGGAGGTTGCTGGGATACTGGATGATATAAAGGTAGATATAGAGGAGGTACGAGAAAGGCTGGCAGTACTTAAAGTGGATAAGTCACCCGGTCCGGATGGGAGGCATCCTAGGTTGCTGAGGTAAGTAAGGGTAGAAATTGTGGAGGTGCTGGCCACAATTTTCCAATCCTCCTTAGATACCGGGGTGATGGCAGAGGACTGGAGGATTGAAAATGTTACACACTTGTTCAAAAAAGGGGAGAAGGATAAATCTGGCAATTACAGGCCAGTCAGTTTAATGTCGGTGGTGGGGAAGCTTTTAGAAACAATAATCTGGGAGAAAGTTAACAGCCACTTGGACAAGCATGGACTAAAAGGTGAGCCAGCGCGGATTTGTTAAGGGCAAGTCATGTTTGACTAACTGGATTGAGTTTTTTGATGCGGTAACAGAGAGGGTGGATGAGGGCGGAGCAATTGATGTTGTGTATATGGACTTTCAAAAGGCATTGTTCACATAATTGAGGCCCATGGGATAAAAGGGGAAATAGCAGCATGGATACAAAGGTGGTTACAGGATAGAAAACAGAGAGTTGTGGTGAATGGCTATTTTTTGGACTGGAGGGAGGTATACAGTGGTGTTAGAACATAAGAACATAAGAAATAAGAGCAGGAGTGGGCCATCGGGCCCCTCGAGCCTGCTCCACCATTCAATAAGATCATGGCTGATCATCGACCTCAACTCCACTTTCCCGCCCAATCTCCATATCCCTTGATTCCCCTAGAGTTCAAAAATCTATCGATCTCAGCCTTGAATATACTCAAAGACTCAGCATTCACAGCCCTCTGGGGCAGAGAATTCCAAAGATTCATAACCCTCTGAGTGAAGAAATTCCTCCACATCTCTCAGTCTTAAATGGCCGACCCCTTATCCTGAGACTATGTCCCCTAGTTCTAGACACTCCAGCCAGGGGAAACAACCTCTCAGCATCTACCCTGTCAATCCCCATCAGAATCTTGTATGTTTCAATGTGATCACCTCTCATTCTTCTAAACTCCAGAGAGTATCGGCACAATCTACACAATCTCATCACAGGACAGCCCTCTCATCCCAGGAATCAATCTAGTTGCACCGCCTCCAAGGCAAGTATATCCTTCCTTAGATAAGGAGACCAAAACTGTGCACAGTACTCCCCAAAGCCCTGTACAATTGGAGCAAGACTTCCTTACCCTTATACTCCAACCTCCTTGCAATAAAGGCCAACATGCCATTTGCCTCCCTTATTGCTTGCTGTACCTGCATGCTAGCTTTCTGTGTTTCTTGCACGAGGACACCCAAATCTCGCTGAACACCAACATTTGAAAGTTTCTCACCATTTAAAAATATTCAGTTTTTCTATTCTTCCTACCAAAGTGAATAACCTCACATTTCCCCACATTATACTCCATCTGCCACCTTACTGCCCACTCACTCAGTCTATCTATATCCCTTTGCAGCCTCTTTGGGCTCGATTTTGCCAGTGTGGGTGGGCTGGAACGTGTCAGGAGGGATTCGTGTCAGGACCCCGACTCCGAAGTGAAGTGTTGAAAAATTGCGATATTCCCCTAATTAGGTAATTGATTTCCAGCGTGTGGAAACCCCTGGGCCAATTTGTCTTTCCATCCAGAAAGTCACCTCCGATGATGTCATCAGTGCTGCTGGATTTAAGGCCTGCAAGCTGCCTTGCTTCTTCTGGAGACTGGAAACGCTTTGGACATTGTATGAAGGACTTCATTTACCGACCATGTCCACCAGCAAGCAAAAGTGCGCACCTCGCTTTGATGAGCCCTCCCTCCAAGCTCTGGTGCAGGGAGCAAGGTCTAATAAGGAGGTGCTGTTCCCTTTCTCAGGGAGAAAAAAGCCACCCCAGCAGACTAAAGCTGTGTGGCTGCAAGTGGCCCAGGAGGTCAACTCCATATCAATGAGCCGCAGAACCTGGCTGCAGTGCAGGAAGAGGTTTCATGACCTTCTCCGCACAGGAAAAGTGAGTATGACTTTCCCATCTCCATCGATCTGATCCCCATCGCCTCTCCTCACCAGCACTCTGCTTTGCCAACCTCTTCCTCCACATTCCACTTGACACTTACATCCCTGCACCCTTACCCATTCCCTCTCTCTGTGTGGTCACGTTCACTTAACTATTCGACCATGCAGCCCTCACACTCCCTATCACTGTGATGCAATGACAACTTACAACACACAGGGAGGGCCCTTTGTCTCCTTCTGAGCATCTATGCTATTGATTCTCTACACTCAATCCTTCATTCTCACTCAAACTCCACTTGTGTCCCTCATTGCAGGAAAAGAGAGCCCACAATAAGAGGGAAAGAGTGAGGACAGGAAGAGGGCCACCCTCAGTAACCCAGCTCACCACCTCGGAGGAGGCGGCCCTGGAAATTGCCGGGATTGAGGAGGATTCCCAAGTGGGGGACAGACAGGTGGGCGCATCACAGCAAGCTGGTGACAGAATAGTTTGGCATCTCTCTCATTGACATTGCATGAGTCACTGATAATGATTCTGATGCTCTAACAGATTGACTTATGATCATCTGCACAATTCAATGTGCATGCAACCTTTACCTCACATCTCTAACTCTTTCCTTTACTCCCCCACAGGACCATCGAGAGCCCTGTCCCCACTGTCCAGGAGGAAGCGGGGGGCTCCTCTCTAAGCACTCACACGACCATGCCACTGCAGAGCCCTCGGTCAGAGCCCCACCAGAGTCCCCACCCAACTGAGATTGGCGTCTCAATCCCTGCACAGCCACGGGAGCAGAGACTGTTGGCGAGTCCTCGCAGGTTCGCAACCCCAGAGGACGCCCACCAAAGGTGTCAAGACAGGAGCAGCAAGAAAGTGAGCAAGGGGCCTCCACATCTGCTGAAGCCACAGGGGAAGCACCACATAGGAGCACGCATAAGAGGAAGATAATGCACAAGTAGTCACAAGGGTAGTCACTTGGGTGTAATGTGTTTAATTTTGAAAAGCCATCTGTTGCTTATTGTCATAAAAAATTCTGACGGCAGACTTGCAGTTGTGGCGTGTGTCATTTCGCTAATAGGACTTCCACATTGAGGGCTTAGGGCAACTTGCAATTGTCAGTATGGTGGTCAGAGTGATAGGAATCCACAGGTTCTTGGCCATTGTCGATCATCTGATAAGAATGTGCGAGGCAAAAGTGTTTGATTATGCAGGCTAAGCAAATCTGGCCAAGATGAGTGCGTCCCTTACAACCCAGACAGCAATGTAGTCACGCGCTGGCACCTTCTGGCCTGTGCAGCAGCTTGGCGCTCCTGTTGTTGTTCATGGTTCTGCTGCTGCCACGGCTGGTCTTCGTCCAAATCTGATGTCCAGGAGGAAAGGAAATAAATGGTTCCCATGCTTCTGGTATATGCCTGAGTTGAGGAAGCGCTCAGTCTTGGTGGTGAGAGGGGTTTTCCAGGAGGTCACACTGGAGATGGGTGTCAGGCTCCAAACTTCCACAGCAATGAGTAGGCCCGCTAAAAGTTCCCCCAGACCTGAGACAACAAAGTTCTGCCACCTGCAAATGATGATTGATGAAAACTCCTTTTTAATGGTGGAGTTGGAGTTGTTAGTAAGCAGTCTACTTGTGACGCTGCCAGGTTTCACTGGCGTGTTCCAGAGGAGATGTGCAGGACGTGGGAAAAGTGGTAAAATCAGAAAGGCCTCTCAAAATGGGATTATAGAGGCAATTAAGTGGTTGTTAAGGGCCTTAAGGGCCTATCCCGCCGGCGGGGTGGAAACGGGGTCAGAAAACACGCATTTGGGAAAATTGCTCGGAGGTGGGATGGAGGTGGGATTGGGCCTGCACGCCATTTTTTGTGATTTTACCACCCCACACGCCTCCAATCCTGCCTCCTCGGGCCTGGCAAAATCGAGCTCTTTGTATTCTCGTCATAGTTTACTGTCCCACCTAGCTTTGTAAATCAGCAAACTTGGATACATTACACTCGGTCCCTTCATCTAGGTCATTAATATAGATTGTAAATAGCTGAGGCCCCAACACTGATCCTTGCGGCACCCCACTAGTTACAGCCTGCCAACCTGAAAAAGATCCATTTATCCCTACTCTCTGTTTTCTGCCCGTTAACCATTCCTCTATCCATGTTACTATATTACCCCCAGGGGTTCAGTACTAGGACCACTGCTTTTTGATAGACATTAATGACTTGGACTTGTGGGTACAGGGCACAATTTTGAAATTTTCAGATGGCACGAAATTTGGAACTGTAGTAAACAGTGAGGAAGATAGTGATAGATTTCAAGAGGACATAGACAGGCTGGTGGAATGGGCGGACACACGGCACATGAAATGCAACACAGTAAAGTGTGAGGTGATATATTTTGGTAGGAAGAATGAGGAGAGACCGTACACACTAAATGGACAATTTTAAAGGGGGTGCAAGAACAGAGAGACCTGGGGGTGGTTGTGCAAAAATCTTTGAAGTTAACAAAGGCAGATAATAAAGCAATTGGGATCCTGGGCTTTATAAATAGAGGCATTGTGTACAAAAGCCAGGAGGTTTATGCTAAACCAATATAACACACTAGTTTGGCCTCAGCTGGAGTATTGTGTGGCGGTACCACTGGTTGTCCCTTACATTGAGACACATAATTCCCTTTAACTTACCTTACTGTATGTTTAACTTATCTTTTGGGGCCGTTGCCCTTTTAACTTACCTGTTGGGGCCATTGCCCCTTTAAGACGCACCCTAGCGCGCTGACATCACGTCACGTACAACGTGATGTGCGTGCACCGGCACAGCCCGGCCTAGCGTCTTCGGCCTCAACGGCCAGCCGATGGGAGCGACGTGATCTTCTGCTCCCGCGGCAAGCACCGGCACAGCCCGGCCTAGCGTCTTCGGCCTTAACGGCCAGCCGACGGGAGTCACGCGATCTTCCACTCCCGCGGCAAGCACCGGCACAGCCCGGCCTCCCGACTTCGGCCTCAACGGCCAGCGACGCAACGACGCGCATCACGTGATGCCCTAAGCGCGGGAAACGCAAACAACGTGATGATGTCACAACACAAACGCGATGACGTCATCACGCTCCCCACAGGACTGCGAACTCAGTCCTCGTGGAGTCCCCGCTGGGACAAGGCCTACACCACGGTGCTCCTACAGTCAGCCATCTTACCTGCTATCTTACCTGCTGTAATTAGCCTGTTCCTGTAAATAAACAACTTATTTATAGTTCGTCGAAGTCAAACTCTCTTATTTAGTGGCGATCTACACGAACCGCTACAATTGTGTCCAATTCTGGACACCACACTTCAGGAAGGATGTGAAGGCTTTGGAGAGGGTGCAGAAGAGATTTACTGGAATGGTTCCAGGGATGAGTGATTACAGTTACGTGGGGAGACTGGAGAAGCTGGGGTTGTTCTCCTTGGAGCAGAGAAGGTTAAGAGGAGATTTGATAGAGGTGTTCAAAATCATGAATGGTTTTAATAGAGTAAATAAGCAGAAACTGCTTCAAGTGGTGTGGTAAACCACGTTCACTATCGTATCACTGTTAGTAGTTAGCACTGTTCACCACTGTTCGTTATAACTGTATCACTGACCACTATTGTATCACGGTACGAGGTCGCCTCTTGCCACACTGCTATACCTGGGATGACCACCGCCGACTCCGCCTTGGCTCCACCCACCAGGCCAGGTATAAAGGTGAGCGACTGACTGGTATTCCTCCTGCTTGGATCGGATCACCCACGAGAGTGGGCTCTGTTATTTAGTCAATAAAAACCTTTAGTCACCTTCGTAACTCTTCGCCTTTTATTGGAGGAATTGATAGGTATATCAATTTTATTGACTAAATTTAATGATGTCCGACAACGAGTCACAACCGTCGGAGGAGCCACCAGCGCAGCTCCCAGGAGCACAGCCACACCAGCCAGCTTGGCTGCGAGCCCTCAGACCGCCGTACCTGGACCTGAACCCACGAGCAGCAAACTCAGCCGCAGACTTTAAACACTGGCTGGTCTGCTTCGAATCATACCTGAGAGAATCCAGCGTCCCTCAGGCATCCAAACTAAGTGTCCTGCAGGCGCAACTGAGCCCGAGAGTATACACTCTCATCGAGGACATGACTACCTACGAGACCGCCATCAACCTGCTGAAACAGAAGTACCGGACCCCGGTAAACTACATGTACGCTAGGCACCTCCTAAGATCACGGCCGCAACAGCCAGGAGAATCAGTAGCCGAATTCTCACAGGCGCTATATGCACTCGCCAGGAACTGTGACTTTAAATCGGTGTCGGCAGCCGAAAATACTGAAGATAATATCCGCGACGCATTCCTGAAAGGCCTACGGTCCGAGTACTCACGGCAAAGACTGCTGGAAGCTAAAGACCTCAGCATGGAAAAAGCTGAAGCCCTCGCTATCTCCCTGGAAGTGGCCCACCAAGATCAGGAAGCATTCACCAGGTACTGCTCGCGACCCTGGGACTCGGGCCCGACCCCTACCACAGCACCCTTCCCAGCGCCGCCCCCGGGACCTACCTCTGCGTCGGCGTCCCGGACCCGACCGGCCCCGCCACCCCCGGCACCGGCCCCGACATCGGGCATCCGCGATCGGGCCGCCGGCTGTTTTTTTTGTGGCCAGGAGAAGCACCCGAGGTCGCGCTGCCCAGCCAAGAACTCCACATGCAGAACCTGCCTGAAGAAAGGCCACTTCTCCAAGGCCTGCAGGAGCGGATCCTCAGAGGCCAGCAGTGCCGCATGCGAACTATGGGGGCGGCCATCTTCGTTTAGGGCAACTGAGGCCAGCATCCCCACACATGAGTCATGGGGGTGGCCATCTTTGTTTCGGGCAACTGAGGCCAGCATCCCCACACATGAGTCATGGGGGCGGCCATCTTTGATTAAGGCAACCGACCCCAATAGTGCCTCATGTGAGCTACGGGGGCAGCCATCTTCTCCGTCATTTTGCCCTACCTCGTGGGAGACGCCATTTTACTCACCACGCCCGACCGCCTCGCCCGCAGATGACAACGACTCGCTCAGCTACACACTAGCTTCCGTCACCCTGGACCAAGCCCGCCCGCACCATCTGTCCAAGTCAATGATGGACATCAAAGTGAACGGCCACGCCACGACCTGCCTGTTCGACAGCGGAAGCACGGAGAGCTTCATCCACCCAGACACGGTGAGCCACTACTCCCTCTCTGTCCTACCAACGCGCAGCCGAATCTCGATGGCATCGAGGTCCCACGCCACGGACATCAGCGGCTACTGTGTCGTGACCCTGTCGGTTAAGGGCACGGAGTATAAAAACTTTAAACTCCTCGTCCTCCCCCATCTCTGCGCTGCCGTCCTACTAGGGCTGGACTTCCAATCCCACCTCCAAAGCGTAACCCTAGCATACGGTGGACCCCTCCCCCCACTCACAGTCAACAACCAGCAAACGTTAAACCGCCCACCGCGTAACACCTGCAGCCTCTCCACCCTCAAGGTCCCGCCACCCTCTCTGTTTGCTAACCTTACCCCTGACTGCAAACCCGTCGCTACCAAGAGCAGGCGGTATAGCGCCGGGGACAGAGCCTTCATTAGCTCTGAGGTGCGGCGCCTCCTGAAAGAGGGCATTATCGAGGGGAGCAGCAGCCCCTGGCGTGCCCAGGTCGTAGTCGTAAAGACCGGCGATAAAAACCGCCTGGTCATCGACTACAGCCAGACCATAAACAGATATACCCAGCTGGACGCATACCCCCTCCCCCGCATATCTGACATGGTCAATCAGATTGCACAGTATAAAGTATTCTCGACCATCGACCTGAAGTCGGCCTACCACCAACTCCCTATCCACCCTGAGGACCGCCAGTATACCGCCTTCGAGGCGAATGGGCGCCTATACCACTTCCTTAGGGTCCCCTTCGGTGTCACTAATGGGGTCTCGGTCTTCCAAAGGGAGATGGACCAGATGGTTGACCAGAACGAACTGCAGGCTACATTCCCCTACCTAGATAACGTCACTATCTGCGGCCGCGACCGGCAGGAACATGACGCGAATCTGGAGAAATTCCTCCGTACGGCCCAACGGCTGAACCTCACCTACAATAAGGAGAAATGCGTGTTTAACACCACACGCCTTGCCATCCTCGGCTGCGTAGTGGAGAACGGAATCATCGGCCCCGACCCAGAAAGAATGCGCCCCCTCATGGAGCTACCCCTCCCCCACTGCCCTAAAGCACTTAGGAGAACCCTGGGGCTTTTCGCCTACTATGCCCAATGGGTACCCAATTACGCGGACAAAGCCAGACCCCTCCTGAAAGCCACTTCCTTCCCCCTCACGGAGGAGGCGTGCGCGGCCTTCTCCCTCATTAAGGGAGACATAGCCAAGGCCACGATGCACGCAGTGGACGAGTCCATCCCCTTCCAGGTGGAGAGCGACGCATCCGACTTCGCCTTAGCCGCCACCCTAAACCAGGAGGGGAGGCCAGTGGCCTTCTTCTCAAGGACCCTACAGGGCCCCGAGATCCGACATTCGTCGGTCGAGAAAGAGGCCCAGGCGATCGTGGAGGCAGTACGGCGCTGGAGGCACTACCTGGCAGGCAAACGATTTACCCTCCTCACCGACCAGCGTTCGGTGGCTTTCATGTTTAATAACAAGCTGAAGGGCAAAATCAAGAATGACAAGATTTTGAGATGGAGAATCGAGCTCTCCACCTACGATTATGAGATCTTGTACCGGCCAGGCAAGCTGAACGAATCCCCTGATGCCCTTTCACGAATGACATGCGCCAGCGCGCATATCGATAGGCTTCAGACCCTCCACGACCAGCTCTGCCACCCCGGAGTCACCAGACTCTACCATTTCATTAAGGCCCGCAACCTGACCTACTCCATCGAGGAGGTCAGGACCATGACCAGGAACTGCCAGACCTGTGCGGAGTGCAAACCGCACTTCTATAGGCCGGACCGAGCAAGCCTGATCAAGGCCACCCGCCCCTTCGAGCGCCTGAGCATCGACTTTAAGGGGCCCCTCCCGTCCTCTGACCGTAATGTGTACTTCCTCAACATCGTTGATGAGTACTCCCGTTTCCCCTTTGCCTTCCCCTGCCCCGACATGACCAGTAGCACGGTCATCAAGTGCCTGAATGCCCTCTTCGCCTTGTTCGGGTTCCCGAACTATATACACAGCGACCGGGGCTCCTCCTTCATGAGCGAGGAACTCCGGCAATTCCTCCTAGAGAGAGGTATTGCAGCAAGCAGGACCACCAGCTACAACCCCAGAGGTAACGGTCAGGTGGAAAGAGAGAACGCGACGGTATGGAAGGCCGTCCTCTTAGCCTTAAAGTCTAAGGGCCTCCCAACCTCCCGCTGGCAAGAAGTCCTCCCGACAGCGCTGCACTCCATCCGGTCATTACTTTGCACGGCCACTAACACCACCCCCCATGAACGAATGTTCGTTTTCCCCAGGAAGTCGACTACGGGAACCACTCTACCAACCTGGCTGACCGCCCCGGGGCCGGTCTGGCTGCGGAAACACGTGAGGGCCCATAAAACGGACCCCCTGGTCGAGAGGGTGAACCTCCTGCACGCCAACCCCCAGTACGCCTACGTGGCGTACCCAGACGGGCGGGAGGACACTGTCTCCCTACGAGACCTCGCACCCTCAGCCGATCCGGAAACACCGCCACCACCCCCCCCAACCCCAGCCCAGGTAGACGGCATGCCGGAACCCCACGAGCCCTCGCCGACCACGCAAACACCAGCATCAACACCGGATAAGGCACCAGCACCGGATAAGGCAACACCACCGCTGCGGCGATCGGAGAGGCTTACGAAGCCTCCGGACAGACTGACCTACCAGAATTGGTAGTACACTTCACCCCGCCGGACTTAATTCTAAACAAGGGGTGAATGTGGTAAACCACGTTCACTATCGTATCACTGTTAGTAGTTAGCACTGTTCACCACTGTTCGTTATAACTGTATCACTGACCACTATTGTATCACGGTACGAGGTCGCCTCTTGCCACACTGCTATACCTGGGATGACCACCGCCGACTCCGCCTTGGCTCCACCCACCAGGCCAGGTATAAAGGTGAGCGACTGACTGGTATTCCTCCTGCTTGGATCGGATCACCCACGAGAGTGGGCTCTGTTATTTAGTCAATAAAAACCTTTAGTCACCTTCGTAACTCTTCGCCTTTTATTGGAGGAATTGATAGGTATATCAAGTGGCAGATGGGTCGGTAACCAGAGAACACAGATTAAAGGATCAGAGGCGATATAGGGAACATTTTTTTTCCTCAGCGAGTTGTTGTGATCGGGAATGCGCTGCCTGAAAGGGTGCTGGAGGCAGATTCAACAGTAACATTTGAAAGAGAATTGGATAAATACTTGAAGGGAAAAAATTTACAGGGCTATGGGGAAAGAGCAGGGAATGGGATTAATTGGAGAGCTCTTTCAAAGAGCTGGGATCAGCACGATGGGCCAAATGGTCTCCTCCTGTGCTGTAACATTCTATGAAATGGTGACTGGTCAGGGAGCGTCTGTAAATGTACCGTTCCAGTAAATCTCTCCTGCACCCTGTCAAAGGCCTTCACACCCTTCCTAAAGTGTGGGGCCCAGAATTGTACTCAATACTCCAGCTGAGGCCTAACAAATGTTCTATAAAGGTTTAGCCTAACTTCCTTGTTTTTGCACTCTATTCCTCTATTAATAAAGCCAAGGATCCCATATGATCTTTTAACAGCCTTCTCCCTTGTCCTGCTACCTTCAAAGATTTGTGTACATGCACCCCCAGGTCCCTCTGTTCCTGCACTCTATTTAAAATTGTACCATCTGCTTCATGTTGCCTCTCATTCTTCCGTACACCGTTCACCACCACTCTCTGCTTTCTCTCCCTCAGCCAGTATTACTCTGCTGAACCTGTGCTGTACCTTTTCCAAGGCCAACATATCTTTCCTGAGGTTCGGTGCCCAGTTCTCCAGATGGGGTCTGACCAAGGCTCTGTACAACTGGAGCATCGCTTCTGTATTCCAACCCCCTGGAGATAAAGGCCGACAGTCCATTAGCCTCTTGATTACTGTCAGGATTTGGAAGGTATTTACAATGGATTTGAGCGGCCCTTACATTTGGGATCTTTCTTTATTCCATCCACTCGAGGAGTGTGATAACAGACTTTCTCCTGTGAATATAGAGCTGGATTATTGGGCCGTGATATGTTTACTTGTTTGTCTTTTGTTTAATTTGCTGAGTGGATTTAAATTTAAACCAGGTTCTGAGGCGTGATTCTCTATTCACACATCGAAGGTGAGGGAGATGCTGTGGGTCACACGCTAAGTCCAGTAGCTGAAAATGATTAACAGACTGGGTTTTGTGTTTAGTGATCCCGGGCGTGTTACCGAGACCTTCCCTGGATACCAAGGCTGGGAAAGGCACTCTGGAATGTATGGGGAACTGGGACTTGTCCATGAGAGTAACCGGAGGCCTGAGAACTGAAATAATCTAGAGTTAGAAAGGAGCAAAAGCACAAATTATCAGTAACTGGGACATCAATTAGTCTCTTACCTTGAAGACATCAAGCAGTTGACACAGTGTTTGAAAGAAAGCTGATTTATTTAACATATATCCAGAATATTAAACTCCAGCCCAATGATAGACGTTATTTTCTCCTCTCCAGATTTTCTCTCTTCCTCTCCTTAAAGCGCTGACTCAGTATGTAGGCCAGTTCCACTCATTGACACTTATTATAGCAGTTTACAAATGCTCCCTGACCAGTCTCTATTTCTCCTCCATCTACAGACGCTCCCTGACCAGTCACCATTTGTCCCTACTGTGGGTGTCCTTGTGTCTCTACAGGTTGGACGATCAGTTGAAGCCTCGTCCACACACAGAGCACGTGTACGGTTTCTCCCCGCTGTGAATGGTGTGATGTTTTTTCAGGCTGCGTAACTGGTTAAAGCTCTTTCCACAGTCAGTGCACTGGAACACTCTCACTCGGGTATGTGTGTCTCGGTGCTTTTCCAGCCTCAATGATGATTTAAATCTTTTGCCACAGACAAACATTTCTCCCTCCATAATCAGACGCCAATCATATATGAATTAAGTGATTCTGTAAGATCATGACGAGATGTTTGGTTTCAGTTTCCCATCTGTAAATCCTGCCCTTCTAACACCCTGTAAAAGGAGTTTACAAAAGTCATCACTGTAAATACAAGATAGATATTCAGAACAGACAATTTAGTTGCTAAGGAACATTCTTTCCCTTTTCGCTCCCCCAAAGCTGTAAATCCCCCATCCACCACACTCCTCCCGCTCTCTGGTCATTGTTCAAGATTCATCGCTCGTTCTCCTATTTCTTTTCTCCTCTCCAGATTGTCTCTCTTCCCCTCCTTAAAGTGCTGACTCAGTCTGGAGGCCCGTTCCACTCATTGACTCTTATTATAGCAGTTTACAAATGCTCCCTGAACAGTCTCCATTTCTCCTCCATTTACAGATGCTCCCTGACCAGTCACCATTTCTCCTTCATTTACAGACACTCCCTGACCAGTCGCCATTTCTCCTCCATTTACAGATGCCCCCTGACCTGTCATCATTTCTCCTTCATTTACAGACGCTCCCTGACCAGTCACCATTTCTCCTCCATTTACAGATGCCCCCTGACCTGTCATCATTTCTCCTCCATTTACAGACGTTCCCTGACTAGTCACCATTTCTCCTCCATTTACAGACGCTCCCTGACCAGTCCCCATTTCTCCTCCATTCCTAAACACTCCCTGACTTCCTGTCTGTCCCGGAGTTTGGCGCGGGGCCCCTTTGCTGAGCAAATCGGGAGAAACTGGGAAGTGGTGGGCGGATAATGTTGAGTGTTTTAATAATGGGGCCTGGGGCCGTACTCGGGGTGTGTGCAGCCCACGTCCCCCCGGGGTTTATTTATCTATTTTTTTTTTTAAAGCCTTAAAAACAGCTTTATAGTCAACAATATAAATACAATAATAAATTTTTACAGGTAAATCAATAATGTTTACAGTACAAACTGCCACTATTTAATAAACAAAGAAAAGAAAGAACCCGTATACACCAGTCCTACTGGCATCGTTCAATCATTCAGTCATTCATTCCTCCGTTCGTTCGTTCATTCGCTCAAGCGTAAATTCCATTGTGTATGCGTGCATGCATGCGTGTCATTTGCCTGCGTGCATGTGTGCGTTCGTTCATCTGTCCAGACAGGCCTCACGCTCACCCAGTAGGATGCCCACTTTCATCCTGGGGAGCAAGGGCCCTTCACTCGGTCGAACGTAAGTTCCATTGTGTATGCGTGCGTATTATTTGTGTCCGCATGCATGCGTTCACTTGAGCGTTCGTTCGTGCGTACATTAAGGAAGGCTTTAACACTAAATAACACCACAATATACAAAGTCCCATAACCATATCGGAAATCAATTAAAACTCCAAGTAAACTACTTCAACAAAACAAGTAAATACCAGTTCTACGCCAGTCCTATTGGCACTCTAATAACTCCTCGTTTTCACTTGATGTTATCTAACCATATAATGTCATGATCCTTGTCCAGTCTTCAACTTTTCCACAGAAAAGAAGCCGACCACTTTCTCAAATCCCGTAAAAGAAAACGACTACTCAAATTTCCTTCTTCTTGCTGTTATCACTCACAGGACCCAGCCTTCAAGACATTCATTATTCCTTGCTGATATTACTTTGTTTTGCCTTTTATTTTCCTTTTTCACTTTTATTCCATTCTTTTTTCCCATCTTATGGCTGTTCAAGCACCATACTATAGATGGAAACAGTCTGTCTTTCCTCCACCAAAATGGCAGCGCACAAACCGGCCCCCGTCACTGAGTAAAAGCTTCACAGCTCCCACCAGATGGAGCACAGACGGGGCCGCAGGAACTGATTCGGGCCGGAGACCGTTCTTCAACTTTAGAAACCGTGCAGCATGCTCACCCACAGCATCTCCCGACTCCGCTTCTGTCGACCAGCCGCTCCACCCTAGGCCCCCCGCCTGGGGTCCTCCGTGCTGGGCCTCCCGCCTAGGACACTCTCCTCTGGGTCTTCCACCCTGGGCCTTCTGCACTGGGCCCTCCGCACTGGCATTCCCCGTCAGCAGCCGGGGTGTGGAGCAACCCGTTCACACAGCACCGAGCAGAGCTGAGCTGCTGAGAATCTTGCAGCCTCCCCCGGGGTTTATTTTTAAAAAAAAATTTTCAGATGAATGGAATAGAATCTTTATTTCTAGAATATGTTAAGCTTCCCCCCCAAGTGAACGGAGGCTGCCTTTTGACAAATGGCTGCAATTTAAATGTTATTAGCAATTTAATGTACCAAATATTCCACAATGGAATACAATGATTACAATGTTATCATATTTAAATACAGATATGTTTCAGAACAAATACAGTACAGCACATTAACCTAAACTCCAAATTCACTCATCTTTAACAGGATTATATCAATACAAAAATCAGGAAGTTGATTATTACAGTCCATGGTCTCACTTTTGCCTCGTCAGTGAAACGTTAAAATTATGACAATACAAAGATTTTCATTTAATCATTTTTTTCTCTTCCTCCGGTTTCTCCATTAGAGCTTTCGGGGAACTATTGTCTTTGACATCACAGGTTCTTCTCCATTTGTCGCAAATTCATTCATTCGGGTGGGATCCACGCGATAGATCCAGCGCTGGTCCAATAGACAAAGGATAGCACGTGATCTCTCAAACCCGCTCCTTGAGCTCTGCCAAGGTCCGCGCATGCTCAGCTCACCATCCGTTGCCCCTCACACACTCCGATTGGTTGGAGGACCCGCCGCACGCTCGGTCCTCCAGTCCCGCCCCGCTCTTCCTATTGGTCCGGAGCTCCCGTCAATCACCCGGGCAGTGTGAGCTGAGCATGCGCGGACCTGCAGCAGCCGCTGACACATCAGGTGAGAGAGCTCAGGGAGCGGGTTCATGAACTCCGGGGGGATGCGGGCCGCTCACACCCCGAGCTCAGGGAGCGGGTTCGTGAACCCCGGGGGGACGCGGGCCGCTCACACCCCGAGCTCAGGGAGCGGGTTCATGAACCCCGGGGGGACGCGGGCTGCTCACACCCCGAGCTCAGGGAGCGGGTTCATGAACCCCGGGGGGACGCGGGCCGCTCACACCCCGAGCTCAGGGAGCGGGTTCATGAACCCCGGGGGGACGCGGGCCGCTCACACCCCGAGTGCGGCCCCAGGCCCCATTATTAAAACACTCAACATTATCCGCTTCACAAACACCCAGGGTGGGCCTCAGGCCCCGAACAAGAGCCTCCGGGCCGGGCGTTTGCCCCGAGCGGGGCGGCAGCTGTGGGGCTTTCTCCCAGTGACAGGCCCGGGGTAACGGCCGCCATCTTGAGAGGCTCAGGGGGCAGCAGGGTGCATGTGCGGCTCCCTTGCCAGGAACCAGGAGGAGAGAATTTTGTCAATTTCTATCCTGGACACACAGTGATGGCTTTTCTAAACTCCTTTTACAGGCTGTGAGAAGGGCAGCATTTACACACCGCAAACTCAAACCAACAACAAC
Source organism: Somniosus microcephalus (assembly GCF_052327205.1). NCBI lineage: Eukaryota > Metazoa > Chordata > Chondrichthyes > Squaliformes > Somniosidae > Somniosus > Somniosus microcephalus. The sequence goes on from NC_140990.1 coordinate 78,392,097, forward strand.
TTACCTTTATATAGCACCTGTAAAATATCAGAGTATTGCAGTCAGACAATAATTGACACACATACTTTGTTTGTGGTCCAGTGCACAACTTCACAACTGTAACAATTTTATTGCGGTTGCTGTGAAGGCTGCGTTCACTCTACTCATACACCTGGTCTCCAAAGGAGGCAAAACAGGACTAATGCTGCCGAGTTCAGCTCTTTTTGATCAGAAAATATCAACTATTTAGCCACGGCAGTGCCCAGGAAAGTCCCATTTAGATTAAACTTCTTCACCCAGAGAGTGCTGAGAATGTGGAACTTGCTGCCACGGGGAGTAGTTGAGGCGAAGTGCATGGATGCATTTAAGGGGAAGCTGGATAAACACATGGGAGAAAGGACTAGAAGGAGATGCTGATAGGGTGAGATGACGAGAGATGGGAGGAGGCTCGTGTGGAGCATAAACACCGCATGGACCAGTTGGGCCGAATGGCCTGTTTCCGTGCTGTACAATTATGTAATTCTATGTAATAAGAGAGGAAAGAATGTTCCATAGAAACTAGAATTATCTGTTCTGCATTTTTTTTCCTGAACTTACAGTGATCTCTTTTGTAAACTGCTTTTACAGGGAATATCATCAGCATTTGAATGTGGAAGGAGTAATGTTTGCCTGTTCTGTCTGTGGGGAAAGATTTCAAACATCAGTGTGACTGGAAAAGCACTGAGACACACACACCCGAGTGAGAGGATTCCAGTGCACTGACTGTGGAAAGAGCTTTAACCAGTTACACAGCCTGAAAAAACATCGCACCATTCACAGCGGGCCGTACACCTGTTCTGTGTGTGGACAAGGCTTCAGCTGATCGGCCAACCTGGAGAGACGCAAGGACACCTGCACCATGGAGAAACTGTGGAAATGTGAGGACTGTGGGGAGGGATTCAGCTCCCTGTACTGGCTGGAAACTCATCAACGCAGTCACACCGGGGAGAGGTCATTCACCTGCTGCATGTGTGGGGAGGGATTCAGTCAGTCATCCCAGCTGGTGAGACACCAGCGGGTTCACACTATGGAGAGGCCGTTCACCTGCACTGTGTGTGGGAAAGGATTTGCTCAATTAACCAACCTCACTGAACACCAACTTGTTCACACTGAAAAGAGACCCTTCAAATGTTCTGACTGTGGGAAGAGCTTTAAAAGCACAAGAGATCTGCTGACATACCAACACACCCACACTGGGGAGAGGCCCTTCACCTGCTCCATGTGTGGGAAGGGATTCAGTGATTCATCCATTCTGCTGAGACACCAGCGAGTTCACACTGAGGAGAGGCCATTCACCTGCTCCGTGTGTGGGAAGGGATTCAATCAGTCATCCAACCTGCTGAAACCCCAGCGACTTCACACTGGGGAGAGGCCGTTCACCTGCTCCTTGTGTGGGAAGGAATTTGCTCGATTAACCAGTCTCACTAAACACCAACTTGTTCACACTGAAAAGAGACCCTTGAAATGCTCTAAGTGTGAGAAGATCTTTAAAAGCACAAGCGATCTGCTGACACACCAGCACATTCACAGCGGAGAGAGGCCGTTCACCTGCTATGTGTGTGGGAAGGGATTCACTGATTCATCCACTCTGCTGAGACACCAGCAAATTCACACTGGAGAGAGGCCGTTCACCTGCTCGGTGTGTGGGAAGGGATTCACTCAGTCATCCCAACTGCTAAGACACCAGCGAGTTCACACTGGGGAGAGGCCATTTACCTGCTCCATGTGTGGGAAGGGATTAATTGATTCATCCACTCTGCTGAGACACCAGCGAGTTCACACTGGGGAGAGGCCGTTCACCTGCTCCATGTGTGGGAAGGGATTAATTGATTCATCCACTCTGCTGAGACACCAGCGAGTTCACACTGGGGAGAGGCCATTCACCTGCTCGGTCTGTGGGAAGGCATTCACTCGGTCATCCCACCTGCTGACACACCAGCGAGTTCACAAGTGACTGCAGGGGTTGGATTCTGCTGTTTTTGCTGCTGTTAATCATATCCAGGACTGAACCATGTTCATTCTGACTGGTGGGGTTTGTTTCTGCTGATGAGAATACCTCCTGTAACTGGGCTGGAGTTTAATATTCCAGATAAATGTCAAATACACAGCGTCGAGTATTTCTTTCCTCCAAGGTAAGAGGAGACTAATTGATGCCCTGTTACCGACTGTTCCATTTTTGGGCCTTTTCTCCTTTCTAACTCTAGATTATCTCAGTTCTAACACCTTCAGTTACTCTCAAGTCCCAGCTCCCCACACCTTCCAGAGAGCCTGTAATAGAAAATGACTGAAGATTTATCCCAGTGTAACTATTGCTGTTATCCAAGGAAAAAGGCTTGTATTTCTATCGCACCTTTCACAACCTCAGGACGTCCCAAAGTGATTTACAGACAAGGAAGCACTTTTGAAGTGTAGTCACTGTTCTAATGTAGGAAATTTGTGCACAGCAAGCTCCCACAAACAGAAAAGTGATATTGACCAGATAACCTATTTTTCAATGACGTTGATTGAGGATGGAAGGGGATGTGTAAAGAGATGGTCTGTGTGTGGAGATGTGAAAGAAGGAAACGGTGTGTGTGTGTGATAGTGACACAGCCTTGTGGTCACAGTCAGAACAATGACAGATATCCTTGTGGTTATGGTTTGGGCAGGGCCAGATCAATAATGTAGTAAACAAGTTAAATATAAATATCGCCAGTGTAGTCACAGCTTAGAAACATAGAGAAACATAGAAAAATAGGAGCAGGAGTCGGCCATTCGGCCCTTCGAGCCTGCTCCACCATTCAATATGATCATGGCTGATCCACTGTCTCAATACCATATTCCCGCTCTCTCCCCATACCCCTTGATGCCTTTTGTGTCTAGAAATCTACCTATCTCCTTCTTAAATATATTCAGTGACTTGGCCTCCACAGCCTTCTGTGGTAGAGAATTCCACAGGTTCACCACCCTCTGAGTGAAGAAATTTCTCCTCATCTCAGTCCTGAGACTGTGACCCCTCGTTCTCGACCCCCCCAGCCAGGGGAAACATCCTCCCTGCATCCAGTCTGTCTAGCCCTGTCAGAATTTTATACGTTTCAATGAGATCCCCTCTCAGTCTTCTAAACTCTAGTGAATACAGGCCTAGTCGACCCAATCTCTCCTCATACGACAGTCCTGCCATCCCAGGAATCAGTCTGGTGAACCTTCGCTGCACTCCCTCTATGACAAGTATATCCTTTCTTAGGCAAGGAGACCAAAACTGCACACAGTACTCCAGGTGTGGTCTCACCAAGGCCCTGTGTAGCTGTAGTAAGACAGCCTTGCTCCTGTACTCAAATCCTCTTGCAATGAAGGCCAATATACCATTTGCCTTCCTAACTGCTTGCTGCACCTGCATGTTTGCTTTCAGTGACTGGTGTACAAGGACACCCAGGTCCCTCTGTACATCAACATTTCCCAATTTATCACCATTTAAATAATACTCTGTCTTTCTGTTTTTCCTACCGAAGTGGATAACTTCACATTTATCCATGTTATACTGCATCTGCCATGTATTTGCCCACTAGCTCAACTTGTCTAAATTGCCTTGAAGCCTCTTTGCATCCTCCTCACAACTCACAATCCCACCTAGTTTCGTGTCATCACCAAACTTGGAAATATTACATTTGGTTCCCTCATCCAAATCATTGATATATATTGTGAATAGCTGGGGCCCAAGCACTGATCCCTGCGGTACACCACTAGTCACCGCCTGCCACCCCGAAAAAGACCCATTTATTCATACTCTCTGTTTCTTGTCTGTTAACCAGTTTTCAGTCCATGCCAGTATATTACCCCCAATCCCATGTGCTTTAATTTTACACACTAACCTCTTATGCGGGACCTTATCGAAAGCCTTCTGAAAATCCAAATACACCACATCCACTGGTTCTCCCTTATCTATTCTACCAGTTACATCCTCAAAAAACTCCAGTAGGTTTGTCAAACACGATTTCCCTTTCATAAATCCATGTTGACTTTGTTTAATCCCGTTGATATTTTCTAAGTGTCCTGTTATCACATCCTTTATAATAGACTCTAGCATTTTCCCTACTACTGATGTTAGGCTAAACATTTCTTTAAACGTAGCTTATTAGAACAGACCTGGGGAAAAGAGAGCTCTGAATCTCTGTTCTCCGGATCAGGTAACTATACTCTCTGTATTTTTGCAGTGCTGTTAATAAAGTCAGTGAAAGACAATCTGTTGTTGTGAGCTTGATTATCTGGTGTCTGAAACCACAAGACACAATTTTTAGAGTCAACAAGATGAACAAGTAAACATATCACAGCCCAATATTCCAGCTCTATATTCACAGGAGAAAGTCTGTTATCACACTCCTTGAGTGGACAGAATAAAGAAGGATCTCAACTTGAAGAACGTCTAGAATCATTTGTAAATACATTTAAAATCCTGACACGTTCCACCTGTCAGTTTCCATTACGTCAATGGAAGATGAGAGAATGGTTGAGAGTAGGGGTGAAAGAGGAGTTGGGGTGAGGGTTTGGAGAGTAGGGGTGAAAGAGGAGTTGGGGTGAGGGTTTGGAGAGTAGGGGTGAAAGAGGAGTTGGGGTGAAAGAGGAGTTGGTGTGAGGTGTTGGAGAGTAGGGGTGAAAGAGGAGTTGGGGTGAGGAGGTTTGGAGAGTAGGGGTGAAAGAGGAGTTGGGTTGAGGGGTTGGAGAGTAGGGGTGAAAGAGGAGTTGGGGTGAGGAGGTTTGGAGAGTAGGGGTGAAAGAGGAGTTGGGTTGAGGAGGTTTGGAGAGTAACAACAATAATTTGACTCTGAGCCACATGAGGAGATATTAGGGCAGATGACCAAAAGCTTGTTCAAAGAGGAAGGTTTTAACGAATGTCTTAAAGCAGGAACGAGAGGCGGAGAGGTTTAGGGAGGGAATTCAAGAGCTTGGAGCCTCGACAACTGAAGGCACGGCCGCCAATGGTGGAGCGATTAAAATCGGGGATGTGCAAGAGGCCAGAATTGGAGGAGGGCAGAGATCTCAGAGGTTGTGGGGCTGGAGGAGTTTACAGAGATAAGGAGAGGGGAGGCCATGGAGGATTCCTCTGGTGCTGGAATCAAGAACAAGAGGCCAGAATCTTAAAATTAGAGCTCGGCCATTCAGGGGTGAAATCAGGCAGCACTTTTTCACACACAGGGTAGTAGAAATGTGGAACTCTCTCCCCCAAAAGGCTGTGGATGCTGGGGGTCGATTGGAGCTTTCAAGACTGAGATGATCGATTTTTGTGAGGTAATTGTTCCAAGGGATGTGGAATAAAGGCGGGTAAATGGAGTTAAGATACAGATCAGCCCTGGTCTAATTGAATGGTGGAGCAGGCTCGAGGGGCTGAATGGCCTCCTCCTGTTCCTAATGTTCCTGTGACACACTCAGAAATGCCCCGGAGCAGTGAAATCCCACTGGGCCCCAGCACATGCTCAATGTAAAGCCCAGGTCAAGGACAAACCCAGCGTGCCCTCTCTGAACCCAGTTTGCTGCTCCCTCTGTGCCCAGCACTGCCCGCACCCCTGGCGCACGGCAGTGGAATTTCAGCCTCAGTGTTACAAGTTTCATCGGTTACAGGCTGGAGAGAGGAATCATTCAATCTGTCACCGAGCTGTGTGATTGGTTCAGTCTCGACTAATATTGACTGTCAGGAATGCCCAAGAAGCAGTTTTTGACTAATATCGGCTCCCAGGGATGAGGAATTCATAGAGTTTTTTTTTATTCATTCATAGGATGTCGGCATCACTGGCAAGGTCAGTATTTATTGCCCATCCCTAATTGCCCGTGAGAAGGTGGTGGTGAGCTGCCTTCTTGAACCGCTGCAGTCCGTGTGGTGAAGGTGCTCCCGCAGTGCTGTTAGGGAGGGAGTTCCAGGATTTTGACCCAGTGACGATGAAGGATCGGCAATATATTTCCATGTCAGGATTGTGAGTGACCTGGATGGGAACTTGGAAGGGATGGTATTCCCATGCGCCTGCTGCCCTTGTCATTCTAGGTGGTGGAGGTCACGGGTTTTGGAGGTGCTGCCAAAGAAGCCTTGGCGAGTTGCTGCATTGCATCTTGTAGATGGTACACACTGCAGCCACGGTACGCCGGCGGTGGAGGGAGTGAATGTTTAACGTGGTGGATGGGGTGCCCAGCCATCTTCAGCTGTTTCATCAATGACCTTCCCTCCATCATAAGGTCAGAAGCGGGGATGTTCGCTGATGATTGCACACTGTTCAGCACCATTCGAGACTCGTTATATGCAGCAAGACCTGGACAACATTCAGACTTGGGCTGACAAGTGGCAAGTAACATTCGCACCACACAAGTGCCAGGCAATGACCATCTCCAACAAGCGAGACTCTAACCATCTCCCCTTGACATTCAATGGCATTACCATCGCTGAATCCCCCACTATCAACATCCTGGGGGTTACCATTGTTCAGAAACTGAACTGGACCAGCCATATAAATACTGTGGCTACAAGAGCAGGCCAGAGGCTGGGAATTCTGCGGCAAGTGTCTCACCTCCTGACTCCCCAAAGCCTTTCCACCATCTACAAGGCACAAGTCAGGAGTGTGATGGAATACTCTCCACTTGCCTGGATGAGTGCAGCTCCAACAACACTCAAGAAGCTCGACAACATTCAGGATAAAGCAGCCCGCTTGATTGGCACTCCATCCACCACCTTCAACATTCACTCCCTCCACCACCGGCGCACTGTGGCTGCAGTGTGTACCATCTACAAGATGCACTGCAGCAACTCGCCAAAGCTCCTTCAACAGCACCTTCCAAACCCACTGTGGTGTATGTAACCTGTTCCAGCTTAAGAGAACTTAAGCCTGTTCCACCTTAAGAGATGTACTACTTTCTCTGGCTGCTGTATACGTAATACCGGTGGTGACCACCGGTATATAAGCACTGTGTAGTAATATTGTATTTTAGTATAGTCCTGACCTCCAACCAGTAAAGACCTGTTGAACTTTAATCTTGTAGTCTGTGTTAGTAATTACAACTAGAACACACAGACTTAACAGTGGCGACGAGTCCGATTCTTACCCTGCGGCAGTTTATATCCACGGCGGCTTCGTCCACAGAACGGACGTCGAAGAGAGGCTTCCACCCTCATCACCCTGCTGGAAGACACGGCGCGCGGCAGACATCGAGAAACCAGAGTGCAGAAGACATCCTGAACTCGAAGCCTCCATCAGCGGCTGTCAGCTATCTTCTTTCTTCCTCGGTGGTGGGTAAGCCGGGCAGCGACGTGGCCAGAAAGTCGGCCGCGTTGGCTGTACAGACGGGGAGGGAAGACGGAGGAATAAGGGCGGTGAGATCGATCGCGACTGGAGATAAGGGCCGGGCCGCATTTGGGCTGAAAGGCGCAGCGCGGGGACATTGATCGCGGCTGGTGATAAGGGCCGGGCCGCATTCGGGGCTAAAAAGGCGCAGCGTCTGGGGCAACTGAAGGCGCGAGAGCCGCGGTGAAGCGGAGACAGCGTCGGGGGACGGGTGAAGACCGCCAAGCGCGGGAAAACCGCCATTTTGTAGGCGGAGGACGAAGACAAGAGCAGGAAGCCGCCATCTTGGATAAAAATTAAAATAAATTAAATTGCAACGATGCCTAAACATGGGAACATTAATACCTTTGATAGCGACATCGAAGATTGGGCCATGTATGTAGAACGCATCCAAAATTATTGTATAGCAAATAAAATTCCAGATGAAGAGAAAGCACTAACATTATTAAACTTAATGGGTGCGAAGACATACGGGCAATTGAAACACCTTTTATCACCAGATGAACCAGCGGATAAGACGTTCGAGGAGATTGTTACTGTCCTGAAAAATCATCTAAACCCCACGCCACTGATGCTAGCAGAACGATTTAAATTTTACAGCAGAAGGCAGCTGAAGGATGAAAGCAATGCTGAATATTTAATGGAATTGCGTAAGCTAGCAAAGTAGTGTCAGTTTGGAACGAGACTGACAGAGGCGCTACGAGATAAATTTGTGTGTGGTTTATTAAAAGAAGATACACAAAAGCGACTGCTCGAGGAGAATGAGCTGACGCTTGAGAAAGCGGTCACTATGGCAGCAGCACACGAAGCCGCAGCGAGAGGCACGGCAGTAATGCAGCTACGGTCACCGGAACTCAGTACAAATAAATTGTGTTTGAGTACTGTAAAATGTTATCGTTGTGGAAAGACAACGCATGATCAGAACCAGTGTTGGTTTAAAAACCAAGAATGCAGAACGTGTGGCAGGCTTGGCCACATAGCTAAAGTATGCCGGTCAGGAAAGAAGACCAGCAACAAAAAGTCACCGCAAGGAAAATACATAAAGGTACACAAGGTGACAAAGAACAGTTCGACCGAACAGAAGTCAGATTCAGACGCTAGCAGTAATGAACTGGGTAGCTTAAGAGTACACAACGTTGGTAAGGATGCAGATCTCCAGACAATTTGGGTCACCCTTCAGATAGCAGGAGTCCAAGTAAAGATGGAATTGGACACTGGATCGGCATTGGCGGTCATGAATAAGAAAGATTACAAAAGGTTATTCCAACATATTCCCTTACGGGATACGGAGATTATATTGAAAACATACACGGGGCAAAGAGTGTACCCCATCGGAAAGATAGAGGTAAAAGTGGTCCACAAGGGCAAAGAAAGCCAAGTAATGGACTTATATGTGCTACCTGAAGGAGGTCCACCACTACTGGGATGGGAGTGGATTAGGAAAATGAATATGGACTGGCACTCCTTGAAGGCACTAACGGTAGATTCCGGGGAAACAGATGTCAAACCTAAACGATTGTCCAAAATATTGGATGATGCTAAAGAGGTGTTCCAGCAGGGACTGGGAACACTGAGAGGAATTACGGCAAACATCAAGATTGATGAACATGCACACCCAAAAATTTTTAAAGCCAGACCGGTACCCTATGCAATACGACCTACTGTAGAAGCGGAACTGGAAGTGCTAGAACGTTCAGGTGTACTGTCTAAGGTAGATTGGAGTGAGTGGGCTACGCCCATTGTTCCCGTTATGAAACGTCCTTCGAGCAACAAGCCAGGAGAACCAGGGAAGGTTCGCATCTGTGGAGATTTCAAAATCACCGTTAATCCGGTGCTTCACACGGTGTAGTATCCGCTTCCGCGGATTGAGGATATTTTTGCTTCGTTGTCTGGCGGGAAACACTTCACCAAGATAGACCTGGCGCAGGCGTACTTGCAGATGGAGGTTGAAGAAGAGTCACGCCAATACCTCACGATCAACACGCATCGAGGTTTGTACCGGTACAATAGGCTGGTTTTTGGAGTGGCATCGGCTCCAGCAATTTGGCAGAGGGCCATGGAGCAGGTATTACAGGGAATTCCAGGCACACAATGTTACCTGGACGATATTCTGATTACAGGTGATGGTGATGAAGAACACCTCGCAAACTTGGAACTGGTGCTCAACAGACTGAAAGAGTATGGACTTAGAGTTAATCGGCAGAAATGTGAGTTCTTCCAGAAGCGGATCTCGTACTGTGGTCATGTCATTGACCGGGAGGGGCTTCATAAGTCTCCTGACAAGATAGAGGCAGTTGTAAAGGCTCCCGCTCCGGATAATGTCTCTCAGTTGAGGTCGTTTCTAGGATTGATTAACTATTACCATAAATTTCTACCAAATCTATCCACGGTACTGCACCCACTAAACGCTCTTTTACAGAAGGGGGTACCATGGGAATGGAGCGAAAACTGTAAGAAGGCATTTCGCAAAAGCAAAGAATTGATCACCTCAGAGGAAGTGTTGGCTCACTTCAACCCGACACTGCCTATTCGGTTGGCTTGTGATGCTTCTCCATATGGTATTGGGGCAGTACTCTCACACAAGTTGCCAAATGGCACGGAAAGGCCAGTCGCGTTTGCATCCAGATCATTGACCTCCGCTGAGCGCAACTATGCGCAGATCGATAGGGAGGCTCTCAGCCTTGTATGGGGAGTGAAGAAGTTTAATCATTACCTGCAGGGCCAAAAATTCACACTTCTGACAGACCATCAGCCGTTGGTATCCATTTTTAACCCTAAGAAGGGTGTTTCAGTGATGACAGCACAGCGTCTCCAGAGATGGTCCCTTTTCCTAGGGGCACATCAATATCAAATAGAATTCAAAGGTACGAAGCAGCATGGCAATGCTGATGGGCTGTCGCGCCTGCCACTACCTGAAGAAGAAGAAACGACGAAAGTTGACCCTGTTGAGTTATTTCATTCGACCATCATCGAGTGTTTACCAGTCACCAATGCAAGTATTGAAAGAGAAACCAGGAACGACCCGACACTGTCCAGAGTCTACGAGGTGACAGTGAAAGGATGGCCAACACGTGGTGATCCTCTGTTACCGGCATTCTCGGCAAGGCGAGACCAGCTGTCCGTCTGCCATGGTACTTTGATGTACGGGACAAGAGTGATTATTCCTCCCAAGTTAAGGGAAAGAGTTCTAAAAGAACTGCATGAGGGTCATCTGGGGGGAGTTAAGATGAAAAGTCTTGCTAGGGCTTATGTATGGTGGCCGGGTATTGACCAACAGATAGAGGAGTTGACGAAAAGCTGCGCTGGGTGCCAAAAAGTGCAAAATGCACCTCCGATCGCACCACTACACCCATGGGAATGGCCTTCAGCCCCATGGCAACGCGTACATATTGACTTTGCTGGTCCATTCATGGACTCCATGTTCCTAATTGCGGTGGACGCACATTCCAAATGGCCAGAAGTGATCAAGATGAATACCACTACTTCAGAAAAGACAATTGCGGTGTTAAGAACAATATTCGCAAGGAACGGATTGCCAGAACAGATCTGTTCGGACAACGGACCACAGTTCGTGTCGGAAGAATTCCAAAAATTCTTAAAGAAGAATGGGGTGAAACATTATACCTCTGCCCCATATCATCCGGCGACAAACGGGTTGGCCGAGAGATTTGTCCAAACATTCAAAAAGGCAATAAAGGCCATGAACGATGATCAGATTCCGCTACAGCACAAGGTGGACAATTTCCTAATGGCATATCGAAACGCCGCTCATGCAGTGACTAACCAAAGTCCTGCCATGATGTTTTATAACAGGAGGTTGCGGTCCAGGTTGGACTTGTTAAAACCAAATGTGCGGAGGGAAGTGGAAAACAAACAGTTCCGGCATATTAATAACAAGACCACTCGAAGTTTCGACGTAGGACAACCAGTGTTGGCAAGGGGCTATGGAAATGAAAAATGGCAGTCTGGAACAATTCGGGCCAGACAAGGACCTCTAATGTACACAGTAGATATTGGTAACAATGTGCTAAGGCGTCATGCGGATCAACTGGTAGAATCGAGAGCAAGGGTCGAACCCATGGTTGCGACAGAGACAACTGTGGAAGACGTTAATGAACCTGAAGCATCTACCTCGGCAGAGAATGTACCTGAGGATGATAACACCCAATGCATGGGAGACCAACTAGAGGAGTCACCTCAGCAACAGGAATCAGAGACCACTGAAAGGCGTTATCCAAACCGAATCAGAAGGCCTCCTGAGAGACTGAACCTTTGAACTGTTTATACCTGAAGTTATATATGTTATTATGTTATGTTAAATGGGGATATGACTCTTAAGCTAAAAAGGGAGGATTGTGGTGTATGTAACCTGTTCCACCTTAAGAGAACTTAAGCCTGTTCCACCTTAAGAGATGTACTACTTTCTCTGGCTGCTGTATACGTAATACCGGTGGTGACCACCGGTATATAAGCACTGTGTAGTAATATTGTATTTTAGTATAGTCCTGACCTCCAACCAGTAAAGACCTGTTGAACTTTAATCTTGTAGTCTGTGTTAGTAATTACAACTAGAACACACAGACTTAACACCCAAGACCTCTACCACTTAGAAGGACAAGGGCAGCAGACGCATGGGAGCATCACCACCAACAAGTTCCCCTTCAAGCCACACACCATCCTGACTTGGACCTGTATTGCCGTTCCTTCACTGTCGCTGGGCCAAAATCCTGGAACTCCCTTCCTAACAGCATTGTGGGTGTACCTACACCATATGGACTGCAGCGGTTCAAGAAGGCGGCTCACCACCATCTTCTCAAGGGCAATTAGGGATGGGCACTAAATGCAGGCCTAGCCAGCCAGCGACGCCCACATCCCATCAATAAATAAAATAAAAAAGTGATCAGCTTTGTCCTGTATGGTGTCGAGCTTCTTCAGTGTTATTGGAGCTGCACTCATCCAGGCAAGTGGAGAGAATTCCATCACACACCTTACTTGTGCCTTGTAGATGGTAGAAAGGCTTTGGGGAATCAGGAGGTGAGAGACTCGCCGCAGAATACCCAGTCTCTGACTTGCTCTTGTTGCCACAGTATTTATGTGGCTGGTCCAGTTAAGTTTCTGGTCAATGGTGACCCCCCAGGATGTTGATGGTGGGGGATTCAGCGATGGTAATGCCATTGAATGTCAAAGGGAGGTGGTTAGACTCTCGCTTGTTGGAGATAGACATTGCCTGGCACTTCTGTGGCACGAATGTTACCTGCCACTTATCAGCCCAAGCCTGAACGTCATCCAGGTTCTGTTGCATGCGGGCATGGACTGCTTCATTATCTGAGGAGTTGTGAAAGGCCATAAATACTGTGCAGTCATCAGCGTACATCACTATTACTGACCTTATGTTAGAGGGACGGTCATTGATGAAGCAGCTGAAGATTGTTGGGCCTAGGACACTGCCCTGAGGAACTCCTGCAGCGATGTCCTGGGGCTGTGATGATTGACCTTCAATCACCACAACCATCTTCCTCTGTGCTAGGTATGACTTCAGCTAGTGGAGAGTTTTCCCCTGATTCCCATTGACTTGAGTTTTACTAGGGCTCCTTGGTGCCACACTCGATCAAATGCTGCCTTGATGTCAAGGGCAGTCCCTCTCACCTCACCTCTGGAATTCAGCTCCTTTGTCTATGTTTGGACCAAGGCTGTAATGAGGTCGGGAGCAGAGTGGTCTTGGCGGAACCGAAACTGGGCATCAGTGAGCAGGTTATTGGTGAGTAAGTGCCGCTTGATACCACTGTCGATGACAAATTCCATCACTTTGCTGATGATTAAGAATAGACTGATGGGGCGGTAATTGGCCAGGTTGGATTTGTCCTGCTTTTTGTGGACAGGACATACCTGGGTAGTGTGAGCTGAGCATGCGCGGGAGGCTGATTGTGGAGCAGTGAGCTGCGCATGCGCAGGAGAGTCTGATTGTTGAGCAGAGTGAGCTGAGCATGCGCGGGAGAGGCTGACTGTTAGGCTGTGCGAGCTGAGCATGCGCGGGAGAAGCTGATTGTGGAGCAGTGTGAGCTGAGCATGCGCAGAAGAGGCTGAGTGTTGGGCTGTGAGAGCTGAGCATGCGCGGGAGAGGCTGATTGTGGAGCGGTGTGAGCTGAGCATGCGCAGAAGAGGCTGAGTGTTGGACAGTGTGAGCTGAGCATGCGCGGGTGGCGAGGGAGGCGGGTTAATGAACCCCGGGGGGGCGTGGGCTTCACACACCCCGAGTGCGGCCCCAGGCCCGATTATAAGAGCAGTGAACATTATCCGCCCCCACCCGCGGGTTCCCGTTTCACTCCGGCCCGAATCTCAACAAAGCGCTAAACTCCGGGACAGATAGGAAGTGAGTCAGGGAGCGTCTGTAAATGGAGGAGAAATGGTGACTGGTCAGGGAGCGTCTGTAAATGGAGGAGAAATGGTGAGTGGTCAGGGAGCGTCTGTAAATGGAGGAGAAATGGTGACTGGTCAGGGAGCGTCTGTAAGTGAAGAGAAATGGTGACTGGTCAGGGAGCGTCTGTAAATGGAGGAGAACTGGTGACTGGTCAGGGAGCGTCTGTAAGTGAAGAGAAATGGTGACTGGTCAGGGAGCGTCTGTAAATGGAGGAGAATTGGTGACTGGTCAGGGAGCGTCAGTAAATGAAGGAAAAATGGTGAGTGGTCAGGGAGCGTCTGTAAATGGAGGAGAAATGGTGACTGGTCAGGGAGCGTCTGTAAATGGAGGAGAAATGGTGACTGGTCAGGGAGCATCTGTAAATGAAGGAAAAATGGTGAGTCATCAGGGAGCGTCTGTAAATGGAGGAGAAATGGAGACTGGTCAGGGAGCGACTAAATGGAGGAGAAATGGGGACTGGTCAGGGAGCGTCTAAATGAAGGAGAAATGGTGACTGATCAGGGAGCATCTGTAAATGGAGGATAAATGGTGACTGGTCAGGGAGCGTCTGTAAATGGAGGAGAAATGGTGACTGATAAGGGAGCGACTGTAAATGGAGGAGAAATGGGGACTGGTCAGGGAGCATTTGTAAATGGAGGAGAAATGGTGACGGTTAGGAGGACATAGGCAGACTGGTGCAGTGGACAGATATGTAACAAATGAAATTTAATGCAGAGAAGTGTGAAGTAATGCATTTTGGAAGGTCGAAAGAGGAGAGGCAATGTAAACAAAATGGTACAGTTTTAAATGGAGCGCTGCAACAGAGAGACCTGGGATTGTGTGTACACAAATCTTTGAAGATGGCAGGACAAGTTAATTGTTAAAATAGCACACAGGATCCTTGGCTTTATTAACAGAAGCATAGAGTACATAAGTAAGGAAGTTATGCTGAACCTTTATAAATCTCTAGTTCGAGTATTGTGTCCAATTCTGGGCACCACACTTTAGACAAGACCTCAAGGCCTTGGAGAGGGTGCAGAGGAGATTTACTCAGATGGTACCAGGGATGAGGGGTTTCAGTTATCTGGAGAGAATGGAGAAGCTGCGATTGTTCTCCTTCGGGCAGAGAAGGTTAAGGGGAAATTTAATAAGGGTGTTCAAAATTATGAGGGGTTTTCATGGAGTCGATAGGGTAGTAGATGTTTCCACTGGCAGGAGGGTCGGTAATCAGACGACACAGAATTAAAATAATTGGGCAAAAAGCCAGGAGGGAGATGGGGAGAGACTTTTTAAATCAGTGACTTGTTGTGATCTGGAATGCACTGCCTGAAAGGCTGGTGGAAGCAGATTCAACAGTAACTTTCTAAAGGGAATTGGATAAATACTTCCAAAGGAATATTTTCCAATCTATGGGGAAAGAGCCAGGCAGTGGGATTAATTCAATGGCTCTTTCAGAGAGCAGCACAGGCACGATAGACTGAATGGCCTCCTCCTGTGCTGTATGATTCTGTGAAATGGTGACGGTCAGGGAGAGCCCAGCACCAAAACAGGGAGATATTACAGATGGACAGGGAGGGCCAGAGTGTTGGAAACAAGGGGAGAGAGCACAGACACCCAGCCAGAGTCAGCACATTCAGGGGAGGAGAGGGAGGGGAACCAGTGAGTGTAGAACTGAACCCAACCAGAGTCAGCACCTTCAGGGAGGAGAGAGAGGGGAACCAGTGAGTGTAGAACTGAACCCAGCCAGAGTCAGCACCTTCAGGGGAGGAGAGGGAGGGGAACCAGTGAGTGTAGAACTGAAATAACAACGGAAAATGCTGGAAAAACTCAGCAGGTCAGGCAACATCCGTGGAGAGAAATTTGAGTTGACGTTTCGGGTCGAACCCTTCTTCAAAACTGGAAGGAAAAGAAAATAGATCGAAGGCAGGGCTGCAATCGGACAAAAGAATTAAAAGAAACAAAAGAAGTAAAAGAGACAATAAAAGGTATTCGAAGCTAGACGAGATGGTAATAGGCCGAGATTAGGTGTGAAGTGTACTGGCAGGGCAAGAGATAGCTGCCAGGTGTGAGAGAAACAAAAGGAAAGCGGGGAGGGGGGGGGAAAGGAGTGGAAAAATTACAAGAAAAAATGTAATAGGGGCCGAGGTTATGATCTGAAATTGTTGAACTCGATATTGAGTGAGTCCGGAGTGAGTGTAGAACTGAACCCAGCCAGAGTCAGCACCTTCAGGGGAGGAGAGGGAGGGGAACCAGTGAGTGCAGAACTGAACCCAGCCAGAGTCAGCACCTTCAGGGGAGAAGAGGGAGGGGAACCAGTGAGTGTAGAACTAAACCCAGCCAGAGTCAGCACCTTCAGGGGAGGAGAGGGAGGGGAACCAGTGAGTGTAGAACTGAACCCAGCCACAGTCAGCACCTAGAATTGTCTGTTCTGAATTTCTATCCTGTACTCACAGTGAAGACTTTTGAAAACTGCTTTTACAGCATATTAGAAGGGGAGGATTTGCAAATGGGAAACTCAAACCAAACATCACATCAAGATCTGACAGAGTCACTCGATTCATCAGGACCTGAATATCATCGGCTTCTGAATGTGGAAGGAGAAATGTTTGTCTGTTCTGTCTGTGGGAAAAGATTTCAAACATGAATGTGACTGGAGAAGCACCGAGACACACACACCCGAGTGAGAGTGCTCCAGTGCACTGACTGTGGAAAGAGCTTTAACCAGTTACACAGCCTGAAAAAACACCGCACCATTCACAGCGGGGAGAAACCGTATACGTGTTCTGTGTGTGGATGAGGCTTCAACTGATCGTCCAACCTGGAGAGACACAAGGACTCCCGCACCACGGAGAACCCGTGGAAATGTGGGGACTGTGGGAAGGGATTCAGTTATCCGTGTGAGCAGGAAATTCATCGACGCAGTCACTCTGATAAGAGACCTTTTGAATGTCCTGATTGCGAGAAGAGCTTTAAAAGCAACAATGATCTGCTGAGACACCAGCGAGTTCACACTGGGGAGAGGCCGATCACCTGCTCTGAGTGTGGGAAAGGATTCAATCAGTCCTCTCACCTCATTGACCACCAACGTGTTCACTCTGATAAGAGACCTTTTAACTGTTCTGACTGTGAGAAGAGCTTTAAATACAAAAGGGAACTGCTGAGACACCAAGAGACTCACACTGGGGAGAAACCGTTCACCTGCTCCGTGTGTGCGAACAGATTCAGTCGGTCATCCAACCTGCTGATTCACCAGCGAGTTCACACTGGAGACAGGCCTTTCGCCTGCTCCAAGTGTGGGATGAGATTCACTTATTCATCCAACCTGTTGAGACACTGTCGAGTTCACAGGTGACTGCAGGGGTTGGATTCTGCTGCCTTTGCTGCTGTTAATCACAACCAGGACTGAACCATGTTCATTCTGATAGTTGGGGTTTGTTTCTACTGATGTTAATAACCCCTATAACTGGGCTGGAGTTTACTATCCTGGATATAAAGCTGATTGTGATCTCAGGGCTGCTTTAAGAAGTGCTGTCTGTGATCTTTCCCCTTAATTCAGAGACTCTCGTCAGAAATTAGTTTAGTTTATAATAAAATTATTAATTTTACTTTAATACTCTATTCATCTTTGGTACAAAATCTACAAATCAGTGTCTGAAAGGTTCCACTGATAAACATAAGAACATAAGAATTAGGAGCAGGAGTGGGCCACACGGCCCCTCGAGCCTGCTCTACCATTCAATAAGATCATGGCTGATCATCCACCTCAACTACACTTGCCCGCCCGAATAAGAACATCTGCTATTAGAAAGTGCTGATTAATCCTCGCTGACAATTCTTACTGACTTGCACATTACACACAGTGGCACCTCCATTATCCACCAGAAAGAAGGGGAATGGGAATTGGTGGAGAATCGAGAGTCCCCAAATGTTGCCCCTCCCGTCTGGTACAGCAATCCCCTCAGCACGGGAATGGAGACAAGTCCAATCCAGGTAACGGGCTGAGTTGAATCTTTCTGGACCTATGGGATTGGTTTATATCAGACAGGAGGAGATTGGTGTCAGTGACTGTGGGGCTGGTTTATATCAGACAGGAGGAGATTGGTGTCAGTGACTGGGGTTGGTTTATATCAGACAGGAGGAGATTGGTGTCAGTGACTGTGGGGTTGGTTTATATCAGACAGGAGGAGATTGGTGTCAGTGACTGTGGGGTTGGTTTATATCAGACAGGAGGAGATTGGTGTCAGTGACTGTGGGGTTAGTTTATATCAGACAGGAGGAGATTGGTGTCAGTGACTGTGGGGTTTGTTTATATCAGACAGGAGGAGATTGGTGTCAGTGACTGTGGGGTTGGTTTATATCAGACAGCAGGAGATTGGTGTCAGTGACTGAGGGGCTGGTTTATATCAGACAGCAGGAGATTGGTGTCAGTGACTGTAGGGTTGGTTTATATCAGACGGGGAGATTGGTGTCGGTGACTGTGGCGTTAGTTTATATCAGACAGGAGGAGATTGGTGTCAGTGAATGTGGGGTTGGTTTATATCAGACAGGAGATTGGTCTCAGTGACTGTGGGGTTGGTTTATATCAGACAGGAGGAGACTGGTGTCAGTGACTGTCGGCTTGGTTTATATCAGACAGGAGGAGATTGGCGTCAGTGACTGGGGTTGGTTTATATCAGACAGGAGGAGAATGGTGTCAGTGACTGGGGTTGGTTTATATCAGACAGGAGGAGATTGGTGTCAGTGACTGTGGGTCTGGTTTATATCAGCCAGGAGGAGATTGGTGTCAGTGACTGTGGGGTTGGTTTATATCAGACAGGAGGGGATTGGTGTCAGTGACTGGGGTTGGTTTATATCAGACAGGAGGAGATTGGTGTCAGTGACGGGTTGGTTTATATCAGACAGGAGGTGATTGGTGTCAGTGACTGTGGGGTTGGTTTATATCAGACAGGAGGAGATTGGTGTCAGTGACTGGGGCTGGTTTATATCAGACAGGAGGAGATTGGTGTCAGTGACTGTGGGGTTGGTTTATATCAGACAGGAGGAGTTTGGTGTCAGTGACTGTGGGGCTGGCTTATATCAGACAGGAGGAGATTGGTGTCGACTGTGGGGTTGGTTTATAACAGACAGGAGGAAATTGGTGTCAGTGACTGTGGGGTTGGTTTATATCAGACAGGAGGAGATTCGTGCCAGTGACTGTGGGGTTGGTTTATATCAGACAGAAGGAGATTGGTGTCAGTGTCTGTGGGGTTGGTTTATATCAGACAGGATGAGATTGGTGTCAGTGACTGTGGGGTTGGTTTATATCAGACAGGAGGAGATTGGTGTCAGTGACTGTGGGGTTGGTTTATATCAGACAGGAGGAGATTGGTGTCAGTGACTGTGGGGTTGGTTTATATCAGACAGGAGGAGATTGGTGTCATTCACGGATTGGTTTATATCAGACAGGAGGAAATTGGTGTCAGTGACTGTGGGGTTGGTTTATATCAGACAGGAGGGGATTTGTGTCAGTGACGGGTTGGTCTATATCAGACAGGAGGAGATTGGTGTCAGTGACTGTCGGCTTGGTTTATATCAGACAGGAGGAGATTGGCGTCAGTGACTGGGGTTGGTTTATATCAGACAGGAGGAGAATGGTGTCAGTGACTGTGGGGTTGGTTTATATCAGACAGGAGGGGATTGGTGTCAGTGACTGGGGTTGGTTTATATCAGACAGGCGGAGATTGGTGTCAGTGACTGTGGGTCTGGTTAAAATCAGACAGGAGGAGATTGGTGTCAGTGACTGTGGGGTTGGTTTATATCAGAGAGGAGGGGATTGGTGTCAGTGACGGGTTGGTTTATATCAGACAGGAGGAGATTGGTGTCAGTGACGGGTTGGTTTATATCAGACAGGAGGAGATTGGTGTCAGTGACTGTGGGGTTGGTTTATATCAGACAGGAGGAGATTGGTGTCAGTGACTGGGGTTGGTTTATATCAGGCAGGAGGAGATTGGTGTCAGTGACTGTGGGGTTGGTTTATATCAGACAGGAGGAGATTGGTGTCAGTGACTGTGGGGTTGGTTTATATCAGACAGGAGGAGATTGGTGTCAGTGACTGTGGGGCTGGTTTATATCAGACAGGAGGAGATTGGTGTCAGTGACTGTGGGGTTGGTTTATATCAGACAGGAGGAGTTTGGTGTCAGTGACTGTGGGGCTGGCTTATATCAGACAGGAGGAGATTGGTGTCATTGACTGTGGGGTTGGTTTATAACAGACAGGAGGAAATTGGTGTCAGTGACTGTGGAGTTGGTTTATATCAGACAGGAGGAGATTGGTGTCAGTGACTGGGGTTGGTTTATATCAGACAGGAGGAGATTGGTGTCAGTGACTGTGGGGTTGGATTATATCAGACAGGAGGAGATTGGTGTCAGTGACTGTGGGGTTGATTTATATCAGACCGGAGTAGATTGCTGTCAATGACTGTGGGGTTGGCTTATATCAGACAGGAGGAGATTGGTGTCAGTGACTGTGGGGTTGGTTTATATCAGACAGGAGGAGATTGGTGTCAGTGACTGTGGGGTTGGATTATATCAGACAGGAGGAGATTGGTGTCAGTGACTGTGGGGTTGGTTTATATCAGACAGAAGGAGATTGGTGTCAGTGACTGTGGGGTTGGTTTATATCAGACAGGATGAGATTGGTGTCAGTGACTGTGGGGTTGGTTTATATCAGACAGGAGGAGATTGGTGTCAGTGACTGTGGGGTTGGTTTATATCAGACAGGAGGAGATTGGTGTCATTCACAGATTGGTTTGTATCAGACAGGAGGAAATTGGTGTCAGTGACTGTGGGGTTGGTTTATATCAGACGAGGGGATTTGTGTCAGTGACAGTGCGGTTTGTTTATATCAGACAGGAGGAGATTGGTGTCAGTGACTGTGGGGTTGGTTTATATCAGACAGGAGGTGATTTGTGTCAGTGACTGGGGTTGGTCTATATCAGACAGCAGAAGATTGGTGTCAGTGACTGGGGTTGGTTTATATCAGACAGGAGGAGATTGGTGTCAGTGTCTGTGGGGTTGGATTATATCAGACAGGAGGAGATTGGTGTCAGTGACTGTGGGGTTGGTTTATATCAGACAGAAGGAGATTGGTGTCAGTGTCTGGGGTTGGTTTATATCAGACTGGATGAGATTGGTGTCAGTGACTGTGGGGTTGGTTTATATCAGACAGGAGGAGAATGGTGTCAGTGACTGGGGTTGGTTTATATCAGACAGGAGGGGATTGGTGTCAGTGACTGGGGTTGGTCTATATCAGACAGGAGGAGATTGGTGTCAGTGACTGTCGGCTTGGTTTATATCAGACAGGAGGAGATTGGCGTCAGTGACTGGGGTTGGTTTATATCAGACAGGAGGAGAATGGTGTCTGACTGGGGTTGGTTTATATCAGACAGGAGGGGATTGGTGTCAGTGACTGGGGTTGGTTTATATCAGACAGGCGGAGATTGGTGTCAGTGACTGTGGGACTGTTTTATATCAGACAGGAGGAGATTGGTGTCAGTGACTGTGGGGTTGGTTTATATCAGACAGGAGGAGATTGGTGTCAGTGACTGTGGGTCTGGTTAAAATCAGACAGGAGGAGATTGGTGTCAGTGACTGTGGGGTTGGTTTATATCAGAGAGGAGGGGATTGGTGTCAGTGACGGGTTGGTTTATATCAGACAGGAGGAGATTGGTGTCAGTGACGGGTTGGTTTATATCAGACAGGAGGAGATTGGTGTCAGTGACTGTGGGGTTGGTTTATATCAGACAGGAGGAGATTGGTGTCAGTGACTGGGGTTGGTTTATATCAGGCAGGAGGAGATTGGTGTCAGTGACTGTGGGGTTGGTTTATATCAGACAGGAGGAGATTGGTGTCAGTGACTGTGGGGTTGGTTTATATCAGACAGGAGGAGATTGGTGTCAGTGACTGTGGGGCTGGTTTATATCAGACAGGAGGAGATTGGTGTCAGTGACTGTGGGGTTGGTTTATATCAGACAGGAGGAGTTTGGTGTCAGTGACTGTGGGGCTGGCTTATATCAGACAGGAGGAGATTGGTGTCATTGACTGTGGGGTTGGTTTATAACAGACAGGAGGAAATTGGTGTCAGTGACTGTGGAGTTGGTTTATATCAGACAGGAGGAGATTGGTGTCAGTGACTGGGGTTGGTTTATATCAGACAGGAGGAGATTGGTGTCAGTGACTGTGGGGTTGGATTATATCAGACAGGAGGAGATTGGTGTCAGTGACTGTGGGGTTGATTTATATCAGACCGGAGTAGATTGCTGTCAATGACTGTGGGGTTGGCTTATATCAGACAGGAGGAGATTGGTGTCAGTGACTGTGGGGTTGGTTTATATCAGACAGGAGGAGATTGGTGTCAGTGACTGTGGGGTTGGATTATATCAGACAGGAGGAGATTGGTGTCAGTGACTGTGGGGTTGGTTTATATCAGACAGAAGGAGATTGGTGTCAGTGACTGTGGGGTTGGTTTATATCAGACAGGATGAGATTGGTGTCAGTGACTGTGGGGTTGGTTTATATCAGACAGGAGGAGATTGGTGTCAGTGACTGTGGGGTTGGTTTATATCAGACAGGAGGAGATTGGTGTCATTCACAGATTGGTTTGTATCAGACAGGAGGAAATTGGTGTCAGTGACTGTGGGGTTGGTTTATATCAGACGAGGGGATTTGTGTCAGTGACAGTGCGGTTTGTTTATATCAGACAGGAGGAGATTGGTGTCAGTGACTGTGGGGTTGGTTTATATCAGACAGGAGGTGATTTGTGTCAGTGACTGGGGTTGGTCTATATCAGACAGCAGAAGATTGGTGTCAGTGACTGGGGTTGGTTTATATCAGACAGGAGGAGATTGGTGTCAGTGTCTGTGGGGTTGGATTATATCAGACAGGAGGAGATTGGTGTCAGTGACTGTGGGGTTGGTTTATATCAGACAGAAGGAGATTGGTGTCAGTGTCTGGGGTTGGTTTATATCAGACTGGATGAGATTGGTGTCAGTGACTGTGGGGTTGGTTTATATCAGACAGGAGGAGAATGGTGTCAGTGACTGGGGTTGGTTTATATCAGACAGGAGGGGATTGGTGTCAGTGACTGGGGTTGGTCTATATCAGACAGGAGGAGATTGGTGTCAGTGACTGTCGGCTTGGTTTATATCAGACAGGAGGAGATTGGCGTCAGTGACTGGGGTTGGTTTATATCAGACAGGAGGAGAATGGTGTCTGACTGGGGTTGGTTTATATCAGACAGGAGGGGATTGGTGTCAGTGACTGGGGTTGGTTTATATCAGACAGGCGGAGATTGGTGTCAGTGACTGTGGGACTGTTTTATATCAGACAGGAGGAGATTGGTGTCAGTGACTGTGGGGTTGGTTTATATCAGACAGGAGGAGATTGGTGTCAGTGACTGTGGGCTTGGTTTATATTAGACAAGGAGCAGATTGGTGTCAGTGACTGTGGGATTGGTTTATATCAGACAGGAGGAGATTGGTGTCAGTAACTGTGGGGCTGGTTTATATCAGACAGGAGGAGATTGGTGTCAGTGACTGTGGAGTTGGTTTATATCAGACAGTAGGAGATTGCTGTCTGTTGCTGAAACTTTGCATCATTTTGAAACCTGATTTCTGTCAAACTCCAGGAGACAACTGGACCTTTCTGGTGTGGCTTTAAACAGATGAAACCCTGTGGTGTGGGGCAAACACGCTTCTCGTGTCTGGACAATCACATTTGCAGTAAGTTTGTGAGCTGGAGGTGGTCAAGCTCCAGGTTCGGTGCTTGAGCAGCAGCTGGCATCACTGCAGTGCAACCACGAGGCTGAGAGCTTCATGGAGAGCACTTTTCAGGAGGTGGTCACTCCACAGCCTAAGAGTGTGCAGGCAGAGAGGGAATGAGTGACTGCTAGGGAAAAGGAGGACCAGGCAGGTAGTGCTGGAGACCCTGGAGTGCATCTCGCTCTCTAACCGGATACCGGTCACTGACACCAACATGGATTCACAAAAGGTAAATCGTGCTTGGCTAATCTACTGGAATTTTTTGAGGATGTAACTGGTAGAATAGATAAGGGAGAACCAGTGGATGTGGTGTATTTGGACTTTCAGAAGGCTTTCGATAAGGTCCCGCATAAGAGGTTAGCGTGTAAAGTTATAGCACATGGGATTGGGGACAAGTTACTGACTTGCATAGAGAACTGGTTGGCAGACAGGAAGCAAATAGTTGGAATAAACGGCTCTTTTTCCGAGTGGCAGGCAGTGACTAGTGGGGTACCGCAGGGATCGGAGCTAGGACCCCAGCTATTCACAATATAAATGATCTAGGCAAGGGAACAAGATGTAATATCTCCAAGTTTGCAGATGACACAAAGCTGGGTGGGCGTGTGTGCTGTGAGGAGAATGCCGAGAAACTCTAGTATGATTTGGACAGGTTGGGTGATTGGGCAGATGCATGGCAAATGCAGTATAATGTGGATAAATGCGAGGTTATCCACTTTGGTGGCAAAAACAGGAAGGCAGATTATTATCTGAATGGCAATAGATTGGGAGAAGGGGAAGTGCAATGAGACCTGGGTGTGCTTGTGCACCAATTGCTGAAGTTAAGCATGCAAGTGCAGCAGGCGGTTAAGAAGGCAAAAGGTATGTTGGCCTTCGTAGCGAGAGGGTTCGAGTACAGGAACAAGGATGTCTTGCTGCAGTTGTACAGGGCCTTGGTGAGAACACACCTTGAGTATTGTGTGCAGTTTTGGCCGCCTTATCTGAAGAAGGATGTTCTTGCCATGGAGGGAGTGCAGCGAAGATTCACCAGATTTATACCTGGGATGGCAGGAATGACGTATGAGGAGAGATTGGGTCGATTGGGCACATATTCGCTGGAGTTTAGAAGAATGAGAGGGGAATCTCATTGAAACTTATAAAATTCCATCAGGGCTAGACAGACTAGATGCAGGAAGGATGTTTCTGATGGCGGGGGAGTCCAGAACCAGGGGTCACAGTCTAAGGATAAGGGGTAAGCCACTTAGGACAGAGATGAGGAGGAATTTCTTCACCCAGAGAGTGGTGAACCTGTGGAATTCTCTACCACAAAAGGCAGTGGAGGCCAATTCGTTAAATATATTCAAGAAGGAGTTGGATATATTTCTTAAGGCTGAAGGGATCAAGGGATATGGGGAGAAGGCAGGAACAGGGTACTGAATTTGGATGATCAGCCATGATCTCATTAAATGGCGGAACAGGCTCGAAGGGCCGAATGGCCACTCCTGCTCCTATCTTCTATGTTTCTATGTTAAAGCCCCATCAGGCACAGCGACCCTCGTTACCTTGGCCAATCAAACCATTGAGCTAAAAGACATTCATCAAACAAAGCATTCATTAGATGGCTGTTTAGGGTTCATCGAGTAACCACTTCCTGTTCATTGGAGCTACGAGGAATCTGCGAGTCAGAGTTTGCTTTTACTGGGACATTTCAAGAACAAATGGCCTTCACAGTTCCGCTCAGTCCACACAGGCAGAGTTCTCAGCTCTGCTGGTTCTGTTCACACGAGGTCTGTTTCAGCTTAAAAGGGATAATTAGAGCCTGTTCTGTCTGAGGTGATTATAAGCTAATAGTTCACTAGACACGGGTCTTTAATACAAAGTCCACTAATATTAAACATATATGTATATAAAACTAGGAAGACTTTACTTTTATGACTCTACTTCCTATTAAATCTGATCTTCTAACAAAACCCAGCTTTCTTACTGTCCACTCCCGGAGGCCCCACTCCCTGAGCCTACAACCTTCAGCAGGGTCAGTGGTGGCGTTCCACAGCGGGAGTGATCCCAGAGTAACTGTCGGGATCGCACCCCCGTGTATGTTCCGGTCATGTATTTTTCGTTATTCTGTTGTCTAACACATACACATCAATAAAAGAGGGAATTCCTGGAAACACGCTGCAGGTCCTTCTTTATCTGGAGATCAAGGGGGAAAAATTCAGTTGGTAGCGCCACCCGTTAGTGCCTTAAGAGGGTGCCAAGTGGGGCACAAAGCAACTGGCGCCCGGGCGCGGCGATATCTGCGCCTCTCGCGAAATTGACCGGACATTTTGCGGCGGCGCTAAACAATACCGCCTGATCTCCTGCGCACGCAGATCTTGACGTCATTCGAGAGTGCAATGCCCTTGTGACGCCCCGGAACGGAAATTGAGTGGCGCCCCCCTCCTTTCCGCCTGGCGCACCCAACGACAGGTTGACTGGAACGCTTCCCAGTCGCTGTGGGGCTGGGGGGATGCTATTTAAAGGGGGCCTCTTCCTGGCTTCTGTGTGGTAGCCATTTTTGCACCACTCGTTCTGAGAGAGAGAGAGATTTTGAGAGAGACAAAGAGAGAAAGAGAGACTTGTGCATTGAGTCAACGCTGTCTGAGGTAGTTTTGGCTTCTGACCATAACTTTGCAGGTACTTTGGTTTTTGACCTTCATAACTTTGATTGCCTAGATACTATGGGGGCTGCAATGGATGGGAACGTCGTCCTTCTCCATCACATTCGGAGAGCAGAGAGACACAGAGAGAGAGTGGCAATCATGGCCAGACGGAGGAGGGCCAACAGGCCTCGATACAGGAGACCTTACCCTCCCAGGGTTTTTCGCCAACAGTTCTCCTACATTAACATGTCTGAGGAGCAGTGTTTGCGAAGGCTGCGCTTCAGCAAGGAGGTGGTCACTGAGCTCTGCCACCTGCTTCAGCCAGATCTGCAGCCTCAACTGAGGAGCAGGGCGTCTTTGTCGGTGGCAGTGAAGATAACAGTGGCTCTCAACTTTTATGCCACCAGCTCATTTCAATCAGCTACTTGGGACATCGCCAATATCTCCCAGTTCGCAGTGCATTGCTGCATCCGTCAGGTCACAAATGCCCTCTTTAAAAGGAGACGAGAGTACATCTCTTTCCCCCTGACCCCAGACAAGCAGCAAGAATGCGCAACGGGCTTTGCGATGATAGCGGGCTTCCCCATGGTGCAGGGCACCATTGACTGCACGCATGTGGCTTTGCGGGTGCTGCAAGAGAATGCCGAGGATTTCTGCAACTGAAAGGGCTTCCATTCCTTAAACGTCCAGGATGATCATCAGCAGCACCAAGGCGGGAGGGAGGCACACAATGTACAAAGTGGAAGGGCCGTCCGTCAAAGGCTCATAGCAAGTCGCTTCTAGGCCCCCTCTGAGGAAATGGCTTCTGCCATTCAAACAACCTGAATGAAACCATCCCGCAACCCCTAAGCCGGTCAAGGCAACAATGATTGCAAAGACCAAACATGTACATTTTGAATACAGAAACTTCTTTATTTGACAAACTCTGAGTGTCTCATTTCCGCATGACAAACTAATAGAAAGAAACACAAAAAAAAACAGTCATTAACATAACTGGCTCTCACAACCTGGAGACAATGTCCAAAACAGTTGCAAAAATTTGACCACGAACCTCGGCCTTTAATAAAAGAATGAAAAACATTTTGTCACACTTCCTACATTTTGCCCTTCGAGGGTGATCTCCTTCCCTTGCGAAATTCCCCCTTTCCACCCTGCAGCTCCTCCGTAATGGGACCCCAGTGGCTGGAGCAAGGCTGGTGGAAGGCTGCTGATTGTCACAACCTGAGACCGCAGATGCCCTTGAGGGACGGCCTGGACCAGCTCTGGGCCTGGAGGGCCCGGCTGCAGACTGCACCAACTCTGCATGGGCGGCAGCAGTCTGTCCTACAGGTGGTGGCAACTGCAGTGGAGAAGTGCCAGTGGTGGCAGCAGGAATGCTGTCATCTTGAGAGGATAGCAACTCCCTGCTCGACCGATACACTGGCACTCCCACGGGGCAGCACTTCAGCATCCGGAGCAATCTGATGGAGCACAGATTGCTGGCCTGCTGCAGCGTGGTGAGTGCCCCGGGGAAATCTGCCTGATCCAGTGAGGGTGGCAGCAGTCATTGCTCGTGTGGCCTCAATCTGCATCTGCATGAGACCAGCCAGTGAGTGCATTGCAGCACTAAGCATTTGCGTGGCAGCCGCCTGTGCTACACTGAAGTGCTCCACACTCCTTGCCAGTGATTCAATGGATTCGGGCACCCTTGCCAATGCAGCCATGAGCCCAGTGTGCTTGCGCTCTGCCTGGGCGCTCATTTCAGCGAGGACCCGCTCCTCCTCTGCGTTCAGTGCAGCAGGACTCGCTGGCATACTCTCCCTCCGGGTAGAAGGCCCCCGAGCTTCCCTACCCCCATCGAGTTGCTGCAGCCCACTGGGTCCTGGAGCTTCACCCTCATCAGACCATTCCCCTCTACTCCCCTCCAGGGAAGGCATGTTCCCAGAGTGGGCATGGGCTTCCTCAGGAGAGGGTGGCGCTGATGCTCCGGCTTCCTCTTCCTCCTTGCCTTCAGCTTCACTCCCACTGGCAGCTTGAGGGCCCATCTCCTCACCTGGTGAATCACCATCTGAAAGCAGGGATGTACAAGAGTGGCTTTAGCGTGAGGACAGGGTGGCAGCAAGGGAGGCATGAGTGCAGCAATTTAGTAATTTGGATCGAAAGTGTCAAAGGCTGGTGTTGTGAGGAACAAGTGGAAGGAGAGAGGACAAAAAGGTGATGACCTTACCATTGCTGTCCAGAACAAGGTCGGTGTCTCCAGTGGCGATGGGACCAATCACCCGGCTTGCCACAATCCTGTGGATGCGCTGCTCAAGATCGCTGAGGGGTTGCAGCTGAGGCCGCCCTCCACCG
The DNA here is from genome assembly GCF_052327205.1 of Somniosus microcephalus. Lineage (NCBI taxonomy): Eukaryota > Metazoa > Chordata > Chondrichthyes > Squaliformes > Somniosidae > Somniosus > Somniosus microcephalus. Next base: position 78,420,556 of record NC_140990.1, read on the forward strand.
GTGCGTTGCTGCTGTCTCCTATTATGAGACAACTTGGCCTGCAAGAAAAAGGACGGCATCTGAGTAAATATGCAGCCATGGTCTTGCCTGAAATGCCTGCCATAGTTGAATAGCCCTTACAGTATGCAGCCATGGTCTTGCCTGATGTGCCTCCCATAGTTGAATAGCCCTTACTGTATGCAGCCATGGTCTTGCCTGAAATGCCTGCCATAGTTGAATAGCCCTACTGTATGCAGCCATGGTCTTGCCTGAAATGCCTGCCATAGTTGAATAGCCCTTACTGTATGCAAAGTGTGGAATGTGCATGTGTGTTTGATGAAAGGGCCATAGGTGTTGGATGAGTGTTGGGCATTGGGGCTTTCAAGACCCTCTGGCCATAAAGTGAGGTTGAGATGGAGGGATGGAGAGGTCGTTGAACTTTTTCCTACATTGGAGATGGGTCCTAGGCACCATGCTGCTTGAGGAGCCTCTCTGAGCCACCTCCCTCCACACTCTTCTGTACTCGCGTGGCAAAGGCCTCCTGCCACTCTCTGGGTACAGAATAGATCTTCTGCGCTCCACTGCACCAACCAGAGCCTCCAAGGCCCGCTCGCAGAAGCGCTGTGCTCGCTCCCTGGCCCTCTCCATAGTCCTTGGCTGCAGGATTTAGCCACAGGTCTGCCCAGGCCGAGATTCAAAGCTCCATTGAGCAGGGTGTGGCTGCAGAGCAAGATCGACCTTCCCCTTTAAGAACTGACCGGCGCCAGTGTGTCTGTGTTCAATCGCTAACTGACAGCACCTGCGCTGCGCCCGCCCTCTGAGGTAGCGCCTCGCTCCTCGGCCTTAGCGCCTTAAGAGAGTTGTGTAGCGCCTGATTTAGCGCTCCAATCACCTCCAGGGGCGATAAAAGCCAAGTTTGCTGTCGGAGGCGATAATTAGCGCCAGGCGCTAAACTTTGCGCACTGCCAGTAATGGCGCCCCATATGGGGCGATACCGAATTTTTCCCCCTGAATGTCTGTTGTATAATTGTACCAGCAGCTAACAGGCTCCTGTGAACTCCTCCGTCTGCTATTTTAATGCAGACTTTAACCAATTTATTTTAAATGAGTTAACACCTGCCTTAAAATGGTAGACTCAGGACTGTCAGACAAACATGTTAAACTTTCGTAGAATAATTACCAGAGTCATTTTTTGACTGGAAACTTAAACCTGCCGTTTCACTTTCAGTCAGGAACAGATCGCGTTTGACCCCAATCTCTGATTTGACAGCACGTTTCCAGCATTCACCGTTGTTCTTCCTGACTCTAAACACAGTTGTAAAGGAGCCTTCAGTTCCATGCCTAGGAGCTCTGAACCATGGAAGGGAGCAGCTGGGACACATTTCTTGCAGGCCTCAAGATTGGACCACACGGAGCCTTTGCTGTCAGTGAAGAGAGACGAGAAAGACCAAAGTGCCGTTTGCCCCTCTCAGTGTGGCCCTGAAGGACTGTGTCCAGGCTGAAGTTCTGTTCCCGCTGTACGATCCTCCCCCAGATTGTCCTTTCTGAGCTCCAGCCAGGTGATGCTAAACACACAGGTGGGAAAGAAAAAATCTACAACAATGTGTTTAAAACAAAGCTGATTTATTTGACAGATATCCAGAATATTAAACTCCAGCCCAGTTATAGTTACCTCAGCAGAAACAAACCCCAACTGTCAGAATGAACATGCAACAGCAGCAATAACAGCAGGATCCAACCCCTGCAGTCACATGTGAACGCGCTGGTGTCTCAGCAGGGTGGATGACTGAGTGAATCCCTTCCCACACTCAAAGTAGGTGTACGGCCTCTCCCAGTGTGAACTCGCTGGTGTATCAGCAGATCCTTTGTGCTTTTAAAGCTCTTCTCACAGTCAGAACATTTAAAAGGTCTTTTATCTGTGTGAACAAGTTGATGTTCAGTGAGGTGCGATGACCGAGTGAATCCCTTCCCACACTCAGAACAGGTGAACGGTCTCTCCCCAGTGTGAACTCGCTGGTGTGTCAGAACATCGGATGAATTAGTGAATCCCTTCTCACACATGGAGCAGGTGAATGGCCTCTCCCCAGTGTGAACTCGCTTGTGTATCAGCAAGCTGGATCTCTGAGTGAATCCCTTCTCACACACGGAACAGGTGAATAGTCTCTCCCCAGTGTGAACTCGCTGGTGTCTCAGAAGGTTGGATGACTGAGTGAATCCCTTCTCACACAGGGAGCAGGTAAACGGCCTCTCCCCAGTGTGAACTCGCTGGTGTATCAGCAAGCTGGATCTCTGAGTGAATCCCTTCTCACACACGGAACAGGTGAATAGTCTCTCCCCAGTGTGAACTCGCTGGTGTCTCAGAAGGTTGGATGACTGAGTGAATCCCTTCTCACAGGGAGCAGGTAAACGGCCTCTCCCCAGTGTGAACTCGCTGGTGTATCAGCAAGCTGGATCTCTGAGTGAATCCCTTCTCACACACGGAACAGGTGAATAGTCTCTCCCCAGTGTGAACTCGCTGGTGTCTCAGAAGGTTGGATGACTGAGTGAATCCCTTCTCACACAGGGAGCAGGTAAACGGCCTCTCCCTGGTGTGATTGCGTCGATGAGTTTCCAGCTTCGATGGGGAACTGAATCTCTTCCCACAGTCCCCACATTTCCATGGTTTCTCCATGGTGCGGGTGTCCTTGTGACTCTCCAGGTTGGATGATCAGTTGAAGCCTCGTCCACACATAGAACACTTTTACGGTTTCTCCCCACTGTGAATGGTGCGATGTTTTTTCAGGCTGTGTAACTGGTTAAAGCTCTTTCCAGAGTCAGTGCACTGGAACACACTCACTTGGGTGTGTGTGTCTCGGTGCTTTTCCAGTCACTCTGATGTTTGAAATCTTTCCCCACAGACAGAACAGACAAACATTTCTCCTTCCACATTCAAAGGCTGATGATATTCAGGTCCTGATGAATCGGGTCACTCTGTCAGATCTTGACGTGATGTTTGGTTTAAGTTCCCATCTGCACATCCTCCTCTTCTAATACCCTGTAAAAGGAGTTTACAAAAGTCAGGATAGAAATTTGGATTTTTCTCCCTTTCTCTCCTGAAGGTGGTGCGTGATGGTGGGGTTTGGCCCAGTCACTCTTTGCCCTCCAGTACCTCACCAATAGCAATTCTGAGCTGTGAGCCGATACAGTGAGCTGCCAGCATTTCGACCATGCGGAGCAGCACAGCTGCCGTCCCTGGCTGATTCTGCCTGGAAAAGCTGAGGCCAATGGTAGCACAGCAACAACAACTTGCATTTACATAGCGCCTTTAACATAGTGAAACGTTCCAAGGTGCTTCACAAGAGCGGAATCAGGCAAAAATTGATCTGAGGGCCGAGGCAACTGAAGGCACGGCCAGCAATGGTGGAGCGAAGGAAGTGGGGGATGCACAACAGGCCAGAATTGGAGGAATGCAGAGTTCATAGACTCAGAGAATGGTACAGCCCTTCGGCCCATTGTCCCAGGGCCAGCTCTTTGAATTTAGACCCACTCCTCTGCTTTATCCCCACAGACCCGCAATTTGTTTCCCAATTCAAGTAGTTCTCCAATTCCCCTTTGAAAGTTGCCATTGAATCTGCTTCCACCACCACTTCAGGCAGTGCCTTCCAGGTCATAACAACTCGCTGCTTAAATTCTTTCCTCATGTCGCCGCTGGTTCTTTTGACAATGACCTTAAATCTGAGTCCTCTGGTTACCGACCCTTCTGACACTGGAGTCAGTTTCTCCTTATTAAGAGGGTTGTAAACACCTGGTCCACTTGGTACTGAAGTGTCTGAAACTCATAATAGGAACTCCAGGGAAACAAAATACTGACAAATGTTAAACTGTTCTGTTGACAAATGAAATCTCAATTTAAGTTTTAAAAGATAAAGGCCTAGAAATTCAGTTGGGCGCGGCAGCCGTTAGCGCCTTAGGAGGAGTAGATCTTGAGCGCTAGGCGCTTAGCGCCCGGGCGAAGCGCGATCTGCGCCTCGCCCCAACTTCAGTACACATTTAGCGCCGGCGCAAAGTCTTAGCGCGCGCCCTGCTGCGCGCGCAGATCATGACGTCATTTCCTCGTGCAACGCCCTTTGTGCGCCCCGAACCGGAACTTCACTCGCGCCGGCCCATTGTGCGCCGGGCGGCCCTAACGACTGTGAAGTGGAACGGTACACAGCCGAGGCAGGCCGCGGGGAGCGCTAATTAAAAGGCACTTACCCTGCACTATAAAGGCCAGCCATTTTGCAGCATTCACTCTTGTGCAACGGTTTTTTGGAGAGAGACCAAGGAGGAGAGCTTACTGGTTTGGACCAACACTAGGACAGGTATTTTTGGCTCAGGCCAGAGCTTAGCAATTATCTTTGCCTTCATTGAGAGCTCAGTGTTTGCCAGCATACAATGGGGGCTGCATTGGCTGCCAACGCTGACTTTCAGCCTTATGCCAGAAGGGCTTACAGATGCCGTGAGAGAGTGGCAGCCCTGGCTAGACGCAGAGGGGGCAACAGGCGTCGCCAACTGAGGCCTTACCCACCCAGGGTATACCGCCAGCAGTCCTCCTATCTGACCATGTCTGCCGCGATGTGTGTTAGGAGGCTGCGATTCAGAAGGGAGGTGGTTGCAGACATCTGCCAGCTGCTTCACAGAGATCTGCAGCCACAGCTGATGCGCAGGACGTCTCTGTCGGTGGCAGTGAAGGTGACGGTGGCTCTCAACTTCTATGCCACCGGCTCCTTCCAATCCGCTGCTGGGGACATCGCTAACATCTCCCAGTTCGCCGTGCATTGCTGCATCCGCCAGGTGACTGAAGCCCTTTTCAGAAGGAGACATCAATTCATCTCCTTCCCCATGACCCTGGACAAGCAGCAGCAGCGTGCAGTAGGATTTGCAAGAATAGCGGGCTTCCCCGTGGTGCAGGGCGCCATTGACTGCACGCATGTGGCTTTGCGGGCACCTCTGGAGCATGCCGAGGATTACCGCAACCGGAAGGGCTACCATTCCCTCAACGTACAGCTGGTGTGTGACCACAGGCAGCGCATCCTAGCTGTCAATGCCCGCTTTCCAGGCAGCAGCCATGATGCCTTTATCCTGCGACAGACAACTGTGGCTGACATGTTCCAGGCACAGCCTCACCCAAGAGGATGGCTTATCGGAGACAAAGGCTATCCTTTGTGTACCTGGCTCATGACCCCGCTCCGCGCGCCCACGACCCCTGCTGAAGAGGCATACAACGAGAGCCATCAAGCGACTAGGAACATCATAGAACAAACAATCGGCGTCCTCAAGCAACGGTTCCGCTGTCTCGATCGCAACCTATCCGCAGGACTCAGGCACTGCCACCTCACGTTGGACCACCACCTCAGGAGGAGAAGCAGGAGGAGCATGAGGAGGAGGAGGACAAGGAGTACCAGCCCAGGAGGGAGGCACAAGGTCCAAGGGCCGCCCGTCGGCGGCTTATTGAACGTCACTTCTAGGCCCCCTGTCAGGGAATGGCTTGTGCCAATGAAAGAACATGATTGCAGCCGCTCCGCAAGCCCTCAGCCGGTTAAGGCAACAAACACTTCAAAGATCAAACATGGACAATGTTAATAAATAAAATGCTTTATTGTACAAACTCAGGGCCCTTTCCACATGAAAACCAAAAACAGACGAAACCCCCAAAAAACACTCAAACACATTACTCGCTCCCACAACCTGGAGAGGATTAACAAAACAGTGCAACTAAAATGGCCGTCATCCTCGGCCTTCGTAAAAAACAAACATCACATCCTCGGCCTTCAAAAAACAAACATCCAATTCTCGGCCTTCAAAAAACAAACACAACTGGCCACACATTCGACTTTTTGGCCCGCTAGGGCAATGCCTTGGCCATCTTCATGTGGCCCCTGCCCGCCCTGCTGCTCCTCCTCAAAGTAAGGCCATTGGCTGCTGCAAGGCTGGGGGCAGGCTCCAGAGGGGCACATGTCATGACGGCAGATGCCCTTGGGGATCGGCCTAGTCGAGGTCTGACCGTCGAGCGGGCGGCTGTTGAATGCTGCAGCTGTGGCTGGCCAGCATCAGTCGCTGCAGCAGCTCCTGGCAGCTCCACTGGGGGAGTGGCAGTGGTGGCTGGAGGAATGGGGGCAAGCTGGCGGATGGCAGGCGCTCGCTGGTCGCCTGAGACACTGGCACTCGCCCGGGCCAGCACTGCAGCATGCGCACCAATCTGCCGAGGGACAGACCGCTGTGCTGCTGCAGTGCGCCGGGTGCCCTGGCGATGCCTGGCTGACACAGCGAGTGTGGCAGCAGTGAGTGCCCGTGTTGACCTGTTCAGTGACCTCATCAGAGCACCCAGTGACTGCACGGCACCACTGATCAGCTGCCCACTCACTGCCTGCTCTGCCCCGAATTCCGCCAAACTGATGGCCTGTGAGGCCCCGACGTCGGTCACACTCCGAGAGAGGGACTCGATGGCCTCAGGGAACCGTGCCACTACCCCCATGAGCTCCGTGTGCCGGCGCTCCGAGTCCGCGGACAAGTCCTCGAGGCGTTCCATCTCCTCGGCGAAGACCATCTCTGGACTGGAGGCCGGACTCTCCCTCTGGGGAGAAGGCCGCCGAGCTGGCGACCCTTCCTGCGTTGCTGGACGCCGCTGGGCCCAGCAATTGGACTCCCCTCCGACCCTTCCCCCCTCTGGGGAGAAGGCCGCCGAGCTGGCCGACCCTTCCTGCGTTGCTGGATGCCGCTGGGCCCAGCAATTGGACTCCCCTCCGACCCTTCCCCCCCTCTGGGGAGAAGGCCGCTGAGCTTCCACCCCCCTCCCGCGTTTCTGCAGGCCGCAGGTCCCATGAGCTCCCCTCCCCTCCGACACTTCCGCCATGCTCCCCTCCAGGGAAGACGTGTCCCCTACATTCGCATGGGTTGCCGCGGCTGAGGGTTCCCCTGATGGGCTGCCTTCCTCTTGCTCCTCCTCCTCCTCCTCTTCTGAGGGGCTGTCACTGGCAAGTTCAGGGACCTCCTCCTCACCATCTGAAAGCAGGAAGGCACAAAAGTAGCTTTAGAGTGAGGAGAGGGCGTCAGCGAGGGATACATGAGTGGTGGCATTCAGCGCATTGGTCGGACAGTGGCAAAGGATGTAGATCTGATGCGCAAGTGGGACGAGAGAGGTCCAAAAGGTGATGTCCTTACCATTGGTGCCCAGAACAGGGTCGGCATCTCCACATGCAACGGGGCCAATCACCCGGCCACCCATGAGGCGCTCCACGTGATGTTGCAGGTCGGTGAGCGGCTGGATCTGGGGTCGGCCTCCCCCGGTCGCAGTCCGGTTCTTCTTATTATTGGCCAGCTTGGCCTGCAAGAGAAAGGACGGCCTCTAAGTACAGTGTGTAGCCCTGATCTTGTGTGCACTGCCTCCCATGGTGGAATAGCCTGGCCAGTGTGTCGCCCTGATCTTGTGTGCACTGCCTCCCATGGTGGAATAGCCTGGCCAGTGTGTCGCCCTGATCTTGTGTGCACTGCCTCCCATGGTGGAATAGCCTGGCCAGTGTGTCGCCCTGATCTTGTGTGCACTGCCTCCCATGGTGGAATAGCTTGGCCAGTGTGTTAAGTGCAGAATGTGCAATTGATGTTCATGCCTGTCCCATAGCTGCTGGATGAGGGCTGGCCATTAGGGCTTACAGGTCCCTTTGCCCATAATGTGAGGTGCACATGCAAGGATGAGGAGGTCACTGGAAAGGGTACTCACCCTGACAATCCGAGTGAGGTCATTAAACTTTTTGCGGCATTGGACACCGGTCCTGGGGACCTCGCTGTTGGCTGACACCTTGCTGGCGACATGCCTCCAGGCTCTCCGGTAGACGCGGACCGGCGCCTTCCTGCCATTGTCCGGGTACAAAATATGGCGCCTCTTCTCCACAGCAGCAATCAGCACACTCAGATCACGCTCTGAGAAGCGCTGCGCTCGTTCACGGGCCTTCTGCATGGCTTCAGGCGCTATTTGGGTCCAGCAGCAGTGTTCAGGCCTAGCTGGAGGGCTCCACTATCCAGGGCGTGGCAGCAGACCAAGTCGACCCTTCCCCCTTAAGAGCTGGCCGGCGCCAGGGTGTCTGCTGTCAATCACGAGATGGCCGCACCTGCGCTGCGCCCGGCCTCGGCGCTCTCGCTCAGCACCTCCGGCTTAGCGCCTAAATAGAGGCGTGCAGCGCCAGTTTTAGCGCTCGAGCAAACTCTTAGGGCGAAGCTAATGAATATCGGAGAAGTGGCCTCGATTTTGCGCCGGGCGCAAACTTTAGCGGCCGCCTGACTTTACTGCCCCAAATGTGGCTACAATGAATTTCTAGGCCAAATTGTTTAACGGGTTCACACTGACTCACCCGACTCAGGTTCCGCCCCTCAAGCACCGCAATTGGTTGCCGAACTCGCTGCTCCCTTGGCTCCCCAGCCTCTGAGCTCTCTTCCTATTGGTTCCCAGGGCCACCAATCACCACTCGCCAACATTACACTGCCAGATGAGGTTCAGGAGCTCAGAGGAAGAAAATAAATGAGGCCATGAATCTGAGTTGGGAAATACAATGAGAGAAACATGATTCAATTGGTGAACTAATCTATTTAAAATCAACTCAAATGAATTGTTGCCATTAATATATTATTTTTGCGCCAAGTGGGAACAAATGATGTTTTCCCACACACGGAGCAGTTGAACGGCCTCTCCCTGGTGTGAGCGCGTCGATGCGTTTCCAGCTCAGATGGGAAATTGAATCCCTCCCACAGTCCCCACATTTCCACGGTTTCTCCATGGTGCGGGTGTCCTTGTGACTCTCCAGGTTGGACGATCAGTTAAACATAAACATAGAAGATAGGAGCAGGAGTAGGCCATTCGGCCCTTCGAGCCTGCTCCGCCATTCAATGAGATCATGGCTGATCGTCCAAATTCAGTACCCTGTCCCTGCCTTCTCCCCATATCCCTTGATCCCTTTAGCCTCAAGAAATATATCCAACTCTTTCTTGAATATATTTAATGAACTGGCCTCCACCGCCCTCTGTGGCAGAGAATTCCACAGGTTCACCACTCTCTGGGTGAAGAAATTCCTCTTCATTTCAGTCCTAAATGGCTTACCCCTTATCCTTAGACTATGACCCCAGGTTCTGGACTCCCCGGCCATCAGAAACATCCTTTCTGCATCTAGTCTGTCCAGACCTGACAGAATTTTATAGGTTTCGATGAGATCCCCTCTCAATCTTCTAAACTCCAGTGAGTATAAACCCAATTGACACAATCTCTCCTCGTACGTCATTCCTGCCATCCCAGGTATCAGCCTGGTGATCTTCGCTGCACTCCCTCCATGGCAAGAACGTCCTTCCTCAGGTAAGGTGACCAAAACTGCACACAATACTCAAGGTGTGGTCTCACCAAGGCCCTGTACAACTGCAGCAAGACATCCTTGTTCTTGTACTCGAACCCTTTTGCTACGAAGGCCAACATACCATTTGCCTTCTTAACCACCTGCTGCACCTGCAATCTTACCTTCAGCGGCTGGTGCACAAGAACACCCAGGTCTCTTTGCACTTCCCCTTCTCCCAATCTATTGCCATTCAAATAATAATCTGCCTTCCTGTTTTTGCCACCAAAGTGGATAACCTCACATTTATCCACATTATAGTGCATTTGCCATGTTTCTGCCCAATCACCCAACCTGTCCAAATCATACTGGAGTTTCATGACATCCTCCTCACAGCATACCCTCCCACCCAGCTTTGCGTCGTCTGCAAATTTGGAGATATTACATCCAATTCCCTCGTCCAGATCATTAATATATATTGTGAACAGTTGGGGTCATAGGACCGATCCTTGCGGTACCCCACTAGTCACTGCCTGCCACTCGGAAAACGACCCATTTATTCCAACTCTTTGCTTTCTGTCCGCCAACCAGTTCTCTATCCAAGTCAATACCTTGCCCCCAATCCCATGTGCCTTAATTTTGCACGCTAACCTCTTATGCGGGACCTTATCGAAAGCCTTCTGAAAGTCCAAATACACCACATCCACTGGTTCTCCCTTATCTATTTTACCAGTTACATCCTCAAAAAATTCCAGTAGATTAGTCAAGCATGATTTACCTTTTGTAAATCCATGTTGACTTTGTCTGATCCCCTCACTGCTTTCCAAGTGCTCTGCTATTACATCTTTTATAATAGACTCTAGCATTTTCCCCACTACCGATGTCAGGCTTACCGGTCTATAATTCCCCGCTTTTTCTCTGCCACTTTTTTTGAATAGTGGGGTAACATTAGCTACCCTCCAATCCATGGGTACTGTTCCAGAGTCTATCGAGTTCTGGAAGATGACCAGCAATGCATCTACTATTTCTAGGGCCACTTCCTTAAGTACCCTGGGATGTAGATTATCAGGCCCTGGGGATTTATCGGCCTTCAGTCCCATAAATTTTCCTAACACCATTTCCTTACTGTTGTGTATGTAACCGTTTACCTTTAAGGGAACTATAGAATGTAACCGTTCGCCTTTAAGAGCACTACTTTAGGGTGGCACTATCTATTGGCTCATGTATACTGTAATACCGATAGTGACCACACCAGTATATAAGGGTTGTGATACGTTAACTAGGGCAGAATCGCCCGAGCCGCTGAATAGTAAAGACGTGTTTTATTCTGTTAACAGTGGAGTCTGTGATTATTTATAATACAACCCACAGACTTAACATTGGCGACGAGTCAGGATTCGAACCCTGCGGCAGTTGTTCCACGGCGGCTTCGTCCGAAGACAGGACGTTGAAGAGAGGTTTCAATCCTCACCAGTCTGGAACTGACAGGCTGGAAGCGACAGGCATTAGGACCCTGAAGCCTCCATAACCTCGTGGGTAAGCCGCAGCGTTGGCTGCAAAGACAGGGCGATCGCAATCCCTGATAAGAGCCGCGGTGAAACGCGCGAGCGGGTAAGCCAGAGCCCGGGAGGGAGCGAGCAAGAGCCGCGCGAGCGGGTGAGCCAGAGGCCGGGGGCCGCTTTCAAGTGCGAGGGCAGCCGGGCCATCGATCGCATCCGCTGATAAGGCCCGCACTCGGCCTGAAAGTCAGCGTCGGGGAACGGGTGATAACCGCCATTGAAGTGGGCGGAGAGCGCCGAGAAGCGCGGGAAAACCGCCATCGAAGTGGGCGGGGAGAGCGAGAAGCGCGGGAAAGCCGCCATTTTTCGCGGGGAAACCGCTGAAGAAGAAGGAAGAAGCGGGAAACCGCCATCTTGGAAATTATTAAGAATTTCAGGAAAGTAATAAGATTTTTCAGAAAGGCTGGTGTGTTCTCAAGAAGAGAGGGAAAATAAGTATAAGTACAGCAATACTTGTGGTGTTCTCAAGAAGAGAGAAGAAAATTAATTAGAATTTTCAGAAACAAGAAATAAGTAAAGCAATACTTGTGGTGTTCTCAAGAAGAGAGAAGAAAATTAATTAGAATTTTCTGAAACAAGAAATAAGTAAAGCAATACTGGTGGTGTTCTCAAGAAGAGAAGAAAATTAATAATAAGTAAAGAAATACTTGTGCTGTTCTCGGAAAGAGAAGATGCCTAAGCGAGGAAATATTAATGATTTTAATGCTGAAATAGAAGACAGGGCCACGTATGGGGAACGCATAGGAATATATTGCGTAGCCATATACGCCAAGGCAATAACTTTGTTAAATTCGATGGGAGCAAAAACATACGGGCTCTTGAAACATCTAATAGCACCAGTTAAACCAGTGGACCAGACCTTCGAAGAGAGCGTAGCAGTGCTGAAGGATCACTTGAACCCCACACCGTTGATACTGGCTGAACGATTTAAATTTTACGCCAGAACCCAGAGGCAAGATGAAAGCAATGCGGAATACTTAGTCGAACTGCGTAAGCTAGCGAAATACTGCCAGTTTGGAGGGAATTTGACAGAGGCGCTGCGGGACAAGTTCGTATGCGGCTTGGCCAAAGAAGGAACGCAGAAGCGACTTCTGGAAGAAAACGACCTCACACTGGACAGGGCTGTCCTCATAGCTTCATCGCACGAAGCCGCAGCGAAAGGGACGGCGGAAATGCAGCTAAAGGCGGCGGCACTCGGGGTGGACCAAATGACTGCAAGCATTTCCAAATTCTACCGTTGTGGAAAGACAACGCACGACCAGAATCAGTGCTGGTTTAAGAATCAAGAGTGCAGGAAATGTGGCAAACTGGGTCACATCGCGAAGGTATGCAGGTCCAGAAAGAAGACCAACAAAGGAAGCCACCACCACAAGAAAAGTACAACAAGGTGCATCAGGTGGCTGAAAAGAGTTCAGACGAACAAAATTCAGACTCAGACCCAAACAGCCAGGAGTTGGATAGTCTGAGAATCCACAATGTGGGTAAAGTAACTGATCTACAGACGATCTGGGTCACACTAAAAATAGCTGGAGTCCAAGTACGAATGGAGCTGGACACGGGATCAGCTGTATCAGTCATCAACCAAAAGGACTACCACCGACTATTCTCTCACATACCCTTAAGAAATACCAAGTTCGTATTACAGACATACACGGGGCATCGCGTATACCCCATGGGGAAGATAAGAGTCAAGGTGAGAGATAGGGGTAAAGTACACCCAAGAATGAATTTGTACGTACTACCTGAGGGAGGACCACCACTTCTAGGACGGGAGTGGATCAAGAAAATAGACATGGAATGGCACTACCGACAAGCAATGACGAGTGAGGACTCGGTGCAGACAAGCAGCTCAGACTCTGAGCCGGAAGACGATAAGTCCAGCTTATGTATGAAAAACAAGGTTAACATTAACTCACGGACTAAGGTTGGAAAATCGATGGCGTGCATAAAGACAGAGAATTCTGAGTCTGTTCAAGCTACAGACATATGCATTACGGAGGAACACCGGGCTCGAACTCAACGCTATTTCAAAGTACAACAACAATTAGAACAATTAAGTTACCGCCTCGTACAAGAGATGAAAACAATGAAAAAGTTCTATGACACCGAATGGGAGAGTCTGGAAAGACAACAGAACCTACTGGCTCAAGCAGAGAGCGACCATAGAGCCATCGTGACCAATTACCGATCACATCTCCCTGATGATGTTCAGGGGTTAGAATATTTGCATGATCTAGAGATACAGCAGAAGGGCAAATCACGCTGCACTGAGGATTTTGTTCTGCAATTAGAGACGGAGCTAGTGCAGGCAAAGTTAAGAGAAGTTGAATCACAGGGTGCTCTTAAGGAGATGCAGAAACAAATCTTGGACATGGAAAAGAGAAACGCTTCTTTACCTGATGAGAATAATGTGGCCATGTTGCAAGAGGAGCTTATAGGGGCGAAACTGAAAGAAGCTAAGCAAAGGATGTTGGAACTTGAAACGCAGAACCAAATCAGCGGTAATCAGCTATGTCAAGCAGAGAAGGAGTGCAAGGGTCTACATGAGAAGGTGCAATATCTCTCAGCCCAAAATAAGGGACTACTCACTCAGTTAAATGAAAGTAAACGGGAAATGGCTGAGATGGACTGCAAGAATAAAGAAGAGTTGATGGCAGTGAGACTTCGAGAGGCAGATAGCATAGCAGCCTTGGCTGAACTCCAACAGGAAATTGCGAAAGAAACAAATGAAGAGGAATCTTCAGGAAGCCAGGATTTTATTCCAGTTCTTCTCTACGACTCCTTACAAGCAGAGTGCGAGAAGTTGAAAAAACAGTATGAACAGGCCCAGACTACAATTCTGGAGGGGGTTAACTCAGCAACCTCCGAAAAGCTAGTTTCGTTGGAAGTATATGAGCAACTAAAGGTTGAACATGAGCAAGAAGTCCAAAGGCTGCAGGAAATTCTTGAGGAGCTCAGGGCCAAGACAGACTCATCGGTAGAAGTTCCATACATAGATGAGGATGTAGAGGTGAAAGACATGGCAGAACTCATAAAAATATGGAAGGAAGCCCAAGACAAATATGAGGCGGCAATTACCGAGGTTGACCGACTTGAAGAACAGTTTCAACTGGGAATGGGCCCTGAACATGAGCTAGAGAGCATCGAGGCACAACTTCTCCAAGCACTGGAAGCCAAAGTACAAGAGGAAGAGAAGATGAAAGCATTGGAGAAAATGATGGATGAAATGGAGTATGACGCTGAATTACGTCCAGGGGAACAGGAGAATGGGGAAACAGCTACTTCAGTAGAAGGATTAAATAGCCTGATAACAAAATCCCTGAAGGAAGGGAAAGGATTGAACGCACAAATGAGGCCAGGAGGGAAGGAAGGGCAGACATCCGAGGAAGAGCAGGATGAATATGATTGCTTGAAGAAGGGTTTTGACCTGTTGAGTGACACCGAATGTTATGAGGATGTGGTCTGCCCAAATTGTGATGGGAACTCCCAAAGTGCTGAAATCCTGAGGAAGCACTTAAGGTCTAAGGAACATAGAGAGTTGGTGGCGCTACAGATGGCAGCCGGGAAAAGAGCTCGGAGAGTTTCAAAAAGGCAGAAAAGAAAAAGAAGAAGCAGAAAATAATAACTGTTTAAAATATTATTACTTCTACTACCTCAGTCCGAACACTACGAAAGGTGCTAAATTTGTAAAAAAAATCCAGGGACATTATCAAGACAGCCAGTGGGTTGTATAAGTCCGCACTGCTGGTTCAACAGGACGAAAGTACAAGCTGTTAAAAAAAAAAAAAAAAAGCTATGGAGGATGCTGTCTGGAACGAATTAATACCAGAGACTGAATTTATGAACTGTTCCCACAGAGACTGAACCTGTAAACTGATTCCACTGAGAGTATGTTTGTAAACTGTTATATGACGTTGACTCCATTGAGAGTATATTTGTAAATTGTTATATGACGTTGACTCCATCGAGAGTATATCTGCAAACTGTTTATATAAAGTTGAAGATTGTATGTTTAACGGGATTCTGTAAGTAATAAGCTAGGAAGGGAGGAGTGTTGTGTATGTAACCGTTTACCTTTAAGGGAACTATAGAATGTAACCGTTCGCCTTTAAGAGCACTACTTTAGGGTGGCACTATCTATTGGCTCATGTATACTGTAATACCGATAGTGACCACACCAGTATATAAGGGTTGTGATACGTTAACTAGGGCAGAATCGCCCGAGCCGCTGAATAGTAAAGACGTGTTTTATTCTGTTAACAGTGGAGTCTGTGATTATTTATAATACAACCCACAGACTTAACACTTACAAATACTGATTTCTTTCAGTTCCTCCCTTTCATCAGACCCTATGTTCCGTGGTATTTCTGGGAGGTTATTTGTGTCCTCCTTTGTGAAGACAGAACCAAAATATGTATTTAGTTGGTCTCCATTTCTTTGCTCCCCATTATAAATTCCCCCAATTCTGACTGCAAGGGACCTACGCTTGACTTCACCAATCTTTTTCTCTTTACATACCTATAAAAGCTTTTACAGTCAGTTTTTATGTCCCCTGCAAGCTTTCTCTCATTCTATTTTCCCTTTCTTAATTAATCCCTTTGTCCTCCTTTGTTGAATCCTAAACTGCTCCCAATCCTCAGGATTATTGCTTTTTCTGGCCATTAAAGCTTCGTCCACACACAGAACACATGTACGGTTTCTCCCCGCTGTGAATGGTTCGATGTTTATTCAGGTTGTGTAACTGGTTAAAGCTCTTTCCACAGTCAGTGCTCTGCAACACTCTCACTTGGGTGTGGGTGTCTCGGTGCTTTTCCAGTCACACTGATGTTTCCCACAGACAGAACAGACAAACATTTCTCCTTCCACATTCAAAGGCCGATGATATTCAGGTCCTGATGAATGGAGTGACTCTGTCAGATCTTGATGTGATGTTTGGTTTGAGTTTCCCGTCTGCAAATCCTCCCCTTCTAATACCCTGTAAAAGGAGTTTACAAAAGCCATCACTAAGTACAGGATAGAAATTCAGAACAGACAATTCTAGTTTCGATGGAACATTCTTTCCTCTCTTGTTTCCCCAAAGCTGTAAATCCCCGTCCCACACACTCTCCCTCCTCCCTGTGCTGAAATCCAAACCCATCACACCATCTCCAACATTTCTTTCCTCCACTCCCAGTTTTCCCCCTCCCTCTACTCTGGTTTGGTTCAGTTCTACACCCTCTGTGTGCAGAGTGAGAATAAAAACAATGAGTCAATGATTGTCTCTCCTGGTCACTGGGACCCTGAAGCCCCGCCCACTCTCTGTTCCTGGCCAAGATGGCCGCTCATGCACCATGCTGCAGGTGGAATCGGTCTGTCTTTCCTCCACTAAGATGGCGGCGCGTAACCCGGGCCTGGCACCGAGAAAAAGCCTCACCGCTGCCGTCCGGCGGAACACAAACCGGGCCGCGGGATCTCATTCGGGCCTGAGGCCGTTCTCCAACTTTATAAACCCTGCAGCGCGGTCTACCCGCAGTTTATTAATCTCCCGACCCCGCTCCCGCCGACCTGCAGCTCCGCCCGGCGACCGCACGAGGCATTCTTTGTAAAGTCGATGAGGGACACGTGACCCGGGCCCGCGGCCTGATTGACGGAAGCTTCTGACCAATAGGGAGCGAGCAGGGCGGGGCTGGAGGAGCGAGCCTGCGGCGGGGCTGGAGGAGCGAGCCTGCGGCGGGTCCTCCAACCAATCGGGGAGCCCGAGGGGCGGGACTAGCGCCGGCTGATTGTCTGATCCACAGGGCAGCGAGTTTCTCCAGTCCCTTGTTCAGGGCCCGGGGCCAGGGGAGGCTGTGGGCCTTTATTCCCCTTATTGGACACAAGGCTCTTTGTCTCACAACACACTGGCTCAGGTTTTAATAGAGACTTTTTAAATTCATCAACAAAAGCAGATAAACCCCGTGCTTCCGTAGAACAAACTTTTTAATATGTGGGAGTGAAAGTACAAGTTTTTTTCCCTCTGGGGAATTTATTATCAATTTCAGGAAACAACAACAACCACTTCTATTTATAAAGCGCCTTTAATGTAGTAAAACGTCCCACTGTAAGAATTCGCAATAATTTACAGTTCTGAAGATCAATTTTTTTGATTAAAGAATCCCTGGGCGATGTGCTTTTAAATTTCCAGGGATAAAAATGGCTGTCGCACCACATGGCCGAAGACAAAGCGACTTGGAAAGCAGCTTTCTGTGTCTGGAAGTAAGGTTCAATGAAGACAAAGGACAATGCTTTGTTTACAAAGCAATTGAATGCTATTAGCATTTGTTTGTATATCGAGTGGATACATCTAAACTGCAGAAGAGACAATTGTACATTGAATGGGTCTAAATCACTTAGCATTCTGGACAATAGGGCTGTTGCATTCTCTTTAGTTTCAGCCCAGGGAGCTCCGGAAGACACATTAACCCAGTCTAACCACTTTGAGTTAGCCAATCACAGCTTTCTCTTGTGTATTGGACTCTTTGGGTGGGGAATTTTGCACACAGCCCTTGCAAGGCAGAACGGCAGGGGCCTCACCAGGTATAAAGATAGTGGCTGAGAAGCTATCTCTCTCTCTTACTTCGCTGGACCACAGGTGAGCAGAGTGTTCTGACTCCTCAACAAGGCAACCTAGCAGGAGTTAAGGAGTGGTGATTTAAGGGTATTGCTAAGATTGTTTAAATAACATTGTAGCCATTGTATCCCTCGTTTTTGCCGTCTGCAACCCCCTGTTATATAGTTTTACTGTAATTACTGTGTGCGTGTGGGATAGTTTGATATTTTGATTGTAGTTTATTTAGGTAATAAAACCTGATTTTTTTTCTCTCATCCAAACCACTTGTTCCGTTTTAATATCATTAGTTATAAGTTCCTACACTCAGAACTAAAGGAGGGGTAGCGATTCGTAACCGCTGTAATAAAATTGGTTTTATTGGAATTGGTCCTGCACGACCAGGAAAATTACTTTAAACCAGTTTAAAGAAGCCCCCAAACCCTTACAATGGCAAGCCAGGTAGGAGTGGAGGCAGTTTTTGATTTAATAAGTGGTCTGGATCTGGAGAAAGTACCAGCTCTTGTTTCTCTCGTTTTCAGTATGTGTGTAGCCCTGCGAATTTTAGCGGCAGCGTGTAGGCTGACCTATCGGGGCATAGGTGGCTGGGAGACCAGGGAAAGTGAGATGAGACTGCGGGAAGAGAATGCCCGCCTCATCTCAGAAGTAAAAGAGCAGGAGGAAAGGTTTAGGGAAGTAAGGACAGCTTATAAGCTGGCCTGCGCCCAAAGGTTTAGTGAAACCATCCCATAGGCAGCATCCAGAATGGGGCTGGATAGGGATTTAGAGATCCCAAGACCGCAGCCCACAGCTCCGAGTTCTGAGGAGCCCTGGCAGCGAGGATGGGTGGACAATGGGGTGGTAGGAGAACACCAGCAGGTCCCGCTAGGCAGGCGGGGGCCAGGATCAGCGTACCCCCTCCGCCCGTGAGGAGTGAGCCTGAGAATACGAATCCTCAGCCCACAGCATGTTCGAGTTCACAGGCAAGCACTGTGGCTTGTGTGGGGGGAGGAGCCAGTCATGTTCAGAGTAAGCTGTTTAAGCCAGGGAACAGGGAAGGAGAGTTCTGGGACCCCTGTAGAGCAGGTCCAGTGGCAGAAATCCGGGACAAGGGAGGCACACAGGGGATAGTTTTGGCCCCAGAAAAAAGGCAGGTCCAAAATTCCCCAGTTAAAGCCACCTAGGTGAGGGAACATGAGTTTGCTGTCCATGCAAGTTCAAGTTCACAGCCTACAAAAACAGGAACTGTGACTTGTTTCCAGGGAAAAGCAGACAAACCCAGAGAGAGATTTGCACCAGCAGGCTGCCAGGTACATTATACAGTGCCGGCTATTTGGACATGGGGGAGAAGGTTCCCAGCCAGCTGGGGCTGTGACCCAAGCTCAGGGTCTGCCAGCCAAAGTTTCCCCCAGAGAGACACCCCTCAGAAGGTCTCAGCGGGTGCCCCAGCCTAAGAAAGCATGGTCACCCACTTTACAGTGGAGTAGGGCGGTCTCCCGAGCCAGGGAGAAGCCAGAGAACAGAGGCCCCCACTCAACAGCCATAAGCTGCGAGGGACCAGAGACAGGAGGCAATCCAGCTTCGCTGCAGCCAGCAGCAATCTGCAACAGTGCCAGAGATTAGCCTGGCCGTCCGGAGACGGGCGGCATTTGAATTATAGCTATGTGTGTGTATATAGCTTGCTTTAAGGTGTATTTTAAGTTTTGTTGATTTAACTGGTAGTTTAAAGAGTTTAAGTTTACATGTGTGCCGAACGTTTGTATTTTGGTCCGAGGTCGAGGGACCCGACCATGTCTCCACCTAAGGCAGCAGGTCCGTGAGACCTGGCTGCGTGTCCTTTTAAGTTTTTACAGGAGATTGGAAAATGAAGCAGCCATGTTCGCCCAGCCCGAGCTGGACACCGAATGAAGATATGGAGACAGAATGTTGGGGATCACCTCGCCACTGGACGAATCCAGGAGACCCCGCAGCGATCTTCGGGAAAAACCGGACAGGGTCCAGAGGAACTTGCCTACTCCTCCTACGGGGAGGAGATGGCCCCAGCTGGGTGGGGCACGGCCCCCAACCCAGCACTATCCTGACCGAAGTTCACGTGCGGGAGACCTCGCTGTTGAGGAGTCACGATGGGGAAGCGCGGGCGCCTTGTGATAGGGACGCGTTCCCCGGGGGTGGGTGGTGATGGCCCGGGAATGATTGCATAGAGGAGGGGGAGACCCAAGAGTCGCATGGGTGCGGTCGGGGGAGGGAGGAACTCACCCGGGGGTCCACGGGCAAAGAGGATAAGTGTGGCTGGGAAGGATGAGTGGGTGGCCGGATCAGTGTGGGGCCAGGGAGAGCCGCCACACAGGCACCCATCATTTTCTGCAGCCAGTCGAGGGAAGAAGGGAGGGGGAGGGACTGGGAGTAATGAGATCCCATACTCCCCGGTCTCGGTCTGTGCCAAGGTAATTTTAAACATGAGGGGTACCCCGCCTCCATGAAAGGACAAGGGAACGGCTCGGGGCTGGCGGAGCAGGCTGGTCTGTAAATCCATTCTGCCTGTTTTAAAGTTTAAGATGATCAAAAGGGGGTGGAAGGTACTTTTACTGCCCGAGTGGGAGGAGCAATACCCACTCGAATTTCGCGACCCATCATCGGCACGTGATCGGGGTTCATTTCAGCATGTTGTTTAATGATTTTTTGTATTTTGTGTTGCAGCCCCAAGTTGAGTAGAGGCGTCGGATCCTCTCCGTGCTTGGGACCAGTTTGTGACAACTCCAAGTTGAGCAGAGGCGTAGGACCCTCTCCGTGCTTGGGATCATTTTGAGTACATTGTGTAACTAAGATTGCAACATTTTGTAATAAGTTACGATGTAAAAGGTGATTGTAAATTTGGTTTACCTTGTATAATTTTACAAGCGTGTAGGGGTATGAGACCCCTTATTGAAAACTGAAGTATCTGTAAGATGCCTACCGTACCATGTTTTTTTTTCTTGAATTTAAGGGGAATAGACGGGACGGGGATCAGTGGCAGATAGCTATTAGGTAAATACAGGGGATGGTTGTTTGTGAGGGGTCAGAAATCATTGCTCATTTCTTCAAGAGGATACTACAAGCAAGCTGGAAGTATCCAAGGGTGGACTGTAAGAATTCGCAATAATTTACAGTTCTGAAGATCAATTTTTTTGATTAAAGCATCCCTGGGCAATGTGCTTTTAAATTTCCAGGGATAAAAATGGCTGTCACCACATGGCCGAAGACAAAGCGACTTGGAATGCAGCTTTCTGTGTCTGGAAGTAAGGTTCCATGAAGACAAAGGACAATGCTTTGTTTACAAAGCAATTGAATGCTATTAGCATTTGTTTGCATATCGAGTGGATACATCTAAACTGCAGAAGAGACTTTTGTACATTGAATGGGTCGAAATCACTTAGCATTCTGGACAATAGGGCTGTTGCATTCTCTTTTGTTTCAGCCCAGGGAGCTCCGGAAGACACATTAACCCAGTCTAACCACTTTGAGTTAGCCAATCACAGCTTTCTCTTGTGTATTGGACTCTTTGGGTGGGGAATTTTGCACACAGCCCTTGCAGGGCAGAATGGCAGGGGCCTCACCAAGTATAAAGATAGCAGCTGAGAAGCTATCTCTCTCTCTCTCTCTTACTTCGCTGGACCACAGGTGAGCAGGGTGTTCTGACTCCTCAACAAGGCAACCTAGCAGGAGTTAAGGGGTGGTGATTTAAGGGAATTGCTAAGATTGTTTAAATAACATTGTAGCCATTGTATCCCTCGTTTTCGCCGTCTGCAACCCCCTGTTATATAGTTTTACTGTAATTACTGTGTGCATGTGGAATAGTTTGATATTTTGATTGTAGTTTATTTAGGTAATAAAACTTGATTTTTTTCTCTCATTCAAACCACTTGTTCCGTTTTAATATCATTAATTATAACTTCCTCCACTCAGAACTAAAGGAGGGGTAGCGATTCGTAACCGCTGTAATAAAATTGGTTTTATTGGAATTGGTCTTGCAAGACCGGGAAAATTACTTTAAACCAGTTTAAAGAAGCCCCCAAACCCTTACACCAAGGCTCTTCACAGCATCATTATAAAACAAAATTTGACACCGAGCCACATAAGGAGATATTAGGGCAGATGACCAAAAGCTTGGTCAAAGAAGTAGGTTTTAAGGAGCATCTTAAAGGAGAGAGAGGTAGAGAGATGGAGAGGTTTAGGGAAGGAATTCCAGAGCTGAGGGCCCAGGTAACTGAAGGCACGGCCACCAATGCTGGAGCGATTAAAATCAGGGATGCTCAAGAGGCCAGAATTAGAGGAGCGCAGATATCTCGGGGGTTTGTAGGGGCTGGAAGAGATTACAGGGATAGGGAGGGGCGAGGCCACGGAGGGATTTGAAAACAAGGATGAGAATTTTAAGAATGAGACACTTGAGGAAAAGCAGGGAGTGGGGGAGGGTCAAGCCCTTATGGGACAGGGTCACTAATTTTGTTCTGCAACAGTTACTGGGACAGACTGTATCTCCCCCTCTCCTCCACACAGGGATTTGTGGTAGTTAAAGGGACAGTGATTCTCCTTGTTCTGTGAGATTGTAATTAAAGGGTCACGACTCTGAGATGGCTGCGAACCTTTAGTGCCGCCAGCCTTTCTAAAACATATTCCTTTTTTTGAAGATGTGTGTGAACTCGCTGGTGACTCAGCAGGTTGGATGAACTCTGAAACCGCTTTACACAGTCAGAACATTTAAAGTGGCTCTCATTGGTTCTGGGGCAGGAGGGATCTGGTTAACAGTGATCACAATATCATTAGGTTTAAAGTAGTTATGGAAAAGGACAAAGAAAAATCAGTGGTGAAAATACCCAGCTGGAAGAGAGCCAATTTCAGTGATGTGAGAAGGGATCGAGCACAGGTGGACTGGAAACAAAGATTGTCCGGGAAAACAGTGAATGACCAATGGCAGGCCTTCAAGGCTGAGATAGTTCGGGTACGAACCAAACATATTCCCATAAGGAGGAAAGATGGGGCATCCAAAGCTAGAGCTCCCTGGATGAGAAGGGTTATCGAGGTTAGAATAAAACAGAAGAAGGAGGTTTACAACAAATATCAGGTACAGAATACAGTCAAAAACCAGGCAGAATACAGAGAGTGCGGGGGAAATTGAAACCGAATATAAGAAGGGCAAAGAGACAATATGAAAAAAGATTAGCGGGTAACATAAAAGAGAACCCAAAAATCTTCTATAAACATATGAAAAGTAAAAGGATAGTTAAAGGAATGGTGGGGCCGATTAGGGACCAAATAGGAGCTCATCATACGGAGGCAGAGGGCGTGGCTGAGGTACTGAATGAGTACTTAGCATCTGTCTTCACAAAAGAAGAGGATGAAGTTAATGTCGCAGTAGAGGAGGGGGGAGTAGAGAAATTGGATAAAAATGGATAGAAAGGAGGTGCTAAATAGGTTGTCATCACTCAAAGTTAACAAGTCACCCGGTCCAGATGGGATGCATCCCAGATTGCTGAGGGAAGCTAGGGTGGAGATAGCAGAAACTCCGACCACAATCTTTCAATCTCCCTCAGATACATGGGAGTGGTGCCAGAAGACTGGAGGATTGCAAATGTTACACCTTGTTTAAAAAAGGGGAGAGGGATAAACCTGGTAACTACAGGCCAATCAGTCTAATGTCAGTGTGGGTGAACGACCAGAGACCATTGTCAAGGACAAAATTAATTCTCACTTGGAGAAGCATGGGTTAATAAGGGGCAGCCAGTATGGATTTGTTAAAGGTAAATCGTGTCTGACTAACCTGATTTGAGTTCTTTGATGAAGTAACAGAGGGTTGATGACGGTAGTGCAGCAGATGTTGTATACATGGACTTTCTAAAGGCATTTGATAAAGTACCACACAAGAGACTTACTCGGAAAATAGAAGCACAGGGAATTCAAGGGCTGATGGTAATTTGGGTATATAATTGGCTAAGTGAGAGGAGACAGTGAGCAGTGCTGAGGGATGTTTTTCTGACTGGAGGGAAGTATGCAGTGGGTTCCCCCAGGGGTCGGGATTAGGACCATTGCTTTTCTTGTTATATATAACTGACCTGGACTTGGGTATAGGTGTAAAATTTCAAAGTTTACCGATGATACAAAACTTGGCAACGTAGTAAATAGTGAGCATAGCAGTAGCAGACTTCAGAAGGACAGAGACAGACTGTGAAATGAGCAGACACAAGGCAGATGAAATTAAATGAGGATAAGTGTGAAGTGATGCACTTTGGGAGAAACAACAGGGAGAGGCCGTATAATCTAAATGGGACTATTTTGAGGGGGTGCAAGAGCAGAGGGACCTGGGGGGCCATATTCACAAATCTTTGAAAGTGCCGCGGCAAGTTGGTGAGGCGGTTCAGAAAGCGTATGGGATACTTGGCTTTGGAAATAGGGCCATTGAATACAAAAACAAGGAAGTTACACTAAACCTTTACAAATCAATAGTTAGGAACATAGGGCAGGAGGAGGCCATTCAGCCCCTCGAGCCTGTTCCACCATTCAGTGAGATCATGGCTGATCTGCAACCTAACTCCATACACCCGCCTTTGGCCCATATCCCTTAACACCTTTGGGTAACAAAAACCGATCAATCTCAGATTGAAAATTAATAATTGATCTCGCATCAATTGCCGTTTGCGGAAGAGAGTTCCAAACTTCTACCACCCTTTGTGTGTAGAAGTGTTTCCTAATTTCACTCCTGAAAGGTCTGGCTCTAATTTTTAGACTATGCCCCCAGTCCTAGAATCCCCAACCAGCGGAAATAGTTTCTCTCTATCTACCCTATCTGTTCCCCTTAATATCCTGAAAACTTCGATCAGATCACACCTTAACCTTCTAAATTCCAGGGAATACAACCCTAATTTGTGTAATCTCTCCTCGTAACTTAACCCTTGAAGTCCGGGTATCATTCTGGTAAACCTATGCTGCACTCCCTCCAAGGCCAAAAGATCCTTCCTAAGGTGTGGTGCCCAGAACTGCTCACAGTACTCCAGGTGTGGTCTAACCAGGGGTTTGTACAGCTGCAGGGTTTTGGCCTCAGCTGGAGTCTTGTGTACAATTCTGGGCACCACACTTTAGGAAGGATGTCAAGGCCTTGGAGAGGGTACAGAGGAGGTTGACCAGGATGGTACCAGGGATGAGGGACTTCAGTTATGTGGAGAGATTGGAGAAGCTGGGATTGTTCCCCTTAGAGCAGAGAAGGTTAAGAGGAGACCTAATAGAGGTGTTCAAAATGATGAGGGGTTTTGATCGAGCAAGTAGGGAGAAACTGTTCACTCTGGCAAGTGGGTCAGTAACCAAAGGTCACAGATTTAAAATAGTTGCTCAAAGAACTAGAGGGAAATGAGGAGAATTGTTTTCACACAGAGGGTTGCTAAGATCTGGAACGCACCATCTGAAAGGATGCTGGAATCAGGTTCCACAGGAACTTTCAAACGGTAATTGGGCATGTCCTTGAAGAGGACTAGTTTGCAGAGTTCTGGGGATAAAGCTGGGGTTTGGGATTAAATTGGACAGCTCTTTCAAAGAGCCAGCACAGACACAATGGGCCGAATCACCTCCTTCTGTGCTGTTAGATTCGATGATCAGTGTGAACACGCTGGTGACTCAAAGCTCTTCAAACTTTTAAAGCTCTTCCCACAGTCAGAACATTTAAAGGGTCTCTCGTCAGTGTGAACAAGCTGGTGTGTCAGCAGGTGGGATGACAGAGTGAATTCCTTCCCACACACGGAGCAGGTGAACAGCCTCTCCCCAGTGTGAACTCGCTGGTGTTGCTTGAGTTCCCCAGGGATTTTAAAGCTCTTCCCACAGTCAGAACAGTTAAACGGCCTCTCATCAGTGTGAGCTCGCTGGTGTTTCTTCAGTTCCCCGGGGCTTTTAAAGCTCTTCCCACAGTTAGGACACTGAAATGGTCTCTCATCAGTGTGAAGAAGCTGGTGTCGCTTCAGTTCCCAGGGGCTTTTAAAGCTCTTCCCACAGTCAGAACACCGAAATGGTCTCTCATCAGTGTGAACAAGCTGGTGTGTTTGCAGGTTGGATGACTGAGTGAATCCCTTCCCACACACGGAGCAGGTGAACGGCCTCTCCCCAGTGTGTAGGTGTTGGTGTCTCTTCAGATCCCCGGAGCTTTTAAAGCTCTTCCCAGTCAGAACATTTAAAGGGTCGCTCGTCAGTGTGAACTCGCTGCTGTTTCTTCATATCCCTGGGGCTTTGAAAGCTCTTCCCACAGTCAGAACACTGAAATGGTCTCTCATCAGTGTGAACTTGCTGGTGTGTTTGCAGGTGGGATGAACAAACAAATCCCTTTCCACACACGGAGCAGGTGAACGGACTGTCCCTGGTGCGACTGCGCCGTTGAACTTCCAATGCAGACAGGGAACTGAATCCCTTCCCATCGTCCCTACCTTTACCCGGTTTCTCCCCAGTGTGAAGGTGCACGTGTCTCACCAGGTCAGGCAATCGGCTGAATCCGCGTCCACACACCGAACACGCGTGCGGTTTGTCATCGCTGCGATCGCTGCTTTCTCCTTCCATGTGCAAAGGCCGATGATATTCAGGTCCGGGTGAATTGAGCGACTCTGTCAGATCTTGAGGTGATGTTTGGTCTGAGCTTCCCACCTGAAACTGCTCCACTTCTATAACCCTATAAATTGAGATCAGAAAAAGATCAGAGGCAAACTGTTGTTTAATTTTCCTCTTTCCGAACCCAGGGGCAGTGAAGCCGATTTTCAGGCTCCAGCTGCTGCACAGGTTGCTTGAAAGGATCAGCAGTAATGGCGGCTGTAATACCCACAAGCCCCCGGCGCTGCAGAAAGCGCTCTGTTGACTCTGAGTCCCGCGCATGTGCTCATGTTCCCTGCGCTCTCCCTCCTGCTCCACAATCGCCCGTCCCAATTGGTCCACAACGCACATGATCAGCACACAAATCCCCGTGGTTGGAACACCGGGCGCGCATGCGGAGCCGCAACATCTGGTACGTGTGCGCGGCTCAGGTGGGGGCGAGTGGGTGTTTCACCTCAGCCGCCAGGGAGGTGCGCATGCGCAGGACGACCCAACATTCTTCCTGTCAGCGATCACTCCCTCATTTCTTTAATAAAAACAGAAAATGCTGGAAATACTCAGCAGGTCAGGCAGCATCTGTGGAGAGAGAAACAGAGTTAACGTTTCAGGTCGGTGACCTTTCGTCAGAACTGCTTGTTCTTTAGTGTCAGCCAGTGACTCAGTTGGTAGCACTCTCGCCTCTGAGTCAGAAAGTTGTGGGTTCAAGTTCCACTGCAGAAACTTGAACATAGAAATCTAGGCTGACACTCCAGTGCAGTGCTGAGGGAGTGCTGCATTGTCGGAGGTGCCATCTTTTGGATGAGACGTTAAACTGAGGCCCTGTCTGCTCTCTCAGGTGGATGTAAAAGATCCCATGACACTATTTCGAGAAAGATAGGCTTGCATTTACACCGTGCTTTCATGACCAGCAGACGTCTTGAAGCGCTTTACAACCAACGAGGTACTTTTGGAGTGTAGTCAATGTTATAATGTGGGAAAGAGCAGGGGAGTTATCCCCAGTGTCCTAGCCAATGTGTATCCCTCAATTCACATAACAAAAAGATAGATTATCTGGTCATTATCACATTACTGTTTGTGGGAGCTTGCTGTGCGATTATTAACTTCCGCGTTTCCTACATTACAACAGTGACTACATGTCAAAAGTACTTCATTGACTGTAAAGCGCTTTAGGACGTCCGGTGGTGGTGAAAGGCGCTATATAAATGCAAATCTTTCTTTCTTCATTGGTCTCACCAGCGACCTCTTCTAGCTGATGGTTGATTGACAGACGATAGTCCACGCATGCGTACGCGGGACGGCGGTTTGGGCCGAGTCCGGCACAGCAACCCCTCCCGGTCACTAAGGGTAATAACGGCGCATGCCCAGAAGACACCAACCCCCCTCCCCCACTCGGAGCTGCGCCTGCGCATTCGGATCCTGTCGGACGGAGTCGGCGCGGGACATTCCGGGGAAGGCCTTGGTGTCAGTTCCAGAGTCGCGATCGGTGACGCAAAGTGAGTTTTCTCTGCTCCGATTGGGTGGAGAATCGCGCGGGGTGGGGGGAGGGGTGGATCGGGAGAGAATAAAGTGAAATAGAAAAACCTGAGAGTCCACGAGGCTCTGGACCGAGCGGCGTCAGTTGGACGGACACGTGATCTCCTCGGGGACACGTGACCCGGACCCTCGGCCTGATTGACGGGAGTTTCCGACCAATAGGGAGCGAACGGGGCGGGGCTGGAGGAGCGAGCCGGCGGCGGGTCCTCCAACCAATCAGGGAGCCCGAGGGGCGGGACTAGCGCCGGCTGATTGTCTGATCCGCAGGGCAGCGAGTTTCTCCAGTCCCTTGTTCAGGGCCCGGGGCCAGGGGAGGCTGTGGGCCTTTATTCCCCTTATTGGACACAAGGCTCTTTGTCTCACAACACACTGGCTCAGGTTTTAATACAGACTTTTTAAATTCATCAATAAAAGCAGAAAAACCCCGTGGTTATGTAGAACAAGCTTTTTAATATGTGGGAGTAAAAGTACAAGTTGTTTTCCCTCTGGGGAATTTATTATTAGTTTCAGGAAACAACAACAACCACTTGTATTTATAAAGCACCTTTAATGTAGTAAAACGTCCCAAGGCTCTTCACAGGATCGTTATAAAACAAAATTTGACACCGAGCCACATAAGGAGATATTCGGGCAGACGACCAAAAGCTTGGTCAAAGAGGTAGGTTTTAAGGAGCATCTTAAAGAAGGAGAGAGAGGTAGAGAGATGGAGAGGTTTAGGGAAGGAATTCCAGAGCTTAGGGCCCAGGCAACTGAAGGCACGGCCACCAATGGTGGAGCGATTAAAATCGGGGATGCTCAAGAGGCCGGGATTAGAGGAGCGCAGATATCTCGGGGGGTTGTAGGGGCAGGAAGAGATTACAGAGATAGGGAGGGGCGAGGCCATGGAGGGATTTGAAAACAAGGATGAGAATTTTAAGGATGAGACACTTGAGGAAAAGCAGGGAGTGGGGGAGGGTCAAGCCCTTATGGGAAAGGGTCACTAATTCTGTTCTGTGACAGTTACTGGGACAGACTGTATCTCCCCCTCTCCTCCACACAGGGATTTGTGGCAGTTAAAGGGACAGCGATTCTCCTTGTTCTGTGAGATTGTAATTAAAAAGGGACACTACTCTGAGATGGCTGCGAACCTTTAGTGCCGGCGGCCTTTCTAAAACATCTTCCTTTTTTTGAAGATGTGTGTGAACTCGCTGGTGACTCAGCAGGTTGGATGAACTCTGAAACCTCTTTACACAGTCAGAACATTTAAAGGGTCTCTCATTGGTTCTGGGGCAGGAGGGATCTGGTTAACAGTGATCACAATATCATTAGGTTTAAAGTAGTTATGGAAAAGGACAAAGAAAAATCAATGGTGAAAATACCCAGCTGGAAGAGAGCCAATTTCAGTGATTTGAGAAGGGATCGAGCACAGGTGGACTGGAAACAAAGGAAAACAGTGACTGACCAATGGCAGGCCTTCAAGGCTGAGAGAGTTCGGGTACGAACCAAACATATTCCCATAAGGAGGAAAGATGGGGCATCCAAAGCTAGAGCTCCCGATGACAAAGGATATCGAGGTTAGAATAAAACAGAAAAAGGAGGTTTACAACAAATGTCAGGTGCAGAATACAGTCAAAAACCAGGCAGAATACAGAGAGTACGGGGGAAAATGTAACAGAATATAAGAAGGGCAAAGAGACATTACGAAAAAAGATCAGCGGGTAACATAAAAGAGAACTTAAAAATCTTCTATAAACATATGAAAAGTAAAAGGATAGTTAAAGGAATGGTGGGGCCGATTAGAGCCAAATAGGAGCTCATCATACGGAGGCAGAGGGCGTGGCTGAGGTACTGAATGAGTACTTAGCATCTGTCTTCACAAAAGAAGAGGATGAAGTTAATGTCGCAGTAGAGGAGGGGGGAGTAGAGAAATTGGATAAAAATAGATAGAAAGGAGGTGCTAAATAGGTTGTCATCACTCAAAGTTAACAAGTCACCCGGTCCAGATGGGATGCATCCTAGATTGCTGAGGGAAGCTAGGGGGGAGATAGCAGAAGCTCTGACCACAATCTTTCAGTCTCCCTCAAATATATGGGAGTGGTGCCAGAAGACTGGAGGATTGCAAATGTTACACCCTGTTCAAAAAAAGGGAGAGGGATAAACCTGGTAACTGCAGGCCAATCAGTCTAATGTCAGTGATGGGTGTATGACTAGAGACCACTGTCAAGGACAAAATTAATTCTCACTTGGAGAAGCATGGGTTAATAAGGGGCAGCCAGTATGGATTTGTTAACGGTAAATCGTGTCTGACTAACCTGATTGAGTTCTTTGATGAAGTAACAGAGGGTTGATGAAGGTAGTGCAGCAGATGTTGTATACATGGACTTTCTAAAGGCATTTGATAAAGTACCACACAAGAGACTTACTCGGAAAATAGAAGTACAGGGAATTAAAGGGCTGATGGTAATTTGGGTATATAATTGGCTAAGGGAGAGGAGGCAGTGAGCAGTGCTGAGGGATGTTTTTCTGACTGGAGGGAAGTATGCAGTGGGTTACCCCAGGGGTCAGGATTAGGACCACTGCTTTTCTTGTTATATATAACTGACCTGGACTTGGGTATAGGTGTAAAATTTCAAAGTTTACCGATGATACAAAACTTGGCAACGTAGTAAATAGTGAGCATAGCAGTAGCAGGCTTCAGAAGGACAGAGACAGACAGTGAAATGAGCAGACACAAGGCAGATGAAATTAAATGAGGATAAGTGTGAAGTGATGCACTTTGGGAGAAACAACAGGGAGAGGCCGTATAATCTAAATGGGACTATTTTGAGGGGGTGCAAGAGCAGAGGGACCTGGGGGTCCATATTCACAAATCTTTGAAAGTGCCATGGCAAGTTGGTGAGGCAGTTCAGAAAGCGTATGGGATACTTGGCTTTGTAAATAGGGCCATTGAATACAAAAACAAGGAAGTTACACTAAACCTTTACAAATCACTAGTTAGGAACATAGGAACAGGAGGAGGCCATTCAGCCCCTCGAGCCTGTTCCGCCATTCAATGAGATCATGGCTGATCTGTGACCTAACTCCATACACCCGCCTTGGGCCCAAATCCCTTAATACCTTTGGGTAACAGAAACCTATCAATCTCAGATTTAAAATTAACAATTGATCTCGCATCAGCTGCCGTTTCTGGAAGAGAGTTCCAAACTTCTACCACCCTTTGTGTGTAGAAGTGTTTCCTAATTTCACTCCTGAAAGGTCTGGCTCTAATTTTTAGACTATGTCCCCAGTCCTAGAATCCCCAACCAGCGGAAATAGTTTCTCTCTATCTACCCTATCTGTTCCCCTTAATATCCTGAAAACTACGATCAGATCACACCTTAACCTTCTAAATTCCAGGGAATACAACCCTAATTTGTGTAATCTCTCCCCGTAACTTAACCCTTGAAGTCCGGGTATCATTCTGGTAAACCTATGCTGCACTCCCTCCTAGGCCAATATATCCTTCCTAACGTGTGATGCCCAGAACTGCTCACAGTACTCCAGGTGTGGGCTAACCAGGGTTTTGTACAGCTGCAGGGTTTTGGCCTCAGATGGAGTCTTGTGTACAGTTCTGGGCACCACACTTTAGGAAGGATGTCAAGGCCTTGGAGAGGGTGCAGAGGAGGTTGACCAGGGATGAGGGACTTCAGTTATGTGGAGAGATTGGAGAAGCTGGGATTGTTCCCCTTAGAGCAGAGAAGGTTAAGAGGAGACCTAATAGAGGTGTTCAAAATGATGAGGGGTTTTGATCGAGCAAGTAGGGAGAAACTGTTCACTCTGGCAAGTGGGTCGGTAACCAAAGGTCACAGATTTAAAATAGTCGCTCAAAGAACTGGAGGGGAATGAGGAGAATTGTTTTCACACAGAGGGTTGTTAAGATCTGGAACGCACCATCTGAAATGATGCTGGAATCAGGTTCACCAGGAACTTTCAAACGGTAATTGGACATGTCCTTGAAGAGGACTAGTTTGCAGAGTTTTGGGGATAAAGCTGGGGTTTGGGACTAAATTGGACAGCTCTTTCAAAGAGCCGGCACAGACACGATGGGCCGAATCACCTCCTTCTGTGCTGTTAGATTCAATGATCAGTGTGAAGACGCTGGTGTCCCTTCAGTTCCTGGGGGCTTTTAAAGCTCTTCCCACAGTCAGAACATTTAAAGGGTCTCTTGTCAGTGTGAACAAGCTGGTGTCTCAGCAGGTTGGATGACACAGTGAATCCCTTCCCACACACGGAGCAGGTGAACAGCCTCTCCCCAGTGTGAACTCGCTGGTGTTGCTTGAGCTCCCGGGGGCTTTTAAAGCTCCTCCCACAGTCAGGACAGTTAAATGGTCTCTCATCAGTGTGAGCTCGCTGGTGTCCCTTCAGTTCCTGGGGGCTTTTAAAGCTCTTCCCACAGTCAGAACACTGAAATGGTCTCTCATCAGTGTGAACAAGCTGGTGTTGCTTCAGATCCCTGGTGCTTTTAAAGCTCATCCCACAATCAGAACACTGAAATGGTCTCTCATCAGTGTGAGCTCGCTGGTGTTGCTTCAGATCCCTGGCGCTTTTAAAGCCCTTCTCACAGTCAGAACAATGAAATGGTCTCTCATCAGTGTGAACAAGCTGGTGTTCCTTCAGATCCCTGGCGCGTTTAAAGCTCTTCCCACAGTCAGAACACTGAAATCGTCTCTTATCAGTGTGAACAAGCTGGTGTCGCTTCAGAACCCTGGCGCCTTTAAAGCTCTTTCCACAGTTAGGACACTGAAATGGTCTCTCATCAGTGTGAACAAGCTGGTGTTCCTTCAGATCCCCGGGGCTTTTAAAGCTCTTCCCACAGTCAGGACAGTTAAATGGTCTCTCATCAGTGTGAACAAGCTGGTGTTTCTGCAGCTCCCCGGGGCTTTTAAAGCTCTTCCCACAGTCGGAACATTGAAATGGTCTCTCCCCAGTGTGAACTCGCTGATGTGCCAGCAGGTTGGAGGGCTGAACGAATCCCTTCCCACACACGGAGCAGGTGAACGGCCTCTCCCCAGTGTGTAGGTGTTGGTGTCTCTTCAGATCCTGGGGGCTTTTAAAGCTCTTCCCACACTCAGAACATTGAAATGGTCTCTCATCAGTGTGAACTCGCTGGTGTCCCTTCAGTTCCCCAGGGCTTTTAAAGCTCTTCCCACAGTCAGAACACTGAAATGGTCTCTCCCCAGTGTGAATTCGCTGGTGTGTTTGCAAGTGGGATGAACAAACAAATTCCTTTCCACACACGGAGCAGGTGAATGGACTGTCCCTGGTGTGACTGCGCCCTTGAACTTCCAATGCAGACGGGGAACTGAATCCCTTCCCGCCGTCCCCAGCTTTACCCAGTTTCTCCCCGGTGTGACGGTGCATGTGTCTCACCAGGTCAGGTGATCGGCTGAATCCGCGTCCACACACCGAACACGTGTGCGGTTTGTCATCGCTGCGATCGCTGCTTTCTCCTTCCATGTGCAAAGGCCGATGATATTCAGGTCCTGATGAATCGAGTGACTCTGTCAGATCTTAACGTGATGTTTGGTCTGAGCTTCCCGCCTGTAACTGCTCCACTTCTATAACCCTGTAAATTGAGATCAGAAAAGGATCAGAGGCAAACTGTTGTTTAATTTTCCTCTTTCCGAACCCAGGGGCAGTGAAGCTGATTTTAAGGCTCCAGTTGCTGCACAGGTTGGTTGAAAGGATCAGCAGTAATGGCGGCTGTAATACCCACAAGCCCCCGGCGCTGCAGAAAGCGCTCTGTTGACTCTGAGTCCCGCGCATGTGCTCATGGCCCCCGCGCTCTCCCTCCTGCTCCACAATCGCCCGTCCCAATCGGTCCACAACGCACATGCTCAGCGCACAAAACCCCGCGGTTGGAACACTGGACGCGCATGCAGAGCCGCAACATCTGGTACATGTGCGCGGCTCAGGTGGGGGCGAGTCGGTGTTTCACCTCAGCCACCAGGGAGGTGCGCATGCGCAGGACGACCCAACATTCTTCCTGTCAGCAATCACTCCCTCATTTCTTTAATAAAAACAGAAAATGCTGGAAATACTCAGCAGGTCAGGCAGCATCTGTGGAGAGAGAAACAAAGTTAACGTTTCAGGTCAATGACCTTTCGTCAGAACTGCTTGTTCTTCAGTATCAGCCAGGTGTGACTGGTTGCCTAATTGCAGCTGGGTGTTGGAGGAAGTTTTGTAAAAAGTTGGTGGTGGGTTTTGGGGTGTTGTTTTCAGGTTTTAGGGCCTTTTTGGCCCACAAAAAACAGCCAGATGGCTGCTGAGGGGTCCAGAGTGCCGGGCCCCTCAGAGGACAATATTCCCGAGAGGAATTTTATTAGGGAAGAAACTGTGGTGGGAAGGGGAAAAAAACGGCCCAAAGATTTGGGCCGGGACCTCAGGAGGTTTGGTAAAGAAAATACGGTGGTGGTGCAATGTGAAGATAAGAAGATTCGAGCCTGGGATATAATCCAGGCGGTTCATGAGGACTGTGGTGAGGGAAGTTGTATTGCCTGCCGACCAAAACCAAATGTGGGATTTGAGGTGACGGTCAGTGGCCGTGAGGAGGTGGAAAAACTGCTGCTCAGTCTGAAAGTTGGGGAGAAATTTTTGGAGGTGACTCTGCTATATTCAGAGGAGGTGGTGGTTTCATTTTTGAACTTGTCAGTGTACATCGAGGATGAAGTGCTGCGCAAAAAGTTGGAGTCGTGGGACATTAAAATCTGTTCCGAAATAAAGAGGAGGTACTATCCGGGAACACGGGTAGCAGACGGAACCCGGTATGTAAAGGTGCGGTTCCCAGAGGGGGTGAGGTCTTTGCCTTAGAGTATGAAGTTCGAGACACTGGAAGGAGTGCAGTACTTTCGTGTGCTGCACGATAACCAAGTAAAGGTGTGTTACTATTGTCTGGGACATGACCATCTCGTAAGAAACTGTCCTGATTTGTATTGTCACAATTGCGGTGAGTCGGGACATATCGCACGGAGCTGCAAGGCGGAGAGCTGTGGGGTGTGTCGTAAAGGCCCCGCCCGCTGTGAGTGTGTGGCAGAAGGGAGCGAAATGAGTGATGAGGAGATGGGAGAAGGAGCAGGAGAGGAGTGTGGAACGGCCGGAGGTGCGGTGCAGTCGGAGGACACAGCCGGTAAAATGAAGGAAAAAGGAGCACAGGAAGAGGCAGAGGTTGGCGGAGCGGAGATCGAGATGGCGGAAAACACGGCGAGTGCTATGGAGGGGAACAAAGACAACAGCGGGCAGCAAGGGTCGAGTGCAGACTCGAGCCTTTGTGCAGTTCGGCTCCCCCTGGGGAGTCTGGTGTCGGCGGGGGGAGAGGAGGTAGGAGCGGGGTGTGTGGTGGAAGTGAGTGCTCCGGGGAGAGGCGGGGAGTCGGATATTTTGGTGAGCGGGAGGGGGCAGGGCGGGGAGAGGGTGCAAGAGGCAGGAGCCTTAAAGGGACAGCAGAATGGGATCGGCGAGATAGAGGTGTCAGAAGGGAACAATTTAGGTGCGCCATTGTCCCATGGAGTGAGGGAACAAGGTGCAAGGGTCAGAGGTAGAGACGTGGTCGAAGGGGGCGGCACAGTGGGAGAAACTGCGATAGCAGGAAGACTCTCTATGGGAGATGAAGTATCTGACGGGGAGCAGGATTATGTATCTGACGGGGAGCAGGCACAGGGGGTTGCAGAAGAGCTTGAGTGTGAGGAATTAGAGGGGGACAGAGACATGGAAGTCGGTGATGGGGTGGCATCATGTGGAAAGGGAAAGGTTAGTGAGGGGCAGAAGGAGGGAGAAAGGGCAGCTCATGGGTCCAAACTTGAGGCAAGGAAGAGGCTGAAACAGCAGGGAGGGGTCAAACAGGAGGGGACAAAGAGCCGGAGGCTGCAGGAAAAAGCAACAGCTGCCCAAAAAGTTGAGAAGGAGCATGAGAGGAGGGAAGAGCCAGAGATTAAATGATGGGGAGATTATTGGGCATACTTCCCTTCTTTGGAGCCATGATTACATTGGTCTCGATCAATGTGAACGGACTGAGGGGTGAGAAGAAATTGCAGCAGTTGTTGCAGGGTTTTAAAGGCACGGACTTGTTGTGTCTGCAAGAAACCTTTTGGGATGAGGATATTCTAGAAAGAGTTCAGAAGGTTTGGAAGGGAGAGGTGTTTGCAAGTTGTGCAAACAATAACCGTAGAGGGGTGGCTGTTTTGGTGAGTCCGTCCATAGAAGAGAACGTTGCCTTGGTGGACAAGGACACTGAGGGGAGATTTTTACGGCTAAGGGTAAAATTGCGATCTTTTTAATATCTATGCACCGAACGACCATTGCAAGCGTCGCGAGTTTTTTCGGGGGTTATTCACTGAAGTGGCAGAGGTGGAAAATCCTTGTATAGTGGGGGATTTTAATGTATTTTTATCTTGGATGGACATTTCAGCCCAGGTGACCTTTAAAGAGGATAACTCCAGAGGGATGATTATAAAAATGATGGCAAATTTAAATTTGAGAGACCGGAACCCCATAAAAAGGGAGTTCTCCAGAGCAGGTTGGGTGGGTGATGTTTTAAAACAGAGCCGAATAGATTTTGTGTTAATGTGGGAAGGGTTAAGTTCGGAGGTGATGGAGATTTATTATAAAAAAGTATTTTTTAGTGATCACTCGGCTTTGGTTCTTAGAATTAGGAACAGCAGAGTTAAGATTGGTTCAGGGGTGTGGATTTTAAACAATCAATACCTGAAGGAAAGTGCTTATAAAGAAGGGATTATAAATATAATAAAGAATGCTCGGAAGGAACTTTTGTTCTTGAAAGAAAGAAGAATTTGGTGGGACAATTTCAAATATGAGGTAAAAGTTTTTTCGGTACGTTATGGGAAAAAGAGGGCGGCAGCTAACCGGCATCGAGAAGAGAATTTAAACAAAAGGTTTACGGATGTCTGTAAAGCAGTTGACGGAGGGGATAAGGGAGCTGAGACTAAGTTCCGGGTGCTAAAGGAAGAGTGGGAATTATTGCAAGCTGAAAAATGCAAGGGGGCCATTCTCTGTGCAAAGGCTAGAGATGTATTGGAGGGCGAAAGATGCACTAGATATTTTCTAGAGCAAGAGAAGCTGCGTCAGAGATTATCGTTAATTGAGGAGTTGAAGGTTGGGGAGAAGATCATTCATGAAAGTGAGGAGATTTTGGAGGCGGCTAGCAGCTTTTATCAAGAGTTATATACTAAAGAAGACATTTCCAATTTGGAGATGGAGAAGGTTACTGCTTTTATTGAAAAGGGTTTAAAGGAGGATGAGAGAAGCATGTGTGATAAAGAAGTAGGATTAGCGGAAATAAAAGTAGCAATAAGTGGAATGAAGCGGGGGGAAAGCCCAGGGTCCGATGGACTAAGTGCAGAATTTTATAAGGAATTTTTTGAGATTTTAAGTCCATTGCTCTAGGAGTTTTTAAGGAAATTAAAATTGAGGGAAGCCTGGCCCCATCTATGAGGAGAGGGATCATAAGCTTAGCTTATAAAAATAAAGGGGATAGATGGGATCTGAAGAATTGGAGGCCCATCACACTATTAAATGTGGATTATAAGATCTTGGCGAGGGTTATGGCAAATCGTTTGAAGGAGGTGTTACCGCAGATAGTTTGGCCCTCTCAGTCCTATGGAGTCATAGGCTGGGACATCGCAGATTCTGTGGTCTCAATCCGAGATGCGATAGAGCTCATGGAAGAGAGTGGGAGGGAGGCTTATGTATTAAAGATAGATCAAGAGAAAGCCTTTGATAGGGTCTCTCATGAGTTTTTATTGAAGGTTTTGGAAGCATTTGGTTTCAAGGAAAATTTCATTCAGTGGATAAGGATTTTTTATTCAAACATATTTAGCTGTGTTAAATGTAATGGTTTTTTATCCAAGTATTTTCCGATACAGAGATCAGTGAGACAGGGTTGTCCCCTGTCCCCACTGCTGTACACATTGGTAGCAGAGCCATTAGGTTACATGATGCGAAAGAAACAAGGTGTAGTTGGGATTGTGGTACCCAGTTCCGGGCTGGTGTCGGTGATACACCAATATGCAGATGACACAACCTTAACATTGAGAAATGGGGAGTCAGTGAGGAAAGCTATGGAGGTAGTGGAGGAATATTGTAGAGCTTCAGGTGCCAGAGTGAATTATAGTAAGTCCCAATGCCTGGTTGCAGGGAGGGGTAGGGGGGAATGGTTGGGGGAATGTCCCTTTAAGGTGGTGGAGGTTTTGGAAGTTCTGGGGGTGCATATGGGGTGCAAGAAAGACAGGGAAGAAGTGGATCGATTAAATTGGGAACCGAAGGTTATGAAAATTAAAAAGATTTTGGGAAGATGGGAAAGGAGGTGGTTGAAAGTGCAAGGAAGAGCGACAGTGGTGTCTGCTCTCCTGCTATCTAAGCTATGGTACTTATTGACGGTGGAGGATATTCCTGAGTGGGCAGAAAAGTCCATCTGAGAGGCTTGCGTGAGGTTTTTATGGGAAGGGAAACCAGCCTTGGTGGCTTACAATACCATCATTGGACGGAGAAATCAGGGAGGACTCAACTTCCCAGATAACAACAGAAAATGCTGGAAAAACTCAGCAGGTCAGGCAACATCCGTGGAGAGAAATTTGAGTTGACGTTTCGGGTTTGACCCTTCTTCAAAACTGGAGAGAAAAGGAACTAGATCGAAGGCAGGGCTGCGATCGGACAAAAGAATAAAAGAACCAAAAGAAGTAAAAGAGATTAGAAGCTAGACGAGATGGTAATAGGCTGGGATTAGGTGTAAAGTGTACTGGCAGGGCAAAAGATAGCTGCCAGGTGTGAGAGAGAAACAAAAGGAAAGGGGGGGGGGAGGAAAGGAGTGGAAAAATATAAGTAAAAATGAAATAGGGGCCGAGGTTATGATCTGAAATTGTTGAACCACCTGGCAGCTATCTTTTGCCCTGCCAGTACACTTTACACCTAATCCCAGCCTATTACCATCTCGTCTAGCTTCTAATCTCTTTTACTTCTTTTGGTTCTTTTATTCTTTTGTCCGATCGCAGCCCTGCCTTCGATCTAGTTCCTTTTCTCTCCAGTTTTGAAGAAGGGTCAAACCCGAAATGTCAACTCAAATTTCTCTCCACGGATGTTGCCTGACCTGCTGAGTTTTTCCAGCATTTTCTGTTGTTATTTCGGATTTCCAACATCTGCAGTATTTTGCTATCAACTTCCCAGATACTGATTTGAAGAAAAAATCCTTTAGAATCAAATGGGTGAACAGATTTCTTCAGAAGTCAAATACAAGTTTTTGGAAGAGTTGTTTTGAGCATTTTTAAACGAAGTGGGATAGGAGGGCAGGGGATATTGTATATGGAATACAATAATATGTTTTTGAAATCGATTAAGCTTCTCCCTAGGTTTTATAAGGGGGTTGTAGAGACTTGGCCTCAATTTTTAAAAAGTGTGCAGTTTATGCCCAAGGGGGCTGAGGAATTTTTAGAACAGCCTTTATTTTTGAACAGGTGGGTCAACATCGAAGGAGAGGTTTTATTTAATCAAGCTTTTATAAAAGCTGGGATTATATCGGTGAAAGATGTATTATACGAGGTGATTCCAGGTTGGTTGCCGGAAGCGATAGTGAGGGACATGGTGTGGGAGGAGGATCAGGAGGTAGAAGGAAAAGCAATAGGAATCATGTATGAGAAGATTGTGAGGGCAATGCCACAGGATTGGATGGAAGAAATAAATGCGGAAATCTCCAAAGGAAGTAAAATGCGTCCTGCTTTTCCAAGCTTTGTACTGGAGAAAGGGGGAGAGTTAGTCCAATTTGACAACTGTAATACTCGAGATTTCTATGAGGTATTCAGAGAATGGAGATTCAAGACACCTGCTGGTCAGGAGTTTTGGCAGAGTATATACCCACAGCTGGACTTCAACAGGATTTGGAAGGGAGTGTGGGCGAATTTTAAATGTCCAGAATGGATTGAACTGGATTTCAAATTGGCTCATAACCGGATTTTTACCATGACGGTCTTGTGTAAGGTTGGACGAGTGGAGGCAGCAACTTGCCCAATGTGTGGGACACAGGATGAGACTCTGTCCCATTTACTGGTGTTATGTCTGCAGTTAAATTACTTTAAGTACTATGTTCGACAGTTGTGTGAAGCTTTTTTGCTGGGTGGGGACCGAACAGCGAGAATGGGAATCCCGTGGGACTCAATTTTGAGATGGGGATTGCAGGAGAGTCTGCCAGAGTCTAGCGGAGCGGCAATTAATTTAATGTTCAGTTTGGCTAGATTCGTGATTGTGCAAAGAAGGAATGCTCTGTTTTTTAAGGGGAGGAGAATCAATCTAAAAGAGTATTTTAAATATAAGCTAAAAGACCATTATAAGGCTCTGTGGATGTTTTATTCAGAAAGGAATTTAAGGACAGTATTTTACAACCAATTTTTAAAGTACAATCGATTAGTATATGTTGCAGGTGACAAATTAAACTTCAGGTTTTGATGTTAAAATGTGGTGGCGGAATGGCTGTGCAGGGCGGTGGAATTGATTTGTATCATACAATGAAATGATCACGATGTTGTAAATGTTCTTAATGTTCAATAAAGTATTGTTAAAAAAAAAGTGGGTAGCACACTCACCTCTGAGTCAGAAAGTTGTGGGTTCTAGTCCCAGCCCAGAGACTTGAGCACAAAATTCCAGGCTGACACTCAAGTGCAGTGCTGAGGGAGTGCTGCATTGTCGGAGGTGCCGTCTTTCGGATGAGACATTAAACTTGAGGCCCTGTCTGCTCTCTCAGGTGGATGTAAAAGATCCCATGGCACTATTTCGAGAAAGATAGGCTTGCATTTATATAGTGCCTTTCATGACCAGCAGACGTCTTGAAGTGCTTTACAACCAATGAGGTACTTTTGGAGTGTAGTCACTGTTGTAATGTGGGAAAGAGCAGGGGAATTATCCCCGGTGTCTTAGCCAATGTTTATCCATCAATTAAGATAACAAAAAGATAGATTATCTGGTCATTATCATATTGCTGTTTGTGGGAGCTTGCTGTGCGATTATTGACTTCCGCGTTTCCTACATTACAACAGTGACTACATTTCAAAAGTACTTCATTGACTGTAAAGCGCTTTGGGACGTCCGGTGGTGGTGAAAGGCGCTATATAAATGCAAATTTTTCTTTCTTCACTGGCCTCAACAGTGACCTCTTCTGGCTGCGAGTTGATTGACAAACGAAAGTCCGCGCTTGCGTACGCGGGACGGCGGTTTGGGCCGAGTCCGGCACAGCGACCTCTCCCGGTCACCAAGGGTAATAACCGCGCATGCCCAGAGGACACCAAACCCCCTCCCCCACTCGGAGCTGCGCCTGCGCACTCGGATCCTGTCGGACGGAGTCGGCGCGGGTCATTCCGGGAAAGGCCTTGGTGTCGGTTTCAGAGTCGCGATCGGTGACGCAAAGTGAGTTTTCTCCGCTCCGATTGGGTGGAGAATCGCGCGGGGTGGGGGGGAGGAGTGGATCGGGAGAGAATAAAGAGAAATAGAAAAACCTGAGAGTCCACGAGGCCCCGGACCGAGCGGCGTCAGTTGGACTGTGCACGTGATCTCCTCGGGGGCACGTGACCCGGGCCCACGGCCTAATTGACGGGAGCTTCCGACCAATAGGGAGCGAGCGGGGCGGGTCTGGAGGAGCGAGCCGGCGGCGGATCCTCCAACCAATCAGGGAGCCCGAGGGCGGGATAGCGCCGGCTGATTGTCTGATCCGCAGGGCAGCGAGTTTCTCCAGTCCCTTGTTCGGGGCCAGGGGAGGCTGTGGGCCTTTATTCCCCTTATTGCACACAAGGCTCTTTGTCTCACAACACACTGGCTCAGGTTTTAATAGAGACTTTTTAAATTCATCAATAAAAGCAGATAAACCCCGTGCTTCTGTGGAACAAACTTTCTAATATTTTATAGAATCATAAAATGGTTACAGCACAGAAGGAGGCCATTCGGCCCATCGAGCCCATGCCAGCTCGCTGCAAGACCACTTCAGCGAGTCCCACTCCCCGCCCTTTCCCCGTAACCCTGCACATTTCTTTACTTCAGACACTTATCCAATTCCCTTTTGAAAGCCATGATTGAATCTGCCTCCACCACCCTTTCAGGCAGTGCATTCCAGATCCTAACCACTCGCTGTGTAAAAAAGTTTTTCCTCATGTCGCCTTTGGCTCTTCTGCCAATCACCTTAAATCTGTGTCCTCTGGTTCTCGACCCTTCCGCCAATGGGAACAGTTTCTCTCTACTCTGTCTAGACCCCTCATGATTTTGAACACCTCTGTCAAATCTCCTCTCAACCTTCTCTGCTCTAAGGAGAACCACACCAGCTTCGCCAGTCTATCCACGTAACTGAAGTCCCTCATCCCTTATCACTGGAACCATTCTTGTCAATCTTTTCTGCACCCTCTCTAAGGCCTTCACATCCTTCATAAAGTGCGGTGCCCAGAATTGGACACAATACTCCAGTTGAGGCCGAACCAGTGTTTTATAAAGGTTCATCATAACTTCCTTGCTTTTGGGCTCTATGCCTCTATTTATAAAGCCCAGGATCCGGTATGCTTTTTTAACCACTTTCTCAACCTGCCCTGCCACCTTCAACGATTTGTGCACACATACCCCCAGGTCTCTCTGTTCATGCACCCACTTTAGAATTGTACCCTTTAGTTTATTTTACCTCTCCTCGTTCTTCCTACCAAAATGTATCACTTCGCACTTTTCTGCGTTAAATTTTATCTGCCACGTGTCCGCCCATTCCACCAGCCTGTCTATGTCTTCTTGAAGTCTATCACTATCCTCCTCACTGTTCACTATACTTCCAAGTTTTGTGTCATCTGCAAATTTTGAAATTGTGTCCTGTACACCCAAGTCTAAGTCATTAATATATATCAAGTAAAGCAGTGGTCCTAGTACCAACCCCTGGGGAACACCACTGTGTACCTTCCTCCAGTCCGAAAAACAACCATTCACCATTATTCTCTGTTTTCTGTCACTTAGCCAATTCCGTATCCATGCTGCCACTGTCCCTTTTATTCCATGGGCTTCAACTTTGCTGGCAAGCCTATTATGTGGCACTTTGTCAAACGCCTTTTGGAAATCCATGTACACCACATTAAGCGCATTGCCCTCATCAAACCTCTCTGTTACCTCATCAAAAAACTCAATCAGAATCAGAGCGGTTTCTGGGGCACGGGGAATTGTGGGTGCTGCAGCCGCCATTAGTCAGAGGCTGTCGGGAAGAGTTTTATTGCAGGCTGATGGAAGTCGGTTCCTGGCCGCCTGTGTAGGTCTTTTTGTTGCTTCAGTTTGAGCTGGAGTGGAGATGGAGGAGAAGCTGCTGGGTTTAACACCCAGTACTTCTGAGCCCAGGAGGACCCAACAATTTCCAATGTGAGACTGTCAAGGGAGGTGGATTCTGGGGGAGATTAGGTTGCTCAGCAGACACTGTTCACACAGTGTAAAAGAGTATTGTTTTAGGAACAATTATTTCTGTAAAGGCTTTTAATCCGTTTTACATACATGGGATATGGGCATCGCTAGCAAGGCCAGCATATATTGCCAATACCCAGTGTCCCGTTGAGAAGGTGATGGTGGGCCTTCTTCTTGAACCGCTGCAGTCCGTGTGGTGAAGGTACTCCCACAATGCCAGGTGTTACCAGATTTTGACTCAGCAACGAACGGTGATATTTGTCCAAGTCAGGATGGTGAGTGACTTGGAGGGGAACTTGGTGGTGATTGTGTTCCCATGTACCTGTTTCCCTTGTCCTTCTACGAGCTGGAGGTTGCAGGTTTGGGAGTTTTTGTCAAAGTTGTTGTCGAGCTGCAGATGTATAAAGTCTCTCCTTTGACCCCTCCCACTCCCACCTCTCTCTCTCTCTCTCCTCCCATGGAGGCCAGAATCGTGTGTAGGCCCAGACCAGG
This sequence comes from Somniosus microcephalus, assembly GCF_052327205.1. NCBI lineage: Eukaryota > Metazoa > Chordata > Chondrichthyes > Squaliformes > Somniosidae > Somniosus > Somniosus microcephalus. The sequence continues at coordinate 78,464,028 of NC_140990.1, forward strand.
TGGCAGGTTCCCTTCCCTGAAGGACATCAGTGAACCAGTTGGGATTTTATGACAATCCGGCAGCTTTCATGCTCACTTTTTTCTGGTGCCGACCCCACAAATGACCAGATTCATTGAGCTCAATTTCACAACCTGCCTTTGTGTTTTTGTGTGTTCTCTCTCACGCTCCTTTTTTCCTGTTTTAAATTCATTTTACAGGGTATTAGAAGGGGAGGATTTGAAGATGGGAAACTCAAACAAAACATCACATCAAGATCTGACAGAGTCACTTGATTCATTGGGACCTGAACATCATCAGATTTGAGCATCGAAGCAAAAAGCACCGTTCACAGCGGGGAGAAACCGTACACGTGTTCTCAATGTGGACGAGGCTTCAGTCGATCATCTGGCCTGTCGAGACACAAGTGCAGTCACACTGGGGAGAAACCGTGTAAATGTGGAGACTGTGGGAAAGGATTCAGTTACCCGTTTGAGTTGGAAATTCATCGACGCAGTCACACCAGGGAGACACTGTTCACCTGCCCCGAGTGTGGGAAGGGATGCACTCATTCCTCTGCCCTGCTGAAACACCGGCGAGTTCACACTGACAAGAGACCTTTTAAATGCCCGGACAGTGCGAAGTGCTAAAAAAGTTCCAGGGAACTGACGTGTCATCAACGTGTTCACACTGACGAGAGACCGTTCAGGTGCTCTCACTGTGGGACTGGGTTCAGGCGATCATCTGACCTCACTGTACACCAGCGCACCCACACTGGGGAGAGGCCGTTCACCTGCTCCGTGTGTGGGAAGGGATTCACTCAGTCATCCCAGCTTACTAAACACCAGCTTGTTCACACTGATGAGAAACCTTTTAAATGTTCTGACTGCGAGAAGTGCTTTAAAAGCAAAAAGGATCTGCTGACACACCAGCGAGTTCACACTGGGGAGAGGCCGTTCACCTGCTCCATGTGTGGGAAAGGATTCGCCCATTCATCCCAACTACTGAAACACCAGCATGTTCACACTGGGGAGAGGCCGTTCACTTGCTCTGTGTGTGGGAAGAGATTCACTGATTCATCCAACCTGCTGAGACACCAGCGAGTTCACATGTGACTGCAGAGGTTGGATTCTGCTGTTATTGCTGCTGTTAATCACATCCAGGACTGAACCGTGTTCATTCTGACAGTTGGGGTTTGTTTCTGCTGATGTTAATAACCCCTATAACTGGGCTGGAATTTAATATTCTGGATAATATTCTGGAGACGTTAAACTGAGGCCCCGTCTGCACTCTCAGGTGGATGTAAAATATCCCATGGCACTATTTCGAAGAAGAGCAGGGGATTTATCCCCGGTGTCCTGGTCAATATTTATCCTTCAATCAACATAACAAAAAAAATAAGTTTTCCTGGTTATTATCATGTTGCTGTTTGTGGGAGCTTGTTGTATGCAAATTGGCTGCCACATTACAACAGTGACTCCACTTCAAAAGTACTTCATTGCCTGTAAGTGCTTTGGGATGTCCTGAGGTCGTGAAAGGCGCTATAGAAATGCAAGTCTTTCTTTTATAAATGTCAAATAATCAGCTTTGTTTAAAACACATTGTTGTAGATTTTCTTCTTTCCACCTGAGTGTTTAGCATCACCTGGCCGGAGCTCAGAAAGGACAATCTGGGGGAGGATCGTACGGGGGGAACAGAACTTCAGCCTGGACACAGTCCTTCAGGGCCACACTGAGAGGAGCAAACGGCACTTTGGTCTTTCTCGTCTCTCTTCACTGACAGCAAAGTCCCCATGTGAGTTAATCTTGAGGCCTATAAGAAATGTGTCCCAGCCGCTCTCTGCCATGGTTCAGAGCTCCTAGGCATGGAACAGAAGGCTCCTTTACAAGAGTCAGGAAGAACAACGGTGAACGCTGGAAACGTGCTGTCAAATCAGAGATTGGTGTAAAACTGTGATCTGCTCCTGACTGAAAGTGACACGGCAGGTTTAAGTTTCTAGTCTAAAAATCACAGGTAATTATTCCATGAAGATTTAACATGATTGTGTGACAGTCCTGAGTCTACCATTTTAAGGCAGGCATTAACCCATTTAATATAAACCCGTTTAAAATAAATTGGTTAAAGCCTACATTAAAATAGCAGAGGGAGGAGTTCACAGGAGCCTGTTAACTGCTGGTACAATTATACAACAGACATTTGAGCTCCAGATAAAGAAGGACCTGCAGCGTGTTTCCAGGAATTCCCTGTTTTATTGATGTGTGTGTTAGACACCAGGATAACTAAAAATACATGACCGGAACATCCACGGGGATGCGATCCCGACAGTTACTCTGGGATCACTCCCGCTGTGGAACTCCACCACTGACCCTGCTGAAGGTTGTAGGCTCAGGGAGTGGGGCCTCCAGGAGTGGACGGTAAGAAAGCTGGGTTTTATTAGAAGATCAGATTTAAAATGAAACAGAGTCATAAAAGTAAAGTCTTGCCTTGTTTTATACATATGTATGTTTAATATGAGTGGACTTTGTATTAAAGACCCGTGTCTAGTGAACTATTAGCTTGTAATCACCTCAGACAGAACAGGCTCTAATTATCCCTTTTAAGCTGAAACAGACCTCGTGTGAACAGAACCAGCAGAGCTGAGAACTCTGCTTGTGTGGACTGAGCCGAACCGTGAAGGCCATTTGTTTCTTGAAATGTCCCAGTAAAAGCAAACTCTGACATTGTTCTGACTCGCAGATTCCTCGTAGCTCCAACGAACAGGAAGCGGTTACTCGATGAACCCTAAACAGCCATCCAATGGAATGCTTTGTTTGATAAATGTCTTTCAGCTCAATGGTTTGATTGGCCGGGGTAACCAGGGTCACATGGGCTGTACCTGATTGGGCTTTAAATACAGGAACAGTTTGAATCTCAGGTCAGAGAGCACCCCGGGAAGAAGAAAGCTGACGGCTACAGCCAAGGTGGAACATCCTTCGGGCTGTCCCTGGAGAGGGAGCACACGGTGTCCGCCGGGACGCTGGAGGCCTTCCGTGACCGGTGGGCACCGGAGGGACTGGAGTCAATTGTCAACACCAGCAACAGTATTCGCTTCTGATTTAATTATAATTTGGAGTTGATTGTTTGTGCCCCTTTAAAAAGAGGGCCCTCTCGGTAATGTGACATCGATTGATGACAATGTCATTCTAATTGGCATTTTAAAAGAGTCAAACATCCTTTCGTGCCTCTCAGGCTTGGCAATGATCAAAGTCTGAGTTCATGGATACAGCTTGTTAGATTATGAGTCTTACTATATAACTATAATATTGTAAATATTACAATAAATATTCCTTTGTAGAATCTCCCATGTAAATATTTTGCACTCATTTAGTATAGGAGTTGTACTACTGTAGAATCTACATATTAAAAATAAAGCCTGTGTTCAGGGGGATTAAGGTGTGTGGAGTGTTTCATTGGAGATCTCGAACTCAACTAGGAATCGCGTAAAAGCTCGAGGATTGTAAACAACTTCAGTCTGACATACACTGGAGATTGGTGTCAGTGACTGTGGGGTTGGTTTAGGTCAAAAAGGAGGAGATTGGTGTCAGTGACTGTGGGGTTGGTTTATATCAGACAGGAGGAGATTGGTGTCAGTGACTGTGAGGTTGGTTTATGTCAAACAGGAGGAGATTGGTGTCAGTGACTGTGGGGCTGGTTTATATCAGACAGGAGGAGATTGGTGTCAGTGACTGTGAGGTTGGTTTAGGTCAAACAGGAGGAGATTGGTGTCAGTGACTGTGGGGTTGGTTTATATCAGACAGGAGGAGATTGGTGTCAGTGACTGTGAGGTTGGTTTATGTCAAACAGGAGGAGATTGGTGTCAGTGACTGGGGTTGGTGTCAGTGACTGTGCGGTTGGTTTATATCAGACAGGAGGAGATTGGTGTCAGTGACGGGTTGGTTTATATCAGACAGGAGGAGATTGGTGACACTGACTGTGCGGCTGGTTTATATCAGACAGGAGGCGATTGGTGTCAGTGTCGGGTTAGTTTATATCAAACAGGAGGAGATTGGTGTCAGCGACTGTGGGGCTGGTTTATATCAGACAGGAGGAGATTGGTGTCAGTGACTGGGGTTGGTTTATATCAGACAGGAGGTGATTGGTGTCAGTGTCGGTGGGGTTGGTTTATATCAGACAGGAGGAGATTGGTGTCAGTGACGGTGGGGTTGGTTTATATCAGACAGGAGGAGATTGGTGTCAGTGACGGTGGGGTTGGTTTATATCAGACAGGAGGAGATTGGTGTCAGTGACTGTGGGGTTAGTTTATATCAGACAGGAGGAGATTGGTGTCAGCGACTGTGGGGCTGGTTTATATCAGACAGGAGGAGATTGTCAGTGACTGTGGGGTTGGTTTATATCAGACAGGAGGAGATTGGTGTCAGTGACTGTAGGGTTGGTTTATATCAGACAGGAGGAGATTGGTGTCAGTGACTGTGGGGCTGGTTTATATCAGACAGCTGGTGATTGGTGTCAGTGACTGTGGGGTTGGTTTATATCAGACAGGAGGAGATTGTTGTCAGTGTCTGGGGTTGGTTTATATCAGACAGGAGGAGATTGTTGTCAGTGACTGTGGGGTTGGTTTATATCAGACAGGAGGAGATTGGTGTCAGTGACTGTAGGGTTGGTTTATATCAGACAGGAGGAGATTGGTGTCAGTGACTGTGGGGCTGGTTTATATCAGACAGCTGGTGATTGGTGTCAGTGACTGTGGGGCTAGTTTATATCAGACAGGAGGAGATTGGTGTCAGTGACTGTGGGGTTGGTTGATATCAGACAGCTGGAGATTGGTGTCAGTGACTGTGCGGTTGGTTTAAATCAGACAGGAGGAGATTGGTGTCAGTGACTGTGCGGTTTATATCAGACAGGAGGGGATTGGTGTCAGTGACTGAGGGGTTGGTTTATATCAGACAGGAGGAGATTTGTGTCAGTGATTGTGGGGCTGGTTTATATCAGACAGGAGGAGATTGGTGTCAGTGACTGTGGGGCTGGTTTATATCCGAAAGGGGGAGATTGGTGTCAGTGACTGGGGTTGGTTTATATCAGAAAGGAGGAGATTGGCGTCACTGACTGTGGAGTTGGTTTATATCAGACAGGAGGAGATTGGAGTCAGTGACTGTGGAGTTGGTTTATATCAGACAGGAGGAGATTGGTGTTAGTGACGGGTTGGTTTATATCAGGCAGGAGGAGATTGGTGTTAGTGACTGTGGGTTTGGTTTATATCAGACAGGAGGAGATTGGTGTTAGTGACCGTGGGGTTGGTTTATATCAGGCAGGAGGAGATTGGTGTTATTGACTGTGGGGTTGGTTTATATCAGACAGGAGGAGATTGCTGTCAGTGACTGTGTGGTTGGTTTATATCAGACAGGAGGAGATTGGTGTCAGTGACTGTGGGGTTGGTTTATATCAGACAGGAAGGGATTGGTGTCAGTGACTGTGGGGTTGGTTTATATCAGACAGGAAGAGATTGGTGTCAGTGATTGTGAGGTTGGTTTATATCAGACAGGAGGAGATTGGTGTCAGTGACTGTGGGGTTGGTTTATCTCAGACAGGAGGAGACTGGTGTCAGTGACTGTGGAGTTGGTTTATATCAGACAGGAGGAGATTGGTCTCAGTGACTGCGGTTGGTTTAGATCAGAAAGGAGGAGATTGTTGTCAGAGACTGTGGGGTTGGTTTATATCAGAAAGGAGGAGATTGTTGTCAGTGACTGGGGTTGGTTTATATCAGACAGGAGGAGATTGGTGTCAGTGACTGTGGGGTTGCTTTATATCAGACAGGAGGAGATTCGTGTCAGTGACTGTGGGGTTGGTTTATATCAGACAGGCAGAGATTGGTATCAGTGACTGGGGTTGGTTTGTATCAGACAGGAGGAGATTGATGTCAGTGATTGTGGGGTTAGTTTATATCAGACAGCAGGAGATTGGCGTCAGTGACTGTGGGGTTGGTTTATATCAGACAGGAGGAGGTTGGTGTCAGCGACTGTGGGGTTGGTTTATTTCAGACAGCAGGAGATTGGTGTCAGTGACTGAGGGGTTGGTTTATATCAGACAGCAGGAGATTGGCGTCAGTGACTGTGGGGTTGGTTTATATCAGACAGGAGGAGGTTGGTGTCAGCGACTGTGGGGTTGGTTTATTTCAGACAGCAGGAGATTGGTGTCAGTGACGGTGGGGCTGGTTTCCCTGAAGGTGCTGACTCTGGCTGGGTTCAGTTCTACACTCACTGGTTCCCCTCCCTCTCCTCCCCTGAAGGTGCTGACTCTGGCCGGGTTCAGTTCGACACTGACTGGTTCTCCTCCCTCTCCTCCCCTGAAGATGCTGACTCTGGCTGGGTTCAGTTCTACACTCACTGGTTCCCCATCCTCTCCTCCCCTGAAGGTGCGAACTCTGGCTGGGTTCAGTTCTACACTCACTGGTTCCCCATCCTCTCCTCCCCTGAAGATGCGGACTCTGGCTGGGTTCAGTTCTACACTCACTGGTTCCCCTCCCTCTCCTCCCCTGAAGGTGCTGACTCTGGCTGGGTTCAGTTCCACACTCACTGGTTCTCCTCCCTCTCCTCCACTGAAGGTGCTGACTCTGGCTGGGTTCAGTTCTACACTCACAGGTTCCCCTCTCTCTCCTCCCCTGAAGGTGCTGACTCTGGCTGGGTTCCGTTCTACACTCACTGGTTCCCCTCTCTCCTCCCCTGAAGGTGCTGACTCTCGCTGGGTTCAGTTCTACACTCAGTGGTTCACCTTCCTCTCCTCCCCTGAAGGTGCTGACTCTGGCTGGGTTCAGTTCTACGCTCACTGGTTCCACTCCCTCTCCTCCCCTGAAGGTGCTGACTCTGGCTGGGTTCAGTTCTACACTCACTGGTTCCCCTCTCTCTCCCGCCCCTGAAGGTGCTGACTCTGGCTGGGTTCAGTTCTACACTCACTGGTTCCCCTCCCTCTCCTCCCCTGAAGGTGCTGCCTCTGGCTGGGTTCAGTTCTACACTGAGTGGTTCCAAGCCCTCACCTCCCCTTAAGGTGCTGACTCTGGTTGGGTTCAGTTCTACACTCACTGGTTCTCCTCCCTCTCCTCTCCGGCTGGGATCAGTTCTACACTCACTGGTTCCCCTCCTTCTCCTCCCCTGAAGGTGCTGACTCTGGCTGGGTTCAGTTCTACACGGACTGGTTCCGCTCCCTCTCCTCCCCTGAAGGTGCTGACTCTGGCTGGGTTCAGTTCTACACTCACTGGTTCTCTTCCGTCTCCTCCCCTGAAGGTGCTGACTCTCGCTGGGTTCAGTTCTACACTCACTGGTTCCCCTCCCTCTCCTCCCCTGAAGGTGCTGACTCTGGCTGGGTTCAGTTCTACACACCCGGGTTCCCCTCCCTCTCCTCCCCTGAAGGTGCTGACGCTGGCTGGGTTCAGTTCTACACTCACTGGTTTCCCTCTCTCTCCCGCCCCTGAAGGTGCTGACTCTGGCTGGGTTCAGCTCTGCACTCACTGGTTCCACTCCCTCTCCTCCCCTGAAGATGCTGACTCTGGCTGGCTTCTGTTCTACACTCACTGGTTCCCCTCCCTCTCCTCCCCTGAAGGTGCTGACTCTGGCTGGGTTCAGTTCTACACTCACTGGATCCCCTCTCTCTCCTCCCCTGAAGGTGCTGACTCTGGCTGGGTTCAGTTCGACACTCACTGGTTCCACTCCCTCGCCTCCCCTGAAGATGCAGACTCTGGCTGGGTTCAGTTCTACACTCACTGGATCCCCTCTCTCTCCTCCCCTGAAGGTGCTGACTCTGGCTGGGTTCAGTTCTACACTCACTGGTTCCACTCCCTCGCCTCCCCTGAAGATGCAGACTCTGGCTGGGTTCAGTTCTACACTCACTGGTTCCCCTCTCTGTCCCGCCCCTGAAGGTGCTGACTCTGGCTGGGTTCAGTTCTACACTCACTGGTTCCCCTCTCTCTCCTCCCCTGAAGGTGCTGACTCTGCCTGGGTTCAGTTCTACACTCACTGGTTCCCCTCTCTCTCCCTCCCCTGAAGGTGCTGACTCTGGCTGAGTTCAGTTTTACACTCACTGGTTCCCCTCTCTCGCCCGCCCCTGAAGGTGCTGACTCTGGCTGGGTTCAGTTCTACACTCACTGGTTCCCCTCTCTCTCCTCCCCTGAAGGTGCTGACTCTGGCTGGGTTCAGTTCTGCACTCACTGGTTCCCCTCTCTCTCCCTCCCCTGAAGGTGCTGACTCTGGCTGGGTTCAGTTCTGCACTCACTGGTTCCCCTCTCTCTCCCTCCCCTGAAGGTGCTGACTCTGGCTGGGTTCAGTTCTACACTCACTGGTTCCCCTCTCTCTCCTCCCCTGAAGGTGCTGACTCTGGCTGGGTTCAGTTCTGCACTCACTGGTTCCCCTCTCTCTCCCTCCCCTGAAGGTGCTGACTCTGGCTGGGTTCAGTTCTGCACTCACTGGTTCCCCTCTCTCTCCCTCCCCTGAAGGTGCTGACTCTGGCTGAGTTCAGTTTTACACTCACTGGTTCCTCCCCTGAAGGTGCTGACTCTGGCTGGGTTCAGTTCTACACTCACTGGTTCCCTTCCCTCTCCTCCCCTGAAGGTGCTGACTCTGGCTGGGTTCAGTTCTACACTCACTGGTTCCACTCCCTCGCCTCCCCTGAAGATGCTGACTCTGGCTGGGTTGAGTTCTGCACTCACTGGTTCCCCTCCCTCTCCTCCCCTGAAGGTGCTGACTCTGGCTGGGTTCAGTTCGACACTCACTGGTTCCCCTCCCTCTCCTCCCCTGAAGGTACTGACTCTGGCTGGGTTCAGTTCTACACTGACTGGTTCCACTCCCTCTCCTCCCCTGAAGGTGCTGACTCTGGCTGGGTTCAGTTCTACACTGACGGGTTCCACTCTCTCTCCTCCCCTGAAGGTGCTGACTCTGGCTGGGATCAGTTCTACACTCACTGGTTCCACTCCCTCTCCTCCCGTGAAGGTGCTGACTCTGGCTGGGTTCAGTTCGACACTCACTGGTTCCCCTCTCTCTCCTCCCCTGAAGGTGCTGACTCTGGCTGGGTTCAGTTCGACACTCACTGGTTCCCCTCTCTCTCCTCCCCTGAAGGTGCTGACTCTGGCTGGGTTCAGTTCTACACTCACTGGTTCCACTCCCTCGCCTCCCCTGAAGATGCTGACTCTGGCTGGGTTGAGTTCTACACTCACTGGTTCCCCTCTCTCTCCCGCCCCTGAAAGTGTTGACTCTGGCTGGGTTCAGTTCTACACTCACTGGTTCCCCTCCCTCTCCTTCCCTGAAAGTGCTGACTCTGGCTGGGTTCAGTTCTACTTTCACTGGTTCCACACCCTCTCCTCCCCTGAAGGTGCTGACTCTCACTGGGTTCAGTTCTACACTCATTGGTTCCCCTTCCTCTCCTCCCCTGAAGGTGCTGTCTCTGGCTGGGTTCAGTTCTACACTCATTGGTTCCCCTTCCTCTCCTCCCCTGAAGGTGCTGACTCTGGCTGGGTTCAGTTCTACACTCACTGGTTCCACTCCCTCGCCTCCCCTGAAGATACTGACTCTGGCTGGGTTGAGTTCTACACTCACTGGTTCCACTCCCTCTCCTCCCCTGAAGGTGCTGACTCTGGCTGGGTTCAGTTCTACACTCACTGGTTCCACTCCCTCGCCTCCCCTGAAGATGCTGACTCTGGCTGGGTTCAGTTCTACACTGACTGGTTCCACTCCCTCTCCTCCCCTGAAGGTGCTGACTCTGGCTGGGATCAGTTCTACACTCACTGGTTCTCCTCCCTCTCCTCCCCTGAAGGTGCTGACTCTGGCTGGGTTCAGTTCAACACTGACTGGTTCCACTCCCTCTCCTCCCGTGAAGGTGCTGACTCTGGCTGGGTTCAGTTCGACACTCACTGGTTCCCCTCTCTCTCCTCCCCTGAAGGTGCTGACTCTGGCTGGGTTCAGTTCGACACTCACGGGTTCCCCTCTCTCTCCTCCCCTGAAGGTGCTGACTCTCACTGGGTTCAGTTCTACACTCACTGGTTCCCCTTCCTCTCCTCCCCTGAAGGTGCTGACTCTGGCTGGGTTCAGTTCTGAGCTCACTGGTTCCACTCCCTCTCCTCCCCTGAAGGTGCTGACTCTGGCTGGGTTCAGTTCTACGCTCACTGGTTCCCCTCTCTCTGCTCCCCTGAAGGTGCTGACTCTGGCTGGGTTCAGTTCTACACTCACTGGTTCCCCTCTCTATCCTCCCCTGAAGGTGCTGACTCTGGCTGGGTTCAGTTCCGCACTCACTGCTTCTCCTCCCTCTCCTCCCCTGAAGGTGCTGACGCTGGCTGGGTTCAGTTTTGCACTCACTGCTTCTCCTCCCTCTCCCTCCCCTGAAGGTGCTGACTCTGGCTGTGTTCAGTTCCGCACTCACTGCTTCTCCTCCCTCTCCCTCCCCTGAAGGTGCTGACTCTGGCTGAGTTCAGTTCGACACTCACTGGTTCCTCCCCTGAAGGTGCTGACTCTGGCTGGGTTCAGTTCTACACTCACTGGTACCCCTCCCTCTCCTCCCCTGAAGATGCTGACTCTGGCTGGGTTCAGTTCTACACTCACTGGTTCCCCTCTCTCTCCTCCCCTGAAGGTGCTGACTCTGGCTGGGTTCAGTTCTACACTCACTGGTTCCCCTCCCTCTCCTTCCCTGAAAGTGCTGACTCTGGCTGGGTTCAGTTCTACTTTCACTGGTTCCCCTTCCACTCCTCCCCTGAAGGTGCTGACTCTCGCTGGGTTCAGTTCTACACTCACTGGTTCCACTCCCTCTCCTCCCCTGAAGGTGCTGACTCTGGCTGGGTTCAGCTCTGCACTCACTGGTTCCACTCCCTCTCCTCCCCTGAAGATGCTGACTCTGGCTGGGTTCTGTTCTACACTCACTGGTTCCCCTCCCTCTCCTCCCCTGAAGGTGCTGACTCTGCCTGGGTTCAGTTCTACACTCACTGGTTCCCCTCTCTCTCCCTCCCCTGAAGGTGCTGACTCTGGCTGAGTTCAGTTTTACACTCACTGGTTCCCCTCTCTCTCCTCCCCTGAAGGTGCTGACTCTGCCTGGGTTCAGTTCTACACTCACTGGTTCCCCTCTCTCTCCCTCCCCTGAAGGTGCTGACTCTGGCTGAGTTCAGTTTTACACTCACTGGTTCCCCTCTCTCGCCCGCCCCTGAAGGTGCTGACTCTGGCTGGGTTCAGTTCTACACTCACTGGTTCCCCTCTCTCTCCTCCCCTGAAGGTGCTGACTCTGGCTGGGTTCAGTTCTGCACTCACTGGTTCCCCTCTCTCTCCCTCCCCTGAAGGTGCTGACTCTGGCTGGGTTCAGTTCTACACTCACTGGTTCCCTTCCCTCTCCTCCCCTGAAGGTGCTGACTCTGGCTGGGTTCAGTTCTACACTCACTGGTTCCACTCCCTCGCCTCCCCTGAAGATGCTGACTCTGGCTGGGTTCAGTTCTACACTCACTGGTTCCCTTCCCTCTCCTCCCCTGAAGGTGCTGACTCTGGCTGGGTTCAGTTCTACACTCACTGGTTCCCCTCCCTCTCCTCCCCTGAAGGTGCTGACTCTGGCTGGGTTCAGTTCGACACTCACTGGTTCCCCTCCCTCTCCTCCCCTGAAGGTACTGACTCTGGCTGGGTTCAGTTCTACACTGACTGGTTCCACTCCCTCTCCTCCCCTGAAGGTGCTGACTCTGGCTGGGTTCAGTTCTACACTGACGGGTTCCACTCTCTCTCCTCCCCTGAAGGTGCTGACTCTGGCTGGGATCAGTTCTACACTCACTGGTTCCACTCCCTCTCCTCCCGTGAAGGTGCTGACTCTGGCTGGGTTCAGTTCGACACTCACTGGTTCCCCTCTCTCTCCTCCCCTGAAGGTGCTGACTCTGGCTGGGTTCAGTTCGACACTCACTGGTTCCCCTCTCTCTCCTCCCCTGAAGGTGCTGACTCTGGCTGGGTTCAGTTCTACACTCACTGGTTCCACTCCCTCGCCTCCCCTGAAGATGCTGACTCTGGCTGGGTTGAGTTCTACACTCACTGGTTCCCCTCTCTCTCCCGCCCCTGAAAGTGTTGACTCTGGCTGGGTTCAGTTCTACACTCACTGGTTCCCCTCCCTCTCCTTCCCTGAAAGTGCTGACTCTGGCTGGGTTCAGTTCTACTTTCACTGGTTCCACACCCTCTCGTCCCCTGAAGGTGCTGACTCTGGCTGGGTTCAGTTCTACACTCACTGGTTCCCCTCTCTCTCCTCCCCTGAAGGTGCTGTCTCTGGCTGGGTTCAGTTCTACACTCACTGGTTCCCCTCCCTCTCCTCCCTTGAAGGTGCTGACTCTCACTGGGTTCAGTTCTACACTCATTGGTTCCCCTTCCTCTCCTCCCCTGAAGGTGCTGTCTCTGGCTGGGTTCAGTTCTACACTCACTGGTTCCCCTCCCTCTCCTCCCCTGAAGGTGCTGACTCTGGCTGGGTTCAGTTCTACACTCACTGGTTCCCCTCCCTCTCCTCCCCTGAAGGTGCTGACTCTGGCCGGGTTCAGTTCGACACTGACTGGTTCCCCTCCCTCTCCTCCCCTGAAGATGCGGACTCTGGCTGGGTTCAGTTCTACACTCACTGGTTCCCCTCCCTCTCCTCCCCTGAAGGTGCTGACTCTGGCTGGGTTCAGTTCCACACTCACTGGTTCTCCTCCCTCTCCTCCACTGAAGGTGCTGACTCTGGCTGGGTTCAGTTCTACACTCACAGGTTCCCCTCTCTCTCCTCCCCTGAAGGTGCTGACTCTGGCTGGGTTCCGTTCTACACTCACTGGTTCCCCTCTCTCTCCTCCCCTGAAGGTGCTGACTCTCGCTGGGTTCAGTTCTACACTCAGTGGTTCACCTTCCTCTCCTCCCCTGAAGGTGCTGACTCTGGCTGGGTTCAGTTCTACGCTCACTGGTTCCACTCCCTCTCCTCCCCTGAAGGTGCTGACTCTGGCTGGGTTCAGTTCTACACTCACTGGTTCCCCTCTCTCTCCCGCCCCTGAAGGTGCTGACTCTGGCTTGGTTCAGTTCTACACTCACTGGTTCCCCTCCCTCTCCTCCCCTTAAGGTGCTGACTCTGGTTGGGTTCAGTTCTACACTCACTGGTTCTCCTCCCTCTCCTCTCCGGCTGGGATCAGTTCTACACTCACTGGTTCCCCTCCTTCTCCTCCCCTGAAGGTGCTGACTCTGGCTGGGTTCAGTTCTACACGGACTGGTTCCGCTCCCTCTCCTCCCCTGAAGGTGCTGACTCTGGCTGGGTTCAGTTCTACACTCACTGGTTCTCTTCCGTCTCCTCCCCTGAAGGTGCTGACTCTCGCTGGGTTCAGTTCTACACTCACTGGTTCCCCTCCCTCTCCTCCCCTGAAGGTGCTGACTCTGGCTGGGTTCAGTTCTACACATCCGGGTTCCCCTCCCTCTCCTCCCCTGAAGGTGCTGACGCTGGCTGGGTTCAGTTCTACACTCACTGGTTTCCCTCTCTCTCCCGCCCCTGAAGGTGCTGACTCTGGCTGGGTTCAGCTCTGCACTCACTGGTTCCACTCCCTCTCCTCCCCTGAATGTGCTGACTCTGGCTGGGTTCAGTTCTACATTCACTGGTTCCCCTCTCTCTCCTCCCCTGAAGGTGCTGACTCTGGCTGGGTTCAGTTCTACACTCACTGGTTCCCCTCCCTCTCCTCCCCTGAAGGTGCTGACTCTGGCTGGGTTCAGTTCTACACTCACTGGACCCCCTCTCTCTCCTCCCCTGAAGGTGCTGACTCTGGCTGGGTTCAGTTCGACACTCACTGGTTCCACTCCCTCTCCACCCCTGAAGGTGCTGACTCTGGCTGGGTTCAGTTCTACACTCACTGGATCCCCTCTCTCTCCTCCCCTGAAGGTGCTGACTCTGGCTGGGTTCAGTTCTACACTCTCTGGTTCCACTCTCTCGCCTCCCCTGAAGTTGCAGACTCTGGCTGGGTTCAGTTCTACACTCACTGGATCCCCTCTCTCTCCTCCCCTGAAGGTGCTGACTCTGGCTGGGTTCAGTTCTACACTCACTGGTTCCACTCCCTCGCCTCCCCTGAAGATGCAGACTCTGGCTGGGTTCAGTTCTACACTCACTGGTTCCCCTCTCTGTCCCGCCCCTGAAGGTGCTGACTCTGGCTGGGTTCAGTTCTACACTCACTGGTTCCCCTCTCTCTCCTCCCCTGAAGGTGCTGACTCTGCCTGGGTTCAGTTCTACACTCACTGGTTCCCCTCTCTCTCCCTCCCCTGAAGGTGCTGACTCTGGCTGAGTTCAGTTTTACACTCACTGGTTCCCCTCTCTCGCCCGCCCCTGAAGGTGCTGACTCTGGCTGGGTTCAGTTCTACACTCACTGGTTCCCCTCTCTGTCCCGCCCCTGAAGGTGCTGACTCTGGCTGGGTTCAGTTCTACACTCACTGGTTCCCCTCTCTCTCCTCCCCTGAAGGTGCTGACTCTGGCTGGGTTCAGTTCTACACTCACTGGTTCCCCTCTCTCTCCCTCCCCTGAAGGTGCTGACTCTGGCTGGGTTCAGTTCTGCACTCACTGGTTCCCCTCTCTCTCCCTCCCCTGAAGGTGCTGACTCTGGCTGGGTTCAGTTCTACACTCACTGGTTCCCCTCTCTCTCCTCCCCTGAAGGTGCTGACTCTGGCTGGGTTCAGTTCTGCACTCACTGGTTCCCCTCTCTCTCCCTCCCCTGAAGGTGCTGACTCTGGCTGGGTTCAGTTCTGCACTCACTGGTTCCCCTCTCTCTCCCTCCCCTGAAGGTGCTGACTCTGGCTGAGTTCAGTTTTACACTCACTGGTTCCTCCCCTGAAGGTGCTGACTCTGGCTGGGTTCAGTTCTACACTCACTGGTTCCCTTCCCTCTCCTCCCCTGAAGGTGCTGACTCTGGCTGGGTTCAGTTCTACACTCACTGGTTCCACTCCCTCGCCTCCCCTGAAGATGCTGACTCTGGCTGGGTTGAGTTCTGCACTCACTGGTTCCCCTCCCTCTCCTCCCCTGAAGGTGCTGACTCTGGCTGGGTTCAGTTCGACACTCACTGGTTCCCCTCCCTCTCCTCCCCTGAAGGTACTGACTCTGGCTGGGTTCAGTTCTACACTGACTGGTTCCACTCCCTCTCCTCCCCTGAAGGTGCTGACTCTGGCTGGGTTCAGTTCTACACTGACGGGTTCCACTCTCTCTCCTCCCCTGAAGGTGCTGACTCTGGCTGGGATCAGTTCTACACTCACTGGTTCCACTCCCTCTCCTCCCGTGAAGGTGCTGACTCTGGCTGGGTTCAGTTCGACACTCACTGGTTCCCCTCTCTCTCCTCCCCTGAAGATGCTGACTCTGGCTGGGTTGAGTTCTGCACTCACTGGTTCCCCTCCCTCTCCTCCCCTGAAGGTGCTGACTCTGGCTGGGTTCAGTTCGACACTCACTGGTTCCCCTCCCTCTCCTCCCCTGAAGGTACTGACTCTGGCTGGGTTCAGTTCTACACTCACTGGTTCCACTCCCTCGCCTCCCCTGAAGATGCTGACTCTGGCTGGGTTGAGTTCTACACTCACTGGTTCCCCTCCCTCTCCTTCCCTGAAAGTGCTGACTCTGGCTGGGTTCAGTTCTACTTTCACTGGTTCCACACCCTCTCCTCCCCTGAAGGTGCTGACTCTCACTGGGTTCAGTTCTACACTCATTGGTTCCCCTTCCTCTCCTCCCCTGAAGGTGCTGTCTCTGGCTGGGTTCAGTTCTACACTCACTGGTTCCCTTCCCTCTCCTCCCCTGAAGGTGCTGACTCTGGCTGGGTTCAGTTCTACACTCACTGGTTCCACTCCCTCGCCTCCCCTGAAGATACTGACTCTGGCTGGGTTGAGTTCTACACTCACTGGTTCCACTCCCTCTCCTCCCCTGAAGGTGCTGACTCTGGCTGGGTTCAGTTCTACACTCACTGGTTCCACTCCCTCGCCTCCCCTGAAGATGCTGACTCTGGCTGGGTTCAGTTCTACACTGACTGGTTCTCCTCCCTCTCCTCCCCTGAAGGTGCTGACTCTGGCTGGGTTCAGTTCAACACTGACTGGTTCCACTCCCTCTCCTCCCGTGAAGGTGCTGACTCTGGCTGGGTTCAGTTCGACACTCACTGGTTCCCCTCTCTCTCCTCCCCTGAAGGTGCTGACTCTGGCTGGGTTCAGTTCGACACTCACGGGTTCCCCTCTCTCTCCTCCCCTGAAGGTGCTGACTCTCACTGGGTTCAGTTCTACACTCACTGGTTCCCCTTCCTCTCCTCCCCTGAAGGTGCTGACTCTGGCTGGGTTCAGTTCTGAGCTCACTGGTTCCACTCCCTCTCCTCCCCTGAAGGTGCTGACTCTGGCTGGGTTCAGTTCTACGCTCACTGGTTCCCCTCTCTCTGCTCCCCTGAAGGTGCTGACTCTGGCTGGGTTCAGTTCTACACTCACTGGTTCCCCTCTCTATCCTCCCCTGAAGGTGCTGACTCTGGCTGGGTTCAGTTCCGCACTCACTGCTTCTCCTCCCTCTCCTCCCCTGAAGGTGCTGACGCTGGCTGGGTTCAGTTTTGCACTCACTGCTTCTCCTCCCTCTCCCTCCCCTGAAGGTGCTGACTCTGGCTGTGTTCAGTTCCGCACTCACTGCTTCTCCTCCCTCTCCCTCCCCTGAAGGTGCTGACTCTGGCTGAGTTCAGTTCGACACTCACTGGTTCCTCCCCTGAAGGTGCTGACTCTGGCTGGGTTCAGTTCTACACTCACTGGTACCCCTCCCTCTCCTCCCCTGAAGATGCTGACTCTGGCTGGGTTCAGTTCTACACTCACTGGTTCCCCTCTCTATCCTCCCCTGTAGGTGCTGACTCTGGCTGGGTTCAGTTCTACACTCACTGGTTCCCCTCTCTCTCCTCCCCTGAAGGTGCTGACTCTGGCTGGGTTCAGTTCTACACTCACTGGTTCCCCTCCCTCTCCTTCCCTGAAAGTGCTGACTCTGGCTGGGTTCAGTTCTACTTTCACTGGTTCCCCTTCCACTCCTCCCCTGAAGGTGCTGACTCTCGCTGGGTTCAGTTCTACTTTCACTGGTTCCCCTCCCTCTCCTCCCCTGAAGGTGCTGACTCGAGCTGGGTTCAGTTCTGCACTGACTGGTTCCACTCCCTCTCCTCCCCTGAAGGTGCTGACTCTGGCTGGGTTCAGTTCTGCACTCACGGGTTCCCCTCCCTCTCCTCCCCTGAAGGTGCTGACTCTGGCTGGGTTCAGTTCTACACTCACTGGTTCCCCTTCCTCTCCTCCCCTGAAGGTGCTGACTCGAGCTGGGTTCAGTTCTGCACTGACTGGTTCCACTCCCTCTCCTCCCCTGAATGTGCTGACTCTGGCTGGGTTCAGCTCTGCACTCACGGGTTCCCCTCCCTCTCCTCCCCTGAAGGTGCTGACTCTGGCTGGCTTCTGTTCTACACTCACTGGTCCCCCTCTCTCTCCTCCCCTGAAGGTGCTGACTCTGCCTGGGTTCAGTTCTACTTTCACTGGTTCCACTCCCTCTCCTCCCCTGAAGGTGCTGACTCTGGCTGGGTTCAGTTCTACACTCACTGGTTCCCCTCCCTCTCCTCCCCTGAAGGTGCTGACTCTGCCTGGGTTCAGTTCTACACTCACTGGTTCCCCTCTCTCTCCCTCCCCTGAAGGTGCTGACTCTGGCTGAGTTCAGTTTTACACTCACTGGTTCCCCTCTCTCTCCTCCCCTGAAGGTGCTGACTCTGCCTGGGTTCAGTTCTACACTCACTGGTTCCCCTCTCTCTCCCTCCCCTGAAGGTGCTGACTCTGGCTGAGTTCAGTTTTACACTCACTCGTTCCCCTCTCTCGCCCGCCCCTGAAGGTGCTGACTCTGGCTGGGTTCAGTTCTACACTCACTGGTTCCCCTCTCTCTCCTCCCCTGAAGGTGCTGACTCTGGCTGGGTTCAGTTCTGCACTCACTGGTTCCCCTCTCTCTCCCTCCCCTGAAGGTGCTGACTCTGGCTGGGTTCAGTTCTACACTCACTGGTTCCCTTCCCTCTCCTCCCCTGAAGGTGCTGACTGTGGCTGGGTTCAGTTCTACACTCACTGGTTCCACTCCCTCGCCTCCCCTGAAGATGCTGACTCTGGCTGGGTTGAGTTCTGCACTCACTGGTTCCCCTCCCTCTCCTCCCCTGAAGGTGCTGACTCTGGCTGGGTTCAGTTCGACACTCACTGGTTCCCCTCCCTCTCCTCCCCTGAAGGTACTGACTCTGGCTGGGTTCAGTTCTACACTGACTGGTTCCACTCCCTCTCCTCCCCTGAAGGTGCTGACTCTGGCTGGGTTCAGTTCTACACTGACGGGTTCCACTCTCTCTCCTCCCCTGAAGGTGCTGACTCTGGCTGGGATCAGTTCTACACTCACTGGTTCCACTCCCTCTCCTCCCGTGAAGGTGCTGACTCTGGCTGGGTTCAGTTCGACACTCACTGGTTCCCCTCTCTCTCCTCCCCTGAAGGTGCTGACTCTGGCTGGGTTCAGTTCGACACTCACTGGTTCCCCTCTCTCTCCTCCCCTGAAGGTGCTGACTCTGGCTGGGTTCAGTTCTACACTCACTGGTTCCACTCCCTCGCCTCCCCTGAAGATGCTGACTCTGGCTGGGTTGAGTTCTACACTCACTGGTTCCCCTCTCTCTCCCGCCCCTGAAAGTGTTGACTCTGGCTGGGTACAGTTCTACACTCACTGGTTCCCCTCCCTCTCCTTCCCTGAAAGTGCTGACTCTGGCTGGGTTCAGTTCTACTTTCACTGGTTCCACACCCTCTCCTCCCCTGAAGGTGCTGACTCTCACTGGGTTCAGTTCTACACTCATTGGTTCCCCTTCCTCTCCTCCCCTGAAGGTGCTGTCTCTGGCTGGGTTCAGTTCTACACTCACTGGTTCCCTTCCCTCTCCTCCCCTGAAGGTGCTGACTCTGGCTGGGTTCAGTTCTACACTCACTGGTTCCACTCCCTCGCCTCCCCTGAAGATACTGACTCTGGCTGGGTTGAGTTCTACACTCACTGGTTCCACTCCCTCTCCTCCCCTGAAGGTGCTGACTCTGGCTGGGTTCAGTTCTACACTCACTGGTTCCACTCCCTCGCCTCCCCTGAAGATGCTGACTCTGGCTGGGTTCAGTTCTACACTGACTGGTTCCACTCCCTCTCCTCCCCTGAAGGTGCTGACTCTGGCTGGGATCAGTTCTACACTCACTGGTTCTCCTCCCTCTCCTCCCCTGAAGGTGCTGACTCTGGCTGGGTTCAGTTCAACACTGACTGGTTCCACTCCCTCTCCTCCCGTGAAGGTGCTGACTCTGGCTGGGTTCAGTTCGACACTCACTGGTTCCCCTCTCTCTCCTCCCCTGAAGGTGCTGACTCTGGCTGGGTTCAGTTCGACACTCACGGGTTCCCCTCTCTCTCCTCCCCTGAAGGTGCTGACTCTCACTGGGTTCAGTTCTACACTCACTGGTTCCCCTTCCTCTCCTCCCCTGAAGGTGCTGACTCTGGCTGGGTTCAGTTCTGAGCTCACTGGTTCCACTCCCTCTCCTCCCCTGAAGGTGCTGACTCTGGCTGGGTTCAGTTCTACGCTCACTGGTTCCCCTCTCTCTGCTCCCCTGAAGGTGCTGACTCTGGCTGGGTTCAGTTCTACACTCACTGGTTCCCCTCTCTATCCTCCCCTGAAGGTGCTGACTCTGGCTGGGTTCAGTTCCGCACTCACTGCTTCTCCTCCCTCTCCTCCCCTGAAGGTGCTGACGCTGGCTGGGTTCAGTTTTGCACTCGCTGCTTCTCCTCCCTCTCCCTCCCCTGAAGGTGCTGACTCTGGCTGTGTTCAGTTCCGCACTCACTGCTTCTCCTCCCTCTCCCTCCCCTGAAGGTGCTGACTCTGGCTGAGTTCAGTTCGACACTCACTGGTTCCTCCCCTGAAGGTGCTGACTCTGGCTGGGTTCAGTTCTACACTCACTGGTACCCCTCCCTCTCCTCCCCTGAAGATGCTGACTCTGGCTGGGTTCAGTTCTACACTCACTGGTTCCCCTCTCTATCCTCCCCTGTAGGTGCTGACTCTGGCTGGGTTCAGTTCTACACTCACTGGTTCCCCTCTCTCTCCTCCCCTGAAGGTGCTGACTCTGGCTGGGTTCAGTTCTACACTCACTGGTTCCCCTCCCTCTCCTTCCCTGAAAGTGCTGACTCTGGCTGGGTTCAGTTCTACTTTCACTGGTTCCCCTTCCACTCCTCCCCTGAAGGTGCTGACTCTCGCTGGGTTCAGTTCTACACTCACTGGTTCCCCTTCCTCTCCTCCCCTGAAGGTGCTGACTCGAGCTGGGTTCAGTTCTGCACTGACTGGTTCCACTCCCTCTCCTCCCCTGAAGGTGCTGACTCTGGCTGGGTTCAGTTCTACACTCACGGGTTCCCCTCTCTCTCCTCCCCTGAATGTGCTGACTCTGGCTGGGTTCAGCTCTGCACTCACTGGTTCCACTCCCTCTCCTCCCCTGAAGATGCTGACTCTGGCTGGCTTCTGTTCTACACTCACTGGTTCCCCTCCCTCTCCTCCCCTGAAGGTGCTGACTCTGGCTGGGTTCAGTTCTACACTCACTGGATCCCCTCTCTCTCCTCCCCTGAAGGTGCTGACTCTGGCTGGGTTCAGTTCGACACTCACTGGTTCCACTCCCTCGCCTCCCCTGAAGATGCAGACTCTGGCTGGGTTCAGTTCTACACTCACTGGATCCCCTCTCTCTCCTCCCCTGAAGGTGCTGACTCTGGCTGGGTTCAGTTCTACACTCACTGGTTCCACTCCCTCGCCTCCCCTGAAGATGCAGACTCTGGCTGGGTTCAGTTCTACACTCACTGGTTCCCCTCTCTGTCCCGCCCCTGAAGGTGCTGACTCTGGCTGGGTTCAGTTCTACACTCACTGGTTCCCCTCTCTCTCCTCCCCTGAAGGTGCTGACTCTGCCTGGGTTCAGTTCTACACTCACTGGTTCCCCTCTCTCTCCCTCCCCTGAAGGTGCTGACTCTGGCTGAGTTCAGTTTTACACTCACTGGTTCCCCTCTCTCGCCCGCCCCTGAAGGTGCTGACTCTGGCTGGGTTCAGTTCTACACTCACTGGTTCCCCTCTCTCTCCTCCCCTGAAGGTGCTGACTCTGGCTGGGTTCAGTTCTGCACTCACTGGTTCCCCTCTCTCTCCCTCCCCTGAAGGTGCTGACTCTGGCTGGGTTCAGTTCTGCACTCACTGGTTCCCCTCTCTCTCCCTCCCCTGAAGGTGCTGACTCTGGCTGGGTTCAGTTCTACACTCACTGGTTCCCCTCTCTCTCCTCCCCTGAAGGTGCTGACTCTGGCTGGGTTCAGTTCTGCACTCACTGGTTCCCCTCTCTCTCCCTCCCCTGAAGGTGCTGACTCTGGCTGGGTTCAGTTCTGCACTCACTGGTTCCCCTCTCTCTCCCTCCCCTGAAGGTGCTGACTCTGGCTGAGTTCAGTTTTACACTCACTGGTTCCTCCCCTGAAGGTGCTGACTCTGGCTGGGTTCAGTTCTACACTCACTGGTTCCCTTCCCTCTCCTCCCCTGAAGGTGCTGACTCTGGCTGGGTTCAGTTCTACACTCACTGGTTCCACTCCCTCGCCTCCCCTGAAGATGCTGACTCTGGCTGGGTTCAGTTCTACACTGACGGGTTCCACTCTCTCTCCTCCCCTGAAGGTGCTGACTCTGGCTGGGATCAGTTCTACTTTCACTGGTTCCACACCCTCTCCTCCCCTGAAGGTGCTGACTCTCACTGGGTTCAGTTCTACACTCATTGGTTCCCCTTCCTCTCCTCCCCTGAAGGTGCTGTCTCTGGCTGGGTTCAGTTCTACACTCACTGGTTCCCTTCCCTCTCCTCCCCTGAAGGTGCTGACTCTGGCTGGGTTCAGTTCTACACTCACTGGTTCCACTCCCTCGCCTCCCCTGAAGATACTGACTCTGGCTGGGTTGAGTTCTACACTCACTGGTTCCACTCCCTCTCCTCCCCTGAAGGTGCTGACTCTGGCTGGGTTCAGTTCTACACTCACTGGTTCCACTCCCTCGCCTCCCCTGAAGATGCTGACTCTGGCTGGGTTCAGTTCTACACTGACTGGTTCCACTCCCTCTCCTCCCCTGAAGGTGCTGACTCTGGCTGGGATCAGTTCTACACTCACTGGTTCTCCTCCCTCTCCTCCCCTGAAGGTGCTGACTCTGGCTGGGTTCAGTTCAACACTGACTGGTTCCACTCCCTCTCCTCCCGTGAAG
The DNA here is from genome assembly GCF_052327205.1 of Somniosus microcephalus. Lineage (NCBI taxonomy): Eukaryota > Metazoa > Chordata > Chondrichthyes > Squaliformes > Somniosidae > Somniosus > Somniosus microcephalus. The sequence continues at coordinate 78,486,233 of NC_140990.1, forward strand.
GTGCTGACTCTGGCTGGGTTCAGTTCGACACTCACTGGTTCCCCTCTCTCTCCTCCCCTGAAGGTGCTGACTCTGGCTGGGTTCAGTTCGACACTCACGGGTTCCCCTCTCTCTCCTCCCCTGAAGGTGCTGACTCTGGCTGGGTTCAGTTCTACACTCACTGGTTCCCCTTCCTCTCCTCCCCTGAAGGTGCTGACTCTGGCTGGGATCAGTTCTACACTCACTGGTTCCACTCCCTCTCCTCCCGTGAAGGTGCTGACTCTGGCTGGGTTCAGTTCGACACTCACTGGTTCCCCTCTCTCTCCTCCCCTGAAGGTGCTGACTCTGGCTGGGTTCAGTTCGACACTCACTGGTTCCCCTCTCTCTCCTCCCCTGAAGGTGCTGACTCTGGCTGGGTTCAGTTCTACACTCACTGGTTCCACTCCCTCGCCTCCCCTGAAGATGCTGACTCTGGCTGGGTTGAGTTCTACACTCACTGGTTCCCCTCTCTTTCCCGCCCCTGAAAGTGTTGACTCTGGCTGGGTTCAGTTCTACACTCACTGGTTCCCCTCCCTCTCCTTCCCTGAAAGTGCTGACTCTGGCTGGGTTCAGTTCTACTTTCACTGGTTCCACACCCTCTCCTCCCCTGAAGGTGCTGACTCTCACTGGGTTCAGTTCTACACTCATTGGTTCCCCTTCCTCTCCTCCCCTGAAGGTGCTGTCTCTGGCTGGGTTCAGTTCTACACTCACTGGTTCCCTTCCCTCTCCTCCCCTGAAGGTGCTGACTCTGGCTGGGTTCAGTTCTACACTCACTGGTTCCACTCCCTCGCCTCCCCTGAAGATACTGACTCTGGCTGGGTTGAGTTCTACACTCACTGGTTCCACTCCCTCTCCTCCCCTGAAGGTGCTGACTCTGGCTGGGTTCAGTTCTACACTCACTGGTTCCACTCCCTCGCCTCCCCTGAAGATGCTGACTCTGGCTGGGTTCAGTTCTACACTGACTGGTTCCACTCCCTCTCCTCCCGTGAAGGTGCTGACTCTGGCTGGGTTCAGTTCGACACTCACTGGTTCCCCTCTCTCTCCTCCCCTGAAGGTGCTGACTCTGGCTGGGTTCAGTTCGACACTCACGGGTTCCCCTCTCTCTCCTCCCCTGAAGGTGCTGACTCTCACTGGGTTCAGTTCTACACTCACTGGTTCCCCTTCCTCTCCTCCCCTGAAGGTGCTGACTCTGGCTGGGTTCAGTTCTGAGCTCACTGGTTCCACTCCCTCTCCTCCCCTGAAGGTGCTGACTCTGGCTGGGTTCAGTTCTACGCTCACTGGTTCCCCTCTCTCTGCTCCCCTGAAGGTGCTGACTCTGGCTGGGTTCAGTTCTACACTCACTGGTTCCCCTCTCTATCCTCCCCTGAAGGTGCTGACTCTGGCTGGGTTCAGTTCCGCACTCACTGCTTCTCCTCCCTCTCCTCCCCTGAAGGTGCTGACGCTGGCTGGGTTCAGTTTTGCACTCACTGCTTCTCCTCCCTCTCCCTCCCCTGAAGGTGCTGACTCTGGCTGTGTTCAGTTCCGCACTCACTGCTTCTCCTCCCTCTCCCTCCCCTGAAGGTGCTGACTCTGGCTGAGTTCAGTTCGACACTCACTGGTTCCTCCCCTGAAGGTGCTGACTCTGGCTGGGTTCAGTTCTACACTCACTGGTTCCCCTCTCTATCCTCCCTTGTAGGTGCTGACTCTGGCTGGGTTCAGTTCTACACTCACTGGTTCCCCTCTCTCTCCTCCCCTGAAGGTGCTGACTCTGGCTGGGTTCAGTTCTACACTCACTGGTTCCCCTCCCTCTCCTTCCCTGAAAGTGCTGACTCTGGCTGGGTTCAGTTCTACTTTCACTGGTTCCCCTTCCACTCCTCCCCTGAAGGTGCTGACTCTCGCTGGGTTCAGTTCTACACTCACTGGTTCCCCTTCCTCTCCTCCCCTGAAGGTGCTGACTCGAGCTGGGTTCAGTTCTGCACTGACTGGTTCCACTCCCTCTCCTCCCCTGAAGGTGCTGACTCTGGCTGGGTTCAGTTCTACACTCACGGGTTCCCCTCTCTCTCCTCCCCTGAATGTGCTGACTCTGGCTGGGTTCAGCTCTGCACTCACTGGTTCCACTCCCTCTCCTCCCCTGAAGATGCTGACTCTGGCTGGCTTCTGTTCTACACTCACTGGTTCCCCTCCCTCTCCTCCCCTGAAGGTGCTGACTCTGGCTGGGTTCAGTTCTACACTCACTGGATCCCCTCTCTCTCCTCCCCTGAAGGTGCTGACTCTGGCTGGGTTCAGTTCGACACTCACTGGTTCCACTCCCTCGCCTCCCCTGAAGATGCAGACTCTGGCTGGGTTCAGTTCTACACTCACTGGATCCCCTCTCTCTCCTCCCCTGAAGGTGCTGACTCTGGCTGGGTTCAGTTCTACACTCACTGGTTCCACTCCCTCGCCTCCCCTGAAGATGCAGACTCTGGCTGGGTTCAGTTCTACACTCACTGGTTCCCCTCTCTGTCCCGCCCCTGAAGGTGCTGACTCTGGCTGGGTTCAGTTCTACACTCACTGGTTCCCCTCTCTCTCCTCCCCTGAAGGTGCTGACTCTGCCTGGGTTCAGTTCTACACTCACCGGTTCCCCTCTCTCTCCCTCCCCTGAAGGTGCTGACTCTGGCTGAGTTCAGTTTTACACTCACTGGTTCCCCTCTCTCGCCCGCCCCTGAAGGTGCTGACTCTGGCTGGGTTCAGTTCTACACTCACTGGTTCCCCTCTCTCTCCTCCCCTGAAGGTGCTGACTCTGGCTGGGTTCAGTTCTGCACTCACTGGTTCCCCTCTCTCTCCCTCCCCTGAAGGTGCTGACTCTGGCTGGGTTCAGTTCTGCACTCACTGGTTCCCCTCTCTCTCCCACCCCTGAAGGTGCTGACTCTGGCTGGGTTCAGTTCTACACTCACTGGTTCCCCTCTCTCTCCTCCCCTGAAGGTGCTGACTCTGGCTGGGTTCAGTTCTGCACTCACTGGTTCCCCTCTCTCTCCCTCCCCTGAAGGTGCTGACTCTGGCTGGGTTCAGTTCTGCACTCACTGGTTCCCCTCTCTCTCCCTCCCCTGAAGGTGCTGACTCTGGCTGAGTTCAGTTTTACACTCACTGGTTCCTCCCCTGAAGGTGCTGACTCTGGCTGGGTTCAGTTCTACACTCACTGGTTCCCTTCCCTCTCCTCCCCTGAAGGTGCTGACTCTGGCTGGGTTCAGTTCGACACTCACTGGTTCCCCTCCCTCTCCTCCCCTGAAGGTACTGACTCTGGCTGGGTTCAGTTCTACACTGACTGGTTCCACTCCCTCTCCTCCCCTGAAGGTGCTGACTCTGGCTGGGTTCAGTTCTACACTGACGGGTTCCACTCTCTCTCCTCCCCTGAAGGTGCTGACTCTGGCTGGGATCAGTTCTACACTCACTGGTTCCACTCCCTCTCCTCCCGTGAAGGTGCTGACTCTGGCTGGGTTCAGTTCGACACTCACTGGTTCCCCTCTCTCTCCTCCCCTGAAGGTGCTGACTCTGGCTGGGTTCAGTTCGACACTCACTGGTTCCCCTCTCTCTCCTCCCCTGAAGGTGCTGACTCTGGCTGGGTTCAGTTCTACACTCACTGGTTCCACTCCCTCGCCTCCCCTGAAGATGCTGACTCTGGCTGGGTTGAGTTCTACACTCACTGGTTCCCCTCTCTCTCCCGCCCCTGAAAGTGTTGACTCTGGCTGGGTTGAGTTCTACACTCACTGGTTCCCCTCCCTCTCCTCCCCTGAAGGTGCTGACTCTGGCTGGGTTCAGTTCTACACTCACTGGTTCCCCTCCCTCTCCTTCCCTGAAAGTGCTGACTCTGGCTGGGTTCAGTTCTACTTTCACTGGTTCCCCTTCCTCTCCTCCCCTGAAGGTGCTGTCTCTGGCTGGGTTCAGTTCTACACTCACTGGTTCCACTCCCTCGCCTCCCCTGAAGATACTGACTCTGGCTGGGTTGAGTTCTACACTCACTGGTTCCAATCCCTCTCCTCCCCTGAAGGTGCTGACTCTGGCTGGGTTCAGTTCTACACTCACTGGTTCCACTCCCTCGCCTCCCCTGAAGATGCTGACTCTGGCTGGGTTCAGTTCTACACTGACTGGTTCCACTCCCTCTCCTCCCCTGAAGGTGCTGACTCTGGCTGGGATCAGTTCTACACTCACTGGTTCTCCTCCCTCTCCTCCCCTGAAGGTGCTGACTCTGGCTGGGTTCAGTTCAACACTGACTGGTTCCACTCCCTCTCCTCCCGTGAAGGTGCTGACTCTGGCTGGGTTCAGTTCGACACTCACTGGTTCCCCTCTCTCTCCTCCCCTGAAGGTGCTGACTCTGGCTGGGTTCAGTTCGACACTCACGGGTTCCCCTCTCTCTCCTCCCCTGAAGGTGCTGACTCCGGCTGGGATCAGTTCTACACTCACTGGTTCTCCTCCCTCTCCTCCCCTGAAGGTGCTGACTCTCACTGGGTTCAGTTCTACACTCACTGGTTCCCCTTCCTCTCCTCCCCTGAAGGTGCTGACTCTGGCTGGGTTCAGTTCTGAGCTCACTGGTTCCACTCCCTCTCCTCCCCTGAAGGTGCTGACTCTGGCTGGGTTCAGTTCTACGCTCACTGGTTCCCCTCTCTCTGCTCCCCTGAAGGTGCTGACTCTGGCTGGGTTCAGTTCTACACTCACTGGTTCCCCTTCCTCTCCTCCCCTGAAGGTGCTGACTCTGGCTGGGTTCAGTTCTGAGCTCACTGGTTCCACTCCCTCTCCTCCCCTGAAGGTGCTGACTCTGGCTGGGTTCAGTTCTACGCTCACTGGTTCCCCTCTCTCTGCTCCCCTGAAGGTGCTGACTCTGGCTGGGTTCAGTTCTACACTCACTGGTTCCCCTCTCTATCCTCCCCTGAAGGTGCTGACTCTGGCTGGGTTCAGTTCCGCACTCACTGCTTCTCCTCCCTCTCCTCCCCTGAAGGTGCTGACGCTGGCTGGGTTCAGTTTTGCACTCACTGCTTCTCCTCCCTCTCCCTCCCCTGAAGGTGCTGACTCTGGCTGTGTTCAGTTCCGCACTCACTGCTTCTCCTCCCTCTCCCTCCCCTGAAGGTGCTGACTCTGGCTGAGTTCAGTTCGACACTCACTGGTTCCTCCCCTGAAGGTGCTGACTCTGGCTGGGTTCAGTTCTACACTCACTGGTACCCCTCCCTCTCCTCCCCTGAAGATGCTGACTCTGGCTGGGTTCAGTTCTACACTCACTGGTTCCCCTCTCTATCCTCCCCTGTAGGTGCTGACTCTGGCTGGGTTCAGTTCTACACTCACTGGTTCCCCTCTCTCTCCTCCCCTGAAGGTGCTGACTCTGGCTGGGTTCAGTTCTACACTCACTGGTTCCCCTCCCTCTCCTTCCCTGAAAGTGCTGACTCTGGCTGGGTTCAGTTCTACTTTCACTGGTTCCCCTTCCACTCCTCCCCTGAAGGTGCTGACTCTGGCTGGGTTCAGTTCTACACTCACTGGTTCCCCTCTCTCTCCTCCCCTGAAGGTGCTGACTCTGGCTGGGTTCAGTTCTACACTCACTGGTTCCCCTCTCTCTCCTCTCCTGAAGGTGCTGACTCTGGCTGGGTTCAGTTCTACACTCACGGGTTCCCCTCCCTCTCCTCCCCTGAAGGTGCTGACTCTGGCTGGGTTCAGTTCTACACTCACTGGTTCCCCTCTCTCTCCCGCCCCTGAAGGTGCTGACTCTGGCTGGGTTCAGTTCTACACTCACTGGTTCCCCTCTCTCTCCCGCCCCAGAAGGTGCTGAGTCTGGCTGGTTTCAGTTCGACACTCACTGGTTCCCCTCCCTCTCCTTCCCTGAAAGTGCTGACTCTGGCTGGGTTCAGTTCTACACTCACTGGTTCCCCTTCCTCTCCTCCCCTGAAGGTGCTGACTCTGGCTGGGTTCAGTTCTACGCTCACTGGTTCCCCTCTCTCTCCTCCCCTGAAGGTGCTGACTCTGGCTGGGTTCAGTTTTGCACTCACTGGATCCCCTCTCCCTCCCTCCCCTGAAGGTGCTGACTCTGGCTGAGTTCAGTTCTACACTCACTGGTTCCTCCCCTGAAGGTGCTGACTCTGGCGGGGTTCAGTTCTACACTCACTGGTTCCCTTCCCTCTCCTCCCCTGAAGGTGCTGACTCTGGCTGGGTTCAGTTCTACACTCACTGGTTCCACTCTCTCTCCTCCCCTGAAGGTGCTGACTCTGGCTGGGTACAGTTCTACACTCACTGGTTGCACTCCCTCGCCTCCCCTGAAGGTGCTGACTCTGGCTGGGTTCAGTTCTACACTCACTGGTTCCCCTCCCTCTCCTCCCCTGAAGGTGCTGACTCGAGCTGGGTTCAGTTCGACACTCACTGGTTCTCCACTCTCTCCTCCCCTGAAGGTGCTGACTCTGGCTGGGTTCAGTCCGACACTCACTGGTTGCCCTCCCGCTCCTCCCCTGAAGGTGCTGACTCTGGCTGGGTTCAGTTCTACACTCACTGGTTCCCCTCCCTCTCCTCCCCTGAAGGTGCTGACTCTAGCTGGGTTCAGTTCTACACTGACTGGCTCCAATCCCTCTCCTCCCCAGAAGGTGCTGACTCTGGCTGGGTTCAGTTCGACACTCACTGGTTCCACTCTCTCTCCTCCCCTGAAGGTGCTGACTCTGGCTGGGTTCAGTTCCAAACTCACTGTTTCTCCTCCCTCTCCTCCTGTGAAGGTGCTGCCTCTGGCTGGGTTCAGTTCTACACTCACTGGTTCCCCTCCCTCTCCTCCCCTGAAAGTGCTGACTCTGGCTGGGTTCAGTTCTACTTTCACTGGTTCCACACCCTCTCCTCCCCTGAAGGTGCTGACTCTCGCTGGGTTCAGTTCGACACTCACTGGTTCCACTCTCTCTCCTCCCCTGAAGGTGCTGACTCTGGCTGGGTTCAGTTCTGCACTCACTGGTTCCCCTCTCTCTCCCACCCCTGAAGGTGCTGACTCTGGCTGGGTTCAGTTCTACACTCAATGGTTCCCCTCTCTCTCCCGCCCCTGAAAGTGCTGACTCTGGCTGGGTTCAGTTCTACACTCACTGGTTCCACTCCCTCTCCTCCCCTGAAGGTGCTGCCTCTGGCTGGGTTCAGTTCTACACTGACTGGTTCTCCTACCCTGAAGGTACTGACTCTGGCTGGGTTCAGTTCCACACTCACTGGTTCTCCTCCATCTCCTCCCCTGAAGGTGCTGACTCTGGCTGGGTTCTGTTCTGCACTCACTGGATCCCCTCTATCTCCCTCCCCTGAAGGTGCTGACTCTGGCTGAGTTCAGTTCTACACTCACTGGTTCCTCCCCTGAAGGTGCTGACTCTGGCTGGGTTCAGTTCTACACTCACTGGTTCCCTTCCCTCTCCTCCCCTGAAGGTGCTGACTCTGGCTGGGTTCAGTTCTACACTCACTGGTTCCACTCCCTCGCCTCCCCTGAAGATGCTGACTCTGGCTGGGTTCAGTTCCACACTCACTGGTTCCCCTCCCTCTCCTCCCCTGAAGGTGCTGCCTCTGGCTGGGTTCAGTTCTACACTGAGTGGTTCCAAGCCCTCACCTCCCCTTAAGGTGCTGACTCTGGCAGGGTTCAGTTCCACACTCACTGGTTCCCCTCCCTCTCCTCCCCTGAAGGTGCTGACTCAAGCTTGGTTCAGTTCGACACTGACGGGTTCCCCTGTCTCTCCTCCCCTGAAGGTGCTGACTCTGGCTGGGTTCAGTTCTACACTCACTGGTTCCACTCCCTCGCCTCCCCTGAAGGTGCTCACTCTGGCTGGGTTCAGTTCTACACTCACGGGTTCCCCTCTCTCTCCTCCCCTGAATGTGCTGACTCTGGCTGGGTTCAGTTCTTCACTCACTGGTTCCCCTCCCTCTCCTTCCCTGAAAGTGCTGACTCTGGCTGGGTTCAGTCCTACACTCAATGGTTCCCCTCCCTCTCCTCCCCTGAAGGTGCTGACTCTGGCTGGGTTCAGTTCTACACTCACTGGATCCCCTCTCTCTCCTCCCCTGAAGGTGCTGACTCTGGCTGGGTTCAGTTCTACACTCACTGGTTCCCCTCCCTCTCCTCCCCTGAAGGTGCTGCCTCTGGCTGGCTTCAGTTCCACACTGAGTGATTCGAAGCCCTCACCTCCCCTTAAGGTGCTGACTCTGGCTGCGTTCAGTTCTACACTCACTGGTTCCACTCTCTCTCCTCCCTTGAAGGTGCTGACTCTGGCTGGGTTCAGTTCTACACTCACTGGTTGCCCTCCCTCTCCTTCTCTGAAAGTGCTGACTCTGGCTGGGTTCTGTTCTACTTTCACTGGTTCCACACCCTCTCCTCCCCTGAAGGTGCTGACTCTCGCTGGGTTCAGTTCTACACTCACTGGTTCCACTCTCTCTCCTCCCCTGAAGGTGCTGACTCTGGCTGGGTTCAGTTCTGCACTCACTGGTTCCCCTCCCTCTCCTCCCCTGAAGATGCTGACTCTGGCTGGGTTCAGTTCTACACTCACTGGTTGCCCTCCCTCTCCTTCTCTGAAAGTGCTGACTCTGGCTGGGTTCAGTTCTACTTTCACTGGTTCCACACCCTCTCCTCCCCTGAAGGTGCTGACTCTCGCTGGGTTCAGTCCTAGACTGACTGGATCCCCTCTCTCTCCTCCCCTGAAGGTGCTGACTCTGGCTGGGTTCAGTTCTACACTCACTGGTTCCCCTCCCTCTCCTTCCCTGAAGGTGCTGACTCTGGCTGGGTTCAGTTCAACACTCACTGGTTCCCCTCTCTCTCCTCCCCTGAAGGGGCTGACTCTGGCTGGGTTCAGTTCTAAGCTCACTGGTTCTCCTCCCTCTTCTCCCCTGAAGGTGCTGACTCCAGCTGGGTTCAGTTCGACACTCACTGGTTCTCCTCTCTCTCCTCCCCTGAAGGTGCTGACTCTGGCTGGGTTCAGTCCTACACTCACTGGTTGCCCTCCCTCTAATCCCCTGAAGGTGCTGACTCTGGCTGGCTTCAGTTCTGCACTCACTGGTTCCCCTCCCTCTCCTCCCCTGAAGGTGCTGACTCTGGCTGGGGTCAGTTCTACACTCACTGGTTCCCCTCCCCCTCCTCCCCTGAAGGTGCTGACTCTGGCTGGGTTCAGTTCTACACTCACTGGTTCCCCTCCCTCTCCTCCCCTGAAGGTGCTGACTCTGGCTGGGGTCAGTTCTACACTCACTGGTTCCCCTCCCCCTCCTCCCCTGAAGGTGCTGACTCTGGCTGGGTTCAGTTCGACACTCACTGGTTCCCCTCTCTCTGCTTCCCTGTAGGTGCTGACTCTGGCTGGGTTCAGTTCTACACTGACTGGTTCTCCTCCCTCTCCTCCCCTGAAGGTGCTGACTCTGGCTGGGTTCAGTTCCACACTCACTGGTTCTCCTCCCTCTCCTCCCCTGAAGATGCTGACTCTGGCTGGGTTCAGTTCTACACTCACTGGTTCCCCTCCCTCTCCTCCCCTGAAGGTGCTGACTCTGGCTGGGTTCAGTTCTACACTCACTGGATCCCCTCTCTCTCCTCCCCTGAAGGTGCTGACTCTGGCTGGGTTCAGTTCTACACTCACTGGTTCCCCTCCCTCTCCTTCCCTGAAGGTGCTGACTCTGGCTGGGTTCAGTTCCGCACTCACTGCTTCTCCTCCCTCTCCTCCCCTGAAGGTGCTGACGCTGGCTGGGTTCAGTTTTGCACTCACTGCTTCTCCTCCCTCTCCCTCCCCTGAAGGTGCTGACTCTGGCTGTGTTCAGTTCCGCACTCACTGCTTCTCCTCCCTCTCCCTCCCCTGAAGGTGCTGACTCTGGCTGAGTTCAGTTCGACACTCACTGGTTCCTCCCCTGAAGGTGCTGACTCTGGCTGGGTTCAGTTCTACACTCACTGGTACCCCCCCCTCTCCTCCCCTGAAGATGCTGACTCTGGCTGGGTTCAGTTCTACACTCACTGGTTCCCCTCTCTATCCTCCCCTGTAGGTGCTGACTCTGGCTGATTTCAGTTCTACACTCACTGGTTCCCCTCTCTCTCCTCCCCTGAAGGTGCTGACTCTGGCTGGGTTCAGTTCTACACTCACTGGTTCCCCTCCCTCTCCTTCCCTGAAAGTGCTGACTCTGGCTGGGTTCAGTTCTACTTTCACTGGTTCCCCTTCCACTCCTCCCCTGAAGGTGCTGACTCTCGCTGGGTTCAGTTCTACACTCACTGGTTCCCCTTCCTCTCCTCCCCTGAAGGTGCTGACTCTGGCTGGGTTCAGTTCTAAGCTCACTGGTTCCACTCCCTCTCCTCCCCTGAAGGTGCTGACTCTGGCTGGGTTCAGTTCTATGCTCACTGGTTCCACTCTCTCTCCTCCCCTGAAGGTGCTGACTCTGGCTGGGATCAGTTCCACACTCACTGGTTCTCCTCCCTCTCCTCCCCTGAAGGTGCTGACTCGAGCTGGGTTCAGTTCTGCACTGACTGGTTCCACTCCCTCTCCTCCCCTGAAGGTGCTGACTCTGGCTGGGTTCAGTTCAACACTCACTGGTTCCCCTCTTTCTCCTCCCCTGAAGGTGCTGACTCTGGCTGGGTTCAGTTCTACACTCACGGGTTCCCCTCTCTCTCCTCCCCTGAATGTGCTGACTCTGGCTGGGTTCAGTTGTACACTCACTGGTTCCACTCCCTCGCCTCCCCTGAAGATGCTGACTCTGGCTGGGTTCAGTTCTACACTCACTGGTTCCCCTCTCTCTCCCGCCCCTGAAGGTGCTGACTCTGGCTGGGTTCAGTTCTACACTCACTGGTTCCCCTCTCTCTCCCGCCCCAGAAGGTGCTGAGTCTGGCTGGTTTCAGTTCGACACTCACTGGTTCCCCTCCCTCTCCTTCCCTGAAAGTGCTGACTCTGGCTGGGTTCAGTTCTACACTCACTGGTTCCCCTTCCTCTCCTCCCCTGAAGGTGCTGACTCTGGCTGGGTTCAGTTCTACGCTCACTGGTTCCCCTCTCTCTCCTCCCCTGAAGGTGCTGACTCTGGCTGGGTTCAGTTTTGCACTCACTGGATCCCCTCTCCCTCCCTCCCCTGAAGGTGCTGACTCTGGCTGAGTTCAGTTCTACACTCACTGGTTCCTCCCCTGAAGGTGCTGACTCTGGCGGGGTTCAGTTCTACACTCACTGGTTCCCTTCCCTCTCCTCCCCTGAAGGTGCTGACTCTGGCTGGGTTCAGTTCTACACTCACTGGTTCCACTCCCTCGCCTCCCCTGAAGATGCTGACTCTGGCTGGGTTCAGTTCTACACTCACTGGTTCCCCTCTCTCTCCTCCCCTGAAGGTGCTGTCTCTGGCTGGGTTCAGTTCTACACTCACTGGGTCCCCTCTCTCTCCCGCCCCTGATGGTGCTGACTCTGGCTGGGTTCAGTTCTACACTCACTGGTTCCCCTCCCTCTCCTCCCCTGAAGGTGCTGCCTCTGGCTGGGTTCAGTTCGACACTGAGTGGTTCCAAGCCCTCACCTCCCCTTAAGGTGCTGACTCTGGCAGGGTTCAGTTCTACAGTCACTGGTTCCACTCTCTCTCCTCCCCTGAAGGTGCTGACTCTGGCTGGGTTCAGTTCTACACTCACTGGTTGCACTCCCTCGCCTCCCCTGAAGGTGCTGACTCTGGCTGGGTTCAGTTCTACACTCACTGGTTCCCCTCCCTCTCCTCCCCTGAAGGTGCTGACTCTAGCTGGGTTCAGTTCGACACTCACTGGTTGCCCTCCCGCTCCTCCCCTGAAGGTGCTGACTCTGGCTGGGTTCAGTTCTACACTCACTGGTTCCCCTCCCTCTCCTCCCCTGAAGGTGCTGACTCTAGCTGGGTTCAGTTCTACACTGACTGGCTCCAATCCCTCTCCTCCCCAGAAGGTGCTGACTCTGGCTGGGTTCAGTTCTACTTTCACTGGTTCCACACCCTCTCCTCCCCTGAAGGTGCTGACTCTCGCTGGGTTCAGTTCGACACTCACTGGTTCCACTCTCTCTCGTCCCCTGAAGGTGCTGACTCTGGCTGGGTTCAGTTCTGCACTCACTGGTTCCACTCCCTCGCCTACCCTGAAGATGCTGACTCTGGCTGGGTTCAGTTCTACACTCACTGGTTCCCCTCTCTCTCCCGCCCCTGAAGGTGCTGACTCTGGCTGGGTTCAGTTCTACACTCACTGGTTCCCCTCTCTCTCCCCCCCCTGAAAGTGCTGACTCTGGCTGGGTTCAGTTCTACACTCACTGGATCCCCTCTCTCTACTCCCCTGAAGGTGCTGACTCTGGCTGGGTTCAGTTCTGCACTCACTGGTTCCACTCGCTCTCCTCCCCTGAAGGTGCTGCCTCTGGCTGGGTTCAGTTCTACACTGACTGGTTCTCCTACCCTGAAGGTACTGACTCTGGCTGGGTTCAGTTCCACACTCACTGGTTCTCCTCCATCTCCTCCCCTGAAGGTGCTGACTCTGGCTGGGTTCTGTTCTGCACTCACTGGATCCCCTCTATCTCCCTCCCCTGAAGGTGCTGACTCTGGCTGAGTTCAGTTCTACACTCACTGGTTCCTCCCCTGAAGGTGCTGACTCTGGCTGGGTTCAGTTCTACACTCACTGGTTCCCTTCCCTCTCCTCCCCTGAAGGTGCTGCCTCTGGCTGGGTTCAATTCTACACTGAGTGGTTCCAAGCCCTCACCTCCCCTTAAGGTGCTGACTCTGGCAGGGTTCAGTTCCACACTCACTGGTTCCCCTCCCTCTCCTCCCCTGAAGGTGCTGACTCAAGCTTGGTTCAGTTCGACACTGACGGGTTCCCCTGTCTCTCCTCCCCTGAAGGTGCTGACTCTGGCTGGGTTCAGTTCTACACTCACTGGTTCCACTCCCTCGTCTCCCCTGAAGGTGCTCACTCTGGCTGGGTTCAGTTCTACACTCACTGGTTCCCCTCCCTCTCCTCCACTGAAGATGCTGACTCTGGCTGGGTTCAGTTCTACACTCACTGGTTCCCCTCCCTCTCCTCCCCTGAAGGTGCTGACTCAGGCTGGGTTCAGTTCTACACTCACTGGATCCCCTCTCTCTCCTCCCCTGAAGGTGCTGACTCTGGCTGGGTTCAGTTCTACACTCACGGGTTCCCCTCTCTCTCCTCCCCTGAATGTGCTGACTCTGGCTGGGTTCAGTTCTACACTCACTGGTTCCCCTCCCTCTCCTCCCCTGAAGGTGCTGCCTCTGGCTGGCTTCAGTTCCACACTGAGTGATTCGAAGCCCTCACCTCCCCTTAAGGTGCTGACTCTGGCTGGGTTCAGTGCTACACTCACTGGTTCCACTCTCTCTCCTCCCCTGAAGGTGCTGACTCTCGCTGGGTTCAGTTCTACACTCACTGGTTCCACTCTCTCTCCTCCCCTGAAGGTGCTGACTCTGGCTGGGTTCAGTTCTGCACTCACTGGTTCCCCTCCCTCTCCTCCCCTGAAGATGCTGACTCTGGCTGGGTTCAGTTCTACACTCACTGGTTCCACACCCTCTCCTCCCCTGAAGGTGCTGACTCTGGCTGGGTTCAGTTCTACACTCACTGGTTCCCCTCCCTCTCCTCCCCTGAAGATGCTGACTCTGGCTGGGTTCAGTTCTACACTCACTGGTTCCCCTCTCTCTCCTCCCCTGAAGGGGCTGACTCTGGCTGGGTTCAGTTCTAAGCTCACTGGTTCTCCTCCCTCTTCTCCCCTGAAGGTGCTGACTCCAGCTGGGTTCAGTTCGACACTCACTGGTTCTCCTCTCTCTCCTCCCCTGAAGGTGCTGACTCTGGCTGGGTTCAGTCCTACACTCACTGGTTGCCCTCCCTCTAATCCCCTGAAGGTGCTGACTCTGGCTGGGTTCAGTTCTGCACTCACTGGTTCCCCTCCCTCTCCTCCCCTGAAGGTGCTGACTCTGGCTGGGGTCAGTTCTACACTCACTGGTTCCCCTCCCCCTCCTCCCCTGAAGGTGCTGACTCTGGCTGGGTTCAGTTCGACACTCACTGGTTCCCCTCTCTCTGCTCCCCTGAAGGTGCTGACTCTGGCTGGGTTCAGTTCTACACTGACTGGTTCTCCTCCCTCTCCTCCCCTGAAGGTGCTGACTCTGGCTGGGTTCAGTTCCACACTCACTGGTTCTCCTCACTCTCCTCCCCTGAAGGTGCTGACTCTGGCTGGGTTCAGTTCTGCACTCACTGGTTCCCCTCTCTCTCCCTCCCCTGAAGGTGCTGATTCTGGCTGAGTTCAATTCTACACTCACTGGTTCCACTCCCTCGCCTCCCCTGAAGATGCTGACTCTGGCTGGGTTCAGTTCTACACTCACTGGTTCCACTCCCTCGCCTCCCCTGAAGATGCTGACTCTGGCTGGGTTCAGTTCTACACTCACTGGTTCCCCTCCCTCTCCTCCCCTGAAGGTGCTGACTCTGGCTGGGTTCAGTTCTACACTCACTGGTTCCCCTCCCTCTCCTCCCCTGAAGGTGCTGCCTCTGGCTGGGTTCAGTTCAACACTGAGTGGTTCCAAGCCCGCACCTCCCCTTAAGGTGCTGACTCTCGCAGGGTTCAGTTCTGCACTCAGTGGTTCCACTCTCTGTCCTCCCCTGAAGGTGCTGACTCTGGCTGGGTTCAGTTCTGCACTCACTGGTTCCCCTCCCTCTCCTCCCCTGAAGGTGCTGACTCTGGCGAGGTTCAGTTCTACACTCACTGGTTCTCCTCCTTCTCCTCCCCTGAAGGTGCTGACTCTGGCTGGGTTCAGTTCTACACTTACTGGTTCTCCTCCCTCTCCTCCACTGAAGGTGCTGACTCTGGTTGGGTTCAGTTCTAAACTCACTGGTTCCACTCCCTCGCCTCGCCTGAAGATGCTGACTCTGGCTGGGTTCAGTTCTACAGTCACTGGTTCCCCTCTCTCTCCTCCCCTGAAGGTGCCGACTCTGGCTGGGTTCAGTTCTACACTCACTGTTTCCCCTCTCTCTCCCGCCCCTGATGGTGCTGACTCTGGCTGGGTTCAGTTCTACACTCACTGGTTCCCCTCTCTCTCCTCCCCTGAATGTGCTGACTGTGGCTAGGTTCAGTTCTACACTGACTGGTTCTCCTCCCTCTCCTCCCCTGAAGGTCTGACTCTGGCTGGGTTCAGTTCTGCACTCACTGGTACCCCTCTCTCTCCTCCCCTGAATGTGCTGACTGTGGCTGGGTTCAGTTCTACACTGACTGGTTCTCCTCCCACTCCTCCCCTGAAGGTGCTGACTCTGGCTGGGTTCAGTTCTACACTCACTGATTCCCCTCTCTATCCTCCCCTGAAGGTGCAGACTCTGGCTGGGTTCAGTTCCACACTCACTGGTTCTCCTCACTCTCCTCCCCTGAATGTGCTGACTCTGGCTGGGTTCAGTTCTACACTCACTGGTTCCCCTCTCTCTCCCTCCCCTGAAGGTGCTGACTCTGGCTGAGTTCAGTTCTACACTCACTGGTTCCTCCCCTGAAGGTGGTGACTCTGGCTGGGTTCAGTTCCACACTCACTGGTTCCCCTCCCTCGCCTCCCCTGAAGATGCTGACTCTGGCTGGGTTCAGTTCTACAATCACTGGTTCCCCTCTCTATCCTCCCCTGAAGGTGCTGACTCTGGCTGGGTTCAGTTCCACACTCACTGGTTCTCCTCCCTCTCCTCCCCTGAAGGTGCTGACTCTGGCTGGGTTCAGTTCTACACTCACTGGTTCTCCTCCCTCTCCTCCACTGCAGGTGCTGACTCTGGCTGGGTTCAGTTCTACACTCACTGATTCCCCTCTCTATCCTCCCCTGAAGGTGCAGACTCTGGCTGGGTTCAGTTCCACACTCACTGGTTCTCCTCACTCTCCTCCCCTGAATGTGCTGACTCTGGCTGGGTTCAGTTCTACACTCACTGGTTCCACTCCCTCGCCTCCCCTGAAGATGCTGACTCTGGCTGGGTTCAGTTCTACACTCACTGATTCCCCTCTCTATCCTCCCCTGAAGGTGCAGACTCTGGCTGGGTTCAGTTCCACACTCACTGGTTCTCCTCACTCTCCTCCCCTGAATGTGCAGACTCTGGCTGGGTTCAGTTCTACACTCACTGGTTCTCCTCCCTCTCCTCCACTGCAGGTGCTGACTCTGGCTGGGTTCAGATCTACACTCACTGGTTCCCCTCTGTCTCCTGCCCCTGAAGGTGCTGACTCTGGCTGAGTTCAATTCTACACTCATTGGTTCCTCCCCTGAAGGTGCTGACTCTGGCTGGGTTCAGTTCCACACTCACTGGTTCCACACCCTCGCCTCCGTTGAAGATGCTGACTCTGGCTGGGTTCAGTTCTACACTCACTGGTTCCACTCCCTCGCCTCCCCTGAAGATGCTGACTCTGGCTGGGTTCAGTTCTACACTCACTGGTTCCACTCCCTCGCCTCCCCTGAAGATGCTGACTCTCGCAGGGTTCAGTTCTACACTCACTGGTTCCACTCTCTGTCCTCCCCTGAAGGTGCTGACTCTGTCTGGGTTCAGTTCTACACTCACTGGTTCCCCTCCCTCTCCTCCCCTGATGGTGCTGACTCTAGCTGGGTTCAGTTCTACCCTCACTGGTTCCCCTCCCTCTCCTCCCCTGAAGGTGCTGACTCTAGCTGGGTTCAGTTCTACACTGACTGGTTCCACTCCCTCTCCTCCCCTGAAGGTGCTGACTCTGGCTGGGTTCAGTTCGACACTCACTGGTTCCCCTCCCTCTCCTCCCCTGAAGGTGCTGACTCTGGCTAGGTTCAGTTCTACACTCACTGGTTCTCCTGCCTCTCCTCCCCTGAAAGTGCTGACCCTGGCTGGGTTCAGTTCTACACTTACTGGTTCTCCTCCCTCTCCTCCACTGACGGTGCTGACTCTGGCTGGGTTCAGTTCTAAACTCACTGGTTCCACTCCCTCGCCTCCCCTGAAGATGCTGAATATGGCTGGGTTCAGTTCTACAGTCACTGGTTCCCCTCTCTCTCCTCCCCTGAAGGTGCCGACTCTGGCTGGGTTCAGTTCTACACTCACTGGTTCCCCTTCCTCTCCTCCCCTGAAGGTGCTGACTCTGGCTGGGTTCAGTTCTACACTCACTGGTTCGACTCTCTCTCCCGCCCCTGAAGGTGCTGACTCTGGCTGGGTTCAGTTCCACACTCACTGTTTCTCCTCCCTCTCCTCTCCTGAAGGTGCTGACTCTGGCTGGGTTCAGTTCTACAATCACTGGTTCCGCTCCCTCTCCTCCCCTGAAGGTGCGGACTCTGGCTGGGTTCAATTCTACACTCACTGGTTCCACTCCCTCTCCTCCCCTGAAGATGCTGACTCTGGCTGGGTTCAGTTCTACACTCACTGGTTCCCCTCTCTATCCTCCCCTGAAGGTGCTGACTCTGGCTGGGTTGATTTCCACACTCACTGGTTCTCCTCCCTCTCCTCCCCTGAAGGTGCTGACTCTGGCTGGGTTCAGTTCTACACTCACTGGTTCTCCTCCCTCTCCTCCACTGTAGGTGCTGACTCTGGCTGGGTTCAGTTCTATACTGACTGGTTCTCCTCCCACTCCTCCCCTGAAGGTGCTGACTCTGGCTGGGTTCAGTTCTACACTCACTGATTCCCCTCTCTATCCTCCCCTGAAGGTGCAGACTCTGGCTGGGTTCAGTTCCACACTCACTGGTTCTCCTCACTCTCCTCCCCTGAATGTGCTGACTCTGGCTGGGTTCAGTTCTACACTCACTGGTTCCCCTCTCTCTCCCTCCCCTGAAGGTGCTGACTCTGGCTGAGTTCAGTTCTACACTCACTGGTTCCTCCCCTGAAGATGCTGACTCTGGCTGGGTTCAGTTCTACACTCACTGGTTCCACTCCCTCGCCTCCCCTGAAGATGCTGACTCTGGCTGGGTTCAGTTCTACACTCACTGGTTCCACTCCCTCGCCTCCCCTGAAGATGCTGACTCTCGCAGGGTTCAGTTCTACACTCACTGGTTCTCCTCCCTCTCCTCCCCTGAAGGTGCTGACTCTGGCTAGGTTCAGTTCTACACTCACTGGTTCTCCTGCCTCTCCTCCCCTGAAGGTGCTGACTCTGGCTGGGTTCAGTTCTACACTTACTGGTTCTCCTCCCTCTCCTCCACTGACGGTGCTGACTCTGGCTGGGTTCAGTTCTAAACTCACTGGTTCCACTCCCTCGCCTCCCCTGAAGATGCTGACTCTGGCTGGGTTCAGTTCTACAGTCACTGGTTCCCCTCTCTCTCCTCCCCTGAAGGTGCCGACTCTGGCTGGGTTCAGTTCTACACTCACTGTTTCCCCTCTCTCTCCCGCCCCTGATGGTGCTGACTGTGGCTGGGTTCAGTTCTACACTCACTGGTTCCCCTTCCTCTCCTCCCCTGAAGGTGCTGACTCTGGCTGGGTTCAGTTCTCCAGTCACTGGTTCCACTCTCTCTCCCGCCCCTGAAGGTTCTGACTCTGGCTGGGTTCAGTTCCACACTCACTGGTTCTCCTCCCTCTCCTCTCCTGAAGGTGCTGACTCTGGCTGGGTTCAGTTCTACAATCACTGGTTCCGCTCCCTCTCCTCCCCTGAAGGTGCTGACTCTGGCTGGGTTCAGTTCTACACTCACTGGTTCTCCTCCCTCTCCTCCACTGCAGGTGCTGACTCTGGCTGGGTTCAGTTCTACAGTCACTGGTTCCCCTCTCTCTCCTCCCCTGAAGGTGCCGACTCTGGCTGGGTTCAGTTCTACACTCACTGGTTCTCCTCCCTCTCCTCCACTGCAGGTGCTGACTCTGGCTGGGTTCAGTTCTACAGTCACTGGTTCCCCTCCCTCTCCTCCCCTGAAGGTGCTGACTCTCGCAGGGTTCAGTTCTGCACTCACTGGTTCCACTCTCTGTCCTCCCCTGAAGGTGCTGACTCTAGCTGGGTTCAGTTCTACACTGACTGGTTCCACTCTCTCTGCTCCCCTGAAGGTGCTGACTCTGGCTGGGTTCAGTTCTACACTGACGGGTTCCCCTCTCTCTGCTCCCCTGAAGGTGCTGACTCTGGCTGGGTTCAGTTCGACACTCACTGGTTCCCCTCCCTCTCCTCCCCTGAAGGTGCTGACTCTGGCTGGGTTCAGTTCTACACTCACTGTTTCCCCTCTCTCTCCCGCCCCTGATGGTGCTGACTGTGGCTGGGTTCAGTTCTACACTCACTGGTTCCCCTTCCTCTCCTCCCCTGAAGGTGCTGACTCTGGCTGGGTTCAGTTCTAAGCTCACTGGTTCCACTCCCTCGCCTCCCCTGAAGATGCTGACTCTGGCTGGGTTCAGTTCTACACTCACTGGTTCCACTCCCTCGCCTCCCCTGAAGATGCTGACTCTGGCTGGGTTCAGTTCTACACTCACTGGTTCCCCTCCCTCTCCTCCCCTGAAGGTGCTGACTCTCGCAGGGTTCAGTTCTGCACTCACTGGTTCCACTCTCTGTCCTCCCCTGAAGGTGCTGACTCTGGCTGGGTTCAGTTCTACACTGACTGGTTCCACTCCCTCTCCTCCCCTGAAGGTGCTGACTCTGGCTGGGTTCAGTTCGACACTCACTGGTTCTCCTCCCTCTCCTCCACTGAAGGTGCTGACTCTGGTTGGGTTCAGTTCTAAACTCACTGGTTCCACTCCCTCGCCTCGCCTGAAGATGCTGACTCTGGCTGGGTTCAGTTCTACAGTCACTGGTTCCCCTCTCTCTCCTCCCCTGAAGGTGCCGACTCTGGCTGGGTTCAGTTCTACACTCACTGTTTCCCCTCTCTCTCCCGCCCCTGATGGTGCTGACTCTGGCTGGGTTCAGTTCTACACTCACTGGTACCCCTTCCTCTCCTCCCCTGAAGGTGCTGACTCTGACTGGGTTCAGTTCTACACTCACTGGTTCCCCTCTCTCTCCTCCCCTGAATGTGCTGACTGTGGCTAGGTTCAGTTCTACACTGACTGGTTCTCCTCCCTCTCCTCCCCTGAAGGTGCTGACTCTGGCTGGGTTCAGTTCTGCACTCACTGGTACCCCTCTCTCTCCTCCCCTGAAGGTGCCGACTCTGGCTGGGATCAGTTCTACACTCACTGTTTCCCCTCTCTCTCCCGCCCCTGATGGTGCTGACTGTGGCTGGGTTCAGTTCTACACTCACTGGTTCCCCTTCCTCTCCTCCCCTGAAGGTGCTGACTCTGGCTGGGTTCAGTTCTCCAGTCACTGGTTCCACTCTCTCTCCCGCCCCTGAAGGTGCTGACTCTGGCTGGGTTCAGTTCCACACTCACTGGTTCTCCTCCCTCTCCTCTCCTGAAGGTGCTGACTCTGGCTGGGTTCAGTTCTACAATCACTGGTTCCGCTCCCTCTCCTCCCCTGAAGGTGCTGACTCTGGCTGGGTTCAGTTCTACACTCACTGGTTCTCCTCCCTCTCCTCCACTGCAGGTGCTGACTCTGGCTGGGTTCAGTTCTACACTGACTGGTTCCACTCCCTCGCCTCCGTTGAAGATGCTGACTCTGGCTGGGTTCAGTTCTACACTCACTGGTTCCACTCCCTCGCCTCCCCTGAAGATGCTGACTCTCGCAGGGTTCAGTTCTACACTCACTGGTTCCACTCTCTGTCCTCCCCTGAAGGTGCTGACTCTGGCTGGGTTCAGTTCTACACTGACTGGTTCCACTCCCTCTCCTCCCCTGAAGGTGCTGACTCTGGCTGGGTTCAGTTCGACACTCACTGGTTCCCCTCCCTCTCCTCCCCTGAAGGTGCTGACTCTGGCTAGGTTCAGTTCTACACTCACTGGTTCTCCTGCCTCTCCTCCCCTGAAAGTGCTGACTCTGGCTGGGTTCAGTTCTACACTTACTGGTTCTCCTCCCTCTCCTCCACTGACGGTGCTGACTCTGGCTGGGTTCAGTTCTAAACTCACTGGTTCCACTCCCTCGCCTCCCCTGAAGATGCTGACTCTGGCTGGGTTCAGTTCTACAGTCACTGGTTCCCCTCTCTCTCCTCCCCTGAAGGTGCCGACTCTGGCTGGGTTCAGTTCTACACTCACTGTTTCCCCTCTCTCTCCCGCCCCTGATGGTGCTGACTCTGGCTGGGTTCAGTTCTACACTCACTGGTTCCCCTTCCTCTCCTCCCCTGAAGGTGCTGACTCTGGCTGGGTTCAGTTCTACACTCACTGGTTCGACTCTCTCTCCCGCCCCTGAAGGTGCTGACTCTGGCTGGGTTCAGTTCCACACTCACTGTTTCTCCTCCCTCTCCTCTCCTGAAGGTGCTGACTCTGGCTGGGTTCAGTTCTACAATCACTGGTTCCGCTCCCTCTCCTCCCCTGAAGGTGATGACTCTGGCTGGGTTCAATTCTACACTCACTGGTTCCACTCCCTCGCCTCCCCTGAAGATGCTGACTCTGGCTGGGTTGAGTTCTACACTCACTGGTTCTCCTCCCTCTCCTCCCCTGAAGGTGCTGACTCTGGCTGGGTTCAGTTCTACACTCACTGGTTCTCCTCCCTCTCCTCCACTGTAGGTGCTGACTCTGGCTGGGTTCAGTTCTACACTGACTGGTTCTCCTCCCACTCCTCCCCTGAAGGTGCTGACTCTGGCTGGGTTCAGTTCTACACTCACTGATTCCCCTCTCTATCCTCCCCTGAAGGTGCAGACTCTGGCTGGGTTCAGTTCCACACTCACTGGTTCTCCTCACTCTCCTCCCCTGAATGTGCTGACTCTGGCTGGGTTCAGTTCTACACTCACTGGTTCCCCTCTCTCTCCCTCCCCTGAAGGTGCTGACTCTGGCTGAGTTCAGTTCTACACTCACTGGTTCCTCCCCTGAAGGTGGTGACTCTGGCTGGGGTCAGTTCTACACTCACTGGTTCCCCTCCCTCGCCTCCCATGAAGATGCTGACTCTGGCTGGGTTCAGTTCTACACTCACTGGTTCCACTCCCTCGCCTCCCCTGAAGATGCTGACTCTGGCTGGGTTCAGTTCTACACTCACTGGTTCCCCTCTCTATCCTCCCCTGAAGGTGCTGACTCTGGCTGGGTTCAGTTCTACACTCACTGGTTCTCCTCCCTCTCCTCCACTGTAGGTGTTGACTCTGGCTGGGTTCAGTTCTACACTCACTGGTTCCACTCCCTCGCCTCCCCTGAAGATGCTGACTCTGGCTGGGTTCAGTTCTACACTCACTGGTTCCCCTTCCTCTCCTCCCCTGAAGGTGCTGACTCCAGCTGGGTTCAGTTCTACACTGACTGGTTCCACTCCCTCTCCTCCCCTGAAGGTGCTGACTCTGGCTGGGTTCAGTTCGAAACTCACTGGTTCCCCTCCCTCTCCTCCCCTGAAGGTGCTGACTCTGGCTAGGTTCAGTTCTACACTCACTGGTTCTCCTGCCTCTCCTCCCCTGAAGGTGCTGACTCTGGCTGGGTTCAGTTCTACACTTACTGGTTCTCCTCCCTCTCCTCCACTGACGGTGCTGACTCTGGCTGGGTTCAGTTCTAAACTCACTGGTTCCACTCCCTCGCCTCCCCTGAAGATGCTGACTCTGGCTGGGTTCAGTTCGACAGTCACTGGTTCCCCTCTCTCTCCTCCCCTGAAGGTGCCGACTCTGGCTGGGTTCAGTTCTACACTCACTGTTTCCCCTCTCTCTCCCGCCCCTGATGGTGCTGACTCTGGCTGGGTTCAGTTCTACAGTCACTGGTTCCACTCTCTCTCCCACCCCTGAAGGTGCTGACTCTGGCTGGGTTCAGTTCCACACTCACTGGTTCTCCTCCCTCTCCTCTCCTGAAGGTGCTGACTCTGGCTGGGTTCAGTTCTACAATCACTGGTTCCGCTCCCTCTCCTCCCCTGAAGGTGCTGACTCTGGCTGGGTTCAGTTCTACACTCACTGGTTCTCCTCCCTCTCCTCCACTGTAGGTGCTGACTCTGGCTGGGTTCAGTTCTACACTGACTGGTTCTCCTCCCACTCCTCCCCTGAAGGTGCTGACTCTGGCTGGGTTCAGTTCTACACTCACTGATTCCCCCCTCTATCCTCCCCTGAAGGTGCAGACTCTGGCTGGGTTCAGTTCCACACTCACTGGTTCCCCTCTGTCTCCCGCCCCTGAAGGTGCTGACTCTGGCTGAGTTCAATTCTACACTCATTGGTTCCTCCCCTGAAGGTGCTGACTCTGGCTGGGTTCAGTTCCACACTCACTGGTTCCACTCCCTCGCCTCCGCTGAAGATGCTGACTCTGGCTGGGTTCAGTTCTACACTCACTGGTTCCACTCTCTGTCCTCCCCTGAAGGTGCTGACTCTGGCTGGGTTCAGTTCGACACTGACTGGTTCCACTCCCTCGCCTCCCCTGAAGATGCTGACTCTGGCTGGGTTCAGTTCTACAGTCACTGGTTCCCCTCTCTCTCCTCCCCTGAAGGTGCCGACTCTGGCTGGGTTGAGTTCTACACTCACTGTTTCCCCTCTCTCTCCCGCCCCTGATGGTGCTGACTCTGGCTGGGTTCAGTTCTACACTCACTGGTTCCCCTTCCTCTCCTCCCCTGAAGGTGCTGACTCTGGCTGGGTTCAGTTCTACACTCACTGGTTCGACTCTCTCTCCCGCCCCTGAAGGTGCTGACTCTGGCTGGGTTCAGTTCCACACTCACTGTTTCTCCTACCTCTCCTCTCCTGAAGGTGCTGACTCTGGCTGGGTTCAGTTCTACAATCACTGGTTCCGCTCCCTCTCCTCCCCTGAAGGTGATGACTCTGGCTGGGTTCAATTCTACACTCACTGGTTCCACTCCCTCGCCTCCCCTGAAGATGCTGACTCTGGCTGGGTTCAGTTCTACACTCACTGGTTCCCCTCTCTATCCTCCCCTGAAGGTGCTGACTCTGGCTGGGTTGAGTTCCACACTCACTGGTTCCACTCCCTCGCCTCCCCTGAAGATGCTGACTCTGGCTGGGTTCAGTTCTACACTCACTGGTTCTCCTCCCTCTCCTCCCCTGAAGGTGCTGACTCTGGCTGGGTTCAGTTCTACACTCACTGGTTCTCCTCCCTCTCCTCCCCTGAAGGTGCTGACTCTGGCTGGGTTCAGTTCTACACTGACTGGTTCTCCTCCCACTCCTCCCCTGAAGGTGCTGACTCTGGCTGGGTTCAGTTCTACACTCACTGATTCCCCTCTCTATCCTCCCCTGAAGGTGCAGACTCTGGCTGGGTTCAGTTCCACGCTCACTGGTTCTCCTCACTCTCCTCCCCTGAATGTGCTGACTCTGGCTGGGTTCAGTTCTACACTCACTGGTTCCCCTCTCTCTCCCTCCCCTGAAGGTGCTGACTCTGGCTGAGTTCAGTTCTACACTCACTGGTTCCTCCCCTGAAGGTGGTGACTCTGGCTGGGGTCAGTTCTACACTCACTGGTTCCCCTCCCTCGCCTCCCATGAAGATGCTGACTCTGGCTGGGTTCAGTTCTACACTCACTGGTTCCACTCCCTCGCCTCCCCTGAAGATGCTGACTCTGGCTGGGTTCAGTTCTACACTCACTGGTTCCCCTCTCTATCCTCCCCTGAAGGTGCTGACTCTGGCTGGGTTCAGTTCTGCACTCACTGGTTCTCCTCCCTCTCCTCCACTGTAGGTGTTGACTCTGGCTGGGTTCAGTTCTACACTCACTGGTTCCACTCCCTCGCCTCCCCTGAAGATGCTGACTCTGGCTGGGTTCAGATCTACACTCACTGGTTCCCCTCTGTCTCCCGCCCCTGAAGGTGCTGACTCTGGCTGAGTTCAATTCTACACTCATTGGTTCCTCCCCTGAAGGTGCTGACTCTGGCTGGGTTCAGTTCCACACTCACTGGTTCCACTCCCTCGCCTCCCCTGAAGATGCTGACTCTGGCTGGGTTCAGTTCTACACTCACTGGTTCCACTCCCTCGCCTCCCCTGAAGATGCTGACTCTGGCTGGGTTCAGTTCTACACTCACTGGTTCCACTCCCTCACCTCCCCTTAAGGTGCTGACTCTCGCAGGGTTCAGTTCTACACTCACTGGTTCCACTCTCTCTCCTCCCCTGAAGGTGCTGACTCTGGCTGGGTTCAGTTCTACACTCACTGGTTGCACTCCCTCGCCTCCCCTGAAGATGCTGACTCTAGCTGGGTTCAGTTCTACACTCACTGGTTCCCCTCTCTCTCCTCCCCTGAAGGTGCCGACTCTGGCTGGGTTGAGTTCTACACTCACTGTTTCCCCTCTCTCTCCCGCCCCTGATGGTGCTGACTCTGGCTGGGTTCAGTTCTACACTCACTGGTTCCCCTTCCTCTCCTCCACTGAAGGTGCTGACTCTGGCTGGGTTCAGTTCTACACTCACTGGTTCTCCTCCCTCTCCTCCACTGTAGGTGCTGACTCTGGCTGGGTTCAGTTCTGCACTCACTGGTTCCCCTCTCTATCCTCCCCTGAAGGTGCTGACTCTGGCTGGGTTCAGTTCCACACTCACTGGTTCTCCTCACTCTCCTCCCCTGAAGGTGCTGACTCTGGCTGGGTTCAGTTCTGCACTCACTGGTTCCCCTCTCTCTCCCTCCCCTGAAGATGCTGACTCTGGCTGGGTTCAGTTCTACACTCACTGGTTCCACTCTCTCTCCCGCCCCTGAAGGTGCTGACTCTGGCTGGGTTCAGTTCTACACTCACTGGTTCCACTCTCTCTCCTCCCCTGAAGGTGCTGAATCTGGCTGGGTTCAGTTCTACACTCACTGGTTCTCCTCCCTCTCCTCCCCTGAAGGTGCTGACTCTGGCTGGGTTCAGTTCTACACTCACTGGTTCCACTCCCTCGCCTCCCCTGAAGATGCTGACTCTGGCTGGGTTCAGATCGACACTCACTGGTTCCCCTCTGTCTCCCGCCCCTGAAGGTGCTGACTCTGGCTGGGTTCAGTTCCACACTCACTGGTTCCCCTCTCTCTCCTTCCCTGAAGGTGCTGACTCTGGCTGGGTTCAGTTCTACACTCACTGGTTCTCCTCTCTCTCCTCCCCTGAAGGTGCTGACTCTGGCTGGGTTCAGTTCTGCACTCACTGGTTCCCCTCTCTCTCCCTCCCCTGAAGATGCTGACTCTGGCTGAGTTCAGTTCAACACTCACTGGTTCCTCCCCTGAAGGTGCTGACTCTGGCTGGGTTCAGTTCTACACTCACTGGTTCCACTCCCTCGCCTCCCCTGAAGATGCTGACTCTGGCTGGGTTCAGTTCTACACTCACTGGTTCCCCTCTCTCTCCTCCCCTGAAGGTGCTGACTCTGGCTGGGTTCAGTTCCACACTCACTGGTTCCCCTCTCTCTCCCGCCCCTGAAGGTGCTGACTCTGGCTGGGTTCAGTTCTACACTCACTGGTTCCCCTCTCTCTCCCGCCCCTGAAGGTGCTGACTCTGGCTGGGTTCAGTTCTACTTTCACTGGTTCCACACCATCTCCTCCCCTGAAGGTGCTGACTCTCGCTGGGTTCAGTTCTACACTCACTGGTTCCCCTTCTACTCCTCCCCTGAAGGTGCTGACTCTGGCTGGGTTCAGTTCTACACTCACTGGTTCCACTCCCTCTCCTCCCCTGAAGGTGCTGATTCTGGCTGGGTTCAGTTCTACACTCACTGGTTCCCCTCTCTCTCCTCCCCTGAAGGTGCTGACTCTGGCTGGATTCAGTTCTACACTCACTGGTTCCCCTCTCTCTCCTCCCCTGAGGGTGCTGACTCTGGCTGGGTTCAGTTCTGCACTCACTGGTTCCTCTCCCTCTCCTCCACTGAAGGTGCTGACTCTGGCTGGGTTCAGTTCTACACTCACTGGTTCCCCTCTCTCTCCTCCCCTGAAGGTGCTGACTCTGGCTGGATTCAGTTCTACACTCACTGGTTCCCCTCTCTCTCCCTCCCCTGAAGGTGCTGACTCTGGCTGAGTTCAGTTTTACACTCACTGGTTCCTCCCCTGAAGGTGCTGACTCTGGCTGGGTTCAGTTCTACACTCACGGGTTCCCTTCCCTCTCCTCCCCTGAAGGTGCTGCTTCTGGCTGGGTTCAGTTCTACACTCACTGGTTCCACTCCCTCGCCTCCCCTGAAGATGCTGACTCTGGCTGGGTTCAGTTCTACACTCACTGGTTCCCCTCCCTCTCCTCCCCTGAAGGTGCTGACTCTAGCTGGGTTCAGTTCTACACTGACTGGTTCCACTCCCTCTCCTCCCCTGAAGGTGCTGACTCTGGCTCGGTTCAGTTCGACACTCACTGGTTCCCCTCTCTCTCCTCCCCTGAAGGTGCTGACTCTGGCTGGGTTCAGTTCTACACTCACTGGTTCTCCTCCCTCTCCTCCACTGAAGGTGCTGACTCTGGCTGGGTTCAGTTCCACACTGACTGGTTCCACTCCCTCTCCTCCCCTGAAGGTGCTGACTCTGGCTGGGTTCAGTTCGACACTCACTGGTTCCCCTCTCTCTCCTCCCCTGAAGGTGCTGACTCTGGCTGGGTTCAGTTCTGCACTCACTGGTTCCCCTCCCTCTCCTCCCCTGAAGGTGCTGACTCTGGCTGGGTTCAGTTCTACACTCACGGGTTCCCCTCTCTCTCCCGCCCCTGAAGGTGCTGACTCTGGCTGGGTTCAGTTCTACACTCACTGGTTCCCCTCTCTCTCCCGTCCCTGAAGGTACTGACTCTGGCTGGGTTCAGTTCCACACTCACTGGTTCCCCTCCCTCTCCTTCCCTGAAAGTGCTGACTCTGTCTGGGTTCAGTTCTACTTTCACTGGTTCCACACCCTCTCCTCCCCTGAAGGTGCTGACTCTCACTGGGTTCAGTTCTACACTCACTGGTTCGCCTTCCTCTGCTCCCCTGAAGGTGCTGACTGTGGCTGGGTTCAGTTCTACACTGACTGGTTCTCCTCCCCTGAAGGTGCTGACTCTGGCTGGGTTCAGTTCCACACTCACTGGTTCTCCTCCCTCTCCTCCCCTGAATGTGCTGACTCTGGCTGGGTTCAGTTCTGCACTCACTGGTTCCACTCCCTCGCCTCCCCTGAAGATGCTGACTCTGGCTGGGTTCAGTTCGACACTCACTGGTTCCCCTCTCTCTCCTCCCCTGAAGGTGCTGACTCTGGCTGGGTTCAGTTCCACACTCACTGGGTCCCCTCTCTCTCCCGCCCCTGAAGGTGCTGACTCTGGCTGGGTTCAGTTCGACACTCACTGGTTCCACTCTCTCTCCTCCCCTGAAGGTGCTGCCTCTGGCTGGGTTCAGTTCTACACTGAGTGGTTCCAAGCCCTCACCTCCCCTTAAGGTGCTGACTCTGGCAGGGTTCAGTTCTACACTAGTACGATAGCAAAATACTGCAGATGTTGGAAATCCGAAATAACAACAGAAAATGCTGGAAAAACTCAGCAGGTCAGGCAACTCGAGGAACAGCACCTCATCTTCCGATTCGGCACTCTGCAGCCTTCCGGTCTCAATATCGAGTTCAACAATTTCAGATCATAACCTCGGCCCCTATTTCATTTTTACTTATATTTTTCCACTCCTTTCCTCCCCCCCCCCCTTTCCTTTTGTTTCTCTCTCACACCTGGCAGCTATCTTTTGCCCTGCCAGTACACTTTACACCTAATCCCAGCCTATTACCATCTCGTCTAGCTTCTCATCTCTTTTACTTCTTTTGGTTCTTTTATTCTTTTGTCCGATCGCAGCCCTGCCTTCGATCTAGTTCCTTTTCTCTCCAGTTTTGAAGAAGGGTCAAACCCGAAACGTCAACTCAAATTTCTCTCCACGGATGTTGCCTGACCTGCTGAGTTTTTCCAGCATTTTCTGTTGTTATTTCAGTTCTACACTCACTGGTTCCACTCTCGCTCCTCCCCTGAAGGTGCTGACTCTGGCTGGGTTCAGTTCTACACTCACTGATTCTCCTCCCTCTCCTGAAGGTGCTGACTCTGGCTGGGTTCAGTTCTACACTCACTGGTTCCCCTCCCTCTCCTCCCCTGAAGGTGCGGACTCGAGCTTGGTTCAGTTCTACAGTGACTGGTTCCACTCCCTCTCCTCCCCTGAAGGTGCTGACTCTGGCTGGGTTCAGTTCGACACTCACTGGTTACCCTCTCTCTCCTCCCCTGAAGGTGCTGACTCTGGCTGGGTTCAGTTCTACACTCACTGGTTCCACTCCCTCTCCTCCCCTGAAGGTGCTGACTCTGGCTGGGTTCAGTTCGACACTCACTGGTTCTCCTCCCTCTCCTCCACTGAAGGTGCTGACTCTGGCTGGGTTCAGTTCTACACTCACGGGTTCCACACCCTCTCCTCCCCTGAAGGTGCTGACTCTCGCTGGGTTCAGTTCTACACTCACTGGTTCCCCTTCCTCTCCTCCACTGAAGGTGCTGACTCTGGCTGGGTTCAGTTCTACACTCACTGGTTCCACTCTCTCTCCTCCCTTGAAGGTGCTGACTCTGGCTGGGTTCAGTTCGACACTCACTGATTCTCCTACCTCTCCTCTCCTGAAGGTGCTGACTCTGGCTGGGTTCAGTTCTGCACTCACTGGTTCCCCTCCCTCTCCTCCCCTGAAGGTGCTCACTCTGGCTGGGTTCAGTTCTACACTGACGAGTTCCACTCCCTCTCCTCCCCTGAAGGTGCTTACTCTGGCTGGGTTCAGTTCGACACTCACTGGTTCCCCTCTCTCTCCTCCCCTGAAGGTGCTGACTCTGGCTGGGTTCAGTCCTACACTCACTGGTTCCCCTCCCTCTCCTCCCCTGAAGGTGCTGACTCTGGCTGGGTTCATTTCGACACTCACTGGTTCCCCTCCCTCTGCTCCCCTGAAGGTGCTGCCTCTGGCTGGGTTCAGTTCTACACTCACTGGTTCCACTCTCTCTCCTTCCCTGAAGGTGCTGACTCTGGCTCGGTTCAGTTCGACACTCACTGGTTCCCCTCCCTCTGCTCCCCTGAAGGTGCTGACTCTGGCTAGGTTCAGTTCTACACTCAGTGGTTCTCCTCCCTCTCCTCCTGTGAAGGTGCTGACTCTGGCTGGGTTCAGTTCTACACTCACTGGTTATCCTACCTCTCCTCCACTGAAGGTGCTGACTCTGGCTGGGTTCAGTTCTACACTGACGGGTTCCCCTGTCTCTCCTCCCCTGAAGGTGCTGACTCTGGCTGGGTTCAGTTCTACACTCACTGGTTCCCCTGTCTCTCCTCCCCTGAAGGTGCTGACTCTGGCTGGGTTCAGTTCTACACTCACTGGTTCCACTCCCTCGCCTCCCCTGAAGATGCTGACTCTGGCTGGGTTCAGTTCTACACTCACTGGTTCCCCTCTCTCTCCCGCCCCTGAAGGTGCTCACTCTGGCTGGGTTCAGTTCTACACTCACTGGTTCCCCTTCCTCTCCTCCCCTGAAGGTGCTGACTCTGGCTGGGTTCAGTTCTACCCTCACTGGTTCCCCTCTCTCTCCTCCCCTGAAGGTGCTGACTGTGGCTGGGTTCAGTTCTACACTGACTGGTTCTCCTCCCTCTCCTCCACTGAAGGTGCTGACTCTGGCTGGGTTCAGTTCTACACTCACTGGTTCCCCTCTCTATCCTCCCCTGAAGGTGCTGACTCTGGCTGGGTTCAGTTCCACACCCAGTGGTTCTCCTCCCTCTCCTCCCCTGAAGGTGCTGACTCTGGCTGGGTTCAGTTCTACACTCACTGGTTCCCTTCCCTCTCCTCCCCTGAAGGTGCTGACTCTGGCTGGGTTCAGTTCTACACTCACTGGTTCCAAGCACTCACCTCCCCTGAAGGTGCTGACTCTAGCTGGGTTCAGTTCTACACTGACTGGTTCCCCTCCCTCTCCTTCCCTGAAGATGCTGACTCTGGCTGGGTTCAGTTCTACACTCACTGGTTCCCCTCCCTCTCCTCCCCTGAAGGTGCTGCCTCTGGCTGGGTTCAGTTCTACACTGAGTGGTTCCAAGCCCTCACCTCCCCTTAAGGTGCTGACTCTGGCTGGGTTCAGTTCTGCACTCACTGGTTCCCCTCCCTCTCCTCCCCTGAAGGTGCTGACTCTGGCTGGGTTCAGTTCGACACTCACTGGTTCCGCTCCCTCTCCTCCCCTGAAGGTGCTGACTCTGGCTGGGTTCAGTTCTGCACTCACTGGTTCTCCTCCACTGAAGGTGCTGACTCTGGCTGGGTTCAGTTGTACACTCACAGGTTCTCCTCCCTCTCCTCTCCTGAAGGTGCTGACTCTGGCTGAGTTCAGTTCGACACTCACTGGTTCCCCTCCCTCTCCTCCCCTGAAGGTGCTGACTCTGGCTGGGATCAGTTCTACACTCACTGGTTCCCCTCTCTCTCCTCCCCTGAAGCTGCTGACTCTGGCTGGGTTCAGTTGTACACTCACAGGTTCTCCTCCCTCTCCTCTCCTGAAGGTGCTGACTCTGGCTGGTTTCAGTTCGACACTCACTGGTTCCACTCCCTCTCCTCCCCTGAAGGTGCTGACTCTGGCTGGGTTCAGTTCTACAGTCACTGGTTCTCCTCCCTCTCCTCCACTGAAGGTGCTGACTCTGGCTGGGTTCTGTTCTACACTCACTGGTTCTCCTCCCTCTCCTCCCCTGAAGGTGCTGCCTCTGGCTGGGTTCAGTCCTGCACTGAGTGGTTCCAAGCCCTCACCTCCCCTTAAGGTGCTGACTCTGGCTGGGTTCAGTTCTACACTCACTGGTTCTCCTCCCTCTCCTCCCCTGAAGGTGCTGTCTCTGGCTGGGATCAGTTCCACACTCACTGGTTCCCCTCTCTCTCCTCCCCTGAATGTGTTGACTCTGGCTGGGTTCAGTTCTACCGTCACTGGTTCCACTCCCTCTCCTCCCCTGAAGGTGCTGACTCTGGCTGGGTTCAGTTCTACACTCCCTGGTTCTCCTCCCTCTCTTCCACTGAAGGTGGTGAATCTGGCTGGGTTCAGTTCTACACTGACTGGTTCCACTCCCTCTCCTCCCCTGAAGGTGCTGACTCTGGCTGGGTTCAGTTCTACACTCACTGGTTCTCCTCCCTCTCCTCCCCTGAAGATGCTGGTTTGGCTGGGATTAGTTCTACACTCACTGGTTCCCCTCTCTCTCCCGCCACTGAAGGTACTGACTCTGGCTGGGTTCAGTTCTACACTCCCTGGTTCTCCTCCCTCTCCTCCCCTGAAGGTGCTGACTCTGGCTGGGTTCGGTTCTACACTCACTGGTTCCCCTCCCTCTCCTCCCCTGAAGGTGCTGACTCTGGCTGGGTTCAGTTATACACTCACTGGTTCCCCTCCCTCTCCTCCCCTGAAGGTGCTGACTCTGGCTGGGTTCAGTTCTACACTGACTGGTTCCACTCCCTCTCCTCCCTGAAGGTGCTGACTCTGGCTGGGTTCAGTTCTACACTCACTGGTTCCACTCTCTCTCCTCCCCTGAAGGTGCTGACTCTGGTTGGGTTCAGTTCTACACTCACTGGTTCCCCTCTCTCTCCTCCCCTGAAGCTGCTGACTCTGGCTGGTTTCAGTTCGACACTCACTGGTTCTCCTCCCTCTCCTCCCCTGAAGGTGCTGACTCTGGCTGGGTTCAGTTCCACACTCACTGGTTCCCCCCTCTCTCCCTCCCCTGAAGGTGCTGACTCTGGCTGGGTTCAGTTCTACACTCACTGGTTCTCCTCCCTCTCCTCCCCTGAAGGTGCTGACTCTGGCTGGGTTCAGTTCTACACTCACTGGTTCCCCCCTCTCTCCCTCCCCTGAAGGTGCTGAATCTGGCTGGGTTCAGTTCTACACTCACGGGTTCCCCTCCCTCTCCTCCCCTGAAGGTGCTGTCTCTGGCTGGGATCAGTTCTACACTCACTGGTTCCCCTCTCTCTCCTCCCCTGAAGGTGTTGACTCTGGCTGGGTTCAGTTCTACACTCACTGGTTCCACACCCTCTCCTCCCCTGAAGGTGCTGACTGTGGCTGGGTTCAGTTCTGCACTCACTGGTTCTCCTCCCTCTCCTCCACTGAAGGTGCTGACTCTGGCTGGGTTCAGTTCTACACTGACTGGTTCCACTCCCTCTCCTCTCCTGAAAGTGCTGACTCTGGCTGGGTTCAGTTTGACACTCACTGGTTCCGCTCCCTCTCCTCCCCTGAAGCTGCTGACTCTGGCTGGTTTCAGTTCGACACTCACTGGTTCCACTCCCTCTCCTCCCCTGAAGGTGCTGCCTCTGGCTGGGTTCAGTCCTACAGTCACTGGTTCTCCTCCCTCTCCTCCACTGAAGGTGCTGACTCTGGCTGGGTTCAGTTCAAGACTCATTGGTTCTCCTCCCTCTCCTCCCCTGAAGGTGCTGACTCTGGCTGGGTTCAGTTCAAGACTCACTGGTTCTCCTCCCTCTCCTCCACTGAAGGTGCTGACTCTGGCTGGGTTCAGTTCAAGACTCACTGGTTCCACTCCCTCTCCTCCCCTGAAGGTGCTGCCTCTGGCTGGGTTCAGTCCTACAGTCACTGGTTCTCCTCCCTCTCCTCCCCTGAAGGTGCTGACTCTGGCTGACTTCAGTTCGACACTCACTGGTTCTCCTCCCTCTCCTCCCCTGAAGGTGCTGACTCTGGCTGGGTTCAGTTCTACACTCACTGGTTCCCCTCTCTCTCCCGCCCCTGAAGGTGCTGACTCTGGCTGGGTTCAGTTCAACACTCACGGGTTCCCCTCCCTCTCCTCCCCTGAAGGTGCTGACTCTGGCTGGGTTCAGTTCTACACTCACTGGTTCCCCTCCCTCTCCTCCCCTGAAGGTGCTGACTCTGGCTGGGTTCAGTTCTACACTGACTGGTTCCACTCCCTCTCCTCCCTGAAGGTGCTGACTCTGGCTGGGTTCAGTTCTACACTCACTGGTTCCACTCTCTCTGCTCCCCTGAAGGTGCTGACTCTGGTTGGGTTCAGTTCTACACTGACTGGTTCCACTCCCTCTCCTCCCCTGAAGGTGCTGACTCTGGCTGGGTTCAGTTCTACACTCACTGGTTCCCCTCTCTCTCCCGCCCCTGAAGGTGCTGACTCTGGCTGGGTTCAGTTCTACACTCACGGGTACCCCTCCCTCTCCTCCCCTGAAGGTGCTGTCTCTGGCTGGGATCAGTTCTACACTCACTGGTTCCCCTCTCTCTCCTCCCCTGAAGGTGTTGACTCTGGCTGGGTTCAATTCTACACTCACTGGTTCCACTCCCTCTCCTCCCCTGAAGGTGCTGACTCTGGCTGGGTTCAGTTCTACACTCACTGGTTCTCCTCCCTCTCCTCCCCTGAAGGTGTTGACTCTGGCTGGGTTCAGTTCTACACTCACTGGTTCCACTCCCTCTCCTCCCCTGAAGGTGCGGACTCTGGCTGGGTTCAGTTCTACACTCACTGGTTCTCCTCCCACTCCTCCCCTGAAGGTGTTGACTCTGGCTGGGTTCAGTTCTACACTCACTGGTTCCACTCCCTCTCCTCCCCTGAAGGTGCTGACTCTGGCTGGGTTCAGTTCTACACTCACTGGTTCTCCTCCCTCTCCTCCCCTGAAGGTGCTGACTCTGGCTGGGTTCAGTTCTACACTCACTGGTTCCCCTCTCTCTCGTCCCCTGAAGGTGCTGACTCTGGCTGGGTTCAGTTCTACACTCACTGGTTCTCCTCCCTCTCCTCCCCTGAAGGTGTTGACTCTGGCTGGGTTCAGTTCTACACTCACTGGTTCCACTCCCTCTCCTGTCCTGAAGGTGTTGACTCTGGCTGGGTTCAGTTCTACATTCACTGGTTCCCCTCCCTCTCCTCCCCTGAAGGTGCTGACTCTGGCTGGGTTCAGTTCTACTCTCACTGGTTCCCCTCTCTCTCCTCCCCTGAAGGTGTTGACTCTGGCTGGGTTCAGTTCTACATTCACTGGTTCCCCTCCCTCTCCTCCCCTGAAGGTGCTGACTCTGGCTGGGTTCAGTTCTACTCTCACTGGTTCCCCTCTCTCTCCTCCCCTGAAGGTGCTGACTCTGACTGGGTTCAGTTCTACACTCACGGGTTCCCCTCACTCTCTCCTCTCCTGAAGGTGCTGACTCTGGCTGGGTTCAGTTCTACACTCACTTGTTCCCCTCCCTCTCCTCCCCTGAAGGTGCTGACTCTGGCTGGGTTCAGTTCTACACTCACTGGTTCCCCTCCCTCTCCTCTTCTGAAGGTGCTGACTCTGGGTGGGTTCAGTTCTACACTCACTGGTTCCCCTCCCTCTCCTCCCCTGAAGGTGCTGACTCTGGCTGGGTTCAGTTCTACACTCACTGGTTCCCCTCTCTCTCCTCCCCTGAAGGTGTCGACTCTCGCTGGGTTCAGTTCTACATTCATTGGTTCCCCTCTCTCTCCTCTCCTGAAGGTGCTGACTCTGGCTGGGTTCAGTTCTACATTCACTGGTTCCCTTCTCTCTCCACCCCTGAAGGTGTTGACTCTGGCTGGGTTCAGTTCTACACTCACTGGTTCCCCTCCCTCTCCTCCCCTGAAGGTGTTGACTCTGGCTGGGTTCAGTTCTACACTCACTGGTTCCTCTCCCTCTCCTCCCCTGAAGGTGCTGACTCTGGCTGGGTTCAGTTCTGCACTCACTGGTTCCCTTCTCTCTCCACCCCTGAAGGTGCTGACTCTGGCTGGGTTCAGTTCTACACTCACTGGTTCCCCTCCCTCTCCTCCCCTGAAGGTGCTGACTCTGGCTGGGTTCAGTTCTACACTCACTGGTTCCCCTCTCTCTGGTCCCCTGAAGGTGCTGACTCTGGCTGGGTTCAGTTCTACACTCACTGGCACACCTCTCTCTCCTCCCCTGAAGGTGCTGACTCTGGCTGGGTTCAGTTCTACACTCACTGGTTCCACTCCCTCTCCTCCCCTGGAGGTGCTGACTCTGGCTGGGTTCAGTTCTACTCTCACTGGTTCCCCTCTCTCTCCTCTCCTGAAGGTGCTACCTCTGGCTGGGTTCAGTTCTACACTCACTGGTTCCCCTCCCTCTCCTCCCCTAAAGGCGCTGACTCTGGCTGGGTTCAGTTCTACACTCACGGGTTCCCCTCTCTCTCCTCCCCCGAAGGTGCTGACTCTGGCTGGGTTCAGTTCTGCACTCACTGGTCACACTCCCTCTCCTCCCCTGATGTTGCTGACTCTGGCTGGGTTCAGTTCTACACTCCCTGGTTCCCCTCCCCTGAAGGTGCTGACTCTAGCTGGGTTCAGTTCTACACTCACTGGTTCCCCTCCCTCTCCTCCCTTGAAGGTGCTGACTCTGGCTGGGTTCAGTTCTACACTCCCTGGTTCCCCTCCCTCTCCTCCCCTGAAGGTGCTGACTCTGGCTGGGTGCAGTTCTGCACTGACTGGTTCCACTCCCTCTCCTCCCTGAAGGTGCTGACTCTGGCTGGGTTCAGTTCTACACTCCCTGGTTCCCCTCCCTCTCCTCCCCTGAAGGTGCTGACTCTGGCTGGGTGCAGTTCTGCACTGACTGGTTCCACTCCCTCTCCTCCCTGAAGGTGCTGACTCTGGCTGGGTTCAGTTCTACACTCACTGGTTCCACTCTCTCTCCTCCCCTGAAGGCGCTGACTCTGGCTGTGTTCAGTTCTATACTCACTGGTTCCCCTCCCTCTCCTCCCCTGAAGATGCTGACTCTGGATGGGTTCAGTTCTACACTCACGGGTTCCCCTCTCTCTCCTCTCCTGAAGGTGCTGACTCTGGCTGGGTTCAGTTCTACACTCCCTGGTTCCCCTCTCTCTCCTCCCCTGAAGGTGCTAACTCTGGCTGGGTTCAGTTCTACACTCAGTGGTTCCCCTCTGGCTGCTCCCCTGAAGGTGCTGACTCTGGCTTGGTTCAGTTCTACACTCACTGCTTCCCCTCCCTCTCCTCCCTTGAAGGTGCTGACTCTGGCTGGGTTCAGTTCTACACTCACGGGTTCCCCTCTCTCTCCTCCCCTGAAGGTGCTGACTCTGGCTGGGTTCAGTTCGACACTCACTGGTTCTCCTCCCTCTCCTCCCCTGAAGATGCTGATTTGGCTGGGTTTAGTTCTACACTCACTGGTTCCCCTCTCTCTCTCGCCACTGAAGGTACTGACTCTGGCTGGGTTCGGTTCTACACTCACTGGTTCCCCTCCCTCTCCTCCCCTGAGGGGGCTGACTCTGGCTGGGTTCAGTTCTACACTGACTGGTTCCACTCCCTCACCTCCCCGAAGGTGCTGACTCTGGCTGGGTTCAGTTCTACATTCATTGGTTCACCTCTCTCTCCTCTCCTGAAGGTGCTGACTCTGGCTGGGTTCAGTTCTACATTCATTGGTTCCCCTCTCTCTCCTCCCCTGAAGGTGTCGACTCTGGCTGGGTTCAGTTCTACATTCATTGGTTCCCCTCTCTCTCCTCTCCTGAAGGTGCTGACTCTGGCTGGTTTCAGTTCTGCACTCACTGGTTGCCCTCCCTCTCCTCCCCTGAAGGTGTCGACTCTGGCTGGGTTCAGTTCTACATTCACTGGTTCCCTTCTCTCTCCACCCCTGAAGCTGCTGACTCTGGCTGGGTTCAGTTCCACACTCACTGGTTCCCCTCTCTCTCCTCCCCTGAAGGTGCTGACTCTGGCTGGGTTCAGTTCCAAATTCACTGCTTCCCCTCTCCTCCCCTGAGGGTGCTGACTCTGGCTGGGTTCAGGACTACACTCACTGGTTCCCCTCCCTCTCCTCCCCTGAAGGTGCTGACTCTGGCTGGGTTCAGTTCTACACTCACTGGATTCCCTCCCTCTCCTCCCTGAAGGTGCTGACTCTGGCTGGGTTCAGTTCTACACTCATTGGTTCCCCTCCCTCTCCTCCCCTGAAGGTGCTGACTCTGGCTGGGTTCAGTTCTACACTCACTGGTCCACTCCCTCTCCTCCCCTGAAGGTGCTGACTCTGGCTGGGTTCAGTTCTACACTCACTGGTTCCCCTCTCTCTCCTCCCCTGAATGTGTCGACTCTGGCTGGGTTCAGTTCAACATTCATTGGTTCCCCTCTCTCTCCTCTCCTGAAGTTGCTGACTGGCTGGGTTCAGTTCTACACTCACTGGATTCCCTCCCTCTCCTCCCTGAAGGAGCTGACTCTGGCTGGGTTCAGTTCTACACTCACTGCTTCCCCTCCCTCTCCTCCCCTGAAGGTGCTGACTCTGGTTGGGCTCAGTTCTAGAGTCACTGGTTCCCCTCTCTCTCCTCCCCAGAAGGTGCTGACTCTGGATGGGTTCAGTTCTACACTCACTGGTTCCACTCCCTCTCCTCCCCTGGAGGTGCTGACTCTGGCTGCGTTCAGTTCTAGAGTCACTGGTTCCCCTCTCTCTCCTCCGCAGAAGGTGCTGACTCTGGATGGGTTCAGTTCTACACTCACTGGTTCCCCTCTCTCTCCTCCCCTGAAGGTGCTGACTCTGGCTGGGTTCAGTTCCAAATTCACTGGTTCCCCTCTCCTCCCCTGAGGGTGCTGTCTCTGGCTGGGTTCAGTTCTACTCTCACTGGTTCCCCTCTCTCTCCTCTCCTGAAGGTGCTACCTCTGGCTGGGTTCAGTTCTACACTCACTGTTTCTCCTCCCTCTCCTCCCCTGAAGGTGCTGACTCTGGCTGGGTTCAGTTCTACACTCACTGGTTCCCCTCCCTCTCCTCCCCTGAAGGTGCTGACTCTGGCGGAGTTCAGTTCTACACTCACTGGCTCCCCTCCCTCTCTCCCCTGAAGGTGCTGACTCTGGCTGGGTTCAGTTCGACACTCACTGGTTCCCCTCTCTCTCCCCTCCGCTGAAGGTGCCGACTCTGGCTGGGTTCAGTTCTACACTCACTGGTTCCCCTCCCTCTCCTCCCCTAAAGGTGCTGACTCTGGCTGGGTTCAGTTCTACACTCACTGGTTCCCCTCTCTCTCCTCCCCTGAAGGTGCCGACTCTGGCTGGGTTCAGTTCTACACTCCCTGGTTCCCCTCCCTCTCCTCCCCTGAAGGTGCTGACTCTAGCTGGGTTCAGTTCTACACTCACTGGTTCCCCTCCCTCTCCTCCCTTGAAGGTGCTGACTCTGGCTGGGTTCAGTTCTCCACTCACGGGTTCCCCTCTCTCTCCTCCCCCGAAGGTGCTGACTCTGGCTGGGTTCAGTTCTGCACTCCCTGGTTCCCCTCCCTCTCCTCCCCTGAAGGTGCTGACTCTGGCTGGGTTCAGTTCCACACTCCCTGGTTCCCCTCCCTCTCCTCCCCTGAAGATGCTGACTTTAGCTGGGTGCAGTTCTACACTCACTGGTTCCCCTCTCTCTCCTCCCCTGAAGGTGCTGTCTCTGGCTGGGTTCAGTTCTACACTCACTGGTTCTCCTCCCTCTCCTCCCCTGAAGGTGCTGACTCTGGCTGGGTTCAGTTCTACACTGATTGGTTCCACTCCCTCTCCTCCCTGAAGGTGCTGACTCTGGCTGGGTTCAGTTCTACACTCACTGGTTCCACTCTCTCTCCTCCCCTGAAGGTGCTGACTCTGGCTGGGTTCAGTTCGACACTCACTGGTTCCACTCTCTCTCCTCCCCTGAAGGTGCTGACTGGCTGGGTTCAGTTCTACACTCACTGGTTCCCCGCCCTCTCCTCCCCTGAAGGTGCTGACTCTGGCTGTGTTCAGTTCTACACTCACTGGTTCCCCTCCCTCTCCTCCCCTGAAGCTGCTGACTCTGGCTGGGTTCAGTTCTGCACTCACTGGTTCCCCTCTCTCTCCCGCCACTGAAGGTACTGACTCTGGCCGGGTTCGGTTCTACACCCACTGGTTCCCCTCCCTCTCCTCCCCTGAAAGTGCTGACTCTGGCTGGGTTCAGTTCTACACTCACTGGTACCCCTCTCTCTCCTCCCCTGAGGGTGGTGACTCTGGCTGGGTTCAGTTCTACACTGACTGGTTCCACTCCCTCTCCTCCCCTGAGGGTGCTGACTCTGGCTGGGTTCAGTTCTGCACTCACTGGCACACCTCTCTCTCCTCCCCTGAAGGTGCTGACTCTGGCTGGGTTCAGTTCCAAATTCAGTGGTTCCCCTCTCCTCCCCTGAGAGTGCTGACTCTGGCTGGGTTCAGTTCTACTCTCACTGGTTCCCCTCTCTCTCCTCTCCTGAAGGTGCTAACTCTGGCTGGGTTCAGTTCTACACTCACTGGTTCTCCTCCCTCTCCTCCCCTGCAGGTGCTGACTCTGGCTGGGTTCAGTTCTACACTCACTGGTTCCACTCTCTCTCCTCCCCTGAAGGTGCTGACTCTGGCTGGGTTCAGTTCTACACTCACTGGTTCCCCTCCTTCTCCTCCCCTGAAGGTGCTGACTCTGGCTGTGTTCAGTTCTACACTCAATGGTGCCCTCCCTCTCCTCCCCTGAAGGTGCTGACTCTGGCTGGGTTCAGTTCGACACTAACTGGTTCCCCACTCTCTCCTCCCCTGAAGGTGCTGACTCTGGCTGGGTTCAGTTCTACACTCACTGGTTCCCCTCTCTCTCCTCTCCTGAAGGTGCTGACTCTGGCTGGGTTCAGTTCTACACTCACTGGTTTCCCTCTCTCTCCTCCCCTGAAGGTGCTGACTCTGGCTGGGTTCAGTTCTACACTCACTGGTTCCCCTCTCTCTCTCCTCTCCTGAAGGTGCTGACTCTGGCTGGGTTCAGTTCTACACTCACGGGTTCCCCCCTCTCTCCCTCCCCTGGAGGTGCTGACTGTGGCTGAGTTCAGTTCTACACTCACTGGTTCCCCACCCTCTCCTCCCCTGAAGGTGCTGACTCTGGCTGGGTTCAGTTCTACACTCACTGGTTCCCCTCCCTCTCCTCCCCTGAAGGTGCTGACTCTGGCTGGGGTCAGTTCTACACTCACTGGTTCCCCTTCCTCTCCTCCCCTGAAGGTGCTGACTCTGGCTGGGGTCAGTTCTACACTCACTGGTTCCCCTCCCTCTCCACCCCTGAAGGTGCTGACTCTGGCTGGGTTCAGTTCTACACTCACGGGTTCCCCTCTCTCTACTCTCCTGAAGCTGTTGACTCTGGCTGGGTTCAGTTCCACACTCACTGGTGCCCTCCCTCTCCTCCCCTGAAGGTGCTGACTCTGGCTGAGTTCAGTTCTACACTCAATGGTTGCCCTCTCTCTCCTCTCCTGAAGGTGCTGACTCTGGCTGGGTTCAGTTCTACACCCACTGGTTCCCCTCTCTCTCCTCCCCTGAAGGTGCTGACTCTGGCTGGGTTCAGTTCTACACTCACTGGTTCCCCTCTCTCTCCTCTCCTGAAGGTGCTGACTCTGGCTGGGTTCAGTTCTACACTCACTGGTTCCACTCCCTCTCCTCCCCTGAAGATGCTGATTTGGCTGGGTTTAGTTCTACACTCACTGGTTCCCCTCTCTCTCCCGCCGCTGAAGGTACTGACTCTGGCTGGGTTCGGTTCTACACTCACTGGTTCACCTCCCTCTCCTCCCCTGAAGGTGCTGACTCTGGCTGGGTTCAGTTCTACACTCACTGGTTCCACTCCCTCTCCTCCCTGAAGGTGCTGACTCTGGCTGGGTTCAGTTCTACACTCACTGGTTCCCCTCCCTCTCCTCCCCTGAAGGTGCTGACTCTGGCTGGGTTCTGTTCTACACTCACTGGTCCCCCTCTCCTCCCCTGAAGGTGCTGACTCTGGCTGGGTTCAGTTCTACAGTCACTGGTTCCCCTCTCTCACCTCCCCTGAAGGTGCTGACTCTGGCTTGGTTCAGTTCTACACTCACTGGTTCCCCTCCCTCTCCTCCCCTGAAGGTGCTGACTCTGGCTGGGTTCTGTTCTACACTCACTGGTCCCCCTCTCCTCCCCTGAAGGTGCTGACTCTGGCTGGGTTCAGTTCTACACTCATTGTTTCCCCTCCCTCTCCTCCCCTGAAGGTGCTGACTCTGGCTGGGTTCAGTTCTACACTCACTGCTTCCCCTCCCGCTCCTCCCCTGAAGGTGCTGACTGTGGCTGGGTTCAGTTCTACACTCACTGGTTCCCTTCTCTCTCCACCCCTGAAGGTGCTGACTCTGGTTGGGCTCAGTTCTAGAGTCACTGGTTCCCTTCTCTCTCCTCCCCAGAAGGTGCTGACTCTGGATGGGTTCAGTTCTACACTCACTGGTTCCACTCCCTCTCCTCCCCTGGAGGTGCTGACTCTGGCTGCGTTCAGTTCTACACTCACTGGTTCCCCGCCCTCTCCTCCCCTGAAGGTGCTGACTCTGGCTGTGTTCAGTTCCACACTCACTGGTTCCCCTCCCTCTCCTCCCCTGAAGGTGCTGACTCTGGCTGGGTTCAGTTCTACACTCACTGGTTCCCCTCTCTCTCCCGCCACTGAAGGTACTGACTCTGGCCGGGTTCGGTTCTACACTCACTGGTTCCCCTCCCTCTCCTCCCCTGAAAGTGCTGACTCTGGCTGGGTTCAGTTCTACACTCACTGGTTCCCCTCCCTCTCCTCCCCTGAGGGTGCTGACTCTGGCTGGGTTCAGTTCTACACTGAATGGTTCCACTCCCTCTCCTCCCCTGAAGGTGCTGACTCTGGCTGGGTTCAGTTCTACACTCACTGGTTCCTCTCTCTCTCCTCCCCTGAAGGTGCTGACTCTGGCTGGGTTCAGTTCCAAATTCACTGGTTCCCCTCTCCTCCCCTGAGAGTGCTGACTCTGGCTGGGTTCAGTTCTACTCTCACTGGTTCCCCTCTCTCTCCTCTCCTGAAGGTGCTAACTCTGGCTGGGTTCAGTTCTACACTCACTGGTTCTCCTCCCTCTCCTCCCCTGCAGGTGCTGACTCTGGCTGGGTTCAGTTCTACACTCACTGGTTCCACTCTCTCTCCTCCCCTGAAGGTGCTGACTCTGGCTGCGTTCAGTTCTACACTCACTGGTTCCCCTCCTTCTCCTCCCCTGAAGGTGCTGACTCTGGCTGTGTTCAGTTCTGCACTCACTGGTTCCCCTCCCTCTCCTCCCCTGAAGGTGCTGACTCTGGCTGGGTTCAGTTCTACACTGACTGGTGCCCTCCCTCTCCTCCCCTGAAGGTGCTGACTCTGGCTGGGTTCAGTTCTCCTCTCACTGGTTCCCCTCTCACCTCCCCTGAAGGTGCTGACTCTGGCTGGGTTCAGTTCGACTCTCACTGGTTCCCCTCTCTCTCCTCTCCTGAAGGTGCTGACTCTGGCTGGGTTCAGTTCTACTCTTACTGGTTCCCCTCTCTCTCTCCTCTCCTGAAGGTGCTGACTCTGGCTGGGTTCAGTTCTACACTCACTGGTTTCCCTCCCTCTCCTCCCTGAAGGCGCTGACTCTGGCTGGGTTCAGATCGACACTCACTGGTTCCCCTCCCTCTCCTCCCCTGAAGGTGCTGACTCTGTCTGGGTTCAGTTCTGCAATCACTGGTTCCCCTCTCTCTCCCTCCCCTGGAGGTGCTGACTGTGGCTGAGTTCAGTTCTACACTCACTGGTTCCCCACCCTCTCCTCCCCTGAAGGTGCTGACTCTGGCTGGGTTCAGTTCTACACTCACTGGTTCCCCTCCCTCTCCTCCCCTGAAGGTGCTGACTCTTGCTGGGTTCAGTTCTACACTCACTGCTTCCCCTCTCTCTCCTCCCCTGAAGGTGCTGACTCTGGCTGGGTTCAGTTCTACACTCACTGGTTCCCCTCCCTCTCCTCCCCTGAAGGTGCTGACTCTGGCTGGGTGCAGCTCTACACTCACTGGTTCCCCTCTCTCTCCTCCCCTGAAGGTGCTGACTCTGGCTGGGTTCAGTTCTACACTCACTGGTTCCCCTCCCTCTCCTCCCCTGAAGGTGCTGACTCTGGCTGGGTTCAGTTCGACACTCACTGCTTCCTCCCTCTCTCCTCCCCTGAAGGTGCTGACTCTGGCTGGGTTCAGTTCTACACTCATTGGTTCCCCTCCCTCTCCTCCCCTGAAGGTGCTGACTCTGGCTGGGGTCAGTTCTGCGCTGACTGGTTCCACTCTCTCTCCTCCCCTGAAGGTGCTGACTCTGGCTGGGTTCAGTTCTACACTCACTGGTTCCCCTCCTTCTCCTCCCCTAAAGGTGCTCACTCTAGCTGTGTTCAGTTCTACACTCACTGGTTCCCCTCCCTCTCCTCCCCTGAAGGTGCTGACTCTGGCTGCGTTCAGTTCTACACTGGCTGGTGCCCTCCCTCTCCTCCCCTGAAGGTGCTGACTCTGGCTGGGTTCAGTTCTCCTCTCACTGGTTCCCCTCTCTCCTCCCCTGAAGGTGCTGACTCTGGCTGGGTTCAGTTCTACACTCACGGGTTCCCCTCTCTCTACTCTCCTGAAGGTGCTGACTCTGGCTGGGTTCAGTTCCACACTCACTGGTTCCCCTCCCTCTCCTCCCCTGAAGCTGCTGACTCTGGCTGGGTTCAGTTCTACATTCACTGATTCCCTTCTCTCTCCACCTCTGAAGCTGCTGACTCTGGCTGGGTTCAGTTCTACACTCACTGGTTCCCCTCCCTCTCCTCTCCTGAAGGTGCTGACTCTGGCTGGGTTCTGTTCTACACTCACTGGTCCCCCTCTCCTCCCCTGAAGGTGCTGACTCTGGCTTGGTTCAGTTCTACACTCACTGGTTCCCCTCCCTCTCCTCCCCTGAAGGTGCTGACTCTAGCAGGGTTCAGTTCTACAGTCACTGGTTCCCCTCCCTCTCCTCCCCTGAAGGTGCTGACTCTGGCGGGGTTCAGTTCTACACTCACTGGTTCCACTCCCTCTGCTCCCCTGAAGGTGCTGACTCTGGCTGGATTCAGTTCTACACTCACTGGTTCCCCTCTCTCTCCTCCCCTGAAGGTGCTGACTCTGGCTGGGTTCAGTTCTACACTCACTGGTTCCCCTCTCTCTCCTCTCCTGAAGGTGCTGACTCTGGCTGGGTTCAGTTCTACACTCACTGGTTCCCCTCCCTCTCCTCCCCTGAAGGTGCTGACTCTGGCTGGGTTCAGTTCCACACTCACTGGTTCTCCTCCCTCTCCTCCCCTGAAGGTGCTGACTCTGGCTGGGTTCAGTTCTGCACTGACTGGTTCCACTCCCTCTCCTCCCCTGAAGATGCTGATTTGGCTGGGTTTAATTCTACACTGACTGGTTCCCCTCTCTCTCCCGCCACTGAAGGTACTGACTCTGGCTGGGTTCGGTTCTACACTCAGTGGTTCCCCTCCCTCTCCTCCCCTGAAGGTGCTGACTCTGGCTGGGTTCAGTTCCACACTGACTGGTTCCACTCCCTCTCCTCCCTGAAGGTGCTGACTCTGGCTGGGTTCAGTTCTGCACTCACTGGTTCCACTCTCTCTCCTCCCCTGAAGGTGCTGACTCTGGCTGGGTTCAGTTCTACACTC
Source organism: Somniosus microcephalus (assembly GCF_052327205.1). Taxonomy (NCBI): domain Eukaryota; kingdom Metazoa; phylum Chordata; class Chondrichthyes; order Squaliformes; family Somniosidae; genus Somniosus; species Somniosus microcephalus. The sequence continues at coordinate 78,531,167 of NC_140990.1, forward strand.
ACTGGTTCCCCTCCCTCTCCTCCCCTGAAGGTGCTGACTCTGGCTTGGTTCAGTTCTACACTCACTGGTTCCCCTCCCTCTCCTCCCCTGAAGGTGCTGACTCTGGCTGGGTTCAGTTCTGCACTCACTGGTCCCCCTCTCCTCCCCTGAAGGTGCTGACTCTAGCTGGGTTCAGTTCTACAGTCACTGGTTCCCCTCCCTCTCCTCCCTTGAAGGTGCTGACTCTGGCTGGGTTCAGTTCTACACTCAGGGGTTCCCCTCTCTCTCCTCCCCTGAAAGTGCTGACTCTGGCTGGGTTCAGTTCTACACTCACTGGTTCAACTCCCTCTGCTCCCCTGAAGGTGCTGACTCTGGCTGGGTTCAGTTCTACACTCACTGGTTCCCCTCTCTCTCCTCCCCTGAAGGTGCTGACTGTGGCTGTGTTCAGTCCTACACTCACGGGTTCCCCTCTCTCTCCTCCCCTGAAGGTGCTGACTCTGGCTGGGTTCAGTTGTACACTCACTGGTTCCCCTCTCTCTCCACTCCTGAAGGTGCTGACTCTGGCTGGGTTCAGTTCTACGCTCACTGGTTCCCCTCTCTCTCATCCCCTGAAGGTGCTGACTCTGGCTGGGTTCATTTCTACACTCACTGGTTCCCCTCTCTCTCCTCTCCTGAAGGTGCTGACTCTGGCTGGGTTCAGTTCTACACTCACTGGTTCCCCTCCCTCTCCTCCCCTGAAGGTGCTGACTCTGGCTAAGTTCAGTTCCACACTCACTGGTTCCACTCCCTCTGCTCCCCTGAAGGTGCTGACTCTGGCTGGGTTCAGTTCTACACTCACTGGTTCCCCTCTCTCTCCTCCCCTGAAGGTGCTGACTGTGGCTGGGTTCAGTTCTACACTCATTGGTTCCCCTCTCTCTCCTCCCCTGAAGGTGCTGACTCTGGCTGGGTTCAGTTCTACACTCACTGGTTCCCCTCCCTCTCCTCCCCTGAAGGTGCTGACTCTGGCTGGGTTCAGTTCTCCTCTCACTGGTTCCCCTCTCTCCTCCCCTGAAGGTGCTGACTCTGGCTGGGTTCAGTTCTACACTCAATTGTTCTCCTCCCCTGAAGGTGCTGACTCTGGCTGGGTTCAGTTCTACACTCACTCGTTCCCCTCCCTCTCCTCCCCTTAAGGTGCTGACTCTGGCTGAGTTCAGTTCTACACTCACTGGTTCCCCTCCCTCTCCTCCCCTGAAGCTGTTGACTCTGGCTGGGTTCAGTTCTACATTCACTGATTCCCTTCTCTCTCCACCTCTGAAGCTGCTGACTCTGGCTGGGTTCAGTTCTACACTGACTGGTTCCACTCCCTCTCCTCCCTGAAGGTGCTGACTCTGGCTGGGTTCAGTTCGACACTCACTGGTTCCCCTCCCTCTCCTCCCTGAAGGTGCTGACTCTGGCTGGGTTCAGTTCTACACTCACTGGTTCCACTCCCTCTCCTCCCTGAAGGTGCTGACTCTGGCTGGGTTCAGTTCTACACTCACTGGTTCCCCTCCCTCTCCTCCCCTGAAGGTGCTGACTCTGGCTGGGTTCTGTTCAACACTCACTGGTCCCCCTTTCCTCCCCTGAAGGTGCTGACTCTGGCTGGGTTCAGTTCTACAGTCACTGGTTCCCCTCTCTCACCTCCCCTGAAGGTGCTGACTCTGGCTGGGTTCAGTTCTACAGTCACTGGTTCCCCTCCCTCTCCTCCCTTGAAGGTGCTGACTCTGGCTGGGTTCAGTTCTATACTCACTGGTTCCCCTCTCTCTCCTCCCCTGAAGGTGCTGACTCTGGCTGGGTTCAGTTCTACACTCACTGGTTCCACTCCCTCTGCTCCCCTGAAGGTGCTGACTCTGGCTGGGTTCAGTTCTACACTCACTGGTTCCCCTCTCTCTCCTCCCCTGAAGGTGCTGACTGTGGCTGGGTTCAGTTCTACACTCACAGGTTGCCCTCTCTCTCCTCTCCTGAAGGTGCTGACTCTGGCTGTGTTCAGTTCTACACTCACTGGTTGCCCTCTCTCTCCTCTCCTGAAGGTGCTGACTCTGGCTGGGTTCAGTTCTACACTCACTGGTTCCCCTCTCTCTCCTCCCCTGAAGGTGCTGACTCTGGCTGGGTTCAGTTCTACACTCACTGGTTCCCCTCTCTCTCCTCTCCTGAAGGTGCTGACTCTGGCTGGGTTCAGTTCTACACTCACTGGTTCCCCTCCCTCTCCTCCCCTGAAGGTGCTGACTCTGGCTGGGTTCAGTTCCACACTCACTGGTTCTCCTCCCTCTCCTCCCCTGAAGGTGCTGACTCTGGCTGGGTTCAGTTCTGCACTGACTGGTTCCACTCCCTCTCCTCCCCTGAAGATGCTGATTTGGCTGGGTTCAGTTCTACACTCACTGGTTCCCCTCTCTCTCCCGCCACTGAAGGTACTGACTCTGGCTGGGTTCGGTTCTACACTCACTGGTTCCCCTCCCTCTCCTCCCCTGAAGGTGCTGACTCTGGCTGGGTTCAGTTCTACACTCATTGTTTCCCCTCCCTCTCCTCCCCTGAAGGTGCTGACTCTGGCTGGGTTCATTTCTACACTCACTGGTTCCCCTCTCTCTCCTCTCCTGAAAGTGCTGACTCTGGCTGGGTTCAGTTCTACACTCACTGGTTCCCCTCCCTCTCCTCCCCTGAAGGTGCTGACTCTGGCTGGGTTCAGTTCCACACTCACTGGTTCTCCTCCCTCTCCCCCCCTGAAGGTGCTGACTCTGGCTGGGTTCAGTTCTGCACTGACTGGTTCCACTCCCTCTCCTCCCCTGAAGATGCTGATTTGGCTGGGTTTAGTTCTACACTCACTGGTTCCCCTCTCTCTCCCGCCACTGAAGGTACTGACTCTGGCTGGGTTCGGTTCTACACTCACTGGTTTCCCTCCCTCTCCTCCCCTGAAGGTGCTGACTCTGGCTGGGTTCAGTTCTACACTCACTGGTTCCCCTCCCTCTCCTCCCCTGAAGGTGCTGACTCTGGCTGGGTTCTGTTCTACACTCACTGGTCCCCCTCTCCTCCCCTGAAGGTGCTGACTCTGGCTTGGTTCAGTTCTACACTCACTGGTTCCCCTCCCTCTCCTCCCCTGAAGGTGCTGACTCTAGCAGGGTTCAGTTCTACAGTCACTGGTTCCCCTCCCTCTCCTCCCCTGAAGGTGCTGACTCTGGCGGGGTTCAGTTCTACACTAACTGGTTCCACTCCCTCTGCTCCCCTGAAGGTGCTGACTCTGGCTGGATTCAGTTCTACACTCACTGGTTCCCCTCTCTCTCCTCCCCTGAAGGTGCTGACTCTGGCTGGGTTCAGTTCTACACTCACTGGTTCCCCTCTCTCTCCTCTCCTGAAGGTGCTGACTCTGGCTGGGTTCAGTTCTACACTCACTGGTTCCCCTCCCTCTCCTCCCCTGAAGGTGCTTACTCTGGCTGGGTTCAGTTCCACACTCACTGGTTCTCCTCCCTCTCCTCCCCTGAAGGTGCTGACTCTGGCTGGGTTCAGTTCTGCACTGACTGGTTCCACTCCCTCTCCTCCCCTGAAGATGCTGATTTGGCTGGGTTTAATTCTACACTGACTGGTTCCCCTCTCTCTCCCGCCACTGAAGGTACTGACTCTGGCTGGGTTCGGTTCTACACTCACTGGTTCCCCTCTCTCTCATCCCCTGAAGGTGCTGACTCTGGCTGGGTTCATTTCTACACTCACTGGTTCCCCTCTCTCTCCTCTCCTGAAGGTGCTGACTCTGGCTGGGTTCAGTTCTACACTCACTGGTTCCCCTCCCTCTCCTCCCCTGAAGGTGCTGACTCTGGCTAAGTTCAGTTCCACACTCACTGGTTCCACTCCCTCTGCTCCCCTGAAGGTGCTGACTCTGGCTGGGTTCAGTTCTACACTCACTGGTTCCCCTCTCTCTCCTCCCCTGAAGGTGCTGACTGTGGCTGGGTTCAGTTCTACACTCACTGGTTCCCCTCTCTCTCCTCTCCTGAAGGAGCCGACTCTGGCTGGGTTCAGTTGTACACTCATTGGTTCCCCTCTCTCTCCTCCCCTGAATGTGCTGACTCTGGCTGGGTTCAGTTCTACACTCACTGGTTCCCCTCCCTCTCCTCCCCTGAAGGTGCTGACTCTGGCTGGGTTCAGTTCCACACTCACTGGTTCTCCTCCCTCTCCTCCCCTGAAGGTGCTGACTCTGGCTGGGTTCAGTTCTACACTCACTGGTTCCCCTCCCTCTCCTCCCCTGAAGGTGCTGACTCTGGCTGGGTTCAGTTCTACACTGACTGGTGCCCTCCCTCTCCTCCCCTGAAGGTGCTGACTCTGGCTGGGTTCAGTTCTCCTCTCACTGGTTCCCCTCTCTCCTCCCCTGAAGGTGCTGACTCTGGCTGGGTTCAGTTCTACACTCACTCTTTCCCCTCCCTCTCCTCCCCTTAAGGTGCTGACTCTGGCTGAGTTCAGTTCTACACTCACTGGTTCCCCTCCCTCTCCTCCCCTGAAGCTGTTGACTCTGGCTGGGTTCAGTTCTACATTCACTGATTCCCTTCTCTCTCCACCTCTGAAGCTGCTGACTCTGGCTGGGTTCAGTTCTACACTGACTGGTTCCACTCCCTCTCCTCCCTGAAGGTGCTGACTCTGGCTGGGTTCAGTTCGACACTCACTGGTTCCCCTCCCTCTCCTCCCTGAAGGTGCTGACTCTGGCTGGGTTCAGTTCTACACTCACTGGTTCCACTCCCTCTCCTCCCTGAAGGTGCTGACTCTGGCTGGGTTCAGTTCTACACTCACTGGTTCCCCTCCCTCTCCTCCCCTGAAGGTGCTGACACTGGCTGGGTTCTGTTCAACACTCACTGGTCCCCCTCTCCTCCCCTGAAGGTGCTGACTCTGGCTGGGTTCAGTTCCACAGTCACTGGTTCCCCTCTCTCACCTCCCCTGAAGGTGCTGACTCTGGCTGGGTTCGGTTCTACACTCACTGGTTCCCCTCCCTCTCCTCCCTTGAAGGTGCTGACTCTGGCTGGGTTCAGTTCTACAGTCACTGGTTCCCCTCCCTCTCCTCCCTTGAAGGTGCTGACTCTGGCTGGGTTCAGTTCTATACTCACTGGTTCCCCTCCCTCTGCTCCCCTGAAGGTGCTGACTCTGGCTGGGTTCAGTTCTACACTCACTGGTTCTCCTCTCTCTCCTCCCCTGAAGGTGCTGACTCTGGCTGGGTTCAGTTCCACACTCACTGGTTCCCCTCTCTCTCCTCTCCTGAAGGTGCTGACTCTGGCTGGGTTCAGTTCTGGACTCACTGGTTCCCCTCCCTCTCCTCCCCTGAAGGTGCTGACTCTGGCTGGGTTCAGTTCTACATTCACTGGTTCCCCTCTCACTCCTCTCCTGAATGTGCTGACTCTGGCTGGTTTCAGCTCTACACTCACTGGTTCCCCTCCCTCTCCTCCCCTGAAGGTGTTGACTCTGGTTGAGGTCAGTTCTACAGTCACTGGTTCCCCTCTCTCTCCTCTCCTGAAGGTGCTGACTCTGGCTGGGTTCAGTTCTACTCTCACTGGTTCCCCTCCCTCTCCTCCCCTGAAGGTGCTGACTCTGGCTGGGTTCAGTTCTACACTCACTGGTTCCCCTCCCTCTCCTCCCCTGAAGGTGCTGACTCTGGCGGGGTTCAGTTCTACACTAACTGGTTCCACTCCCTCTGCTCCCCTGAAGGTGCTGACTCTGGCTGGATTCAGTTCTACACTCACTGGTTCCCCTCTCTCTCCTCCCCTGAAGGTGCTGACTCTGGCTGGGTTCAGTTCTACACTCACTGGTTCCCCTCTCTCTCCTCTCCTGAAGGTGCTGACTCTGGCTGGGTTCAGTTCTACACTCACTGGTTCCCCTCCCTCTCCTCCCCTGAAGGTGCTTACTCTGGCTGGGTTCAGTTCCACACTCACTGGTTCTCCTCCCTCTCCTCCCCTGAAGGTGCTGACTCTGGCTGGGTTCAGTTCTGCACTGACTGGTTCCACTCCCTCTCCTCCCCTGAAGATGCTGATTTGGCTGGGTTTAATTCTACACTGACTGGTTCCCCTCTCTCTCCCGCCACTGAAGGTACTGACTCTGGCTGGGTTCGGTTCTACACTCACTGGTTCCCCTCTCTCTCATCCCCTGAAGGTGCTGACTCTGGCTGGGTTCATTTCTACACTCACTGGTTCCCCTCTCTCTCCTCTCCTGAAGGTGCTGACTCTGGCTGGGTTCAGTTCTACACTCACTGGTTCCCCTCCCTCTCCTCCCCTGAAGGTGCTGACTCTGGCTAAGTTCAGTTCCACACTCACTGGTTCCACTCCCTCTGCTCCCCTGAAGGTGCTGACTCTGGCTGGGTTCAGTTCTACACTCACTGGTTCCCCTCTCTCTCCTCCCCTGAAGGTGCTGACTGTGGCTGGGTTCAGTTCTACACTCACGGGTTCCCCTCTCTCTCCTCCCCTGAAGGTGCTGACTCGGGCTGGGTTCAGTTCTACACTCACTGGTTCCCCTCTCTCTCCTCTCCTGAAGGAGCCGACTCTGGCTGGGTTCAGTTGTACACTCATTGGTTCCCCTCTCTCTCCTCCCCTGAAGGTGCTGACTCTGGCTGGGTTCAGTTCTACACTCACTGGTTCCCCTCCCTCTCCTCCCCTGAAGGTGCTGACTCTGGCTGGGTTCAGTTCCACACTCACTGGTTCTCCTCCCTCTCCTCCCCTGAAGGTGCTGACTCTGGCTGGGTTCAGTTCTACACTCACTGGTTCCCCTCCCTCTCCTCCCCTGAAGGTGCTGACTCTGGCTGAGTTCAGTTCTACACTCACTGGTTCCCCTCCCTCTCCTCCCCTGAAGCTGTTGACTCTGGCTGGGTTCAGTTCTACATTCACTGATTCCCTTCTCTCTCCACCTCTGAAGCTGCTGACTCTGGCTGGGTTCAGTTCTACACTGACTGGTTCCACTCCCTCTCCTCCCTGAAGGTGCTGACTCTGGCTGGGTTCAGTTCGACACTCACTGGTTCCCCTCCCTCTCCTCCCTGAAGGTGCTGACTCTGGCTGGGTTCAGTTCTACACTCGCTGGTTCCACTCCCTCTCCTCCCTGAAGGTGCTGACTCTGGCTGGGTTCAGTTCTACACTCACTGGTTCCCCTCCCTCTCCTCCCCTGAAGGTGCTGACACTGGCTGGGTTCTGTTCAACACTCACTGGTCCCCCTCTCCTCCCCTGAAGGTGCTGACTCTGGCTGGGTTCAGTTCCACAGTCACTGGTTCCCCTCTCTCACCTCCCCTGAAGGTGCTGACTCTGGCTGGGTTCGGTTCTACACTCACTGCTTCCCCTCCCTCTCCTCCCTTGAAGGTGCTGACTCTGGCTGGGTTCAGTTCTACAGTCACTGGTTCCCCTCCCTCTCCTCCCTTGAAGGTGCTGACTCTGACTGGGTTCAGTTCTATACTCACTGGTTCCCCTCCCTCTGCTCCCCTGAAGGTGCTGACTCTGGCTGGGTTCAGTTCTACACTCACTGGTTCTCCTCTCTCTCCTCCCCTGAAGGTGCTGACTCTGGCTGGGTTCAGTTCCACACTCACTGGTTCCCCTCTCTCTCCTCTCCTGAAGGTGCTGACTCTGGCTGGGTTCAGTTCTGGACTCACTGGTTCCCCTCCCTCTCCTCCCCTGAAGGTGCTGACTCTGGCTGGGTTCAGTTCTACATTCACTGGTTCCCCTCTCACTCCTCTCCTGAATGTGCTGACTCTGGCTGGTTTCAGCTCTACACTCACTGGTTCCCCTCCCTCTCCTCCCCTGAAGGTGTTGACTCTGGTTGAGGTCAGTTCTACAGTCACTGGTTCCCCTCTCTCTCCTCTCCTGAAGGTGCTGACTCTGGCTGGGTTCAGTTCTACTCTCACTGGTTCCCCTCCCTCTCCTCCCCTGAAGGTGCTGACTCTGGCTGGGTTCAGTTCTACACTCACTGGTTCCCCTCCCTCTCCTCCCCTGAAGGTGCTGACTCTGGCTGGGTTCAGTTCTACACTCACTGGTTCCCCTCTCTCTGCTCCCCTGAAGGTGCTGACTCTGGCTTGGTTCAGTTCTACACTCACTGGTTCCCCTCCCTCTCCTCCCTTGAAGGTGCTGACTCTGGCTGGGTTCAGTTCTACACTCACTGGTTCTCCTCCCTCTCCTCCCCTGAAGGTGCTGACTCTGGCTGGGTTCAGTTCTACACTCACTGGTTCCCCTATCTCTCCTCTCCTGAAGGTGCTGACTCTGGCTGGGTTCAGTTCTACACTCACTGGGTCCCTTCTCTCTCCTCCCCTGAAGGTGCTGACTCTGGCTGGGTTCAGTTCTACACTCACTGGTTCCCCTCTCTCTCCTCTCCTGAAGGTGCTGACTCTGGCTGGGTTCAGTTCTACACTCACTGGTTCCCCTCCCTCTCCTCCCCTGAAGGTGCTGACTCTGGCTGGGTTCTGTTCTACACTCACTGGTCCCCCTCTCCTCCCCTGAAGGTGCTGACTCTGGCTGGGTTCAGTTCCACAGTCACTGGTTCCCCTCTCTCACCTCCCCTGAAGGTGCTGACTCTGGCTGGGTTCGGTTCTACACTCACTGGTTCCCCTCCCTCTCCTCCCCTGAAGCTGCTGACTCTGGCTGGGTTCAGTTCTACACTCATTGTTTCCCCTCCCTCTCCTCCCCTGAAGGTGCTGACTCTGGCTGGGTTCAGTTCTACACTGACTGGTTCCACTCCCTCCCGTCCCTGAAGGTGCTGACTCTGGCTGGGTTCAGTTCTGCACTCACTGGTTCCACTCTCTCTCCTCCCCTGAAGGTGCTGACTCTGGCTGGGTTCAGTTCTACACTCACTGGTTCCCCTCCCTCTCCTCCCCTGAAGGTGCTGACTCTGGCTTGGTTCAGTTCCACACTCACTGGTTCCCCTCCCTCTCCTCCCCTGAAGGTGCTGACTCTAGCTGGGTTCAGTTCTTCAGTCACTGGTTCCCCTTCCTCTCCTCCCTTGAAGGTGCTGACTCTGGCTGCGTTCAGTTCTACACTTACGGGTTCCCCTCTCTCTCCTCCCCTGAAGGTGCTGACTCTGGCTGGGTTCAGTTCTACACTCACTGGTTCAACTCCGTCTGCTCCCCTGAAGGTGCTGACTCTGGCTGGGTTCAGTTCTACACTCACTGGTTCCCCTCTCCCTCCACTCCTGAAGGCGCTGACTCTGGCTGGGTTCAGTTCTACGCTCACTGCTTCCCCTCTCTCTCCTCCCCTGAAGGTGCTGACTCTGGCTGGGTTAATTTCTACACTCACTGGTTCCACTCTCTCTCCTCCCCTGAAGGTGCTGACTCTGGCTGGGTTCATTTCTACGCTCACTGGTTCCCCTCCCTCTCCTCCCCTTAAGGTGCTGACTCTGGCTGGATTCAGTTCCACAGTCACTGGTTTCCCTCCCTCTCCTCCCTGAAGGTGCTGACTCTGGCTGGGTTCAGTTCTACACTCACTGGTTCCCCTCCCTCTCCTCCCCTGAAGGTGCTGACTCTGGCTGGGTTCAGTTCTACATTCACTGGTTCCCCTCTCACTCCTCTCCTGAATGTGCTGACTCTGGCTGGTTTCAGCTCTACACTCACTGGTTCCCCTCCCTCTCCTCCCCTGAAGGTGTTGACTCTGGTTGAGGTCAGTTCTACAGTCACTGGTTCCCCTCTCTCTCCTCTCCTGAAGGTGCTGACTCTGGCTGGGTTCAGTTCTACACTCACTGGTTCCCTCCCCTCCACCACCCCCCTGAAGTTGCTGACTCTGGCTGGGTTCAGTTCTACAGTCACTGGTTCCCCTCCCTCTCCTCCCTTGAAGGTGCTGACTCTGGCTGGGTTCAGTTCTACTCTCACTGGTTCCCCTCCCTCTCCTCCCCTGAAGGGGCTGACTCTGGCTGGGTTCAGTTCTACACTCACTGGTTCCCCTCCCTCTCCTCCCCTGAAGGTGCTGACTCTGGCTGGGTTCAGTTCTACACTCACTGGTTCCCCTCTCTCTGCTCCCCTGAAGGTGCTGACTCTGGCTTGGTTCAGTTGTACACTCACTGGTTCCCCTCCCTCTCCTCCCTTGAAGGTGCTGACTCTGGCTGGGTTCAGTTCTACACTCACTGGTTCCCCTCCCTCTCCTCCCCTGAAGGTGCTGACTCTGGCTGGGTTCAGTTCTACACTCACTGGTTCCCCTCCCTCTCCTCCCCTGAAGGTGCTGACTCTGGCTGGGTTCAGTTCTACACTCACTGGGTCCCTTCTCTCTCCTCCCCTGAAGGTGCTGACTCTGGCTGGTTTCAGTTCTACACTCACTGGTTCCCCTCTCTCTCCTCTCCTGAAGGTGCTGACTCTGGCTGGGTTCAGTTCTGCACTCACTGGTTCTCCTCCCTCTCCTCCCCTGAAGGTGCTGACTCTGGCTGGGTTCAGTTCTACACTCACTGGTTCCCCTATCTCTCCTCTCCTGAAGGTGCTGACTCTGGCTGGGTTCAGTTCTACACTCACTGGGTCCCTTCTCTCTCCTCCCCTGAAGGTGCTGACTCTGGCTGGGTTCAGTTCTACACTCACTGGTTCCCCTCTCTCTCCTCTCCTGAAGGTGCTGACTCTGGCTGGGTTCAGTTCTACACTCACTGGTTCCCCTCCCTCTCCTCCCCTGAAGGTGCTGACTCTGGCTGGGTTCTGTTCTACACTCACTGGTCCCCCTCTCCTCCCCTGAAGGTGCTGACTCTGGCTGGGTTCAGTTCTACAGTCACTGGTTCCCCTCTCTCACCTCCCCTGAAGGTGCTGACTCTGGCTGGGTTCGGTTCTACACTCACTGGTTCCCCTCCCTCTCCTCCCCTGAAGGTGCTGACTCTGGCTGGGTTCAGTTCTACACTCATTGTTTCCCCTCCCTCTCCTCCCCTGAAGGTGCTGACTCTGGCTGGGTTGAGTTCTACACTGACTGGTTCCACTCCCTCCCCTCCCTGAAGGTGCTGACTCTGGCTGGGTTCAGTTCTGCACTCACTGGTTCCACTCTCTCTCCTCCCCTGAAGGTGCTGACTCTGGCTGGGTTCAGTTCTACACTCACTGGTTCCCCTCCCTCTCCTCCCCTGAAGGTGCTGACTCTGGCTTGGTTCAGTTCTACACTCACTGGTTCCCCTCCCTCTCCTCCCCTGAAGGTGCTGACTCTAGCTGGGTTCAGTTCTTCAGTCACTGGTTCCCCTTCCTCTCCTCCCTTGAAGGTGCTGACTCTGGCTGGGTTCAGTTCTACACTTACGGGTTCCCCTATCTCTCCTCCCCTGAAGGTGCTGACTCTGGCTGGGTTCAGTTCTACACTCACTGGTTCAACTCCCTCTGCTCCCCTGAAGGTGCTGACTCTGGCTGGGTTCAGTTCTACACTCACTGGTTCCCCTCTCTCTCCACTCCTGAAGGCGCTGACTCTGGCTGGGTTCAGTTCTACGCTCACTGCTTCCCCTCTCTCTCCTCCCCTGAAGGTGCTGACTCTGGCTGGGTTCATTTCTACACTCACTGGTTCCCCTCTCTCTCCTCTCCTGAAGGTGCTGACTCTGGCTGGGTTCAGTTCTACACTCACTGGTTCCCCTCCCTCTCCTCCCCTGAAGGTGCTGACTCTGGCTGGGTTCAGTTCCACACTCACTGGTTCTCCTCCCTCTACCCCCCTGAAGGTGCTGACTCTGGCTGGGTTCAGTTCTGCACTGACTGGTTCCACACCCTCTCCTCCCCTGAAGATGCTGATTTGGCTGGGTTTAGTTCTACACTCACTGGTTCCCCTCTCTCTCCCGCCCCTGAAGGTACTGACTCTGGCTGGGTTCGGTTCTACACTCACTGGTTCCCCTCCCTCTCCTCCCCTGAAGGTGCTGACTCTGGCTGGGTTCAGTTCTACACTCACTGGTTCCCCTCTCTCTCCCGCCCCTGAAGGTACTGACTCTGGCTGGGTTCAGTTCTACACTCACTGGTTCCCCTCCCTCTCCTCCCCTGAAGGTGCTGACTCTGGCTGGGTTCAGTTCCACACTCACTGGTTCTCCTCCCTCTACCCCCCTGAAGGTGCTGACTCTGGCTGGGTTCAGTTCTGCACTGACTCGTTCCACACCCTCTCCTCCCCTGAAGGTGCTGACTGTGGCTGGGTTCAGTTCCACACTCACTGGTTCCCCTCTCTCTCCTCTCCTGAAGGTGCTGACTCTGGCTGGGTTCAGTTCTACACTCACTGGTTCCCCTCCCTCTCCTCCCCTGAAGGTGCTGACTCTGGCTGGGTTCAGTTCCACAGTCACTGGTTTCCCTCCCTCTCCTCCCTGAAGGTGCTGACTCTGGCTGGGTTCAGTTCTACACTCACTGGTTCCCCTCCCTCTCCTCCCCTGAAGGTGCTGACTCTGGCTGGGTTCAGTTCTACATTCACTGGTTCCCCTCTCACTCCTCTCCTGAATGTGCTGACTCTGGCTGGTTTCAGCTCTACACTCACTGGTTCCCCTCCCTCTCCTCCCCTGAAGGTGTTGACTCTGGCTGGTTTCAGCTCTACACTCACTGGTTTCCCTCCCTCTCCTCCCTGAAGGTGCTGACTCTGGCTGGGTTCAGTTCTACACTCACTGGTTCCCCTCCCTCTCCTCCCCTGAAGGTGCTGACTCTGGCTGGGTTCAGTTCTACAGTCACTGGTTCCCCTCTCTCTCCTTTCCTGAAGGTGCTGACTCTGGCTGGGTTCAGTTCTACACTCACTGGTTCCCTCCCCTCCACCCCCCCCGTGAAGTTGCTGACTCTGGCTGGGTTCAGTTCTACAGTCACTGGTTCCCCTCCCTCTCCTCCCTTGAAGGTGCTGACTCTGGCTGGGTTCAGTTCTACTCTCACTGGTTCCCCTCCCTCTCCTCCCCTGAAGGTGCTGACTCTGGCTGGGTTCAGTTCTACTCTCACTGGATCCCCTCCCTCTCCTCCCCTGAAGGTGCTGACTCTGGCTGGGTTCAGTTCTACACTCACTGGTTCCCCTCTCTCTGCTCCCCTGAAGGTGCTGACTCTGGCTTGGTTCAGTTCTACACTCACTGGTTCCCCTCCCTCTCCTCCCTTGAAGGTGCTGACTCTGGCTGGGTTCAGTTCTACACTCACTGGTTCCCCTATCTCTCCTCTCCTGAAGGTGCTGACTCTGGCTGGGTTCAGTTCTACACTCACTGGGTTACTTCTCTCTCCTCCCCTGAAGGTGCTGACTCTGGCTGGGTTCAGTTCTACACTCACTGGTTCCCCTCTCTCTCCTCTCCTGAAGGTGCTGACTCTGGCTGGGTTCAGTTCTACACTCACTGGTTCCCCTCCCTCTCCTCCCCTGAAGGTGCTGACTCTGGCTGGTTTCAGTTCTACACTCACTGGTCCCCCTCCCTCTCCTCCCCTGAAGGTGCTGACTCTGGCTGGGTTCTGTTCTACACTCAATGGTCCCCCTCTCTCTCCTCCCCTGAAGGTGCTGACTCTGGCTGGGTTCAGTTCTACACTCACTGGTTCCCCTCCCTCTCCTCCCTTGAAGGTGCTGACTCTGGCTGGGTTCAGTTCTACACTCACTGGTTCCCCTATCTCTCCTCTCCTGAAGGTGCTGACTCTGGCTGGGTTCAGTTCTACACTCACTGGGTTCCTTCTCTCTCCTCCCCTGAAGGTGCTGACTCTGGCTGGGTTCAGTTCTACACTCACTGGTTCCCCTCTCTCTCCTCTCCTGAAGGTGCTGACTCTGGCTGGGTTCAGTTCTACACTCACTGGTTCCCCTCCCTCTCCTCCCCTGAAGGTGCTGACTCTGGCTGGGTTCAGTTCTACACTCACTGGTCCCCCTCTCTCTCCTCCCCTGAAGGTGCTGACTCTGGCTGGGTTCTGTTCTACACTCACTGGTCCCCCTCTCCTCCCCTGAAGGTGCTGACTCTGGCTGGGTTCAGTTCTACAGTCACTGGTTCCCCTCCCTCTCCTCCCTTGAAGGTGCTGACTCTGGCTGGGTTCAGTTCTACACTCACTGGTTCCCCTCCCTCTCCTCCCCTGAAGGTGTTGACTCTGGCTGGGTTCAGTTCTACATTCACTGGTTCCCCTCTCACTCCTCTCCTGAATGTGCTGACTCTGGCTGGTTTCAGCTCTACACTCACTGGTTCCCCTCCCTCTCCTCCCCTGAAGGTGTTGACTCTGGTTGAGGTCAGTTCTGCAGTCACTGGTTCCCCTCTCTCTCCTCTCCTGAAGGTGCTGACTCTGGCTGGGTTCAGTTCTACAGTCACTGGTTCCCCTCCCTCTCCTCCCTTGAAGGTGCTGACTCTGGCTGGGTTCAGTTCTACTCTCACTGGTTCCCCTCCCTCTCCTCCCCTGAAGGTGCTGACTCTGGCTGGGTTCTGTTCTACACTCACTGGTTCCCCTCTCTCTGCTCCCCTGAAGGTGCTGACTCTGGCTTGGTTCAGTTCTACACTCACTGGTTCCCCTATCTCTCCTCTCCTGAAGGTGCTGACTCTGGCTGGGTTCAGTTCTACACTCACTGGGTCCCTTCTCTCTCCTCCCCTGAAGGTGCTGACTCTGGCTGGGTTCAGTTCTACACTCACTGGTTCCCCTCCCTCTCCTCCCCTGAAGGTGCTGACTCTGGCTGGGTTCAGTTCTACATTCACTGGTTCCCCTCTCACTCCTCTCCTGAATGTGCTGACTCTGGCTGGTTTCAGCTCTGCACTCACTGGTTCCCCTCCCTCTCCTCCCCTGAAGGTGTTGACTCTGGTTGAGGTCAGTTCTACAGTCACTGGTTCCCCTCTCTCTCCTCTCCTGAAGGTGCTGACTCTGGCTGGGTTCAGTTCTACACTCACTGGTTCCCTCCCCTCCACCCCCCCCGTGAAGTTGCTGACTCTTGCTGGGTTCAGTTCTACAGTCACTGGTTCCCCTCCCTCTCCTCCCTTGAAGGTGCTGACTCTGGCTGGGTTCAGTTCTACTCTCACTGGTTCCCCTCCCTCTCCTCCCCTGAAGGTGCTGACTCTGGCTGGGTTTAGTTCTGCACTCACTGGTTCCCCTCTCTCTCCCGCCACTGAAGGTACTGGCTCTGGCTGGGTTCAGTTCTGCACTCACTGGTTCCCCTCTCTCTCCTCTCCTGAAGGTGCTGACTCTGGCTGGGTTCAGTTCTACACTCACTGGTTCCCCTCCCTCTCCTCCCCTGAAGGTGCTGACTCTGGCTGGGTTCTGTTCTACACTCACTGGTCCCCCTCTCCTCCCCTGAAGGTGCTGACTCTGGCTGGGTTCAGTTCTACAGTCACTGGTTCCCCTCCCTCTCCTCCCTTGAAGGTGCTGACTCTGGCTGGGTTCAGTTCTACACTCACTGGTTCCCCTCTCTCTCCTCCGCTGAAGGTGCTGACTCTCATAGAGTTTTAGTCATAGAGTTTTACAGCACAGAAAGAGGCCCTTCGGCCCATCGTGTCTGCGCCGCCCATCCATCCCTGTCCAGTCTAATCCCATTTTCCAGCATTTGGTCCATAGCCTTGTATGCAATGGCATTTCAAGTGCTCATCCAAATGCTTCTTGAATGTTGTGAGGGTTCCTGCCTCTACCACCCTTTCAGGCATTGAGTTCCACATTCCAACCACCCTCTGGGTGAAAAAGTTCCTCCTCAAATCCCCTCTAAATCTCCTGCCCCTTACCCTGAATCTATGCCCCCTTGTTATTGACCCCCCTACTAAGGGGAAAAGTTCCTCTTTGTCTACCCTATCTATGCCCCTCATCATTTTGTACACCTCAATCAGGTCCCCCCTCAGCCTTCTTTGCTCCAAGGAAAACAACCCCAGCCTGTCCAGCCTCTCTTCATAGCTGAGGCGCTCCATCCCAGGTAACATCCTGGTGAATCTTCTCTGCACCCTCTCCAAATCAATCACATCCTTCCTATAGTGAGGCGACCAGAACTGCACACAGTACTCCAGCTGTGGCCTCACCAGCGTTTTGTACAGTTCCATCATAACCTCCCTGCTCTTATATTCTATGCCTCGGCTAATGAAGGCAAGTATCCCATATGCCTTTTTAACCACCTTATCTACCTGTTCCGCTGCCTTCAGGGATCTATGTACATGTACACCAAGGTCCCTCTGACCCTCTGTACTTCCTAGGGTCCTACCACTCATTGTGTATTCCCTTGCCTTATTTGTCCGTCCAAAATGCATCACCTCGCACTTTTCAGGGTTAAATTCCATTTGCCACTTTTCCGCCCATCTGACCAACCCGTTTATATCGTCCTGTAGCCTGAGGCTTTCCTCCTCACAATTTACCACCCCACCAATTTTCGTGTCATCTGCGAACTTACTGATCATACCTTTTACATTCTCATCCAAATCATTTATGTAGATCACAAACAACAAGGGACCCAGCACCGATCCCTGAGGTACCCCACTGGACACAGGCTTCCAGTCACAAAAGCAACCTTCGACCATCACCCTCTGCCTCCTGCCACTCAGCCAGTTTAGGATCCAACGCGCCAAGGCACCCTGGATCCCATGGGCTCTTACCTTCTTGACCAGTCTCCTATGCGGGACTTTGTCAAAAGCTTTACTGAAGTCCATGTAAACCACATCCACAGCATTTCCCTCATCCACCCCCCTAGTCACCCCCTCGAAAAATTCAATCAGATTTGTCAGACATGATTTACCCTTGACAAAGCCATGCTGACTATCCCCGATTAATCCTTGCCTCTCCAAGTGGAGACTAATTTTGTCCCTCAGAATTTTTTTCAATAATTTCCCTACCACAGATGTTAGGCTCACTGGCCTGTAATTCCCTGGTTTATCCCTGCTACCCTTCTTGAATAATGGTACTACGTTAGCTGTTCTCCAGTCCTCTGGTACATCCCCTGTGGCCAGAGAGGTTCTGAAAATTTGTGTCAGAGCCCCTGCAATCTCCTCCTTTGCCTCCCACAGCAGCCTGGGATACATCTCGTCTGGGCCTGGGGATTTATCCACTTTTTGGCCTGCTAAAACCGCTAGCACCTCCTCCCTCTCGATGCTAATATGTTCAAGTATGTCACAGCCCCCTTGCCCGATTTCTATGTCTGCATCGTCTTTCTCCATAGTGAACACAGATGCAAAAAATTCATTTAAAACCCCGCCTACATCATCTGGCTCTACACAGAGATTGCCACTTTGGTCCCTAATGGGCCCTACCCTTTCCCTGGTTATCCTCTTGCCCTTAATATACTTATAAAACATCTTAGGATTTTCCTTTATTTTGCTCGCCAGTGTTATTTCATGGCCCCTCCTCGCCCTCCTAATTTCTTTTTTAAGTATGCCCCTGCATTTTTTATACTCCTCTAGGGCTTCTTCCGTCTTTAGTCTTTTGTAACTGCCAAAAGCCCCCCTTTTATTTCTAATGCATTTTTGTATATCCCTTGTCATCCAAGGTTCCCTTTGCTTGTTGGTCCCACCCTTGACCTTTACAGGAACATGTTGGCGTTGTACTCTCTCTATTTCCCTTCTGAAAGTCTCCCACTGTTTTGATGCGGATTTTCCTATAAGTAGCTGCTCCCAGTCCAATTTGGCCAGATCCTGCCTTATCATATTAAAATCGGCCTTCCCCCAATTTAGAACCCTTATTTCCGGGCCGTCTTTGTCTTTTTCCATGACCACCTTAAATCTCACCGAATTGTGGTCACTGTCGCCAAAATGCTCTCCTACTGACACTTCCACCACTTGCCCGGCTACATTCCCCAGAATTAGGTCCAGTACCGCCCCCTCTCTTGTAGGACTTTCTACATGTTGGCTCAAAAAGCTCTCCTGGATGCACTTTAAGAATTCTGCACCCTCTAAGCCTTTCACACTCTGACTATCCCAATTTATATTGGGGAAGTTGAAATCCCCCACTATTATTACCCTATTATTTTCGCACTTTTCTGAGATTTGCCTACATATCTGTTCCTCTATCTCCCCCTGACTGTTTGGGGGCCTATAGTACACTCCCAGCAAAGTGCTTGCCCCCTTTTTGTTTTTAAGTTCTACCCATATGGCCTCATTAGAGGAACCCGCTAATATATCATCCCTCCTTACAGCAGTAATTGACTCCTTAATTAGTATTGCAACACCCCCTCCCCTTTTACACCCCCCTCTGTCTCGCCTGAAGATTCTATACCCCGGAATATTGAGCTGCCAGTCCTGACCCTCCCTCAACCATGTCTCCGTGATAGCAACAATATCGTACTCCCATGTGTTCAACAACAACTTCAGTTCATCCACCTTATTTGCAAGACTCCTTGCATTAAAATAAATGCCTTCCAGCCCTGCCATATTCTCTTTTGCCTTCACATATTTGCTTTGCCTTCCCAGCTGACTTGTTTTTCCCTCTGTATTTGGCTGTAAATCACCCCCTACTATAGCTCCACTCTGTACCCCATCCCCCTGCCAAGTTAGTTTAAACCCCCCCCAGCAGTGCTAGCAAACCTCCCCGCAAGGATATTGGTTCCCCTCTGGTTCAGGTGTAAACCGTCCGACTTGTACAAGTCCCACCTTTCCCAGAAGCAGACCCAGTGATCCAGGAAACTAAAGCCCTCCCCCCTGCACCATCCCTTTAGCCACGCATTCATCTGTTCTATCTTCCTATTTCTATACTTACTAGCACGTGGCACTGGGAGTAATCCAGAGATTACAACCCTTGAGGTCCTGCTCTTTAATCCTTCACCTAGCTCCCTAAATTCTTGCTGCAGGACCTCATCCTCTGGCTGGGTTCAGTTCTACACTCACTGGTTCCACTCCCTCTGCTCCCCTGAAGGTGCTGACTCTGGCTGGGTTCAGTTCTACACTCACTGGTTCCCCTCTCTCTCCTCCCCTGAAGGTGCTGACTGTGGCTGGGTTCAGTTCCACACTCACAGGTTCCCCTCTCTCTCCTCCCCTGAAGGTGCTGACTCTGGCTGAGTTCAGTTCTACACTCACTGGTTGCCCTCTCTCTCCTCTCCTGAAGGTGCTGACTCTGGCTGGGTTCAGTTCTACACTCACTGGTTGCCCTCTCTCTCCTCTCCTGAAGGTGCTGACTCTGGATGGGTTTAGTTCTACACTCACTGGTTCCCCTCTCTCTCCCGCCACTGAAGGTACTGACTCTGGCTGGGTTCGGTTCTACACTCACTGGTTCCCCTCCCTCTCCTCCCCTGAAGGTGCTGACTCTGGCTGGGTTCAGTTCTACACTCATTGTTTCCCCTCCCTCTCCTCCCCTGAAGGTGCTGACTCTGGCTGGGTTCAGTTCTACACTGACTGGTTCCACTCCCTCTCCTCCCTGAAGGTGCTGACTCTGGCTGGGTTCAGTTCTGCACTCACTGGTTCCACTCTCTCTCCTCCCCTGAAGGTGCTGACTCTGGCTGGGTTCAGTTCTGCACTCACTGGTTCTCCTCTCTCTCCTCCCCTGAAGGTGCTGACTCTGGCTGGGTTCAGTTCCACACTCACTGGTTCCCCTCTCTCTCCTCTCCTGAAGGTGCTGACTCTGGCTGGGTTCAGTTCCACACTCACTGGTTCCCCTCCCTCTCCTCCCCTGAAGGTCCTGACTCTGGCTGGGTTCAGTTCCACAGTCACTGGTTTCCCTCCCTCTCCTCCCTGAAGGTGCTGACTCTGGCTGGGTTCAGTTCTACACTCACTGGTTCCCCTCCCTCTCCTCCCCTGAAGGTGCTGACTCTGGCTGGGTTCAGTTCTACACTCACTGGTTCCCTCCCCTCCACCCCCCCCGTGAAGTTGCTGACTCTGGCTGGGTTCAGTTCTACAGTCACTGGTTCCCCTCCCTCTCCTCCCCTGAAGGTGCTGACTCTGGCTGCGTTCAGTTCTACACTCACTGGTTCCCCTCTCTCTCCTCTCCTGAAGGTGCTGACTCTGGCTGGGTTCAGTTCTACACTCACTGGTTCCCCTCCCTCTCCTCCCCTGAAGGTGCTGACTCTGGCTGGGTTCTGTTCTACACTCAATGGTCCCCCTCTCCTCCCCTGAAGGTGCTGACTCTGGCTGGGTTCAGTTCGACAGTCACTGGTTCCCCTCTCTCACCTCCCCTGAAGGTGCTGACTCTGGCTTGGTTCAGTTCTACACTCACTGGTTCCCCTCCCTCTCCTCCCCTGAAGGTGCTGACTCTGGCTGGGTTCTGTTCTACACTCACTGGTCCCCCTCCCTCTCCTCCCCTGAAGGTGCTGACTCTGGCTGGGTTCAGTTCTACATTCACTGGTTCCCCTCTCACTCCTCTCCTGAATGTGCTGACTCTGGCTGGTTTCAGCTCTACACTCACTGGTTACCCTCCCTCTCCTCCCCTGAAGGTGTTGACTCTGGTTGAGGTCAGTTCTACAGTCACTGGTTCTCCTCTCCTGAAGGTGCTGACTCTGGCTGGGTTCAGTTCTGCATTCACTGGTTCCACTCTCTCTCCTCCCCTGAAGGTGCTGACTCTGGCTGGGTTCAGTTCTACACTCACTGGTTCCCCTCCCTCTCCTCCCCTGAAGGTGCTGACTCTGGCTTGGTTCAGTTCTACACTCACTGGTTCCCCTCCCTCTCCTCTCCTGAATGTGCTGACTCTGGCTGGTTTCAGCTCTGCACTCACTGGTTCCCCTCCCTCTCCTCCCCTGAAGGTGTTGACTCTGGTTGAGGTCAGTTCTACAGTCACTGGTTCCCCTCTCTCTCCTCTCCTGAAGGTGCTGACTCTGGCTGGGTTCAGTTCTACACTCACTGGTTCCCTCCCCTCCACCCCCCCCGTGAAGTTGCTGACTCTGGCTGGGTTCAGTTCTACAGTCACTGGTTCCCCTCCCTCTCCTCCCCTGAAGGTGCTGACTCTGGCTGGGTTCAGTTCTACACTCACTGGTTCCCCTCTCTCTCCTCTCCTGAAGGTGCTGACTCTGGCTGGGTTCAGTTCTGCACTCACTGTTTCTCCTCCCTCTCCTCCCCTGAAGGTGCTGACTCTGGCTGGGTTCAGTTCTGCACTGACTGGTTCCACTCCCTCTCCTCCCCTGAAGATGCTGATTTGGCTGGGTTTAGTTCTACACTCACTGGTTCCCCTCTCTCTCCCGCCACTGAAGGTACTGGCTCTGGCTGGGTTCAGTTCTACACTCACTGGTTCCCCTCTCTCTCCTCTCCTGAAGGTGCTGACTCTGGCTGGGTTCAGTTCTACACTCACTGGTTCCCCTCCCTCTCCTCCCCTGAAGGTGCTGACTCTGGCTGGGTTCAGTTCTGCACTCACTGGTTCTCCTCTCTCTCCTCCCCTGAAGGTGCTGACTCTGGCTGGGTTCAGTTCCACACTCACTGGTTCCCCTCTCTCTCCTCTCCTGAAGGTGCTGACTCTGGCTGGGTTCAGTTCTACACTCACTGGTTCCCCTCCCTCTCCTCCCCTGAAGGTGCTGACTCTGGCTGGGTTCGGTTCCACAGTCACTGGTTTCCCCCCCTCTCCTCCCTGAAGGTGCTGACTCTGGCTGGGTTCAGTTCTACACTCACTGGTTCCCCTCCCTCTCCTCCCCTGAAGGTGCTGACTCTGGCTGGGTTCAGTTCTACATTCACTGGTTCCCCTCTCACTCCTCTCCTGAATGTGCTGACTCTGGCTGGTTTCAGCTCTACACTCACTGGTTCCCCTCCCTCTCCTCCCCTGAAGGTGTTGACTCTGGTTGAGGTCAGTTCTGCAGTCACTGGTTCCCCTCTCTCTCCTCTCCTGAAGGTGCTGACTCTGGCTGGGTTCAGTTCTACAGTCACTGGTTCCCCTCCCTCTCCTCCCTTGAAGGTGCTGACTCTGGCTGGGTTCAGTTCTACTCTCACTGGTTCCCCTCCCTCTCCTCCCCTGAAGGTGCTGACTCTGGCTGGGTTCTGTTCTACACTCACTGGTTCCCCTCTCTCTGCTCCCCTGAAGGTGCTGACTCTGGCTTGGTTCAGTTCTACACTCACTGGTTCCCCTCCCTCTCCTCCCTTGAAGGTGCTGACTCTGGCTGGGTTCAGTTCTACACTCACTGGCTCCCCTATCTCTCCTCTCCTGAAGGTGCTGACTCTGGCTGGGTTCAGTTCTACACTCACTGGGTCCCTTCTCTCTCCTCCCCTGAAGGTGCTGACTCTGGCTGGGTTCAGTTCTACACTCACTGGTTCCCCTCCCTCTCCTCCCCTGAAGGTGCTGACTCTGGCTGGGTTCAGTTCTACATTCACTGGTTCCCCTCTCTCTCCTCTCCTGAAGGTGCTGACTCTGGCTGGGTTCAGTTCTACACTCACTGGTTCCCTCCCCTCCACCCCCCCCGTGAAGTTGCTGACTCTGGCTGGGTTCAGTTCTACAGTCACTGGTTCCCCTCCCTCTCCTCCCTTGAAGGTGCTGACTCTGGCTGGGTTCAGTTCTACTCTCACTGGTTCCCCTCCCTCTCCTCCCCTGAAGGTGCTGACTCTGGCTGGGTTTAGTTCTGCACTCACTGGTTCCCCTCTCTCTCCCGCCACTGAAGGTACTGGCTCTGGCTGGGTTCAGTTCTGCACTCACTGGTTCCCCTCTCTCTCCTCTCCTGAAGGTGCTGACTCTGGCTGGGTTCAGTTCTACACTCACTGGTTCCCCTCCCTCTCCTCCCCTGAAGGTGCTGACTCTGGCTGGGTTCTGTTCTACACTCACTGGTCCCCCTCTCCTCCCCTGAAGGTGCTGACTCTGGCTGGGTTCAGTTCTACAGTCACTGGTTCCCCTCCCTCTCCTCCCTTGAAGGTGCTGACTCTGGCTGGGTTCAGTTCTACACTCACTGGTTCCCCTCTCTCTCCTCCGCTGAAGGTGCTGACTCTCATAGAGTTTTAGTCATAGAGTTTTACAGCACAGAAAGAGGCCCTTCGGCCCATCGTGTCTGCGCCGCCCATCCATCCCTGTCCAGTCTAATCCCATTTTCCAGCATTTGGTCCATAGCCTTGTATGCAATGGCATTTCAAGTGCTCATCCAAATGCTTCTTGAATGTTGTGAGGGTTCCTGCCTCTACCACCCTTTCAGGCATTGAGTTCCACATTCCAACCACCCTCTGGGTGAAAAAGTTCCTCCTCAAATCCCCTCTAAATCTCCTGCCCCTTACCCTGAATCTATGCCCCCTTGTTATTGACCCCCCTACTAAGGGGAAAAGTTCCTCTTTGTCTACCCTATCTATGCCCCTCATCATTTTGTACACCTCAATCAGGTCCCCCCTCAGCCTTCTTTGCTCCAAGGAAAACAACCCCAGCCTGTCCAGCCTCTCTTCATAGCTGAGGCGCTCCATCCCAGGTAACATCCTGGTGAATCTTCTCTGCAC
This sequence comes from Somniosus microcephalus, assembly GCF_052327205.1. Lineage (NCBI taxonomy): Eukaryota > Metazoa > Chordata > Chondrichthyes > Squaliformes > Somniosidae > Somniosus > Somniosus microcephalus. The sequence goes on from NC_140990.1 coordinate 78,554,246, forward strand.
CCTCTCCAAATCAATCACATCCTTCCTATAGTGAGGCGACCAGAACTGCACACAGTACTCCAGCTGTGGCCTCACCAGCGTTTTGTACAGTTCCATCATAACCTCCCTGCTCTTATATTCTATGCCTCGGCTAATGAAGGCAAGTATCCCATATGCCTTTTTAACCACCTTATCTACCTGTTCCGCTGCCTTCAGGGATCTATGTACATGTACACCAAGGTCCCTCTGACCCTCTGTACTTCCTAGGGTCCTACCACTCATTGTGTATTCCCTTGCCTTATTTGTCCGTCCAAAATGCATCACCTCGCACTTTTCAGGGTTAAATTCCATTTGCCACTTTTCCGCCCATCTGACCAACCCGTTTATATCGTCCTGTAGCCTGAGGCTTTCCTCCTCACAATTTACCACCCCACCAATTTTCGTGTCATCTGCGAACTTACTGATCATACCTTTTACATTCTCATCCAAATCATTTATGTAGATCACAAACAACAAGGGACCCAGCACCGATCCCTGAGGTACCCCACTGGACACAGGCTTCCAGTCACAAAAGCAACCTTCGACCATCACCCTCTGCCTCCTGCCACTCAGCCAGTTTAGGATCCAACGCGCCAAGGCACCCTGGATCCCATGGGCTCTTACCTTCTTGACCAGTCTCCTATGCGGGACTTTGTCAAAAGCTTTACTGAAGTCCATGTAAACCACATCCACAGCATTTCCCTCATCCACCCCCCTAGTCACCCCCTCGAAAAATTCAATCAGATTTGTCAGACATGATTTACCCTTGACAAAGCCATGCTGACTATCCCCGATTAATCCTTGCCTCTCCAAGTGGAGACTAATTTTGTCCCTCAGAATTCTTTTCAATAATTTCCCTACCACAGATGTTAGGCTCACTGGCCTGTAATTCCCTGGTTTATCCCTGCTACCCTTCTTGAATAATGGTACTACGTTAGCTGTTCTCCAGTCCTCTGGTACATCCCCTGTGGCCAGAGAGGTTCTGAAAATTTGTGTCAGAGCCCCTGCAATCTCCTCCTTTGCCTCCCACAGCAGCCTGGGATACATCTCGTCTGGGCCTGGGGATTTATCCACTTTTTGGCCTGCTAAAACCGCTAGCACCTCCTCCCTCTCGATGCTAATATGTTCAAGTATGTCACAGCCCCCTTGCCCGATTTCTATGTCTGCATCGTCTTTCTCCATAGTGAACACAGATGCAAAAAATTCATTTAAAACCCCGCCTACATCATCTGGCTCTACACAGAGATTGCCACTTTGGTCCCTAATGGGCCCTACCCTTTCCCTGGTTATCCTCTTGCCCTTAATATACTTATAAAACATCTTAGGATTTTCCTTTATTTTGCTCGCCAGTGTTATTTCATGGCCCCTCCTCGCCCTCCTAATTTCTTTTTTAAGTATGCCCCTGCATTTTTTATACTCCTCTAGGGCTTCTTCCGTCTTTAGTCTTTTGTAACTGCCAAAAGCCCCCCTTTTATTTCTAATGCATTTTTGTATATCCCTTGTCATCCAAGGTTCCCTTTGCTTGTTGGTCCCACCCTTGACCTTTACAGGAACATGTTGGCGTTGTACTCTCTCTATTTCCCTTCTGAAAGTCTCCCACTGTTTTGATGCGGATTTTCCTATAAGTAGCTGCTCCCAGTCCAATTTGGCCAGATCCTGCCTTATCATATTAAAATCGGCCTTCCCCCAATTTAGAACCCTTATTTCCGGGCCGTCTTTGTCTTTTTCCATGACCACCTTAAATCTCACCGAATTGTGGTCACTGTCGCCAAAATGCTCTCCTACTGACACTTCCACCACTTGCCCGGCTACATTCCCCAGAATTAGGTCCAGTACCGCCCCCTCTCTTGTAGGACTTTCTACATGTTGGCTCAAAAAGCTCTCCTGGATGCACTTTAAGAATTCTGCACCCTCTAAGCCTTTCACACTCTGACTATCCCAATTTATATTGGGGAAGTTGAAATCCCCCACTATTATTACCCTATTATTTTCGCACTTTTCTGAGATTTGCCTACATATCTGTTCCTCTATCTCCCCCTGACTGTTTGGGGGCCTATAGTACACTCCCAGCAAAGTGCTTGCCCCCTTTTTGTTTTTAAGTTCTACCCATATGGCCTCATTAGAGGAACCCGCTAATATATCATCCCTCCTTACAGCAGTAATTGACTCCTTAATTAGTATTGCAACACCCCCTCCCCTTTTACACCCCCCTCTGTCTCGCCTGAAGATTCTATACCCCGGAATATTGAGCTGCCAGTCCTGACCCTCCCTCAACCATGTCTCCGTGATAGCAACAATATCGTACTCCCATGTGTTCAACAACAACTTCAGTTCATCCACCTTATTTGCAAGACTCCTTGCATTAAAATAAATGCCTTCCAGCCCTGCCATATTCTCTTTTGCCTTCACATATTTGCTTTGCCTTCCCAGCTGACTTGTTTTTCCCTCTGTATTTGGCTGTAAATCACCCCCTACTATAGCTCCACTCTGTACCCCATCCCCCTGCCAAGTTAGTTTAAACCCCCCCCAGCAGTGCTAGCAAACCTCCCCGCAAGGATATTGGTTCCCCTCTGGTTCAGGTGTAAACCGTCCGACTTGTACAAGTCCCACCTTTCCCAGAAGCAGACCCAGTGATCCAGGAAACTAAAGCCCTCCCCCCTGCACCATCCCTTTAGCCACGCATTCATCTGTTCTATCTTCCTATTTCTATACTTACTAGCACGTGGCACTGGGAGTAATCCAGAGATTACAACCCTTGAGGTCCTGCTCTTTAATCCTTCACCTAGCTCCCTAAATTCTTGCTGCAGGACCTCATCCTCTGGCTGGGTTCAGTTCTACACTCACTGGTTCCACTCCCTCTGCTCCCCTGAAGGTGCTGACTCTGGCTGGGTTCAGTTCTACACTCACTGGTTCCCCTCTCTCTCCTCCCCTGAAGGTGCTGACTGTGGCTGGGTTCAGTTCCACACTCACAGGTTCCCCTCTCTCTCCTCCCCTGAAGGTGCTGACTCTGGCTGAGTTCAGTTCTACACTCACTGGTTGCCCTCTCTCTCCTCTCCTGAAGGTGCTGACTCTGGCTGGGTTCAGTTCTACACTCACTGGTTGCCCTCTCTCTCCTCTCCTGAAGGTGCTGACTCTGGATGGGTTTAGTTCTACACTCACTGGTTCCCCTCTCTCTCCCGCCACTGAAGGTACTGACTCTGGCTGGGTTCGGTTCTACACTCACTGGTTCCCCTCCCTCTCCTCCCCTGAAGGTGCTGACTCTGGCTGGGTTCAGTTCTACACTCATTGTTTCCCCTCCCTCTCCTCCCCTGAAGGTGCTGACTCTGGCTGGGTTCAGTTCTACACTGACTGGTTCCACTCCCTCTCCTCCCTGAAGGTGCTGACTCTGGCTGGGTTCAGTTCTGCACTCACTGGTTCCACTCTCTCTCCTCCCCTGAAGGTGCTGACTCTGGCTGGGTTCAGTTCTGCACTCACTGGTTCTCCTCTCTCTCCTCCCCTGAAGGTGCTGACTCTGGCTGGGTTCAGTTCCACACTCACTGGTTCCCCTCTCTCTCCTCTCCTGAAGGTGCTGACTCTGGCTGGGTTCAGTTCCACACTCACTGGTTCCCCTCCCTCTCCTCCCCTGAAGGTCCTGACTCTGGCTGGGTTCAGTTCCACAGTCACTGGTTTCCCTCCCTCTCCTCCCTGAAGGTGCTGACTCTGGCTGGGTTCAGTTCTACACTCACTGGTTCCCCTCCCTCTCCTCCCCTGAAGGTGCTGACTCTGGCTGGGTTCAGTTCTACACTCACTGGTTCCCTCCCCTCCACCCCCCCCGTGAAGTTGCTGACTCTGGCTGGGTTCAGTTCTACAGTCACTGGTTCCCCTCCCTCTCCTCCCCTGAAGGTGCTGACTCTGGCTGCGTTCAGTTCTACACTCACTGGTTCCCCTCTCTCTCCTCTCCTGAAGGTGCTGACTCTGGCTGGGTTCAGTTCTACACTCACTGGTTCCCCTCCCTCTCCTCCCCTGAAGGTGCTGACTCTGGCTGGGTTCTGTTCTACACTCAATGGTCCCCCTCTCCTCCCCTGAAGGTGCTGACTCTGGCTGGGTTCAGTTCGACAGTCACTGGTTCCCCTCTCTCACCTCCCCTGAAGGTGCTGACTCTGGCTTGGTTCAGTTCTACACTCACTGGTTCCCCTCCCTCTCCTCCCCTGAAGGTGCTGACTCTGGCTGGGTTCTGTTCTACACTCACTGGTCCCCCTCCCTCTCCTCCCCTGAAGGTGCTGACTCTGGCTGGGTTCAGTTCTACATTCACTGGTTCCCCTCTCACTCCTCTCCTGAATGTGCTGACTCTGGCTGGTTTCAGCTCTACACTCACTGGTTACCCTCCCTCTCCTCCCCTGAAGGTGTTGACTCTGGTTGAGGTCAGTTCTACAGTCACTGGTTCTCCTCTCCTGAAGGTGCTGACTCTGGCTGGGTTCAGTTCTGCACTCACTGGTTCCACTCTCTCTCCTCCCCTGAAGGTGCTGACTCTGGCTGGGTTCAGTTCTACACTCACTGGATGCCCTCCCTCTCCTCCCCTGAAGGTGCTGACTCTGGCTTGGTTCAGTTCTACACTCACTGGTTCCCCTCCCTCTCCTCTCCTGAATGTGCTGACTCTGGCTGGTTTCAGCTCTGCACTCACTGGTTCCCCTCCCTCTCCTCCCCTGAAGGTGTTGACTCTGGTTGAGGTCAGTTCTACAGTCACTGGTTCCCCTCTCTCTCCTCTCCTGAAGGTGCTGACTCTGGCTGGGTTCAGTTCTACAGTCACTGGTTCCCCTCCCTCTCCTCCCCTGAAGGTGCTGACTCTGGCTGGGTTCAGTTCTACACTCACTGGTTCCCCTCTCTCTCCTCTCCTGAAGGTGCTGACTCTGGCTGGGTTCAGTTCTGCACTCACTGTTTCTCCTCCCTCTCCTCCCCTGAAGGTGCTGACTCTGGCTGGGTTCAGTTCTGCACTGACTGGTTCCACTCCCTCTCCTCCCCTGAAGATGCTGATTTGGCTGGGTTTAGTTCTACACTCACTGGTTCCCCTCTCTCTCCCGCCACTGAAGGTACTGGCTCTGGCTGGGTTCAGTTCTACACTCACTGGTTCCCCTCTCTCTCCTCTCCTGAAGGCGCTGACTCTGGCTGGGTTCAGTTCTACACTCACTGGTTCCCCTCCCTCTCCTCCCCTGAAGGTGCTGACTCTGGCTGGGTTCAGTTCTGCACTCACTGGTTCTCCTCTCTCTCCTCCCCGGAAGGTGCTGACTCTGGCTGGGTTCAGTTCCACACTCACTGGTTCCCCTCTCTCTCCTCTCCTGAAGGTGCTGACTCTGGCTGGGTTCAGTTCTACACTCACTGGTTCCCCTCCCTCTCCTCCCCTGAAGGTGCTGACTCTGGCTGGGTTCGGTTCCACAGTCACTGGTTTCCCCCCCTCTCCTCCCTGAAGGTGCTGACTCTGGCTGGGTTCAGTTCTACATTCACTGGTTCCCCTCTCACTCCTCTCCTGAATGTGCTGACTCTGGCTGGTTTCAGCTCTACACTCACTGGTTCCCCTCCCTCTCCTCCCCTGAAGGTGTTGACTCTGGTTGAGGTCAGTTCTGCAGTCACTGGTTCCCCTCTCTCTCCTCTCCTGAAGGTGCTGACTCTGGCTGGGTTCAGTTCTACAGTCACTGGTTCCCCTCCCTCTCCTCCCTTGAAGGTGCTGACTCTGGCTGGGTTCAGTTCTACTCTCACTGGTTCCCCTCCCTCTCCTCCCCTGAAGGTGCTGACTCTGGCTGGGTTCTGTTCTGCACTCACTGGTTCCCCTCTCTCTGCTCCCCTGAAGGTGCTGACTCTGGCTTGGTTCAGTTCTACACTCACTGGTTCCCCTCCCTCTCCTCCCTTGAAGGTGCTGACTCTGGCTGGGTTCAGTTCTACACTCACTGGCTCCCCTATCTCTCCTCTCCTGAAGGTGCTGACTCTGGCTGGGTTCAGTTCTACACTCACTGGGTCCCTTCTCTCTCCTCCCCTGAAGGTGCTGACTCTGGCTGGGTTCAGTTCTACACTCACTGGTTCCCCTCCCTCTCCTCCCCTGAAGGTGCTGACTCTGGCTGGGTTCAGTTCTACATTCACTGGTTCCCCTCTCACTCCTCTCCTGAATGTGCTGACTCTGGCTGGTTTCAGCTCTGCACTCACTGGTTCCCCTCCCTCTCCTCCCCTGAAGGTGTTGACTCTGGTTGAGGTCAGTTCTACAGTCACTGGTTCCCCTCTCTCTCCTCTCCTGAAGGTGCTGACTCTGGCTGGGTTCAGTTCTACACTCACTGGTTCCCTCCCCTCCACCCCCCCCGTGAAGTTGCTGACTCTGGCTGGGTTCAGTTCTACAGTCGCTGGTTCCCCTCCCTCTCCTCCCCTGAAGGTGCTGACTCTGGCTGGGTTCAGTTCTACACTCACTGGTCCCCCTCTCTCTCCTCCCCTGAAGGTGCTGACTCTGGCTGGGTTCAGTTCTACACTCACTGGTTCCCCTCCCTCTCCTCCCCTGAAGGTGCTGACTCTGGCTGGGTTCAGTTCCACACTCACTGGTTCTCCCCCCTCTCCCCCCCTGAAGGTGCTGACTCTGGCTGGGTTCAGTTCTGCACTGACTGGTTCCACACCCTCTCCCGCCCCTGAAGATGCTGATTTGGCTGGGTTTAGTTCTGCACTCACTGGTTCCCCTCTCTCTCCCGCCACTGAAGGTACTGGCTCTGGCTGGGTTCAGTTCTGCACTCACTGGTTCCCCTCTCTCTCCTCTCCTGAAGGTGCTGACTCTGGCTGGGTTCAGTTCTACACTCACTGGTTCCCCTCCCTCTCCTCCCCTGAAGGTGCTGACTCTGGCTGGGTTCTGTTCTACACTCACTGGTCCCCCTCTCCTCCCCTGAAGGTGCTGACTCTGGCTGCGTTCAGTTCTACAGTCACTGGTTCCCCTCCCTCTCCTCCCTTGAAGGTGCTGACTCTGGCTGGGTTCAGTTCTACACTCACTGGTTCCCCTCTCTCTCCTCCCCTGAAGGTGCTGACTCTGGCTGGGTTCAGTTCTACACTCACTGGTTCCACTCCCTCTGCTCCCCTGAAGGTGCTGACTCTGGCTGGGTTCAGTTCTACACTCACTGGTTCCCCTCTCTCTCCTCCCCTGAAGGTGCTGACTGTGGCTGGGTTCAGTTCCACACTCACAGGTTCCCCTCTCTCTCCTCCCCTGAAGGTGCTGACTCTGGCTGAGTTCAGTTCTACACTCACTGGTTGCCCTCTCTCTCCTCCCCTGAAGGTGTTGACTCTGGTTGAGGTCAGTTCTACAGTCACTGGTTCTCCTCTCCTGAAGGTGCTGACTCTGGCTGGGTTCAGTTCTACACTCACTGGTTCCCTCCCCTCCACCCCCCCCGTGAAGTTGCTGACTCTGGCTGGGTTCAGTTCTACAGTCACTGGTTCCCCTCCCTCTCCTCCCTTGAAGGTGCTGACTCTGGCTGGGTTCAGTTCTACTCTCACTGGTTCCCCTCCCTCTCCTCCCCTGAAGGTGCTGACTCTGGCTGGGTTCAGTTCTACACTCACTGGTTCCCCTCCCTCTCCTCCCCTGAAGGTGCTGACTCTGGCTGGGTTCAGTTCTACACTCACTGGTTCCCCTCTCTCTGCTCCCCTGAAGGTGCTGACTCTGGCTTGGTTCAGTTCTACACTCACTGGTTCCACTCCCTCTCCTCCCTGAAGGTGCTGACTCTGGCTGGGTTCAGTTCCGCACTCACTGGTTCCACTCTCTCTCCTCCCCTGAAGGTGCTGACTCTGGCTGGGTTCAGTTCTACACTCACTGGTTCCCCTCCCTCTCCTCCCCTGAAGGTGCTGACTCTGGCTTGGTTCAGTTCTACACTCACTGGTTCCCCTCCCTCTCCTCTCCTGAATGTGCTGACTCTGGCTGGTTTCAGCTCTGCACTCACTGGTTCCCCTCCCTCTCCTCCCCTGAAGGTGTTGACTCTGGTTGAGGTCAGTTCTACAGTCACTGGTTCCCCTCTCTCTCCTCTCCTGAAGGTGCTGACTCTGGCTGGGTTCAGTTCTACACTCACTGGTTCCCTCCCCTCCACCCCCCCCGTGAAGTTGCTGACTCTGGCTGGGTTCAGTTCTGCAGTCACTGGTTCCCCTCCCTCTCCTCCCCTGAAGGTGCTGACTCTGGCTGGGTTCAGTTCTACACTCACTGGTTCCCCTCTCTCTCCTCTCCTGAAGGTGCTGACTCTGGCTGGGTTCAGTTCTGCACTCACTGTTTCTCCTCCCTCTCCTCCCCTGAAGGTGCTGACTCTGGCTGGGTTCAGTTCTGCACTGACTGGTTCCACTCCCTCTCCTCCCCTGAAGATGCTGATTTGGCTGGGTTTAGTTCTACACTCACTGGTTCCCCTCTCTCTCCCGCCACTGAAGGTACTGGCTCTGGCTGGGGTCAGTTCTACACTCACTGGTTCCCCTCTCTCTCCTCTCCTGAAGGTGCTGACTCTGGCTGGGTTCAGTTCTGCACTCACTGGTTCCCCAATCTCTCCCCTCCTGAAGGTGCTGACTCTGGCTGGGTTCAGTTCTACACTCACTGGGTCCCTTCTCTCTCCTCCCCTGAAGGTGCTGACTCTGGCTGGGTTCTGTTCTACACTCACTGGTCCCCCTCTCCTCCCCTGAAGGTGCTGACTCTGGCTGGGTTCAGTTCGACAGTCACTGGTTCCCCTCTCTCACCTCCCCTGAAGGTGCTGACTCTGGCTTGGTTCAGTTCTGCACTCACTGGTTCCCCTCCCTCTCCTCCCCTGAAGGTGCTGACTCTGGCTGGGTTCAGTTCTACAGTCACTGGTTCCCCTCCCTCTCCTCCCCTGAAGGTGCTGACTCTGGCTGGGTTCAGTTCTACACTCACTGGTTCCACTCCCTCTGCTCCCCTGAAGGTGCTGACTCTGGCTGGGTTCAGTTCTGCACTCACTGGTTCCCCTCTCTCTCCTCCCCTGAAGGTGCTGACTCTGGCTGGGTTCAGTTCTACACTCACTGGTTCCCCTCTCTCTCCTCTCCTGAAGGTGCTGACTCTGGATGGGTTTAGTTCTACACTCACTGGTTCCCCTCTCTGTCCCGCCACTGAAGGTACTGACTCTGGCTGGGTTCGGTTCTACACTCACTGGTTCCCCTCCCTCTCCTCCCCTGAAGGTGCTGAATCTGGCTGGGTTCAGTTCTGCACTCACTGGTTCTCCTCTCTCTCCTCCCCTGAAGGTGCTGACTCTGGCTGGGTTCAGTTCCACACTCACTGGTTCCCCCCTCTCTCCTCTCCTGAAGGTGCTGACTCTGGCTGGGTTCAGTTCTACACTCACTGGTTCCCCTCCCTCTCCTCCCCTGAAGGTGCTGACTCTGGCTGGGTTCGGTTCCACAGTCACTGGTTTCCCCCCCTCTCCTCCCTGAAGGTGCTGACTCTGGCTGGGTTCAGTTCTACACTCACTGGTTCCCCTCCCTCTCCTCCCCTGAAGGTGCTGACTCTGGCTGGGTTCAGTTCTACATTCACTGGTTCCCCTCTCACTCCTCTCCTGAATGTGCTGACTCTGGCTGGTTTCAGCTCTACACTCACTGGTTCCCCTCCCTCTCCTCCCCTGAAGGTGTTGACTCTGGTTGAGGTCAGTTCTCCAGTCACTGGTTCCCCTCTCTCTCCTCTCCTGAAGGTGCTGACTCTGGCTGGGTTCAGTTCTACAGTCACTGGTTCTCCTCCCTTGAAGGTGCTGACTCTGGCTGGGTTCAGTTCTACTCTCACTGGTTCCCCTCCCTCTCCTCCCCTGAAGGTGCTGATTCTGGCTGGGTTCTGTTCTACACTCACTGGTTCCCCTCTCTCTGCTCCCCTGAAGGTGCTGACTCTGGCTTGGTTCAGTTCTACACTCACTGGTTCCCCTCCCTCTCCTCCCTTGAAGGTGCTGACTCTGGCTGGGTTCAGTTCTACACTCACTGGCTCCCCTATCTCTCCTCTCCTGAAGGTGCTGACTCTGGCTGGGTTCAGTTCTACACTCACTGGGTCCCTTCTCTCTCCTCCCCTGAAGGTGCTGACTCTGGCTGGGTTCAGTTCTACACTCACTGGTTCCCCTCCCTCTCCTCCCCTGAAGGTGCTGACTCTGGCTGGGTTCAGTTCGACATTCACTGGTTCCCCTCTCACTCCTCTCCTGAATGTGCTGACTCTGGCTGGGTTCAGTTCTACACTCACTGGTTCCCTCCCCTCCACCCCCCCCGTGAAGTTGCTGACTCTGGCTGGGTTCAGTTCTACAGTCACTGGTTCCCCTCCCTCTCCTCCCTTGAAGGTGCTGACTCTGGCTGGGTTCAGTTCTACTCTCACTGGTTCCCCTCCCTCTCCTCCCCTGAAGGTGCTGACTCTGGCTGGGTTCAGTTCTACACTCACTGGTTCCCCTCCCTCTCCTCCCCTGAAGGTGCTGACTCTGGCTGGGTTCAGTTCTACACTCACTGGTTCCCCTCTCTCTGCTCCCCTGAAGGTGCTGACTCTGGCTTGGTTCAGTTCTACACTCACTGGTTCCCCTCCCTCTCCTCCCTTGAAGGTGCTGACTCTGGCTGGGTTCAGTTCTACACTCACTGGTTCCCCTATCTCTCCTCTCCTGAAGGTGCTGACTCTGGCTGGGTTCAGTTCTACACTCACTGGGTCCCTTCTCTCTCCTCCCCTGAAGGTGCTGACTCTGGCTGGGTTCAGTTCTACACTCACTGGTTCCCCTCTCTCTCCTCTCCTGAAGGTGCTGACTCTGGTTGGGTTCAGTTCTACACTCACTGGTTCCCCTCCCTCTCCTCCCCTGAAGGTGCTGACTCTGGCTGGTTTCAGTTCTACACTCACTGGTCCCCCTCCCTCTCCTCCCCTGAAGGTGCTGACTCTGGCTGGGTTCAGTTCTACACTCACTGGTTCCCCTCTCTCTCCTCTCCTGAAGGTGCTGACTGGCTGGGTTCAGTTCTGCACTCACTGGTTCTCCTCCCTCTCCTCCCCTGAATGTGCTGACTCTGGCTGGGTTCAGTTCTACACTCACTGGTTCCCCTATCTCTCCCCTCCTGAAGGTGCTGACTCTGGCTTGGTTCAGTTCTACACTCACTGGTTCCCCTCCCTCTCCTCCCCTGAAGGTGCTGACTCTGGCTGGGTTCTGTTCCACACTCACTGGTCCCCCTCTCCTCCCCTGAAGGTGCTGACTCTGGCTGGGTTCAGTTCTACAGTCACTGGTTCCCCTCCCTCTCCTCCCTTGAAGGTGCTGACTCTGGCTGGGTTCAGTTCTACACTCACTGGTTCCCCTCTCTCTCCTCCCCTGAAGGTGCTGACTCTGGCTGGGTTCAGTTCTACACTCACTGGTTCCACTCCCTCTGCTCCCCTGAAGGTGCTGACTCTGGCTGGGTTCAGTTCTACACTCACTGGTTCCCCTCTCTCTCCTCCCCCGAAGGTGCTGACTGTGGCTGGGTTCAGTTCTACACTCACTGGTTGCCCTCTCTCTCCTCTCCTGAAGGTGCTGACTCTGGCTGGGTTCAGTTCTACACTCACTGGTTCCCCTCTCTCTCCTCCCCTGAAGGTGCTGACTCTGGCTGGGTTCAGTTCTACACTCACTGGTTCCCCTCTCTCTCCTCTCCTGAAGGTGCTGACTCTGGCTGGGTTCGCTTCTACGCTCACTGGTTCCCCTCCCTCTCCTCCCCTGAAGGTGCTGACTCTGGCTGGGTTCAGTTCTACACTCACTGGTTCCCCTCCCTCTCCTCCCCTGAAGGTGCTGACTCTGGCTGGGTTCAGTTCTACACTGACTGGTTCCACTCCCTCTCCTCCCTGAAGGTGCTGACTCTGGCTGGGTTCAGTTCTGCACTCACTGGTTCCACTCTCTCTCCTCCCCTGAAGGTGCTGACTCTGGCTGGTTCAGTTCTACACTCACTGGTTCCCCTCCCTCTCCTCCCCTGAAGGTGCTGACTCTGGCTTGGTTCAGTTCTACACTCACTGGTTCCCCTCCCTCCCCTCCCCTGAAGGTGCTGACTCTGGCTGGTTCAGTTCTACATTCACTGGTTCAACTCCCTCTGCTCCCCTGAAGGTGCTGACTCTGGCTGGGTTCAGTTCTACACTCACTGGTTCCCCTCTCTCTCCTCCCCTGAAGGTGCTGACTCTGGCTGGGTTCAGTTCTACACTCACTGGTTCCCCTCTCTCTCCACTCCTGAAGGTGCTGACTCTGGCTGGGTTCAGTTCTACACTCACTGCTTCCCCTCTCTCTCCTTCCCTGAAGGTGCTGACTCAGGCTGGGTTCATTTCCACACTCACTGGTTCCCCTCTCTCTCCTCTCCTGAAGGTGCTGACTCTGGCTGGGTTCAGTTCCACACTCACTGGTTCCCCTCCCTCTCCTCCCCTGAAGATGCTGATTTGGCTGGGTTTAGTTCTACACTCACTGGTTCCCCTCTCTCTCCCGCCCCTGAAGGTACTGACTCTGGCTGGGTTCGGTTCTACACTCACTGGTTCCCCTCCCTCTCCTCCCCTGAAGGTGCTGACTCTGGCTGGGTTCAGTTCCACACTCACTGGTTCCCCTCCCTCTCCTCCCCTGAAGGTGCTGACTCTGGCTGGGTTCAGTTCTACACTGACTGGTTCCACTCCCTCTCCTCCCCTGAAGATGCTGATTTGGCTGGGTTTAGTTCTACACTCACTGGTTCCCCTCTCTCTCCTCCCCTGAAGGTGCTGACTCTGGCTGGGTTCAGTTCAACACTCACTGGTTCCCCTCCCTCTCCTCCCCTGAAGATGCTGATTCGGCTGGGTTTAGTTCTACACTCACTGGTCCCCCTCTCCTCCCCTGAAGGTGCTGACTCTGGCTGGGTTCAGTTCTGCAGTCACTGGTTCCCCTCTCTCACCTCCCCTGAAGGTGCTGACTCTGGCTTGGTTCAGTTCTACACTCACTGGTTCCCCTCCCTCTCCTCCCCTGAAGGTGCTGACTCTGGCTGGGTTCTGTTCCACACTCACTGGTCCCCCTCTCCTCCCCTGAAGGTGCTGACTCTGGCTGGGTTCAGTTCTACACTCACTGGTTCCCCTCCCTCTCCTCCCCTGAAGGTGCTGACTCTGGCTGGGTTCAGTTCTACACTGACTGGTTCCACTCCCTCTCCTCCCTGAAGGTGCTGACTCTGGCTGGGTTCAGTTCTGCACTCACTGGTTCCACTCTCTCTCCTCCCCTGAAGGTGCTGACTCTGGCTGGGTTCAGTTCTACACTCACTGGTTCCCCTTCCTCTCCTCCCTTGAAGGTGCTGACTCTAGCTGGGTTCAGTTCTACATTCACTGGTTCAACTCCCTCTGCTCCCCTGAAGGTGCTGACTCTGGCTGGGTTCAGTTCTACACTCACTGGTTCCCCTCTCTCTCCTCCCCTGAAGGTGCTGACTCTGGCTGGGTTCAGTTCTACACTCACTGGTTCCCCTCTCTCTCCACTCCTGAAGGTGCTGACTCTGGCTGGGTTCAGTTCTACGCTCACTGCTTCCCCTCTCTCTCCTTCCCTGAAGGTGCTGACTCAGGCTGGGTTCATTTCCACACTCACTGGTTCCCCTCTCTCTCCTCTCCTGAAGGTGCTGACTCTGGCTGGGTTCAGTTCCACACTCACTGGTTCCCCTCCCTCTCCTCCCCTGAAGGTGCTGACTCTGGCTGGGTTCAGTTCCACACTCACTGGTTCTCCTCCCTCTCCCCCCCTGAAGGTGCTGACTCTGGCTGGGTTCAGTTCTGCACTGACTGGTTCCACTCCCTCTCCTCCCCTGAAGATGCTGATTTGGCTGGGTTTAGTTCTACACTCACTGGTTCCCCTCTCTCTCCCGCCCCTGAAGGTACTGACTCTGGCTGGGTTCGGTTCTACACTCACTGGTTCCCCTCCCTCTCCTCCCCTGAAGGTGCTGACTCTGGCTGGGTTCAGTTCTACACTCACTGGTTCCCCTCTCTCTCCTCTGCTGAAGGTGCTGACTCTGGCTGGGTTCAGTTCTGCACTCACTGGTTCTCCTCTCTCTCCTCCCCTGAAGGTGCTGACTCTGGCTGGGTTCAGTTCTGCACTGACTGGTTCCACTCCCTCTCCTCCCCTGAAGATGCTGATTCGGCTGGGTTTAGTTCTACACTCACTGGTTCCCCTCTCTCTCCCGCCACTGAAGGTACTGGCTCTGGCTGGGTTCAGTTCTACACTCACTGGTTCCCCTCTCTCTCCTCTCCTGAAGGTGCAGACTCTGGCTGGGTTCAGTTCTACACTCACTGGTTCCCCTCCCTCTCCTCCCCTGAAGGTGCTGACTCTGGCTGGGTTCAGTTCTGCACTCACTGGTTCTCCTCTCTCTCCTCCCCTGAAGGTGCTGACTCTGGCTGGGTTCAGTTCCACACTCACTGGTTCCCCTCTCTCTCCTCTCCTGAAGGTGCTGACTCTGGCTGGGTTCAGTTCTACACTCACTGGTTTCCCTCCCTCTCCTCCCCTGAAGGTGCTGACTCTGGCTGGGTTCGGTTCCACAGTCACTGGTTTCCCCCCCTCTCCTCCCTGAAGGTGCTGACTCTGGCTGGGTTCAGTTCTACACTCACTGGTTCCCCTCCCTCTCCTCCCCTGAAGGTGCTGACTCTGGCTGGGTTCAGTTCTACATTCACTGGTTCCCCTCTCACTCCTCTCCTGAATGTGCTGACTCTGGCTGGTTTCAGCTCCACACTCACTGGTTCCCCTCCCTCTCCTCCCCTGAAGGTGTTGACTCTGGTTGAGGTCAGTTCTACAGTCACTGGTTCCCCTCTCTCTCCTCTCCTGAAGGTGCTGACTCTGGCTGGGTTCTGTTCTACACTCACTGGTTCCCCTCCCTCTCCTCCCTTGAAGGTGCTGACTCTGGCTGGGTTCAGTTCTACTCTCACTGGTTCCCCTCCCTCTCCTCCCCTGAAGGTGCTGACTCTGGCTGGGTTCTGTTCTACACTCACTGGTTCCCCTCTCTCTGCTCCCCTGAAGGTGCTGACTCTGGCTTGGTTCAGTTCTACACTCACTGGTTCCCCTCCCTCTCCTCCCTTGAAGGTGCTGACTCTGGCTGGGTTCAGTTCTACACTCACTGGCTCCCCTATCTCTTCTCTCCTGAAGGTGCTGACTCTGGCTGGGTTCAGTTCTACACTCACTGGGTCCCTTCTCTCTCCTCCCCTGAAGGTGCTGACTCTGGCTGGGTTCAGTTCTACACTCACTGGTTCCCCTCTCTCTCCTCTCCTGAAGGTGCTGACTCTGGCTGGGTTCAGTTCTACACTCACTGGTTCCCCTCTCTCTCCTCTCCTGAAGGTGCTGACTCTGGCTGGGTTCAGTTCTGCACTCACTGGTTCTCCTCCCTCTCCTCCCCTGAAGGTGCTGACTCTGGCTGGGTTCAGTTCTACACTCACTGGTTCCCCTCTCTCTCCTCTCCTGAAGGTGCTGACTCTGGCTGGGTTCAGTTCTACACTCACTGGTTCCCCTCCCTCTCCTCCCCTGAAGGTGCTGACTCTGGCTGGGTTCTGTTCTACACTCACTGGTCCCCCTCTCCTCCCCTGAAGGTGCTGACTCTGGCTGGGTTCAGTTCTACACTCACTGGTTCCCCTCTCTCACCTCCCCTGAAGGTGCTGACTCTGGCTTGGTTCAGTTCTACACTCACTGGTTCCCCTCCCTCTCCTCCCCTGAAGGTGCTGACTCTGGCTGGGTTCTGTTCTACACTCACTGGTCCCCCTCTCCTCCCCTGAAGGTGCTCACTCTGGCTGGGTTCAGTTCTACAGTCACTGGTTCCCCTCCCTCTCCTCCCTTGAATGTGCTGACTCTGGCTGGGTTCAGTTCTACACTCACTGGTTCCCCTCTCTCTCCTCCCCTGAAGGTGCTGACTCTGGCTGGGTTCAGTTCTACACTCACTGGTTCCACTCCCTCTGCTCCCCTGAAGGTGCTGACTCTGGCTGGGTTCAGTTCTACACTCACTGGTTCCCCTCTCTCTCCTCCCCTGAAGGTGCTGACTGTGGCTGGGTTCAGTTCTACACTCACAGGTTCCCCTCTCTCTCCTCCCCTGAAGGTGCTGACTCTGGCTGAGTTCAGTTCTACACTCACTGGTTGCCCTCTCTCTCCTCTCCTGAAGGTGCTGACTCTGGCTGGGTTCAGTTCTACACTCACTGGTTCCCCTCCCTCTCCTCCCCTGAAGGTGCTGACTCTGGCTGGGTTCAGTTCTACATTCACTGGTTCCCCTCTCACTCCTCTCCTGAATGTGCTGACTCTGGCTGGTTTCAGCTCTGCACTCACTGGTTCCCCTCCCTCTCCTCCCCTGAAGGTGTTGACTCTGGTTGAGGTCAGTTCTACAGTCACTGGTTCCCCTCCCTCTCCTCCCTTGAAGGTGCTGACTCTGGCTGGGTTCAGTTCTACTCTCACTGGTTCCCCTCCCTCTCCTCCCCTGAAGGTGCTGACTCTGGCTGGGTTCTGTTCTACACTCACTGGTTCCCCTCCCTCTCCTCCCCTGAAGGTGCTGACTCTGGCTGGGTTCAGTTCTACACTCACTGGTTCCCCTCCCTCTCCTCCCCTGAAGGTGCTGACTCTGGCTGGTTTCAGTTCTACACTCACTGGTCCCCCTCCCTCTCCTCCCCTGAAGGTGCTGACTCTGGCTGGGTTGAGTTCTACAGTCACTGGTTCCCCTCTCTGACCTCCCCTGAAGGTGCCGACTCTGGCTGCGTTCAGTTCTACACTCATTGGTTCCCCTCTCTCTCCTCCCCTGAAGGTGCTGACTCTGGCTTGGTTCAGTTCAACACTCACGGGTTCCCCTCTCTCTCCTCCCCTGAAGGTGCTGACTCTGGCTGGGTTCAGTTCTACACTCACTGGTTCCACTCCCTCTCCTCCACTGAAGGTGCTGACTGTGGCTGGGTTCAGTTCTACAGTCACGGGTTCCCCTCTCTCTCCTCCCCTGAAGGTGCTGACTCTGGCTGGGTTCAGTTCTACGCTCACTGGTTCCCCTCTCTCTCCTCCCCTGAAGGTGCTGACTCTGGCTGGGTTCAGTTCTACACTCACTGGTTCCCCTCTCTCTCCTCTCCTGAAGGTGCTGACTCTGGCTGGGTTCAGTTCTACACTCACTGGTTCCCCTCCCTCTCCTCCCCTGAAGGTGCTGACTCTGGCTGGGTTCAGTTCTACACTCACTGGTTTCCCTCCCTCTCCTCCCTGCAGGTGCTGACTCTGGCTGGGTTCAGTTCTACACTCACTGGTTCCCCTCCCTCTCCTCCCCTGAAGGTGCTGACTGTGGCTGGGTTCAGTTCCAAATTCACTGGTTCCCCTCTCCTCCCCTTAGGGTGCTGACTCTGGCTGGGTTCAGTTCTATACTCATTGGTTCCCCTCTCTCTCCTCCCCTGAAGGTGCTGACTCTGGCTTGGTTCAGTTCTACACTCACTGGTTCCCCTCCCTCTCCTCCCCTGAAGGTGCTGACTCTGGCTGGGTTCAGTTCTACACTCGCTGGTTCCCCTCTCTCTCCTCCCCTGAAGGTGCTGACTCTGGCTGGGTTCAGTTCTACACTCGCTGGTTCCCCTCTCTCTCCTCCCCTGAAGGTGCTGACTCTGGCTGGGTTCAGTTCTACACTCACTGGTGTAGTGTATGTACCTTTAAGAGCCCCTGTGTATTGTAATACCGGTAGTGACCACTCGGGTATATAAGCCTGTATAGTGTCTTGTATCTTTTAGTTCAGCTCCAGACTTTGTTCAGTAAATACCTGTTAAACCAACTCCTGCATTCCATGTCTCCATTAATACACGGATACAACAGTGGCGACGATTTGGAAACGGACTTACGTGCAATTCGGCAGCACCTCAAGGAGATCGATTCCTCAGACAAAGGTCGAAGAAAAAAAAAAACTGTGGTTTCTCCAGCTAGCCGGGCTGGTGGCAGGTACTGCACTAATCCTTCCTGGGCGGCGGGCTGGGGCTCGATCGGGTGGCTCTGCAGCGGGGCCGAGCAGCGAGTCGGAAGGCGGAGGCAAACAGAGACGGAGGGTGGAGCACTCGGGAGACGGCCGGCGCTGCAAAGCAGGTCGGCGTTCGGACCAAGCAGAGGGAGGGAAAAATCTCAGAGTCCAGCGGGAACGAGTCTCCAACTATTAAAAATATCGGTGTGAATAAAAACCGCGGAGAACAGCGTTGTCAGCAGCGGCAGCGGCGGGAAAACGCGGGAGGCGCTATTTTTTCTTGGCAGGGAAGAAAGGAAAGCGCGGGAGGCGCCATTTTTGATTTTCAGGATGCCTAAGACTGGCAATATTACTGCTTTCGATAGTAATATAGAGGGTTGGACCACATATGTGGAAAGAGTGGAGGTATATTGCACAGCGAATGAAGTAGAGGATGATAAAAAGGCATCGGTACTTCTAAATCTGATGGGCGCAAGTACATACGGGCTGTTACGAAACTTAATCACTCCAGCCAAACCGATGGACAAGAATTTTAAGGAGATTGTTGATACCCTGCAGGAGCACTTAAACCCAACACCGCTGCTGATAACGGAATGATTCAAATTCTTCAGGAGGAATCAGCACAAGAATGAAAGTAACGCTGATTACTTCACCGAATTAAGAAAACTGTCAAAGCACTGCCAATTCGGGGCAGGACTGGCAGATTCTCTACGAGACAAATTCGTCTGCGGTCTCCTAAGTGAAGGAACACAGAAAAGGCTACTTTCTGAGAAAGATTTGACACTGGACAAGGCTTTCAGTGTGGCTGTATCATACGAAGCAGCAGCAAGAGGAGCTGCAGAGATACAGCAAAAGCCACAGGACTTCGGCACCCATGAAATGACACGAGGTTTCGAGAGATGTTATCGCTGCGGCAGATCCACCCATGACCAGAGGGACTGCTGGTTCAAGGACAAAGCATGCAGGCAATGCGGAAAGATGGGACACATTGCACGTGTATGCCGATCTGGAAACAAAAAATCCACTGACAGAAAAAAAATCAATAAGGAAAAGTACAGAAAGGTACAAATGATGACGGACAGTAGCTCCGAAGACCAGAAGAGCGATAGCAACTCCGGAAACAAGAAACTAAGCTGTCTCAAATTACATAATGTAATTGCCAAAGAAGATTACCAGACCATTTGGGTTACCCTCACGATAGCGGGGTCCCCAGTTAAAATGGAGCTAGATACAGGATCAGCTCTGACCGTCATAAGTCGACGGGAATACGAGCGGCTATTTCCGCATATACCTTGGAAAGACACATCCATTATCTTGAAGACATATACGGGGCAGAAAGTATACCCCAGAGGGAAAATAAGAGTGCCTGTTGTATACAACGGCAAGGAAATACAGAAGTTATATTTATACGTTCTGCAAGATGGTGGTCCACCGCTGTTGGGACGTGAATGGATCAGGAAGATACGTTTAGACTGGCACTCCATTCAGGCACTGACAGTGATCAGTAAGAAAAAAAATGATGATGACGTCATACCTGAACGATTAAAAGACATCTTGGCCAACGCCAAGGAAGTGTTTCAACAGGAACTAGGAACCTTGAAAGGCGTCACCGCCTCAATAAAAGTGGAAGATGCGGCAATTCCCAAGTTTTTTAAGGCAAGGCCGGTGCCATACGCAATTCGTCCAGCAGTTGAGGTAGAGCTGGAGAATTTGGAAAAGGCAGGCGTATTATCCAAGGTAGATTGGAGCGAGTGGGCAACACCCATCGTCCCGGTCATGAAGAAAACGTTGAATAATGATAAATCTGAAGAACAGAGAAAAATTCGCATCTGTGGGGACTTCAAGGTGACTGTAAGCCCGGTCCTTCGCACGGTACAGTATCCTCTTCCGAGGATAGAAGATATTTTCGCCTCACTATCCGGAGGGAAACATTTCACCAAAATTGACTTGGCACAGGCATATCTACAGATGGAGGTTGAGGAGGCCTCTAAAAAGTATCTCCCGATAAACACACACAAAGGCCTGTACCAGTACAATCAACTGGTTTTCGGAGTAGCATCAGCTCCAGCTATCTGGCAAAGAGCTATGGAGCAAGTCCTCCAAGGGATTCCGGGACTCAATGCTACCTGGACGACATCCTTGTAACAGGAGAAAACGACAACGAACACCTTGCCAATTTGGAGCAGGTGCTCACTAGACTGAGAGAACGGGGCCTACGAACAAATTGCCCCAATTGCGAATTTTTCCAGAAACAAATATCATATTGTGGCCATATAATTAACGAAGAAGGGTTGCATAAGTCACCTGAAAAAATTGAAGCGGTCATAAAAGCCCCAGCACCTGAAAATGTCTCACAATTAAGGTCGTTCCTGGGATTGATAAATTACTATCATAAATTTTTACCGAACTTGTCAACTGTTCTGCACCCTCTTAACGCACTGCTACAAACGGGAGTAATTTGGAAATGGAGCGAAGACTGTAAACGTGCCTTCCATAAATGCAAAGGCTTGATCACATCCAAGGAAGTGTTGGCTCATTACAACCCATCACTGCCAATCAGACTGGCGTGCGATGCATCCCCTTACGGCGTAGGAGCGGTATTATCGCATAGATTCCCTGATGGCTCGGAGCGGCCAATAGCTTTTGCGTCACGCTCATTGAACTCAGCTGAGCGTAACTACGCCCAGATCGACAGGGAAGCACTCAGCCTGGTATGGGGAGTGAAGAAATTCAACCATTACCTACACGGACAAAAATTTACCTTATTGACTGACCATCAACCCCTCGTCTCCATAATCAACCCTAAAAAGGGCGTTCCCATTATGACAGCGCAAAGGCTACAGAGGTGGTCCCTTTTCCTAGGGGCACATCAATATGACATAGAATACAAAGGATCAAAACAGCATGGGAATGCTGACGGTTTATCGCGCCTACCGTTGCCAACGGTAGAAGAGGCACCTACAATGGACCCAGTGGAGATGTTCCACTCAACCATAGTGGAATGTCTACCAGTAACAAATTCTACCATTGAAAAGGAAACGAGAAATGACCCGACTCTCTCACGAGTCTACGATTTAACGGTGAAGGGATGGCCAGCACATGGCGAACCACTGTTGCCAGCATTCTCGCAAAGAAGAGAACAGCTGTCAGTGTGCCGAGGAACCTTGATGTGTGGATCCAGAGTGGTGATTCCACCCAAACTCCAGGATAAAGTGCTAAAGGAGCTTCACGAGGGGCATCTGGGTGGAGTGAAAATGAAGAACCTAGCCAGAGCGTTTGTGTGGTGGCCAGGTATCGATGGAGACATCGAAGAAATGACCAAGAGCTGTCTAGGATGCCAGAAGGTCCAAAACGCCCCACCACAAGCCCCTCTACATCCATGGGAGTGGCCCTCATCTCAATGGCAAAGGGTACATATCGACTTTGCTGGTCCATTTATGGACTCAATGTTCTTAATCGCGGTTGATGCACACTCCAAGTGGCCGGAGGTAATAAAGATGTCCTCCACCACCACGGAAAAAACCATCACAGTATTAAGGACCATATTTGCCAGGAATGGGCTGCCTGAACAGATCTGTTCTGATAATGGACCGCAATTTGTGTCCGAAGAATTCAGGAAGTTCTTAAAAAACAATGGGGTTAAGCACTACACGTCCACCCCATACCATCCCGCCACCAATGGATTAGTTGAAAGGTTTGTCCAGACCTTCAAGAAGGCCATAAAGGCCATGGGTAATGAAGACATAAATCTACAACATAAGGTAGATAACTTCTTGTTTGCATACAGGAATGCAACACATGTGGTTACAAACCAAACTCCCGCCATGATGTTTTTCAATAGAAGACTAAGATGCCGGCTGGATTTGATCAAGCCAAACATCAGAAGGGACGTAGAGAACCGGCAATTTCAAGGCATGAATGAAAGGCCAACTAGAACCTTCCAGATAGGTCAACAAGTTTTGGCCCGGGACTATCGTACCGAGAAATGGCAGCCTGGAATTATTTGCACATGACTAGGACCGCTGATGTATACCATGGACATTGGAGAAAGCATAATAAGGCACCATGCTGACCAGATCATAGAGTCATCCGAAAAGGGACAACATACACAACTCTATACGCCTAATGATGAAGCAGAGATACCCATAGTATCTACCTCCAATCCGGTGATACTGGAACCAGATGAACCCGACACTGGCATTCAAGCCGAATCGACCTTGCCAAAAGAACCTACTACACCACCGAAAACTACTACACCACCGAGGCGTTATCCGGACCGAGTCAGGAAGCCTCCAGAGAGACTGACTTATAATTGATTAACTGCAGCAAATGTGTAGATTATTGTTCTTGTAAACATGTTAATTAATGATTACTTAAAATGTTATGTAATTATTATCTAAAAGGGGAGGAATTGTAGTGTATGTACCTTTAAGAGCCCCTGTGTACTGTAATACCGGTAGTGACCACTTGGGTATATAAGCCTGTATAGTGTCTTGTATCTTTTAGTTCACCTCCAGACTTTGTTCAGTAAACACTGTTAAACCAACTCCTGCATTCCGTGTCTCCATTAATACACGGATACAACTGGTTCCCCTCTCTCTCCTCTCCTGAAGGCGCTGACTCTGGCTGGGTTCAGTTCTACAATCACTGGTTCCCCGCTCTCTCCTCCCCTGAAGATGCTGACTCTGGCTGGGTTCAGTTCTACACTCACTGGTTCCCCTCCCTCTCCTCCCCTGAAGATGCTGCCTCCGGCTGGGTTCAGTTCTACAGTCACTGGTTCCCCTCCCTCTCCTCCCCTGAAGATGCTGCCTCCGGCTGGGTTCAGTTCTACAGTCACTGGTTCCCCTTCCTCTCCTCCCCTGAAGGTGCTGACTCTGGCTGGGTTCAGTTCTACACTCACTGGTTCCCCTCCCTCTCCTCCCCTGAAGGTGCTGACTCTGGCTGGGTTCAGTTCTACACTCACTGGTTCCCCTCCCTCTCCTCCCCTGAAGGTGCTGACTCTGGCTGGGTTCAGTTCTACACTCACTGATTCATAAGAACATACGAAATAGGAGCAGGAGTGGGCCATTTCTCCTCATCTCAGTCTTAAATGGCCAACCCCTTATTCTGAGACTGTGACCCCTGGTTCTAGATTCCCCAGCCAGGGGAAACATCCTCCCTGCATCCACCCTGTCAAGCCGTGTAAGAATTTTGTATGTTTCAATGAGATCACCTTTCATTCTTCTAAACTCCAGAGAGTATAGGCCCATTCTACACAATCTCTCCTCATAGGACAAACCCACCATCCCAGGAATCAGTCTGGTGAACCTTCGCTGCACTCCCTCTATGGCAAGTATATCCTTCCTTAGGTAAGGAGACCAAAACTGTACACAGTTCTCCAGGTGTGGTCTCACCAGGGCCCTATATAATTGGAGTAAGACGTCTTAACTCTTATACTCAAATCCTCGTGTAATAAAGGCCAACATACCATTTGCTTTCCTAATTGCTTGCTGTACTTGCATGTTAACTTTCAGTGATTCATGTACAAGGACACCCAGGTCCCTCTGAACACCAACATTTCCCAATCTCTCACCATTTAAAAAACCTGGATATATTGCATACTCAAATCCTTTCGTAATAAAGGCCCACCTTTCGTAAACAGCTTTGGGCACTTTATTAAACACACCCACAGCAGAAGCACATTAATCTGATGGGAGATCACTGACACACGAGCAGCCAGCGGTGTGGAGCCTCCTGAGTGCCCAGCCCCTTTACAGCCAGTATTTACAGGATCTGGGACACAGAAAAGAGTCTAAATCAAATCACGGATATATTTGTTCACACAAACCAGCCCCCAAAATACTGAGTCATTTCTCCTCCATTTACAGACGTTCCCTGACCAGTCTCCATTTCTCCTCCATTTACAGACGTTCCCTGACCAGTCTCCATTTCTCCTCCATTTACAGACACTCCCTGACCAGTCTCCATTTCTCCTCCATTTACAGACGTTCCCTGACCAGTCTCCATTTCTCCTCCATTTACAGACGCTCCCTGACCAGTCCCCATTTCTCCTCATTTACAGACACTCCCTGACCAGTCACCATTCCTCCTCCATTTACAGACGTTCCCTGACCAGTCATAATTTCTCCTCCATTAACAGACGCTCCCTGACTCACTTCCTGTCTGTCCCGGAGTTTGGCGCTTTGTTGAGATTCGGGCCGGAGTGAAACGGGAACCCGCGGGTGGGGGCGGATAATGTTCACTGCTCTTATAATCGGGCCTGGGGCCGCACTCGGGGTGTGTGAAGCCCGCGTCCCCCCAGGGTTTATTTATTTTTATTTAAACATTCAAGTACAACAGTACTTATACAACTCATCAATTACACAGTAAATCCATTACATTCATTGACCACAATAAAAAGGATAAAGCCTCAAAAACAGCTTTATGGTCAACAATATAAATACAATAATACATTTTTACAGGTAAATCAATAATGTTTACAGTACAAACTGCCACTATTTAATAAACCAAGAAAAGAAAGAACCCGTATACGCCAGTCCTACTGGCATCGCTCAATCATTCGGTCATTCATTCCTCCGTTCGTTCGTTCATTCGTTCGCTCAAGCGTAAATTCCATTGTGCATGTCTGCATGCGTGCGTGTCATTTGTCTACCTGCGCGCATGCGTGTCATTTGTCTACCTGCATGCATGCGTGTGTTCGTTCATCCATCCGGCAGGCCTCACGCTCACCCAATAGGATGCCAACTTTCATCCTGGGGAGCGAGGGCCCTTCATTCGGTCGAACGTAAGTTCCATTGTGTATGCGTGTGTGCGTGCGTATTATTTGTGTCCGCATGCGTGCGTTCACTTGAGTGTTCGATCGTCCGTACATTAAGGAAGGCTTTAACACTAAATAACACCACAATATACAAAGTCCCATAACCATATCAGAAATCAATTGAAACTTCAAGTAAACTACTTTTAACCAGAAACCCGAAACTTCTTCAACAAAACAAGTAAATACCAGTTCTACGCCAGTCCTATTGGCACTCTAATAACTCCTCATTTTCACTTGATGTTATCTAACCATATAATGTTATTTTCTTTCCAGTTTTGAAGAAGGGTTTCGACCTGAAACGTCAACTCAAATTTCTCTCCACGGATGTTGCCTGACCTGCTGAGTTTTTCCAGCAATTTCTGTTGTTATTTCGGATTTCCAGCATCTGCAGTATTTTGCTATCATATAATGTCATGATCCTTGTCCACAGTCTTCAACCTTTCCACAGAAAAGAAGCCGACCACTTTCTCAAATCCCGTAAAAGAAGAAAACGAGTACTCAACAGACAGTACTCGTTTCCCTGGAAAATTCTTTCCTCTCTTGCCCCTCCTAAGCAACAAAACCCTCACCCCACACACTCTCTCATCGCCTCATCCTCGCTGTTTGAAATCCCCATTTATCGCAGGCTCGGATTTTTCCCCATTTAGGAACATAAGAACATAAGAAATAGGAGCAGGAGTGGCCATTCAGCCTTTCGAGCCTGCTCCACCATTCAATGAGATCATGGCTGATCTTCTGCCTCAATTCACTGGCCCTATCACCATATCCCTTGATGCCCTTACTAGTCAGACATCTGTCAACTTCTGTTGTGAATATACCCAATGACTGAGCCTCCACAGCCCTCTGGGGTAGAGAATTCCAAAGATTCACCACCCTCTGTGTGAAGAAATTTCTTCTCATCTCAGTCCTGAATGGCCGACCCTTTATCCTGAGGCCCCTGGTTCTAGACTCCCCAGCCAAGGGAAACATTCTCCTAGCATCCACCCTATCAAGCCCTGTAATCATTTTGTATGCTTCAATGAGATCCCCTCTCGTTCTTCTGAATTCAAGAGAATACAGGCCTAGTTTACTCAATCTCTTCTCATACGACAGTCCCGCCATCCCAGGAATCAATCTCGTGAACCTTCGTTGCACTCCCTCTATGGCAAGTATATCCTTCCTTAGGTAAGGAGACCAAAATTGTACACAGTACTCCAGGTGTGGTCTCACCAAGGCCCTATACAATTGGAGTAAGACTTCTTTACTCCTGTACACAAATCCTCTTGTAATGAAGGCCAGCATACCATTTGCCTTCCTAATGGCTTGCTGCACCTGCACATTCACTTTCAGTGACTCATGTACAAGGACACCCAGGTCCCTTTGAGCATCTGCATTCCCCAATCTTTCACCATTTAGGAAATACTCTGCCTTTCTGTTTTTTCTACCAAAGTGGATAACTTCACGTTTATCCACATTATTACAATCCATCTGCCATGTTCTCGCCCACTCACTGAGCCTGTCGAGATCCCCTTGAAGGCTCTTCACATCCTCTTCGCAACTGACACTGCCGCCTAGCTTTCTTTCTTCAGCAAATTTGGAAAGGTTACATTTAGTCCCCTCATCCAAATCATTGATATAGATTGTGAATAGCTGGGGCCCAAACACCGATCCTTGCAGTACCCCACTAGTCACAGCCTACCATTCTGAAAAAGACCCGTTTATCCCTACTCTTTGTTATGTCTGTTAACCAATTCTCAATCCATGCTAGTATATTACCCCCAATTCCATGTGCCCTAATTCTGTTCACCAACCTCTTGTGTGGGCCCTTATCGAAGCCCTTCTGAAAATCCAAATACACATCTACTGGTTCCCCTTTGTCTACTCCACTAGTTACATCCTCAAAGAACTCCAATAGGTTTGTCAAGCAGGACTTCCCTTTCATAAATCCATGTTGACTCTGCCCAATCTTACTATTAGTTGCTAAGTGCCCAGTTATTGCATCCTTTATAATAGATTCCAGCATTTTCCCAACTACTGATGTGAGGCTAACAGGTCTGCAGTTCACTCCTGAAGGTGCTGTGTGATGGTGGGGTTCGGCCCCAGTCACTGTCTGCCTCCAGTACCTCACCGAGTGGTAATTCTGAGCTGTGAGCCTATACTGAAGGTGCTGTGTGATGGTGGGGTTCGGCCCCAGTCACTGTCTGCCCTCCAGTACCTCACCGAGTGGTAATTCTGAGCTGTGAGCCTATACTGAAGGTGCTGTGTGATGGTGTGGTTCGGCCCCAGTCACTGTCTGCCTCCAGTACCTCACCGAGTGGTAATTCTGAGCTGTGAGCCTATACTGAAGGTGCTGTGTGATGGTGGGGTTCGGCCCCAGTCACTCTCTGCCCTCCAGTACCTCACCGAGTGGTAATTCTGAGCTGTGAGCCTATACTGAAGGTGCTGTGTGATGGTGGGGTTCGGCCCCAGTCACTGTCTGCCCTCCAGTACCTCACCAAGTGGTAATTCTGAGCTGTGAGCCTATACTGAAGGTGCTGTGTGATGGGGTTCGGCCCCAGTCACTGTCTGCCCTCCAGTACCTCAACCGAGTGGTAATTCTGAGCTGTGAGCCTATACTGAAGGTGCTGTGTGATGGTGGGGTTCGGCCCCAGTCACTGTCTGCCCTCCAGTACATTGTTAATTCTGAGCTTGTGAGCCGATACAGCGAGCTGCCAACATTTCGACCATGGGGAGCAGCACAGCCGCCGGCCCTGGCTGATTCTGTCTGGCAAAGCTCAAGCCAATGGTAGCACAGCAACAACAACTTTCATTTACATAGCGCCTATAACGAAGTAAAACCTTCACTAGAGCGGAATCAGTCAGAAACTGACACTGAGACAAAGGAGGAGACTTTAGACAATATGGAAAATTGCCGAGGTATGTCCTTTCCACAAAAAGCAGGACAATTCCAATCCAGCCAATTACCGCCCCATCACTCTGCTCTTAATCATCAGCAAAGTCATGGAAGGTGTCGTCGACAGTGCTGTCAAGCGGCACTTACTCACCAATAACCTGCTCATTGATGTTCAGTTTGGGTTCCACCATGACCACTTGGCTCCAGACCTCATTACAGCCTTGGTCCAAACATAGACAGAAGAGCTGAATTCCAGAGGTGAGGGGAGAGTGACTGCTCTTGACACAAGGCAGCAATTGACCGAGTGAAGCATCAAGGAGCCCTAGTAAAACTGAAGTCAATGAGAATCAGGCGGAAAACTCTCCACTGGCTGGAGTCACACCTAGCACAAAGGAAGATAGTTGTGATTGTTGGAGGTCAATCATCTCAGCCCCAGGACATCGCTGCAGGTTTGCCTCAAGGCAGTGTCCTAGGCTTAACCATCTTCAGCTGTTTCACCAATGTCCTTCCCTTACCATAAGGTCAGAAGTGTGGATGTTCACTGATGATTGCACAGTGATCAATTCCATTCACAGCTCCTCAGTTAATGAAGTAGTCCGTGCCTGCATGCAGCAAGACCTGGATGATATAAGTGGCAAGTAATATTCGCGCCACACAAGTGCCAGGCATTGACTATCTCTAACAAGAGAGATCTAACCACTGACCCTTGACATTCAACAGCATTACCATCACTGAATCTTTCACCATCAACATTCTGGGGGTTACCATTGACCAGAAACTTAACTGGACCAGCCACATAAATACTGTGGTGACAAGAGCAGGTCAGAGGCTGGGTATTCTGCGACAAGTGTCTCACCTCCTGACTCCCCAAAGCCTTTCTACCATCTACAAGGCACAAGTCAGGTGTGTGATGGAACACTCTCCACTTGCCTGGATGAGTGCAGCTCCAACAACACTCAAGAGGCTCAACACCATTCAGGACAAAGCAGCCCGCTTGATCGGCTCCCCATCCACCACCTTAAACATTCACTCCCTCCACCACCTGCGTACCGTGGCTGCAGTGTGTACCATCTACAGGATGCACTGCACCAAGGCTTCTTTGACAGCACCTCACAAACCCGTGACCTCTTCCACCTAGAAGGACAAGGGCAGCAGGCACATGGGAACACCACCACCTGCAAGTTCCCCTCCAAGTTACATACACCATCCTGACTTGTAAATATATCGCTGTTCCTTCATCGTCGCTGGTTCCAAACCCTGGAACTCCCTCTATAACAGCACTGTGGGAGTACCTTCACCACACGGACTGTAGCGATTCAAGAAGGCAGCTCAAGACCAGCTTCTCAATGGCAACTGGGGATGGGCAATAAATGCTGGCCTTGCCAGCGATGTCCACATCCCAATTCAATTAAAAAATCTAAATAGTAAACCTTTAAGAGGAGTAGAGGAGCAGAAAGAAGTGGGTGTTAGATTCCAGCTAACGCCTTGTCTTATTATTTAATTAATAGGTCCAAGAGTTGAGTGTCAACAACTTTAAGATGAACAGATTCTCTGTCCTCTACCGTATCTTATATTGATCCATCAAGCAGAGTAAACAGGCAAGTCCCACGTCCGACTAAGGCAAGTTTGAGGGATGCGACCTTCTTTTCCAGAAGCTCTGTGAGAGTTTCTAATGGATCCTTCCCTGCCCCAGTGACCATAAACAGCATCTCTCAGGATCCCTTCAAGCATCTTCCCTCTGATCAAGGTCACACTGATGGGCCTGTAGTTCCAGCCTCTGACTTCTCCCTGTTTTGAAAATGGGAATGATGTGAGCTACCTTCCAATCTCAGGGAACAATCCCTGACTCTATGGAGCTGTTGATGATACGGGCAAGGGGCTCACAGAGCACCGTCCCATCTCTTTAAACACCTGTGAGTGGATATTGTAATGTATATACCTTTAAGGGGGGAACTATCTTTTACAGCTCATGTATACTGCAGTACCGGCAGTGACCACACCTGTATATAGCACTGAGTAGTAATCTGTACAGATCAGTTCCAGTGTGAGCCACGTTGAGTAAACACCTGTTGTACCGTTCTCCTGCAGTCTGTGTCTTATTATACACAGACACAACATTGGCGACGAGGCAAGTTTGAACCTACCTGCAACTCTGCATCACCTCCCGGGGATTCGTTCCTGGAGATCAGTGGATTGGAGGTCAAGGCCAGAGACTCGGGTGTCGACCACGGGCAACCGCCCAGTCATCCAGCAGAGACTCGAGAATTGCGGGGGAGGCTGTCGAGAGCCAGGCTTGGCTTTCCAGTCGAGGTGGTCCAGCGAAACGGGCTGGCAACAGGTAGTGCGCAGACCCTTCCCGGACAGCGGCGGGCTAGAGCCCGACCGAGCGGCACAGCAAAGGGCCGAGCAGCGTCGACGGGGGAGAGAGAGAGGGCAGGGCGCAGCTGGTGTTCAGGGGCCGAGCAGCGTCGAAAAGAGGGAGAGAGAGACACGCAGAAACCCGCAAGGCGCCGCCATTGCCACGAGGACCGCCGAGAGCAGCGTTGGCAGCAGCGCAGGAGAAGTGCGCGAAATCTACAGGGCGCCGCCATTGCCACGAGAACCGCCGGGAGCGGCGTTGGCAGCAGCGGGGGAGGAAGAAAAGCGCGGGAGACGCCATTATAAGCCATTGGGAGACGCCATTTTAAACCACACCCAAAATGCCGAAGAGTGGCAGTATCACCGCATTTGACAATGAAGTCGCAGATTGGACTACATATGTCGAACGAATAGAGGTATACTGCAAGGCAAATGAGGTGTCAGATGACAAGAAAGCGTCGGTATTCTTAAATTTAATGGGTGCAAAGACGTATGGTTTATTACGAAATCTAGTAACCCCAACGAAGCCAATGGAAGAGTTTTGAAGACATAGTAACGATACTACAGGAACATTTAAACCCCACACCGCTGCCGATAGCAGAAAGATTCAAGTTTCACAAACGGAACCAGCATAAGGATGAAAGCAATGCTGATTATTTAACAGAACTGCGCAAACTATCGAAACACTGCCAGTTTGGAGCGGGACTGGCAGATACCTTAAGGGACAAGTTTGTGTGTGGGCTTCAAAGTGAAGGAACCCAGAAACGGCTTTTATCTGAAAAGGACCTTACGCTGGAAAAGGCTTTCAGCATTGCGGTATCATATGAAGCAGCAGCACGGGGCGCTGCAGAGATACAACAGAGACCGCAAGAATATGGCACAAACGAAATGTCATATAGAACAGAGAAGTGCTATCGCTGCGGCAGAACAACACATGACCAGAATGATTGCTGGTTCAAAGACAAAGTGTGCAGTGTGGAAAAGTAGGACACATAGCACGAGTCTGCAGCTCGGGGAAGAAAACCAGCAATAAGAAACCTACCAAAGAAAAGTACAAGAAGGTACATAAGATGACAGAGAATAGTTCAGACGAACAAAAGAGTGATAACAACTCCGAAAGCAGGGAACTGAGTTGTCTGAAACTACATAATGTGATCACAACGGAGGATCACCGAACCATTTGGGTCACTCTCAAGATAGCAGGAGTCCAGGTAAAGCTGGAATTGGACACAGGATCAGCCCTAACAGTCATAAACCGACGGAACTACGAGCGGCTATTCTCACACATACCCTTGAGAGACACAAAAATTATTTTGAAGACGTACACGGGGCAAAAAGTCTACCCCAAAGGAAAAATAAGGGTGACCGTTATATATAACGGTAAGGAAACACCAAAACTAGACCGGTATGTATTGCAAGATGGAGGACCACCATTACTGGGACGTGAATGGATCCGGAAAATACAACTGGATTGGCATTCCATACAGGCACTGACTGTGGCTGACAAAAAGGATGACGACGTCACACCTGGGCGACTGTCAAAGATCCTAACTGACGCGAAAGAAGTGTTCCAGCAAGGACTCGGAACACTAAAAGGCATGACAGCGACGATTAAAATTGAAGAAAACGCAAGCCCAAAATTTTTTAAGGCCAGACCGGTACCTTATGCGATCCGCCCAGCCGTCGAAGCAGAGCTGGAGAGTCTGGAACGTTCAGGTGTACTGTCCAAGGTAGACTGGAGCGAGTGGGCTGCACCCATCGTCCCTGTGATGAAAAAGTCGTTGAGCAGCACGCCTGGGGAACCAAGGGAGGTTCGCATCTGTGGGGACTTTAAGGTAACAGTGAACCCGGTCCTTCACACCGTACAATATCCACTTCCGCGGATTGAAGATATTTTCGCCTCGCTATCTGGAGGGAAACGCTTCACTAAGATTGATCTGGCCCAGGCGTATCTGCAAATGGAGGTAGAAGAAGCATCAAAAAAATACCTCACAATCAACACCCACAAAGGTCTCTACCAATACAACCGGCTGGTATTCGGGGTAGCATCAGCTCCGGCTATTTGATAGAGGGCAATGGAACAAGTCCTGCAAGGGATCCCAGGGACCCAGTGTTATTTGGACGACATCCTGGTCACGGGCGAAAATGACAGTGATCACCTTGTCAACCTGGAGCAGGTGCTCACTAGATTGCAGGAATATGGGCTCCGAGCTAACCGCCCCAAATGCGAGTGTTTTAGAAAACAGATCTCGTATTGTGGCCACATTATCGATAAAGAGGGGTTACATAAGTCCCCAGAGAAGATTGAGGCAGTAGTCAAGGCTCCAGCACCGGAAAATGTGTCACAACTGAGGTTGTTCCTCGGGCTGGTAAACTACTACCATAAGTTCTTGCCAAATTTGTCTACAATACTACACCCACTGAACACCCTACTGCAAACTGGGGTGCCATGGAAGTGGAGTGACGAATGTAGACAAGCTTTCCAGAAGAGCAAAACACTAATCACATCGAAAGAGGTATTGGCCCATTACAACCCGGCATTACCAATTCGGTTGGCATGTGATGCGTCACCCTATGGCATTGGAGCGGTGCTGTCGCACAAATTCTCAGACGGCTCATAGAGGCCAATAGCCTTTGCGTCACGATCACTAACCTCAGCCGAGCGTAACTATGCCCAGATTGACAGGGAGGCCCTCAGCCTAGTGTGGGGAGTGAAAAAGTTCAATCACTATCTGCACGGGCAGAAATTCACCTTGCTGACTGATTACCAGCCTCTTGTCTCCATTTTTAATCCGAAGAAGGGCGTTCCGGTGATGACTGGGCAACGACTACAAAGATGGTCACTTTTTCTAGGGGCGCACCACTATGAGATTGAATATAAGGGCACGAAACAGCATGGAAATGCTGATGGGCTATCACGCCTGCCACTGCCTACTGCGGAGGAAGCACCAGCAGTGGATCCTGTCGAAATATTCCATTCGACTATAGTTGAATACCTACCAGTAACTAACGCTTGTATCGAAAAGGAAACCCGAAATGACCCGACACTGTCTCGGGTATATGATTTGACGGTGAAAGGATGGCCAGCACATGGCGACTCACTGTTGCCAGCATTCTCGACAAGGAGAGAACAGCTGTCAGTGTGCCGGGGGACCTTGATGTGTGGATCCCGAGTGGTAATTCCACCCAAGTTAAGGGATAGAGTGCTCAATGAGCTTCATGAGGGTCATCTGGGAGGGGTAAAAATGAAAAGCCTTGCCAGGGCTTATGTGTGGTGGCCGGGAATCGATAAACAAATCGAGGACCTGACCAAGAGCTGCTCAGGATGCCAGAAAGTCCAAAATGCACCACCACAGGTCCCTCTACACCCATGGGAGTGGCCCTCATCTCCATGGCAACGGGTGCATATTGATTTTGCTGGTCCATTCATGGACTCAATGTTTTTAATAGCCGTGGATGCACACTCGAAATGGCCTGAGGTCATCAAAATGTCCTCCACCACCACGGAGAAAACTATTGCAGTCCTACGGACCATTTTTGCCAGGAATGGCTTGCCAGAACAGATTTGCTCCGACAACGGACCACAGTTTGTGTCCGAAGAGTTCCGGAGGTTCTTGAAAAAGAATGGGGTAAGGCATTACACATCCGCCCCGTATCATCCAGCCACAAATGGATTGGCTGAGAGGTTCGTACAAACCTTTAAGAAGGCAATAAAGGCTATGTACAATGACAACATTCCGCTGCAGCACAAGGTGGACAATTTCCTGTTCGCCTACCGGAATGCGACACATGCAGTCACCAACCAGGCCCCAGCCATGATGTTCTTTAACCGAAGGTTAAGATCTCGCCTGGATTTGCTCAGACCAAACGTACGAAGAGATGTTGAGAGTAAGCAATTCCAGCACATCCATGAGAAGCCAACAAGGAGCTTCAATGTAGGGCAACCAGTCTTGGCCCGCGACTACCGAACAGAAAAATGGCAGCCAGGAACGATACGCACACGGCAGAGCCCACTAATGTACACAGTGGACGTTGGGGAGAGCATCGTGAGACGCCATGCTGACCAGATCCTAGAGTCACAGGAACAAGTCAACCCCATGCCTCGCCCATACATACCTGGTGATGAAGCAGACGTACAGTCGCATCTACCCCAGAAACAGTAGCATCGGAAGCTGATGAACCAACCGACGACAGGGGGCCAGAATCGCCTCCGCACCAAGAGCAAGACACTCGGGAAAGGCGCTAGCCAGAAAGGATCAGAAAGCCTGAATATATAAATAGACTATTTTCAGCTAATGTTGCATGTTAGAAATGTTAATTGTAATTAGTTTGATATTTAATTGTTAAATGAGTGTTATGGTACTGTTAATCTAAAAGGGGAGGAATTGTAATGTATATACCGTTAAGGGGGGAACTATCTTTTACAGCTCATGTATACTGCAGTACCAGCAGTGACCACACATGTATATAGCACTGAGTAGTAATCTGTACAGATCAGTTCCAGTGTGAGCCACGTTGAGTAAACACCTGTTGTACCGTTCTCCTGCAGTCTGTGTCTTATTATACACAGACACAACAGATATCATCTGGACCTGGAGCGCCATCTAATTTCAGATCTCCTATTTTATCCAAGATGACAATCCCTTTTTTTTTAATACTTATGATGTCATTGACCAGTCTCCATTTCTCCTCCATTTACAGATGCTCCCTGACCAGTCACCATTTCTCCATTATTTACAGACGCTCCCTGACCAGTCACCATTTCTCCTCCATTTACAGACACTCCCTGATCAGTCTCCATTTCTCCTCTATTTACAGACGCTCCCTGACTTCCTGTCTGTCCCGGAGTTTGGCGCGGGGCCCCTTTGCTGAGCGAATCGGGAGAAACCGGGAAGCAGCGAGCGGATAATATTGAGTGTTTTAATAATGGGGCCGCAAGCAGCCCGCGTCCCCCCGGGATTCATGAACCCGCTCCCTGAGCTCGGGGTGTGAGCGGCCCCCCGGGGTTCATGAACCCGCTCCCTGAGCTCGGGGTGTGAGCGGTGAGCGGTGAGCGGCCCGCGGCCCCCCGGGGTTCATGAACCCGCTCCCTGAGCTCGGGGTGTGAGCAGCCCGCGTCCCCCCGGAGTTAATGAACCCGCTCCCTGACCTCTCACCTGATGTGTCAGCGGCTGCTGCCAAGGGCCGCGCATGCTCATCTTCTGCTGTTCCGGTTTAAAGGTCAAGTCCCGCCTCTCACAGACACTGATTGGTTGGAGGACCCGCCGCCCGTTCGCTCCTCCAGCCCCGCCCTGCTCTTCCTATTGGTCCGGAGCTCCCGTCAATCACCCGGACAGTGTGAGCTGAGCGCGCGCGGACCTTGGCAGCAGCTGCTGACACATCAGGTGAGAGAGCTCAGGGAGCGTGTTCGTGAACCCCGGGGGGACGAGGTCCGCTCGCACCCCGAGCTCAGGGAGCGGGTTCATCAACCCCGGGGGGACGCGGGCCGCTCGCACCCCGAGCTCAGGGAGCGGGTTCATGAACCCCGGGGGACGCGGGCTGCTCACACCCCGAGCTCAGGGAGCGGGTTCATGAACCCCGGGGGGACGCGGGCTGCTAACCCCCCGAGTGTGGCCCCAGGCCCCATTATTAAAACACTCAACATTAACCGCTTTACAAACACCCGGGGTGGGCCTCCGGGCCGGGCGTTTGCCCTGAGCGGTGCGGTAGCTGCGGGGCTTTCTCCTGGTGACAGGCCCGGGGTAACGGCCGCCATCTTGAGAGGCTCAGGGGGCCCCCTTGGCCAGGAACCAGCAGGAGTGAATCTTGTCAATTTCATTCACTTTGCCTCCAATTTCCACCATTCCCTCACCTTCACATGGTCCATCTCTGACTCTTCCCTTCCCTTCCTCGACTTCTCCGTCTCCATCTCTGGGGATAGGTTGTCGACCAATATTCAGTATAAGTCTCCCACAGCTACGTGGACTACAATTCCTCCCACCCCACCTCCTGTAAGGACTCTATTCCATTCTCCCAGTTACTCCGTCTCCGCCGCATCTGCTCCGATGATGCCGCCTTCCACACCAGTGCTTCCGGCATGTCTTCCTTTTTCCTCAACTGAGGAATCCCCTTTACCATGGTCGACACGGCCCTCGACCGTGTCCGTTCTATCTCCCGCACTTCTGCCCTCACCCCTGCCCCTCCCTCCCGGAACCACGATAGGGTTCCCCTTGTCTTCACCTTTCATCCTGCCAGCCTCCACATTCAACGGATCATTCTGCGCCATTTCCACCACCTCCAAAGTGATCCCACCACCAAACGTATCTTCCCCTCCCCTCCTCTTTCAGCATTCCGCAGGGACCGCTCCCTCCGAGACACCCTAGTCCACTCCTCTATCACCCCAAACAGGGACTTTAAACATCTGCAACTTCTTGCAATCTAGTATACTGTATTCGCTGCTCACGCTGTGGTCTCCTCTACATTGGGGAGACCAAATGAAGATTGGGTGACCGCTTTGCGGAACACCTCCGTTCAGTCCGTAAGGATGACCCCGAGCTTCTGGTCGCTGGTCACTTTAATTCACCGCTTCACTCCCACTCAGACCTCACCCTACTCGGGCTCTTGCATTGTTCCATAGAAGCTCAGCGTAAGCTCGAGGAACAGCACCTCATCTTCCGATTAGGCACTTTACAGCCTTCCAGACTCAATATCGAGTTCAACAATTTCAGATCATAACTTCGGCCCCTATTACATTTTTACTTATATTTTTTATCCACACCTTTGTTTTGGCCCTCCCCCACCCCTTTTTTTCTCTCCCACATGGCAGCTGTCTCCCATTCTGCCAGCGCATTTCACACCTAATCTAGAGCCGTCTTTTGTCTCCACTAGTCCGATCACCATCTCATCTCGGTTTGAATTCCTCTTAATGTCTCTTCACTTCTCTTTTGTTCTCTCCCAGCCCCCAAACTGGCCTTTTAATCTGTTTCATTTCCTGTGTTTTTTCAGTCTTAACAAATGGTGTTGACCTGAAACATTGACTCTATTTTCTCTCCATGGATGTTGCCTGGCCTGCTGAGTTTTTCCAGCATTTTCTGTTGTTGTCAATTTCTATCCTGGACTCACGGTGATGTCTTTTGTAAACTCCTTTTACAGGCTGTGAGAAGGGCAGCATTTACAGACCGCAAATTCAAACCAAACATCACGTCGAGATCTGACAGAGTCACTCCATTCATCAGGACCCGAATATCATCGGCCTCTGAATGTGGAAGAAGAAATGTTTGTCTGTTCTGTCTGTGGGAAAAGATTTCAATCATCAGTGTGACTGGAAAAGCACCGAGACACACACACCCGAGTGAGAGTGTTCCAGTGCACTGACTGTGGAAAGAGCTTTAACCAGTTACACAGCCTGAAAAAACATCGCACTGTTCACAGCGGGGAGAAACCGTACACGTGTTGTGTGTGTGGACAAGGCTTCAACTGATCGTCCAACCTAGAGAGACACAAGGACACCCGCACCACGGAGAAACCGTGGAAATGTGGGGACTGTGGGAAGGGATTCTATTACCCATCTGAGCTGGAAACCCATTGGTCCTTCTTTATCTGGAAATCCAATGTCTGTTGTATAATTGTACCAGCAGTTGACAGGCTCCTGTGAACTCCTCTGCTGTTTTAATGCAGACTTTAACCAATTTATTTTAAATGGGTTTATGTTAAATGAGTTAATGTCTGCCTTAAAATGGTAGACTCAGGACTGCCACACAAACATGTTAAAGCTTCGTAGAATAATTACCAGTCATTTTTAGACTGAAAACTTAAACCTCTTTCACTTTCAGTAAGGAACAGATTGCGGTTTTACACCAATCTCTGATTCAACAGCACGTTTCCAGCATTCACCGTTGTTCTTCCTGAACCTGCGACAGTACCTCCCAAACCCGCGACCTCCACCACCTAAGACAAGGGCAGCAGCCGCACGGGAACACCACCACTCCAAGTTCCCCTCCAAGTCACACACCATCCTGACTTAGAAATATATCGCCGTTCCTTCATCGTCGCTGGGTCAAAATCCTGGAACTCCCTCCCTAACAGCACTGAGGGAGTACCTTCACCACACGGACTGCAGTGGTTCAAGAAGGCGGCTCACCACCCACTTCTCGAGGGCAATTATGGATGGGCAATAAATGCTAGATTTGCCAGCGACGCCTACATTCCAGGAACGAATAAAAAAAAAACCTAAATACAGTTGGAAAGGAGCCTTCTGTTCCGTGCCCAGGAGCTCTGGACCACAGAAGAGAGCGGCTGGGACACATTTCTTACAGGCCTCAAGATTAACCTGGACAGAGTCTTTGCTGTCAGTGAAGAGAGACGAGAAAGACTAAAGTGCCGTTTGCCCCCCTCAGTGTGGCCCTGAAGGACTGTGTCCAGGCTGAAGTTCTGTTCCCGCCGTACGATCTTCCCCCAGATTGTCCTTTCTGAGCTCCAGCCAGGTGGTGCTAAACACTCAGGCGGGAAATACAATAATCTACAACAATGTGTTTAAAACAAAGCTGATTTATTTGACATCTATCCAAAATATTAATAACCCCTATAACTGGGCTGGAGTTTAACATCAGCAGAAACAAACCGTAACTGTCAGAATGAACATGGTTCAGTCCTGGATGTGATTAACAGCAGCAAAAACAACAGAATCCAATCCCCACAGTCACTTGTGAACTCGCTGGTGTGTCAGCAGGTTGGATGATTGAGTGAATCCCTTCCCACACACGGAACAGGTGAACGGTTTCTCCCCGGTGTAATTGCGCCGATGAGTTTCCAGCTGGGATGGGTAATTGAATCCTTTCCCATAGTCCCCACATTTACACCGTTTCTCCCCGGTGTGACTGCGCTTGTGTCTCGACAGGCCAAGTGATTGGCTGAATCCGCATCCACACACACAACACGTGTACGGTTTCTCCCCACCGTGAATGGTGCTTTTTGCTTCCATGTTCAAAGGCCGATGAAATTCAGTTCCTGATGAATCGAGTGACTCTGTCAGATCTTGATGTGATGTTTGGTTTGATCTTCCTGTCTGCAAATCCGCCCCTTCCAATACCCTGCAAAATGAATTTAAAACAGGAAAAAGGGAGCGTGAGAGAGAAGCCACAATAAAACAAAGGTAGGCTGTGAAATTCAGCTCAATGAATCTGGTCATTTATGGGGCCAGCAGCAGAAACAAGTGACCATGAAAGCTGCTGGATTGTCGTAAAACCCAACTGGTTCACTGATGTCCTTCAGGGAAGGGAATCCACCACCTGGTCTGGGCCTACACAAGACTCTGGCCTCTATGGGAGGAGAGAGAGAGGTGGGAGGGGCGATGGAGAGGGACTTTAAACATCTGCAACTTGATAAGGCTTCTTTAACAGAACCTGCCAAACCCACGACCTCCACCACCTAGAAGGACCAGGGAAGCACGTGCATGGTGTAAGATCCCAGAGGGACCCCGGTCCCTAATGATTCGAGGTTGACCCGTATTGGAGACAGTGATTTAACCTTATTCAGCACAAGCAAGACTTAATACATTACAGTGTTCGAGCAGCAGTTTACAGAGAATAATTGAGACTTATATTACCACTTATACTCTGGGTAGAAGCGCAGCTGTGAGCAGGCTGCACCCTGTCTCTCTCTCTCTCCGTCTCCCGGGC
Organism: Somniosus microcephalus; assembly: GCF_052327205.1. NCBI lineage: Eukaryota > Metazoa > Chordata > Chondrichthyes > Squaliformes > Somniosidae > Somniosus > Somniosus microcephalus. The sequence continues at coordinate 78,593,811 of NC_140990.1, forward strand.
ATAAGAATCTTGAAAAATCTCCATTTCAGATTCCCACTAGCTAACATGGATGAAATAAGCATTATTAGTTGTAGGTTTAAGTGTGTATTATGGAACTGTTAGTCAATGCACGCCGATTCTTGAATAATCATGCTTTTAAACTAGTGTAATGTGCCTTGGGTATCCATCTTGTGGATAATTCTTACTAAGTATGATCTCTCTCTAGCCCTCAATTGTCCCAATCCGAATTCTATGTCACTCTCTGCTTCAACTTCAGTTTCAATCCCTCTGACAGGTACCAGTGTCTTTAACTCTATCCTGATTGTTTCATGAATTAGATAGTTTCTCGATGTTGAGTATGTGTCAGTGCTTTAAAAGTTGTCTCACTCTCCTGAGCCACATTAACCATTTCATGTCGTGCTGTTGTCAATAACTGAATATGTCCGAGACCCGTTCTTCAGTGTAAATTCACCACACATTTCCACATGCTAATTGCTTCCTATGTAACAAATCACATCTGTCCACACACAATATCCTGCCACACGTGCCATCCGATACGAACCATTCATGGGCTTTCAGGTGATCTCATCAAAAGATGGTGAGGTGTCTGGAGATCTTTGCTCATCTCCCACTGTATGGTCCCGATGTCTCGGGTAGTGGCCAGTCTATCAAATGAAGTTTTCTTACAAAGTTCACAGGCAAGGACACAAACCTCTCCAAGAGAAAACTATCAATTGACTCTTTTCAACTGCACTTTCCTGCCTTTCCCGAGACTGTTCATTAATCCCAGATTGAGACCTTTCGGTGAATCGTACACAGGTGATTTATTCCAATTCAACTGAGGAAATGATTCCCATTTGGTGGTGAATGAAACATTTCCTGTTTCTATCTGACATCCTCAATCACTTCCTCTCATTCCATTTTACACATCCCATTAATTACCATTCTATCTCATTCATGAGCCCTGGAGGAACTTTCCTGTCCAATACACTATCAAAGATAGGAAACAGATCAAACCTTCCCACTTGGTCCCAGTTATTAACACATTTTGGGTTTTTTAATTCTTTATTTTAGAGGACCTTTTTATTTCCCAAAATAATCCGATGTATTGTGTCCGAGTCCATTTTATCATTGCAGTATTGTTGGACTGACAGGTTTTGTCAATGTTCAATTTTATTTCCCAAAAACTTTCTTCCCTGATACACAGCAATTGGCAGGACCACCTTAGACTGCTTTCCACCAGTTTCTTTTAATGAAAATTTGACTATCCCCTTAAACTTCAGGTAAATTTTTCCTTCTTGAGTGCTTGAAACAGCAACTTATATCAATTTTATTTTTATCAATTCGTCTCATCAATTCCCATTTCAGAAACAAGTGATGCCCGGGCTTGCTGGTTTACATGCTGGTTTCATATTAGAGACACAAGTGCTTGGAATTAGTTTGGAGGTAACTTCCATATCTCCCCTTCTCGAGAACTCTCTTTCGGGAAATAGCACCTGACCCTGAATGGGTTAAGTCCGAGTCTTTGACAGGCAAAGCCTTTGGTCCAAATCGTCACCATGCTGGGATTTATTTTAAATGTCTGGCGATGTCTGCAGATAGGTTCTTAAATTCTTAAAGCTGCTGGATCTCTTGTTAAGGCATCAATATTCATTTTGATATATATAAATGATCTGGATATTGGAATACAGAGTAGAACTTCTGAATTTGCCGTTGACACCAAACTTGGGGGTGTGGCAAACAGTGAGGATGATACCAATTGACTGCAACAGGACATAGAAAGGCTAACAGAATGGGCAGACAAGTGGCAGATGGAATTTAATACAGAGAAGTGTGAGGTGATGCATTTTGGCAGAAGGAACAGGGAGAGGCAATATACACTTAATGGCACAGTTTTAAAGAGTGTACAGGGACAGAGGGACTTGGGAGTTAATGTGCACAGGTCCCTGAAGGTGGCGGGACATATTGAGAGAGTGGTTAAAAAGCATATGGGATCTTGGGCTTCATAAATAGAGGTATTGAGTACAAAAGTAGAGAAGTTATGCTGAACCTTTATAAAGCGCTGGTTAGGCCACAACTGGAGTATTGCGTCCAGTTCTGGTCACCACACTTTAGGAAGGATGTGAAGGCCCTTGAGAGGGTGCGGAGGAGATTGACCAGAATGGTTCCGGGGATGGGGGATCTTAGCTACAAGGACAGGTTGGAGAAGCTGGATTTGTTTTCATTAGAGCAAAGGAGGTTGAGGGGTGATTTGATAGAGGTGTACAAGATTATGACGGGTTTGGATAGGCTGGACGGGGAAAGGCTGTTCCCACTAGTTGATGGTACAAGGACTAGGGGACACAGATTTAAGGTTTTGGGCAAGAGATACAGGGGGGTTGTGAGGAAAAACTTTTTTATGCAGCGAGTGGTGAGAACCTGGAATTCGCTGCCGACGGAAGTGGTGGAAGCGGAGACACTCGATGTTTTCAAGGGGAGACTGGATAGGTACTTGAGGGAAATAAACTTGCAGGGCTACGGAGATAGAGCGGGGGAATGGGACTGACTGGATTGTGCTACAGAGAGCCGGCACAGACTCGATGGGCCGAATGGCATCTTTCTGTGCCGTTATGTCTCTATGACTCATGCAGTCTGGAAAACCATGGTCACCTGTTTAAAAGAAACAAAAACAGAGAATCCATTGTGGCTCCGTTTAAACACCCATGGGGCTCATTTGTGAAATCAGATTTTTCCTTCTGCACTGTGGGGAAATATTCACTTCAAATTAATAATGTCCAATATCTTTAAATTTCATTCAGCAATACAAAAGTTGTAGCTTGGTGAATAAAAAAAGACAGCTGTCAGCAGACAGGGTTAACTCCTTTGCAGGTTTATAAGAAGGCGGAGTGAAACATTGTCAGACACATGCAATTCCGTCACTTCACGCAAAAAATGTTTTAAAAGCTTTCCCGATCGAAACTTTTTTCCAAGTCTTTGTTCCTTCAAAACTTTCTTCAGTATGAAAAATCCATTAAAACAGCAGAAATCATTAGTAACATATTGGCCCAGAACTTCGGGTCTCCACGGGTGAGTACGCACAGGGTGCTCACCCGTAGGCCCAACGAAAGTGCCGGTTTCGTACATGCACTGCACATGCGCGGGAAACCGGCACTTCCGTTCCCCTGAAAGAAGGGGTTTAGAGGTCGAATGCGTGCGCAGTAGAGCATCGAACTTATGTTTTTTTTTGCAGGTTTCTCCGGGAGGGTAAGTCTCCAGGAGTTACACTTTTAAAAAGCAGGCGCAAAGCCTGCTTTTTAAAAGTGGTGAATTAATTAAAATTAAAACATTTTTCCCACAGCTTTATTATTTTTTAATACTTTAAAGAAAGGTAAGTTTATTTTTAGCCCTGTTAGAAAATAAAATTATTTTTTTCAAAAATTTAACTTATTGTTTAAAATTTATAGTTTATTTAAAAAGTGATTTTTTAAAAAGTTATTTGAAGATTTAGTGATGTTTTGGGGCTCATAGTATTTATAAGTTTTGACAGCTCTTCCTGTCAATTTTATGAATGGGCAATTCCCTGCTACCATTGGCTCCCCATGGCCCACGTGATCCCAGGGGATGCATTGAACTAACTGCGCCCCTGGGATACGCAAGCACTGCGCGCCGGCAGTTGGAGGAGGCTCAGGATTGGAATCCCACGGGGGCCCACAGCACAACGGCCGGCGCGCTAGTTAAGTGCAGGTCGGAGGCTTGCACCCGCGGGGAGCCCCCGACCTGAATTTCTGGGCCATTATTAACTCTAAATAAAACATTCTCATCAGGGAAGACAGCCTTTTCGATGAAGCTCCAATTGTTTAAAAAAATTTTAGCATTTTGTTTCAGAGGTTTCCAACCCCAAGATTTTCCAGTACAACCAAAATGTTTAACAAGCAGAATCACCTCAAATATCTCACAATTCCAATTCAAAGCATTAAACATTTAAGAAATTCAAAACTGCCAACGTGAAAGTCTCACACCCGGAACTAGAAACCCTCACATAATTTAAAATAATAACCAGAATTTCACTGAGGCCCCAATAAAAGGTGGTTTTTCACAATTTAATAGTTAACCTCAATAATTCCAATTTAATTCAGACCAATATTTCAAAAAAATGAAACACGATACAAAACAGACAAAATAATCAAAATAACCCACGCTTACAAAAAAAACCCCAATAAATGAGGTCATCTTTCTCTTTGTTCTTCAGGCACCTTTCCAAATGACTAAAAATACAGAATCTAACTGGAAAAAATAGTTTTCACATTGAAAGAAATCAAATCAAAGTGCTTTGGAAATTCCAATTAAGTACCAGGCACCATGGCAACTGCAACTCCAAGGTTAAACCTTAGACTGAAACTTATCTTTTGTTAAACAAACTTTTTTGTTTTTGCTGTTCTCATCCTTTTCACACCAGAGTTTTTAACTGAAATTGTATTTCAAAGTTCTTTTCTCCCAATTCTGGGTGCACAATCTTAAATTGAAATGAACATACTCAACATTTTCACACATTTACGCAACTTAGAAATGTTGATCCCTGTAATGGGTTATGAACTCCAAGAGTACCAAATGCTTCCAACATCCAAGACAAGATTACAAAAGGTTAAACGGCTTTTAGTTCTGTGCTCAGGAAAGTGGGTGGAGCTAAAAAAAAAATGGCAGACACTTTTTTAAAGACAGACTTTCAGACAAAAGAAATACTGTAACTTCTTAAACATTCACAGTCAGGAAAACTTCCTCACTTTAACACCCACTTTAACACAAACTGAAATTCCAGCTTCCTTTCAGGTTCCTTTCACTCAGTAATCTTGTGTTTTATTTTTCTCGGTACAGAAGCTGACAGCTTCAGTGACGGTTTCAACTTTACCTTTCTGTTTTCACCCTTTTAAACTGTCGTCTCAGCAGCTTGTCCTGGCTCTCCCCATTTTTTCTTCATTTGCTGAATTCCCAGATTCCTGGTTTCTAGCTGCTGGCATTCTTTTTCCCTCGATTATGTTCTGCATTTCTAAATGTTCCCCTTCTCTTATTCTGTGTTTCTAAATGTTCCCCTTCTCTTATTCTGTGTTTCTAAATGTTCCCCTTCTCTTATTCTCTGTTCTAAATGTTCCCCTTCTCTTATTCTCTGTTCTTAATGTTCCCCTTCTCTTATTCTGTGTTTCTTAATGTTCCCCTTCTCTTATTCTGTGTTTCTTAATGTTCCCCTTCTCTTATTCTGTGTTCTAAATGTTCCCCTTCTCTTATTCTGTGTTTTTAAATGTTCCCCTTCTCTTATTCTATGTTTCTAAATGTTCCCCATCTCTTATTCTGTGTTTCTAAATGTTCCCCTTCTCTTATTCTATGTTTCTAAATGTTCCCCATCTCTTATTCTGTGTTTCTAAATGTTCCCCTTCTCTTATTCTGTGTTTCTAAATGTTCCCCTTCTCTTATTCTCTGTTTCTAAATGTTCCCCATCTCTTATTCTGTTTCTAAATGTTTCCCTTCTCTTATTCTCTGTTCTAAATGTTCCCCATCTCTTATTCTCTGTTCTAAATGTTCCCCTTCTCTTATTCTGTGTTCTAAATGTTCCCCTTCTCTTACTCTGTGTTTCTAAATGTTCCCCTTCTCTTATTCTGTGTTTCTAAATGTTCCCCTTCTCTTATTCTCTCTTCTAAATGTTCCCCTTCTCTTCTGTGTTTCTAAATGTTCCCCTTCTCTTATTCTGTGTTTCTAAATGTTCCCCTTCTCTTATTCTGTGTTTCTAAATGTTTCCCTTCTCTTATTCTCTGTTCTAAATGTTCCCCTTCTCTTATTCTCTGTTCTAAATGTTCCCCTTCTCTTCTGTGTTTCTAAATGTTCCCCTTCTCTTATTCTGTGTTTCTAAATGTTTCCCTTCTCTTATTCTCTGTTTCTAAATGTTCCCCTTCCCTTATTCTCTCTGTTGTAAATGTTCCCCTTCTCTTATTCTGTGTTTCTAAATGTTCCCCTTCTCTTATTCTGTGTTTCTAAATGTTCCCCTTCTCTTATTCTCTGTTCTAAATGTTCCCCTTCTCTTATTCTCTGTTCTAAATGTTCCCCTTCTCTTATTCTCTGTTCTAAATGTTCCCCTTCCCTTATTCTCTCTGTTCTAAATGTTCCCCTTCTCTTATTCTGTGTTTCTAAATGTTCCCCTTCTCTTATTCTCTGTTCTAAATGTTCCCCTTCTCTTATTCTGTGTTTCTAAATGTTCCCCTTCTCTTATTCTGTGTTTCTAAATGTTTCCCTTCTCTTATTCTGTGTTTCTAAATGTTTCCCTTCTCTTATTCTCTGTTCTAAATGTTCCCCTTATCTTATTCTGTGTTTCTAAATGTTCCCCTTCTCTTATTCTCTGTTCTAAATGTTCCCCTTCTCTTATTCTGTGTTTCTAAATGTTTCCCTTCTCTTATTCTGTGTTTCTAAATGTTCCCCTTCTCTTATTCTCTGTTCTAAATGTTCCCCTTCTCTTATTCTCTGTTTCTAAATGTTCCCCTTCTCTTATTCTGTGTTTCTAAATGTTCCCCTTCTCTTATTCTGTGTTCTAAATGTTCCCCTTCTCTTATTCTCTGTTCTAAATGTTCCCCTTCTCTTATTCTGTGTTCTAAATGTTCCCCTTCTCTTATTCTCTCTGTTCTAAATGTTCCCCTTCTCTTATTCTGTGTTTCTAAATGTTCCCCTTCTCTTATTCTGTGTTTCTAAATGTTTCCCTTCTCTTATTCTCTGTTTCTAAATGTTCCCCTTCCCTTATTCTCTCTGTTCTAAATGTTCCCCTTCTCTTATTCTGTGTTTCTAAATGTTCCCCTTCTCTTATTCTGTGTTTCTAAATGTTCCCCTTCTCTTATTCTCTGTTTCTAAATGTTCCCCATCTCTTATTCTGTTTCTAAATGTTTCCCTTCTCTTATTCTCTGTTCTAAATGTTCCCCATCTCTTATTCTCTGTTCTAAATGTTCCCCTTCTCTTATTCTGTGTTCTAAATGTTCCCCTTCTCTTACTCTGTGTTTCTAAATGTTCCCCTTCTCTTATTCTGTGTTTCTAAATGTTCCCCTTCTCTTATTCTCTCTTCTAAATGTTCCCCTTCTCTTCTGTGTTTCTAAATGTTCCCCTTCTCTTATTCTGTGTTTCTAAATGTTCCCCTTCTCTTATTCTGTGTTTCTAAATGTTTCCCTTCTCTTATTCTCTGTTCTAAATGTTCCCCTTCTCTTATTCTCTGTTCTAAATGTTCCCCTTCTCTTCTGTGTTTCTAAATGTTCCCCTTCTCTTATTCTCTGTTTCTAAATGTTCCCCTTCTCTTATTCTCTGTTCTAAATGTTCCCCTTCTCTTATTCTCTGTTTCTAAATGTTCCCCTTCTCTTATTCTGTGTTTCTAAATGTTCCCCTTCTCTTATTCTGTGTTCTAAATGTTCCCCTTCTCTTATTCTCTGTTCTAAATGTTCCCCTTCTCTTATTCTGTGTTCTAAATGTTCCCCTTCTCTTATTCTCTCTGTTCTAAATGTTCCCCTTCTCTTATTCTGTGTTTCTAAATGTTCCCCTTCTCTTATTCTCTGTTTCTAAATGTTCCCCTTCCCTTATTCTCTCTGTTCTAAATGTTTCCCTTCTCTTATTCTCTGTTCTAAATGTTCCCCTTCTCTTATTCTCTCTCTTCTAAATGTTCCCCTTCTCTTATTCTGTGTTTCTAAATGTTCCCCTTCTCTTATTCTGTGTTTCTAAATGTTCCCCTTCTCTTATTCTGTGTTCTAAATGTTCCACTTCTCTTATTCTGTGTTTCTAAATGTTCCCCTTCTCTTATTGTGTGTTTCTAAATGTTTCCCTTCTCTTATTCTGTGTTCTCAATGTTCCCCTTCTCTTATTCTCTGTTCTAAATGTTCCCCTTCTCTTATTCTGTGTTTCTAAATGTTTCCCTTCTCTTATTCTGTGTTCTCAATGTTCCCCTTCTCTTATTCTCTGTTCTAAATGTTCCCCTTCTCTTATTCTCTGTTTCTAAATGTTCCCCTTCTCTTATTCTGTGTTCTAAATGTTCCTCTTCTCTTATTCTCTGTTCTAAATGTTCCCCTTCTCTTATTCTGTGTTTCTAAATGTTCCCCTTCTCTTATTCTGTGTTCTAAATGTTCCCCTTCTCTTATTCTGTGTTCTAAATGTTCCCCTTCTCTTATTCTCTGTTTCTAAATGTTCCCCTTCTCTTATTCTGTGTTTCTAAATGTTCTCCTTCTCTTATTCTGTGTTCTAAATGTTTCCCTTCTCTTATTCTCTGTTTCTAAATGTTCCCCTTCTCTTATTCTCTGTTTCTAAATGTTCCCCTTCGCTTATTCTGTGTGTTCTAAATGTTCCCCTTCTCTTATTCTCTGTTCTAAATGTTCCCCTTCTCTTATTCTCTGTTCTAAATGTTCCCCTTCTCTTATTCTGTGTTTCTAAATGTTCCCCTTCTCTTATTCTGTGTTCTAAATGTTCCCCTTCTCTTATTCTCTGTTTCTAAATGTTCCCCTTCCCTTATTCTCTCTGTTCTAAATGTTCCCCTTCTCTTATTCTGTGTTTCTAAATGTTCCCCTTCTCTTATTCTCTGTTTCTAAATGTTCCCCTTCTCTTATTCTGTGTTCTAAATGTTCCTCTTCTCTTATTCTCTGTTCTAAATGTTCCACTTCTCTTATTCTGTGTTTCTAAATGTTCCCCTTCTCTTATTCTGTGTTCTAAATGTTCCCCTTCTCTTATTCTCTGTTCTAAATGTTCCCCTTCTCTTATTCTCTCTGTTCTAAATGTTTCCCTTCTCTTATTCTGTGTTCTAAATGTTCCCCTTCTCTTATTCTGTGTTTCTAAATGTTTCCCTTCTCTTATTCTGTGTTTCTAAATGTTCCCCTTCTCTTATTCTCTCTGTTCTAAATGTTTCCCTTCTCTTATTCTGTGTTCTAAATGTTCCCCTTCTCTTATTCTGTGTTTCTAAATGTTTCCCTTCTCTTATTCTGTGTTTCTAAATGTTCCCCTTCTCTTATTCTCTGTTCTAAATGTTCCCCTTCTCTTATTCTCTGTTTCTAAATGTTCCCCTTCTCTTATTCTGTGTTTCTAAATGTTCCCCTTCTCTTATTCTGTGTTCTAAATGTTCCCCTTCTCTTATTCTCTGTTCTAAATGTTCCCCTTCTCTTATTCTGTGTTCTAAATGTTCCCCTTCTCTTATTCTCTCTGTTCTAAATGTTCCCCTTCTCTTATTCTCTGTTCTAAATGTTCCCCTTCTCTTATTCTCTCTGTTCTAAATGTTCCCCTTCTCTTATTCTCTCTGTTCTAAATGTTCCCCTTCTCTTATTCTGTTTCTAAATGTTCCCCTTCTCTTATTCTCTGTTCTAAATGTTTCCCTTCTCTTATTCTGTGTTCTCAATGTTCCCCTTCTCTTATTCTGTGTTCTAAATGTTCCCCTTCTCTTATTCTCTGTTCTAAATGTTCCCCTTCTCTTATTCTGTGTTCTAAATGTTCCCCTTCTCTTATTGTGTGTTTCGAAATGTTCCCCTTCTCTTATTCTCTGTTCTAAATGTTCCCCTTCTCTTATTCTGTGTTTCTAAATGTTCCCCTTCTCTTAGTCTGTGTTTCTAAATGTTCCCCTTCTCTTATTCTGTGTTCAAAATGTTCCCCTTCTCTTAGTCTGTGTTTCTAAATGTTCCCCTTCTCTTATTCTGTGTTTCTAAATGTTCCCCTTCTCTTAGTCTGTGTTTCTAAATGTTCCCCTTCTCTTATTCTGTGTTCAAAATGTTCCCCTTCTCTTAGTCTGTGTTTCTAAATGTTCCCCTTCTCTTATTCTGTGTTTCTAAATGTTCCCCTTCTCTTATTCTCTGTTCTAAATGTTCCCCTTCTCTTATTCTCTGTGTTCTAAATGTTCCCCTTCTCTTATTCTCTGTTTCTAAATGTTCCCCTTCTCTTATTCTCTGTTCTAAATGTTTCCCTTCTCTTATTCTGTGTTCTCAATGTTCCCCTTCTCTTATTCTGTGTTCTAAATGTTCCCCTTCTCTTATTCTCTGTTCTAAATGTTCCCCTTCTCTTATTCTGTGTTCTAAATGTTCCCCTTCTCTTATTGTGTGTTTCAAAATGTTCCCCTTCTCTTATTCTCTGTTCTAAATGTTCCCCTTCTCTTATTCTCTCTCTTCTAAATGTTCCCCTTCTCTTATTCTGTGTTTCTAAATGTTCCCCTTCTCTTATTCTGTGTTCTAAATGTTCCCCTTCTCTTATTCTCTGTTCTAAATGTTCCCCTTCTCTTATTCTGTGTTTCTAAATGTTCCCCTTCTCTTAGTCTGTGTTTCTAAATGTTCCCCTTCTCTTATTCTCTCTGTTCTAAATGTTCCCCTTCTCTTATTCTGTGTTTCTAAATGTTCCCCTTCTCTTATTGTGTGTTCTAAATGTTCCCCTTCTCTTATTCTCTGTTCTAAATGTTCCCCTTCTCTTATTCTCTCTCTTCTAAATGTTCCCCTTCTCTTATTCTGTGTTTCTAAATGTTCCCCTTCTCTTATTCTGTGTTTCTAAATGTTCCCCTTCTCTTATTCTCTGTTCTAAATGTTCCCCTTCTCTTATTCTGTGTTCTAAATGTTCCCCTTCTCTTATTCTCTGTTCTAAATGTTCCCCTTCTCTTATTCTGTGTTTCTAAATGTTCCCCTTCTCTTAGTCTGTGTTTCTAAATGTTCCCCTTCTCTTATTCTGTGTTCAAAATGTTCCCCTTCTCTTAGTCTGTGTTTCAAAATGTTCCCCTTCTCTTATTCTGTGTTTCTAAATGTTCCCCTTCTCTTATTCTCTGTTCTAAATGTTCCCCTTCTCTTATTCTCTCTGTTCTAAATGTTCCCCTTCTCTTATTCTGTGTTTCTAAATGTTCCCCTTCTCTTATTGTGTGTTCTAAATGTTCCCCTTCTCTTATTCTCTGTTCTAAATGTTCCCCTTCTCTTATTCTCTCTCTTCTAAATGTTCCCCTTCTCTTATTCTGTGTTTCTAAATGTTCCCCTTCTCTTATTCTGTGTTTCTAAATGTTCCCCTTCTCTTATTCTGTGTTCTAAATGTTCCCCTTCTCTTATTCTCTGTTCTAAATGTTCCCCTTCTCTTATTCTCTGTGTTCTAAATGTTCCCCTTCTCTTATTCTCTGTGTTCTAAATGTTCCCCTTCTCTTATTCTGTGTTTCTAAATGTTCCCCTTCTCTTATTCTCTGTTCTAAATGTTCCCCTTCTCTTATTCTCTCTGTTCTAAATGTTCCCCTTCTCTTATTCTGTGTTTCTAAATGTTCCCCTTCTCTTATTCTCTGTTCTAAATGTTCCCCTTCTCTTATTCTGTGTTTCTAAATGTTCCCCTTCTCTTATTGTGTGTTCTAAATGTTCCCCTTCTCTTATTCTCTGTTCTAAATGTTCCCCTTCTCTTATTCTCTGTTCTAAATGTTCCCCTTCTCTTATTCTGTGTTTCTAAATGTTCCCCTTCTCTTATTCTCTGTTTCTAAATGTTCCCCTTCTCTTATTCTGTGTTCTAAATGTTCCCCTAACTCTTATTCTCTGTTCTAAATGTTCCCCTTCTCTTATTCTCTCTGTTCTAAATGTTCCCCTTCTCTTATTCTCTGTGTTCTAAATGTTCCCCTTCTCTTATTCTCTGTTTCTAAATGTTCCCCTTCTCTTATTCTCTGTTCTAAATGTTTCCCTTCTCTTATTCTGTGTTCTCAATGTTCCCCTTCTCTTATTCTGTGTTCTAAATGTTCCCCTTCTCTTATTCTCTGTTCTAAATGTTCCCCTTCTCTTATTCTGTGTTCTAAATGTTCCCCTTCTCTTATTGTGTGTTTCGAAATGTTCCCCTTCTCTTATTCTCTGTTCTAAATGTTCCCCTTCTCTTATTCTCTCTCTTCTAAATGTTCCCCTTCTCTTATTCTGTGTTTCTAAATGTTCCCCTTCTCTTATTCTCTGTATCTAAATGTTCCCCTTCTCTTATTCTGTGTTCTAAATGTTCCCCTTCTCTTATTCTCTGTTCTAAATGTTCCCCTTCTCTTATTCTCTCTGTTCTAAATGTTCCCCTTCTCTTAGTCTGTGTTTCTAAATGTTCCCCTTCTCTTATTCTCTGTTCTAAATGTTCCCCTTCTCTTATTCTCTCTCTTCTAAATGTTCCCCTTCTCTTATTCTGTGTTTCTAAATGTTCCCCTTCTCTTATTCTGTGTTCTAAATGTTCCTCTTCTCTTATTCTCTGTTCTAAATGTTCCCCTTCTCTTATTCTGTGTTTCTAAATGTTCCCCTTCTCTTATTCTCTGTTCTAAATGTTTCCCTTCTCTTATTCTGTGTTCTAAATGTTCCCCTTCTCTTAATCTGTGTTTCTAAATGTTCCCCTTCTCTTATTCTCTGTATCTAAATGTTCCCCTTCTCTTATTCTGTGTTCTAAATGTTCCCCTTCTCTTATTCTCTGTTCTAAATGTTCCCCTTCTCTTATTCTCTCTGTTCTAAATGTTCCCCTTCTCTTAGTCTGTGTTTCTAAATGTTCCCCTTCTCTTATTCTCTGTTCTAAATGTTCCCCTTCTCTTATTCTCTCTCTTCTAAATGTTCCCCTTCTCTTATTCTGTGTTTCTAAATGTTCCCCTTCTCTTATTCTGTGTTCTAAATGTTCCTCTTCTCTTATTCTCTGTTCTAAATGTTCCCCTTCTCTTATTCTGTGTTTCTAAATGTTCCCCTTCTCTTATTCTGTGTTCTAAATGTTCCCCTTCTCTTATTCTCTGTTTCTAAATGTTCCCCTTCTCTTATTCTCTGTGTTCTAAATGTTCCCCTTCTCTTATTCTCTGTTTCTAAATGTTCCCCTTCTCTTATTCTGTGTTTCTAAATGTTCCCCTTCTCTTATTCTGTGTTTCTAAATGTTCCCCTTCTCTTATTCTCTGTTCTAAATGTTTCCCTTCTCTTATTCTCTGTGTTCTAAATGTTCCCCTAACTCTTATTCTCTGTTCTAAATGTTCCCCTTCTCTTATTCTCTCTGTTCTAAATGTTCCCCTTCTCTTATTCTCTGTGTTCTAAATGTTCCCCTTCTCTTATTCTCTGTTTCTAAATGTTCCCCTTCTCTTATTCTCTGTTCTAAATGTTTCCCTTCTCTTATTCTGTGTTCTAAATGTTCCCCTTCTCTTATTCTCTGTTCTAAATGTTCCCCTTCTCTTATTCTGTGTTCTAAATGTTCCCCTTCTCTTATTCTCTGTTCTAAATGTTCCCCTTCTCTTATTCTGTGTTCTAAATGTTCCCCTTCTCTTATTGTGTGTTTCGAAATGTTCCCCTTCTCTTATTCTCTGTTCTAAATGTTCCCCTTCTCTTATTCTCTCTCTTCTAAATGTTCCCCTTCTCTTATTCTGTGTTTCTAAATGTTCCCCTTCTCTTATTCTCTGTTTCTCAATGTTCCCCTTCTCTTATTCTCTGTTCTAAATGTTCCCCTTCTCTTATTCTCTCTGTTCTAAATGTTCCCCTTCTCTTAGTCTGTGTTTCTAAATGTTCCCCTTCTCTTATTCTGTGTTCTAAATGTTCCCCTTCTCTAGTCTGTGTTTCTAAATGTTCCCCTTCTCTTATTCTGTGTTTCTAAATGTTCCCCTTCTCTTAGTCTGTGTTTCTAAATGTTCCCCTTCTCTTATTCTGTGTTTCTAAATGTTCCCCTTCTCTTATTCTCTGTGCTAAATGTTTCCCTTCTCTTATTCTGTGTTTCTAAATGTTCCCCTTCTCTTATTCTCTGTTTCTAAATGTTCCCCTTCTCTTATTCTCTGTTTCTAAATGTTCCCCTTCTCTTATTCTGTGTTCTAAATGTTTCCCTTCTCTTATTCTGTGTTCTAAATGTTCCCCTTCTCTTATTCTGTGTTCTAAATGTTCCCCTTCTCTTATTCTCTGTTCTAAATGTTCCCCTTCTCTTATTCTCTGTTCTAAATGTTCCCCTTCTCTTATTCTCTGTTCTAAATGTTCCCCTTCTCTTATTCTGTGTTTCTTAATGTTCCCCTTCTCTTATTCTGTGTTTCTTAATGTTCCCCTTCTCTTATTCTGTGTTCTAAATGTTTCCCTTCTCTTATTCTCTGTGTTCTAAATGTTCCCCTTCTCTTATTCTGTGTTCTAAATGTTTCCCTTCTCTTATTCTCTGTTTCTAAATGTTCCCCATCTCTTATTCTCTGTTTCTAAATGTCCCCCTTCTCTTATTCTGTTTCTAAATGTTCCCCTTTTATTCTGTTTCTAAATGTTCCCCTTCTCTTATTCTGTGTTTCTAAATGTTCCCCTTCTCTTATTCTCTGTTTCTAAATGTTCCCCTTCTCTTATTCTCTGTTTCTAAATGTTCCCCTTCTCTTATTCTGTGTTCTAAATGTTCCCCTTCTCTTATTCTTTGTTTCTAAATGTTCCCCTTCTCTTATTCTCTGTTTCTAAATGTTCCCCTTCTCTTATTCTGTGTTTCTAAATGTTCCCCTTCTCTTATTCTATGTTTCTAAATGTTCCCCATCTCTTATTCTGTGTTTCTAAATGTTCCCCTTCTCTTATTCTGTGTTTCTAAATGTTCCCCATCTCTTATTCTGTGTTTCTAAATGTTTCCCTTCTCTTATTCTCTGTTTTTAAATGTTCCCCTTCTCTTATTCTGTGTTCTAAATGTTCCCCTTCTCTTATTCTCTGTTTCTAAATGTTCCCCTTCTCTTATTCTGTGTTTCGAAATGTTCCCCTTCTCTTATTCTGTGTTTCTAAATGTTCCCCTTCTCTTATTCTCTGTTCTAAATGTTTCCCTTCTCTTATTCTGTGTTCTAAATGTTCCCCTTCTCTTATTCTCTGTTCTAAATGGTTCCCTTCTCTTATTCTCTGTGTTCTAAATGTTCCCCTTCTCTTATTCTCTGTTTCTAAATGTTCCCCTTCTCTTATTCTCTGTTTCTAAATGTTCCCCTTCTCTTATTCTGTTTTCTAAATGTTTCCCTTCTCTTATTCTGTGTTCTAAATGTTCCCCTTCTCTTATTCTGTGTTCTAAATGTTCCCCTTCTCTTATTCTGTGTTCTAAATGTTCCCCTTCTCTTATTCTGTGTTCTAAATGTTCCCCTTCTCTTAGTCTGTGTTTCTAAATGTTCCCCTTCTCTTATTCTCTGTTCTAAATGTTTCCCTTCTCTTATTCTGTGTTCTCAATGTTCCCCTTCTCTTATTCTGTGTTCTAAATGTTCCCCTTCTCTTATTCTCTGTTCTAAATGTTCCCCTTCTCTTATTCTGTGTTCTAAATGTTCCCCTTCTCTTATTGTGTGTTTCTAAATGTTCCCCTTCTCTTATTCTGTGTTCTAAATGTTCCCCTTCTCTTAGTCTGTGTTTCTAAATGTTCCCCTTCTCTTATTCTCTGTTTCTAAATGTTCCCCTTCTCTTATTCTCTGTTTCTAAATGTTCCCCTTCTCTTATTCTCTCTGTTCTAAATGTTCCCCTTCTCTTATTCTGTGTTTCTAAATGTTCCCCTTCTCTTATTCTGTGTTCGAAATGTTCCCCTTCTCTTAGTCTGTGTTTCTAAATGTTCCCCTTCTCTTATTCTCTGTTCTAAATGTTCCCCTTCTCTTATTCTGTGTTTCTAAATGTTCCCCTTCTCTTATTCTGTGTTTCTAAATGTCCCACTTCTCTTATTCTGTGTTTCTAAATGTTCCCCTTCTCTTATTCTGTGTTTCTAAATGTTCCCCTTCTCTTATTCTGTGTTTCTAAATGTTCCCCTTCTCTTATTCTGTGTTTCTAAATGTTCCCCTTCTCTTATTCTGTGTTTCTAAATGTTCCCCTTCTCTTATTCTGTGTTTCTAAATGTTCCCCTTCTCTTATTCTGTGTTTCTAAATGTTCCCCTTCTCTTATTCTGTGTTTCTAAATGTTCCCCTTCTCTTATTCTGTGTGTTCTAAATGTGCCCCTTCTCTTATTCTCTGTTCTAAATGTTCCCCTTCTCTTATTCTGTGTTTCTAAATGTTTCCCTTCTCTTATTCTGTGTTTCTAAATGTTCCCCTTCTCTTATTCTCTGTTTCTAAATGTTCCCCTTCTCTTATTCTGTGTTTCTAAATGTTCCCCTTCTCTTATTCTCTGTTCTAAATGTTTCCCTTCTCTTATTCTGTGTTCTAAATGTTCCCCTTCTCTTAATCTGTGTTTCTAAATGTTCCCCTTCTCTTATTCTCTGTGTTCTAAATGTTCCCCTTCTCTTATTCTCTGTTTCTAAATGTTCCCCTTCTCTTATTCTCTGTTCTAAATGTTCCCCTTCTCTTATTCTCTGTTTCTAAATGTTCCCCTTCTCTTATTCTCTGTTCTAAATGTTTCCCTTCTCTTATTCTCTCTGTTCTAAATGTTCCCCTTCTCTTATTCTGTGTTCTAAATGTTCCCCTTCTCTTATTCTGTGTTTCTAAATGTTCCCCTTCTCTTATTCTCTGTTCTAAATGTTCCCCTTCTCTTATTCTCTGTTCTAAATGTTTCCCTTCTCTTATTCTGTGTTCTAAATGTTCCCCTTCTCTTAATCTGTGTTTCTAAATGTTCCCCTTCTCTTATTCTCTGTATCTAAATGTTCCCCTTCTCTTATTCTGTGTTCTAAATGTTCCCCTTCTCTTATTCTCTGTTCTAAATGTTCCCCTTCTCTTATTCTCTCTGTTCTAAATGTTCCCCTTCTCTAGTCTGTGTTTCTAAATGTTCCCCTTCTCTTATTCTGTGTTTCTAAATGTTCCCCTTCTCTTAGTCTGTGTTTCTAAATGTTCCCCTTCTCTTATTCTGTGTTTCTAAATGTTCCCCTTCTCTTATTCTCTGTGCTAAATGTTTCCCTTCTCTTATTCTGTGTTTCTAAATGTTCCCCTTCTCTTATTCTCTGTTTCTAAATGTTCCCCTTCTCTTATTCTCTGTTTCTAAATGTTCCCCTTCTCTTATTCTGTGTTCTAAATGTTTCCCTTCTCTTATTCTGTGTTCTAAATGTTCCCCTTCTCTTATTCTGTGTTCTAAATGTTCCCCTTCTCTTATTCTCTGTTCTAAATGTTCCCCTTCTCTTATTCTCTGTTCTAAATGTTCCCCTTCTCTTATTCTCTGTTCTAAATGTTCCCCTTCTCTTATTCTGTGTTTCTTAATGTTCCCCTTCTCTTATTCTGTGTTTCTTAATGTTCCCCTTCTCTTATTCTGTGTTCTAAATGTTTCCCTTCTCTTATTCTCTGTGTTCTAAATGTTCCCCTTCTCTTATTCTGTGTTCTAAATGTTTCCCTTCTCTTATTCTGTGTTTCTTAATGTTCCCCTTCTCTTATTCTGTGTTTCTTAATGTTCCCCTTCTCTTATTCTGTGTTCTAAATGTTTCCCTTCTCTTATTCTCTGTTTCTAAATGTTCCCCATCTCTTATTCTCTGTTTCTAAATGTCCCCCTTCTCTTATTCTGTTTCTAAATGTTCCCCTTTTATTCTGTTTCTAAATGTTCCCCTTCTCTTATTCTGTGTTTCTAAATGTTCCCCTTCTCTTATTCTCTGTTTCTAAATGTTCCCCTTCTCTTATTCTCTGTTTCTAAATGTTCCCCTTCTCTTATTCTCTGTTTCTAAATGTTCCCCTTCTCTTACTCTCTGTTTCTAAATGTTCCCCTTCTCTTATTCTCTGTTTCTAAATGTTCCCCTTCTCTTATTCTGTGTTCTAAATGTTCCCCTTCTCTTATTCTTTGTTTCTAAATGTTCCCCTTCTCTTATTCTCTGTTTCTAAATGTTCCCCTTCTCTTATTCTGTGTTTCTAAATGTTCCCCTTCTCTTATTCTATGTTTCTAAATGTTCCCCATCTCTTATTCTGTGTTTCTAAATGTTCCCCTTCTCTTATTCTGTGTTTCTAAATGTTCCCCATCTCTTATTCTGTGTTTCTAAATGTTTCCCTTCTCTTATTCTCTGTTTTTAAATGTTCCCCTTCTCTTATTCTGTGTTCTAAATGTTCCCCTTCTCTTATTCTCTGTTTCTAAATGTTCCCCTTCTCTTATTCTGTGTTTCGAAATGTTCCCCTTCTCTTATTCTGTGTTTCTAAATGTTCCCCTTCTCTTATTCTCTGTTTCTAAATGTTCCCCTTCTCTTCTGTGTTTCTAAATGTTCCCCTTCTCTTATTCTGTGTTTCTAAATGTTCCCCATCTCTTATTCTGTGTTTCTAAATGTTTCCCTTCTCTTATTCTCTGTTTCTAAATGTTCCCCATCTCTTATTCTGTGTTCTAAATGTTCCCCTTCTCTTATTCTCTGTTTCTAAATGTCCCCCTTCTCTTATTCTGTGTTTCTAAATGTTCCCCTTCTCTTATTCTGTGTTTCTAAATGTTCGCCTTCTCTTATTCTCTGTTCTAAATGTTTCCCTTCTCTTATTCTGTGTTCTAAATGTTCCCCTTCTCTTATTCTCTGTTCTAAATGGTTCCCTTCTCTTATTCTCTGTGTTCTAAATGTTCCCCTTCTCTTATTCTCTGTTTCTAAATGTTCCCCTTCTCTTATTCTCTGTTTCTAAATGTTCCCCTTCTCTTATTCTGTTTTCTAAATGTTTCCCTTCTCTTATTCTGTGTTCTAAATGTTCCCCTTCTCTTATTCTGTGTTCTAAATGTTCCCCTTCTCTTATTCTGTGTTCTAAATGTTCCCCTTCTCTTATTCTGTGTTCTAAATGTTCCCCTTCTCTTAGTCTGTGTTTCTAAATGTTCCCCTTCTCTTATTCTCTGTTCTAAATGTTTCCCTTCTCTTATTCTGTGTTCTCAATGTTCCCCTTCTCTTATTCTGTGTTCTAAATGTTCCCCTTCTCTTATTCTCTGTTCTAAATGTTCCCCTTCTCTTATTCTGTGTTCTAAATGTTCCCCTTCTCTTATTGTGTGTTTCTAAATGTTCCCCTTCTCTTATTCTGTGTTCTAAATGTTCCCCTTCTCTTAGTCTGTGTTTCTAAATGTTCCCCTTCTCTTATTCTCTGTTTCTAAATGTTCCCCTTCTCTTATTCTCTGTTTCTAAATGTTCCCCTTCTCTTATTCTCTCTGTTCTAAATGTTCCCCTTCTCTTATTCTGTGTTTCTAAATGTTCCCCTTCTCTTATTCTGTGTTCGAAATGTTCCCCTTCTCTTAGTCTGTGTTTCTAAATGTTCCCCTTCTCTTATTCTCTGTTCTAAATGTTCCCCTTCTCTTATTCTGTGTTTCTAAATGTTCCCCTTCTCTTATTCTGTGTTTCTAAATGTCCCACTTCTCTTATTCTGTGTTTCTAAATGTTCCCCTTCTCTTATTCTGTGTTTCTAAATGTTCCCCTTCTCTTATTCTGTGTTTCTAAATGTTCCCCTTCTCTTATTCTGTGTTTCTAAATGTTCCCCTTCTCTTATTCTGTGTTTCTAAATGTTCCCCTTCTCTTATTCTGTGTTTCTAAATGTTCCCCTTCTCTTATTCTGTGTTTCTAAATGTTCCCCTTCTCTTATTCTGTGTTTCTAAATGTTCCCCTTCTCTTATTCTGTGTGTTCTAAATGTTCCCCTTCTCTTATTCTCTGTTCTAAATGTTCCCCTTCTCTTATTCTGTGTTTCTAAATGTTTCCCTTCTCTTATTCTGTGTTTCTAAATGTTCCCCTTCTCTTATTCTCTGTTTCTAAATGTTCCCCTTCTCTTATTCTGTGTTTCTAAATGTTCCCCTTCTCTTATTCTCTGTTCTAAATGTTTCCCTTCTCTTATTCTGTGTTCTAAATGTTCCCCTTCTCTTAATCTGTGTTTCTAAATGTTCCCCTTCTCTTATTCTCTGTGTTCTAAATGTTCCCCTTCTCTTATTCTCTGTTTCTAAATGTTCCCCTTCTCTTATTCTCTGTTCTAAATGTTCCCCTTCTCTTATTCTCTGTTTCTAAATGTTCCCCTTCTCTTATTCTCTGTTCTAAATGTTTCCCTTCTCTTATTCTCTCTGTTCTAAATGTTCCCCTTCTCTTATTCTGTGTTCTAAATGTTCCCCTTCTCTTATTCTGTGTTTCTAAATGTTCCCCTTCTCTTATTCTCTGTTCTAAATGTTCCCCTTCTCTTATTCTCTGTTCTAAATGTTTCCCTTCTCTTATTCTGTGTTCTAAATGTTCCCCTTCTCTTAATCTGTGTTTCTAAATGTTCCCCTTCTCTTATTCTCTGTATCTAAATGTTCCCCTTCTCTTATTCTGTGTTCTAAATGTTCCCCTTCTCTTATTCTCTGTTCTAAATGTTCCCCTTCTCTTATTCTCTCTGTTCTAAATGTTCCCCTTCTCTTAGTCTGTGTTTCTAAATGTTCCCCTTCTCTTATTCTCTGTTCTAAATGTTCCCCTTCTCTTATTCTCTCTCTTCTAAATGTTCCCCTTCTCTTATTCTGTGTTTCTAAATGTTCCCCTTCTCTTATTCTGTGTTCTAAATGTTCCTCTTCTCTTATTCTCTGTTCTAAATGTTCCCCTTCTCTTATTCTGTGTTTCTAAATGTTCCCCTTCTCTTATTCTGTGTTCTAAATGTTCCCCTTCTCTTATTCTCTGTTTCTAAATGTTCCCCTTCTCTTATTCTGTGTTTCTAAATGTTCCCCTTCTCTTATTCTCTGTTCTAAATGTTTCCCTTCTCTTATTCTCTCTGTTCTAAATGTTCCCCTTCTCTTATTCTCTGTGTTCTAAATGTTCCCCTTCTCTTATTCTCTGTTTCTAAATGTTCCCCTTCTCTTATTCTCTGTTCTAAATGTTTCCCTTCTCTTATTCTGTGTTCTAAATGTTCCCCTTCTCTTATTCTCTGTTCTAAATGTTCCCCTTCTCTTATTCTGTGTTCTAAATGTTCCCCTTCTCTTATTCTCTGTTCTAAATGTTCCCCTTCTCTTATTCTGTGTTCTAAATGTTCCCCTTCTCTTATTGTGTGTTTCGAAATGTTCCCCTTCTCTTATTCTCTGTTCTAAATGTTCCCCTTCTCTTATTCTCTCTCTTCTAAATGTTCCCCTTCTCTTATTCTGTGTTTCTAAATGTTCCCCTTCTCTTATTCTCTGTTTCTCAATGTTCCCCTTCTCTTATTCTCTGTTCTAAATGTTCCCCTTCTCTTATTCTCTCTGTTCTAAATGTTCCCCTTCTCTTAGTCTGTGTTTCTAAATGTTCCCCTTCTCTTATTCTGTGTTCTAAATGTTCCCCTTCTCTAGTCTGTGTTTCTAAATGTTCCCCTTCTCTTATTCTGTGTTTCTAAATGTTCCCCTTCTCTTAGTCTGTGTTTCTAAATGTTCCCCTTCTCTTATTCTGTGTTTCTAAATGTTCCCCTTCTCTTATTCTCTGTGCTAAATGTTTCCCTTCTCTTATTCTGTGTTTCTAAATGTTCCCCTTCTCTTATTCTCTGTTTCTAAATGTTCCCCTTCTCTTATTCTCTGTTTCTAAATGTTCCCCTTCTCTTATTCTGTGTTCTAAATGTTTCCCTTCTCTTATTCTGTGTTCTAAATGTTCCCCTTCTCTTATTCTGTGTTCTAAATGTTCCCCTTCTCTTATTCTCTGTTCTAAATGTTCCCCTTCTCTTATTCTCTGTTCTAAATGTTCCCCTTCTCTTATTCTCTGTTCTAAATGTTCCCCTTCTCTTATTCTGTGTTTCTTAATGTTCCCCTTCTCTTATTCTGTGTTTCTTAATGTTCCCCTTCTCTTATTCTGTGTTCTAAATGTTTCCCTTCTCTTATTCTCTGTGTTCTAAATGTTCCCCTTCTCTTATTCTGTGTTCTAAATGTTTCCCTTCTCTTATTCTGTGTTTCTTAATGTTCCCCTTCTCTTATTCTGTGTTTCTTAATGTTCCCCTTCTCTTATTCTGTGTTCTAAATGTTTCCCTTCTCTTATTCTCTGTTTCTAAATGTTCCCCATCTCTTATTCTCTGTTTCTAAATGTCCCCCTTCTCTTCTTCTGTTTCTAAATGTTCCCCTTTTATTCTGTTTCTAAATGTTCCCCTTCTCTTATTCTGTGTTTCTAAATGTTCCCCTTCTCTTATTCTCTGTTTCTAAATGTTCCCCTTCTCTTATTCTCTGTTTCTAAATGTTCCCCTTCTCTTATTCTCTGTTTCTAAATGTTCCCCTTCTCTTACTCTCTGTTTCTAAATGTTCCCCTTCTCTTATTCTCTGTTTCTAAATGTTCCCCTTCTCTTATTCTGTGTTCTAAATGTTCCCCTTCTCTTATTCTTTGTTTCTAAATGTTCCCCTTCTCTTATTCTCTGTTTCTAAATGTTCCCCTTCTCTTATTCTGTGTTTCTAAATGTTCCCCTTCTCTTATTCTATGTTTCTAAATGTTCCCCATCTCTTATTCTGTGTTTCTAAATGTTCCCCTTCTCTTATTCTGTGTTTCTAAATGTTCCCCATCTCTTATTCTGTGTTTCTAAATGTTTCCCTTCTCTTATTCTCTGTTTCTAAATGTTCCCCTTCTCTTATTCTGTGTTCTAAATGTTCCCCTTCTCTTATTCTCTGTTTCTAAATGTTCCCCTTCTCTTATTCTGTGTTTCGAAATGTTCCCCTTCTCTTATTCTGTGTTTCTAAATGTTCCCCTTCTCTTATTCTCTGTTTCTAAATGTTCCCCTTCTCTTCTGTGTTTCTAAATGTTCCCCTTCTCTTATTCTGTGTTTCTAAATGTTCCCCATCTCTTATTCTGTGTTTCTAAATGTTTCCCTTCTCTTATTCTCTGTTTCTAAATGTTCCCCTTCTCTTATTATGTGTTCTAAATGTTCCCCATCTCTTATTCTGTGTTTCTAAATGTTTCCCTTCTCTTATTCTCTGTTTCTAAATGTTCCCCTTCTCTTATTCTGTGTTCTAAATGTTCCCCTTCTCTTATTCTCTGTTTCTAAATGTCCCCCTTCTCTTATTCTGTGTTTCTAAATGTTCCCCTTCTCTTATTCTGTGTTTCTAAATGTTCGCCTTCTCTTATTCTCTGTTCTAAATGTTTCCCTTCTCTTATTCTGTGTTCTAAATGTTCCCCTTCTCTTATTCTCTGTTCTAAATGGTTCCCTTCTCTTATTCTCTGTGTTCTAAATGTTCCCCTTCTCTTATTCTCTGTTTCTAAATGTTCCCCTTCTCTTATTCTCTGTTTCTAAATGTTCCCCTTCTCTTATTCTGTTTTCTAAATGTTTCCCTTCTCTTATTCTGTGTTCTAAATGTTCCCCTTCTCTTATTCTGTGTTCTAAATGTTCCCCTTCTCTTATTCTGTGTTCTAAATGTTCCCCTTCTCTTATTCTGTGTTCTAAATGTTCCCCTTCTCTTAGTCTGTGTTTCTAAATGTTCCCCTTCTCTTATTCTCTGTTCTAAATGTTTCCCTTCTCTTATTCTGTGTTCTCAATGTTCCCCTTCTCTTATTCTGTGTTCTAAATGTTCCCCTTCTCTTATTCTCTGTTCTAAATGTTCCCCTTCTCTTATTCTGTGTTCTAAATGTTCCCCTTCTCTTATTGTGTGTTTCTAAATGTTCCCCTTCTCTTATTCTGTGTTCTAAATGTTCCCCTTCTCTTAGTCTGTGTTTCTAAATGTTCCCCTTCTCTTATTCTCTGTTTCTAAATGTTCCCCTTCTCTTATTCTCTGTTTCTAAATGTTCCCCTTCTCTTATTCTCTCTGTTCTAAATGTTCCCCTTCTCTTATTCTGTGTTTCTAAATGTTCCCCTTCTCTTATTCTGTGTTCGAAATGTTCCCCTTCTCTTAGTCTGTGTTTCTAAATGTTCCCCTTCTCTTATTCTCTGTTCTAAATGTTCCCCTTCTCTTATTCTGTGTTTCTAAATGTTCCCCTTCTCTTATTCTGTGTTTCTAAATGTCCCACTTCTCTTATTCTGTGTTTCTAAATGTTCCCCTTCTCTTATTCTGTGTTTCTAAATGTTCCCCTTCTCTTATTCTGTGTTTCTAAATGTTCCCCTTCTCTTATTCTGTGTTTCTAAATGTTCCCCTTCTCTTATTCTGTGTTTCTAAATGTTCCCCTTCTCTTATTCTGTGTTTCTAAATGTTCCCCTTCTCTTATTCTGTGTTTCTAAATGTTCCCCTTCTCTTATTCTGTGTTTCTAAATGTTCCCCTTCTCTTATTCTGTGTGTTCTAAATGTTCCCCTTCTCTTATTCTCTGTTCTAAATGTTCCCCTTCTCTTATTCTGTGTTTCTAAATGTTTCCCTTCTCTTATTCTGTGTTTCTAAATGTTCCCCTTCTCTTATTCTCTGTTTCTAAATGTTCCCCTTCTCTTATTCTGTGTTTCTAAATGTTCCCCTTCTCTTATTCTCTGTTCTAAATGTTTCCCTTCTCTTATTCTGTGTTCTAAATGTTCCCCTTCTCTTAATCTGTGTTTCTAAATGTTCCCCTTCTCTTATTCTCTGTGTTCTAAATGTTCCCCTTCTCTTATTCTCTGTTTCTAAATGTTCCCCTTCTCTTATTCTCTGTTCTAAATGTTCCCCTTCTCTTATTCTCTGTTCTAAATGTTCCCCTTCTCTTATTCTCTGTTTCTAAATGTTTCCCTTCTCTTATTCTCTGTTCTAAATGTTCCCCTTCTCTTATTCTCTGTTTCTAAATGTTTCCCTTCTCTTATTCTCTGTTCTAAATGTTTCCCTTCTCTTATTCTCTGTTCTAAATGTTCCCCTTCTCTTATTCTCTGTTTCTAAATGTTTCCCTTCTCTTATTCTCTGTTCTAAATGTTCCCCTTCTCTCATTCTGTGTTTCTAAATGTTCCCCTTCTCTTATTCTGTGTTTCTAAATGTTTCCCTTCTCTTATTCTCTGTTTCTAAATGTTTCCCTTCTCTTATTCTCTGTTCTAAATGTTCCCCTTCTCTTATTCTGTGTTTCTAAATGTTTCCCTTCCCTTATTCTCTGTTTCTAAATGTTTCCCTTCTCTTATTCTCTGTTCTAAATGTTTCCCTTCTCTTATTCTCTGTTCTAAATGTTCCCCTTCTCTTATTCTCTGTTCTAAATGTTCCCCTTCTCTCATTCTCTCTGTTTCTAAATGTTCCCCTTCTCTTATTCTGTGTTTCTAAATGTTTCCCTTCTCTTATTCTCTGTTTCTAAATGTTTCCCTTCTCTTATTCTCTGTTCTAAATGTTCCCCTTCTCTTATTCTCTCTGTTTCTAAATGTTCCCCTTCTCTTATTCTGTGTTCTAAATGTTCCCCTTCTCTTATTCTGTGTTTCTAAATGTTCCCCTTCTCTTATTCTGTGTTTCTAAATGTTCCCCTTCTCTTATTCTCTCTGTTCTAAATGTTCCCCTTCTCTTATTCTCTGTTCTAAATGTTCCCCTTCTCTTATTCTCTGTTCTAAATGTTCCCCTTCTCTTATTCTCTCTATTCCATATGTTCCCCTTCTCTTATTCTGTGTTTCTAAATGTTCCCCTTCTCTTATTCTGTGTTTCTAAATGTTCCCCTTCTCTTATTCTCTGTTCTAAATGTTTCCCTTCTCTTATTCTCGGTGTTCTAAATGTTCCCCTTCTCTCATTCTGTGTTTCTAAATGTTCCCCTTCTCTTATTCTGTGTTTCTAAATGTTTCCCTTCTCTTATTCTCTGTTTCTAAATGTTTCCCTTCTCTTATTCTCTGTTCTAAATGTTCCCCTTCTCTTATTCTGTGTTTCTAAATGTTTCCCTTCTCTTATTCTCTGTTTCTAAATGTTTCCCTTCTCTTATTCTCTGTTCTAAATGTTCCCCTTCTCTTATTCTCTGTTTCTAAATGTTCCCCTGCTCTTATTCTCTGTTCTAAATGTTCCCCTTCTCTTATTCTGTGTTTCTAAATGTTCCCCTTCTCTTATTCTGTGTTTCTAAATGTTCCCCTTCTCTTATTCTGTGTTTCTAAATGTTCCCCTTCTCTTATTCTGTGTTTCTAAATGCTCCCCTTCTCTTATTCTGTGTTTCTAAATGTTCCCCTTCTCTTATTCTCTGTTCTAAATGTTCCCCTTCTCTTATTCTGTGTTTCTAAATGTTCCCCTGCTCTTATTCTGTGTTCTAAATGTTCCCCTTCTCTTATTCTCTGTTTCTAAATGTTTCCCTTCTCTTATTCTCTGTTTCTAAATGTTTCCCTTCCCTTATTCTCTGTTTCTAAATGTTTCCCTTCTCTTATTCTCTGTTCTAAATGTTTCCCTTCTCTTATTCTCTGTTCTAAATGTTCCCCTTCTCTTATTCTCTGTTCTAAATGTTCCCCTTCTCTCATTCTCTCTGTTTCTAAATGTTCCCCTTCTCTTATTCTGTGTTTCTAAATGTTTCCCTTCTCTTATTCTCTGTTTCTAAATGTTTCCCTTCTCTTATTCTCTGTTCTAAATGTTCCCCTTCTCTTATTCTCTGTTTCTAAATGTTCCCCTGCTCTTATTCTCTGTTCTAAATGTTCCCCTTCTCTTATTCTGTGTTTCTAAATGTTCCCCTTCTCTTATTCTGTGTTTCTAAATGTTCCCCTTCTCTTATTCTGTGTTTCTAAATGTTCCCCTTCTCTTATTCTGTGTTTCTAAATGCTCCCCTTCTCTTATTCTGTGTTTCTAAATGTTCCCCTTCTCTTATTCTCTGTTCTAAATGTTCCCCTTCTCTTATTCTGTGTTTCTAAATGTTCCCCTGCTCTTATTCTGTGTTCTAAATGTTCCCCTTCTCTTATTCTCTGTTTCTAAATGTTTCCCTTCTCTTATTCTCTGTTTCTAAATGTTCCCCTGCTCTTATTCTCTGTTCTAAATGTTCCCCTTCTCTTATTCTGTGTTTCTAAATGTTCCCCTTCTCTTATTCTGTGTTTCTAAATGTTCCCCTTCTCTTATTCTCTGTTTCTAAATGTTTCCCTTCTCTTATTCTGTGTTTGTAAATGTTCCCCTTCTCTTATTCTGTGTTTCTAAATGTTCCCCTTCTCTTATTCTCTCTGTTCTAAATGTTCCCCTTCTCTTATTCTGTGTTTCTAAATGTTCCCCTTCTCTTATTCTCTGTTCTAAATGTTCCCCTTCTCTTATTCTCTGTTTCTAAATGTTTCCCTTCTCTTATTCTCTGTTCTAAATGTTCCCCTTCTCTTATTCTCTGTTTCTAAATGTTTCCCTTCTCTTATTCTCTGTTCTAAATGTTCCCCTTCTCTTATTCTCTGTTTCTAAATGTTTCCCTTCTCTTATTCTCTGTTCTAAATGTTCCCCTTCTCTTATTCTCTGTTTCTAAATGTTTCCCTTCTCTTATTCTCTGTTCTAAATGTTTCCCTTCTCTTATTCTCTGTTCTAAATGTTCCCCTTCTCTTATTCTCTGTTTCTAAATGTTTCCCTTCTCTTATTCTCTGTTCTAAATGTTCCCCTTCTCTCATTCTGTGTTTCTAAATGTTCCCCTTCTCTTATTCTGTGTTTCTAAATGTTTCCCTTCTCTTATTCTCTGTTTCTAAATGTTTCCCTTCTCTTATTCTCTGTTCTAAATGTTCCCCTTCTCTTATTCTGTGTTTCTAAATGTTTCCCTTCCCTTATTCTCTGTTTCTAAATGTTTCCCTTCTCTTATTCTCTGTTCTAAATGTTTCCCTTCTCTTATTCTCTGTTCTAAATGTTCCCCTTCTCTTATTCTCTGTTCTAAATGTTCCCCTTCTCTCATTCTCTCTGTTTCTAAATGTTCCCCTTCTCTTATTCTCTGTTCTAAATATTCCCCTTCTCTTATTCTCTGTTTCTAAATGTTTCCCTTCTCTTATTCTCTGTTCTAAATGTTCCCCTTCTCTTATTCTCTGTTTCTAAATGTTTCCCTTCTCTTATTCTCTGTTCTAAATGTTCCCCTTCTCTTATTCTCTGTTTCTCAATGTTTCCCTTCTCTTATTCTCTGTTCTAAATGTTCCCCTTCTCTTATTCTGTGTTTCTAAATGTTTCCCTTCTCTTAATCTGTGTTTCTAAATGTTCCCCTTCTCTTATTCTGTGTTTCTAAATGTTCCCCTTCTCTTATTCTGTGTTTCTAAATGTTCCCCTTCTCTTATTCTCTGTTCTAAATGTTCCCCTTCTCTTATTCTGTGTTTCTAAATGTTCCCCTTCTCTTATTCTCTGTTCTAAATGTTTCCCTTCTCTTATTCTCTCTGTTCTAAATGTTCCCCTTCTCTTATTCTCTGTTCTAAATGTTCCCCTTCTCTTATTCTCTGTTCTAAATGTTCCCCTTCTCTTATTCTCTCTGTTCTAAATGTTCCCCTTCTCTTATTCTCTCTGTTTCTAAATGCTCCCCTTCTCTTATTCTCTGTTCTAAATGTTCCCCTTCTCTTATTCTGTGTTCTAAATGTTTCCCTTCTCTTATTCTGTGTTTCTAAATGTTCCCCTTCTCTTATTCTGTGTTTCTAAATGTTCCCCTTCTCTTATTCTCTGTTTCTAAATGTTCCCCTTCTCTTATTCTGTGTTTCTAAATGTTCCCCTTCTCTTATTCTCTGTTTCTAAATGTTCCCCTTCTCTTATTCTGTGTTTCTAAATGTTCCCCTTCTCTTATTCTCTGTTTCTAAATGTTTCCCTTCTCTTATTCTGTGTTTCTAAATGTTCCCCTTCTCTTATTCTGTGTTTCTAAATGTTCCCCATCTCTTATTCTGTGTTTCTAAATGTTTCCCTTCTCTTATTCTCTGTTTCTAAATGTTCCCCTTCTCTTATTCTGTGTTCTAAATGTTCCCCTTCTCTTATTCTCTGTTTCTAAATGTTCCCCTTCTCTTATTCTGTGTTTCGAAATGTTCCCCTTCTCTTATTCTGTGTTTCTAAATGTTCCCCTTCTCTTATTCTCTGTTTCTAAATGTTCCCCTTCTCTTCTGTGTTTCTAAATGTTCCCCTTCTCTTATTCTGTGTTTCTAAATGTTCCCCTTCTCTTATTCTCTGTTCTAAATGTTCCCCTTCTCTTTTTCTGTGTTTCTAAATGTTTCCCTTCTCTTCTGTGTTTCTAAATGTTCCCCTTCTCTTATTCTGTGTTTCTAAATGTTCCCCTTCTCTTATTCTCTGTTCTAAATGTTTCCCTTCTCTTATTCTCTCTGTTCTAAATGTTTCCCTTCTCTTATTCTGTGTTTCTAAATGTTCCCCTTCTCTTATTCTGTGTTTCTAAATGTTCCCCTTCTCTTATTCTCTGTTCTAAATGTTGCCCTTCTCTTATTCTCTGTTTCTAAATGTTTCCCTTCTCTTATTCTCTGTTCTAAATGTTCCCCTTCTCTTATTCTCTGTTTCTAAATGTTTCCCTTCTCTTATTCTCTGTTCTAAATGTTCCCCTTCTCTTATTCTCTGTTTCTAAATGTTTCCCTTCTCTTATTCTCTGTTCTAAATGTTCCCCTTCTCTTATTCTGTGTTTCTAAATGTTTCCCTTCTCTTAATCTGTGTTTCTAAATGTTTCCCTTCTCTTATTCTCTGTTCTAAATGTTCCCCTTCTCTTATTCTCTCTGTTTCTAAATGTTCCCCTTCTCTTATTCTCTGTTCTAAATATTCCCCTTCTCTTATTCTCTGTTTCTAAATGTTTCCCTTCTCTTATTCTCTGTTCTAAATGTTCCCCTTCTCTTATTCTCTGTTTCTAAATGTTTCCCTTCTCTTATTCTCTGTTCTAAATGTTCCCCTTCTCTTATTCTCTGTTTCTAAATGTTTCCCTTCTCTTATTCTCTGTTCTAAATGTTCCCCTTCTCTTATTCTGTGTTTCTAAATGTTTCCCTTCTCTTAATCTGTGTTTCTAAATGTTCCCCTTCTCTTATTCTGTGTTTCTAAATGTTCCCCTTCTCTTATTCTGTGTTTCTAAATGTTCCCCTTCTCTTATTCTGTGTTTCTAAATGTTCCCCTTCTCTTATTCTGTGTTTCTAAATGTTCCCCTTCTCTTATTCTCTGTTCTAAATGTTCCCCTTCTCTTATTCTCTCTGTTTCTAAATGTTCCCCTTCTCTTATTCTCTGTTCTAAATGTTCCCCTTCTCTTATTCTGTGTTCTAAATGTTCCCCTTCTCGTATTCCCTGTTCTAAATGTTCCCCTTCTCTTATTCTCTGTGTTCTAAATGTTCCCCTTCTCTTATTCTGTGTTTCTAAATGTTTCCCTTCTCTTATTCTGTGTTTCTAAATGTTCCCCTTCTCTTATTCTGTGTTCTAAATGTTCCCCCTCTCTTATTCTCTGTTCTAAATGTTCCCCTTCTCTTATTCTCTGTTCTAAATGTTCCCCTTCTCATATTCCCTGTTCTAAATGTTCCCCTTCTCTTATTCTCTGTGTTCTAAATGTTCCCCTTCTCTTATTCTGTGTTTCTAAATGTTTCCCTTCTCTTATTCTGTGTTTCTAAATGTTCCCCTTCTCTTATTCTGTGTTCTAAATGTTCCCCTTCTCTTATTCTCTGTTCTAAATGTTCCCCTTCTCTTATTCTCTGTTCTAAATGTTTCCCTTCTCTTATTCTGTGTTTCTAAATGTTCCCCTTCTCTTATTCTGTGTTTCTAAATGTTCCCCTTCTCTTATTCTCTGTTCTGAATGTTCCCCTTCTCTTATTCTCTGTTCTAAATGTTTCCCTTCTCTTATTCTGTGTTTCTAAATGTTCCCCTTCTCTTATTCTGTGTTTCTAAATGTTCCCCTTCTCTTATTCTCTGTTCTAAATGTTCCCCTTCTCTTATTCTCTGTTCTAAATGTTTCCCTTCTCTTATTCTGTGTTTCTAAATGTTCCCCTTCTCTTATTCTGTGTTTCTAAATGTTCCCCTTCTCTTATGCTCTGTTCTAAATGTTCCCCTTCTCTTATTCTGTGTTTCTAAATGTTCCCCTTCTCTTATTCTGTGTTTCTAAATGTTCCCCTTCTCTTATTCTGTGTTTCTAAATGTTCCCCTTCTCTTATTCTGTGTTTCTAAATGTTCCCCTTCTCTTATTCTGTGTTCTAAATGTTCCCCTTCTCTTATTCTCTGTTCTAAATGTTCCCCTTCTCTTATTCTGTGTTTCGAAATGTTCCCCTTCTCTTATTCTGTGTTTCTAAATGTTCCCCTTCTCTTATTCTGTGTTCTAAATGTTCCCCTTCTCTTATTCTCTGTTCTAAATGTTCCCCTTCTCTTATTCTGTGTTTCTAAATGTTCCCCTTCTCTTATTCTGTGTTTCTAAATGTTTCCCTTCTCTTATTCTCTGTTCTAAATGTTCCCCTTCTCTTATTCTGTGTTCTAAATGTTCCCCTTCTCTTATTCTCTGTTCTAAATGTTCCCCTTCTTTTATTCTCTGTTCTAAATGTTCCCCTTCTCTTATTCTCTGTTCTAAATGTTCCCCTTCTCTTATTCTCTGTTTCTAAATGTTCCCCTTCTCTTATTCTGTGTTCTAAATGTTCCCCTTCTCTTATTCTCTGTTCTAAATGTTCCCCTTCTCTTATTCTCTGTTCTAAATGTTCCCCTTCTCTTATTCTGTGTTTCTAAATGTTCCCCTTCTCTTATTCTCTGTTTCTAAATGTTCCCCTTCTCTTATTCTGTGTTTCTAAATGTTCCCCTTCTCTTATTCTCTGTTCTAAATGTTCCCCTTCTCTTATTCTGTGTTTCTAAATGTTCCCCTTCTCTTATTCTCTGTTTCTAAATGTTCCCCTTCTCTTATTCTGTGTTTCTAAATGTTCCCCTTCTCTTATTCTCTGTTCTAAATGTTCCCCTTCTCTTATTCTGTGTTCTAAATGTTTCCCTTCTCTTATTCTGTGTTTCTAAATGTTCCCCTTCTCTTATTCTGTGTTCTAAATGTTCCCCTTCTCTTATTCTCTGTTCTAAATGTTCCCCTTCTCTTATTCTGTGTTCTAAATGTTCCCCTTCTCTTATTCTGTGTTCTAAATGTCCCCCTTCTCTTATTCTGTGTTTCTAAATGTTCCCCTTCTCTTATTCTCTGTTCTAAATGTTCCCCTTCTCTTATTCTGTGTTTCTAAATGTTCCCCTTCTCTTATTCTCTGTTCTTAATGTTCCCCTTCTCTTATTCTGTGTTTCTAAATGTTTCCCTTCTCTTATTCTGTGTTTCTAAATGTTTCCCTTCTCTTATTCTGTGTTTCTAAATGTTCCCCTTCTCTTATTCTGTGTTTCTAAATGTTTCCCTTCTCTTATTCTCTGTTCTAAATGTTCCCCTTCTCTTATTCTGTGTTCTAAATGTTTCCCTTCTCTTATTCTGTGTTTCTAAATGTTCCCCTTCTCTTATTCTGTGTTCTAAATGTTTCCCTTCTCTTATTCTCTGTTCTAAATGTTCCCCTTCTCTTATTCTCTGTTCCACATGTTCCCCTTCTCTTATTCTCTGTTCTAAATGTTTCCCTTTTCTTATTCTGTGTTTCTCAATGTTCCCCTTCTCTTATTCTGTGTTCTAAATGTTTCCCTTCTCTTATTCTCTGTTCTAAATGTTTCCCTTCTCTTATTCTCTGTTCTAAATGTTTCCCTTCTCTTATTCTGTGTTTCTAAATGTTCCCCATCTCTTATTCTCTGTTCTAAATGTTCCCCTTCTCTTATTCTGTGTTCTAAATGTTTCCCTTCTCTTATTCTGTGTTTCTAAATGTTCCCCTTCTCTTATTCTGTGTTCTAAATGTTCCCCTTCTGTTATTCTCTGTTCTAAATGTTCCCCTTCTCTTATTCTGTGTTTCTAAATGTTCCCCTTCTCTTATTCTGTGTTTCTAAATGTTCCCCTTCTCTTATTCTGTGTTCTAAATGTTCCCCTTCTCTTATTCTCTGTTTCTAAATGTTCCCCTTCTCTTATTCTCTGTTTCTAAATGTTCCCCTTCTCTTATTCTCTCTGTTCTAAATGTTTCCCTTCTCTTATTCTGTTTTCTAAATGTTTCCCTTCTCTTATTCTGTGTTTCTAAATGTTCCCCTTCTCTTATTCTCTGTTTCTAAATGTTCCCCTTCTCTTATTCTCTCTGTTTCTAAATGTTCCCCTTCTCTTATTCTCTGTTCTAAATGTTTCCCTTCTCTTATTCTCTGTTCTAAATGTTCCCCTTCTCTTATTCTCTGTTCTAAATGTTCCCCTTCTCTTATTCTGTGTTTCTAAATGTTCCCCTTCTCTTATTCTGTGTTCTAAATGTTCCCCTTCTCTTATTCTGTGTTCTAAATGTTCCCCTTCTCTTATTCTCTGTTCTAAATGTTTCCCTTCTCTTATTCTCTCTGTTTCTAAATGTTCCCCTTCTCTTATTCTGTGTTCTAAATGTTCCCCTTCTCTTATTCTCTGTTCTAAATGTTCCCCTGCTCTTATTCTGTGTTCTAAATGTTCCCCTTCTCTTATTCTCTGTTTCTAAATGTTCCCCTTCTCTTATTCTCTCTGTTTCTAAATGTTCCCCTTCTCTTATTCTCTGTTCTAAATGTTTCCCTTCTCTTATTCTGTGTTCTAAATGTTCCCCTTCTCTTATTCTCTGTTCTAAATGTTCCCCTTCTCTTATTCTGTGTTCTAAATGTTCCCCTTCTCTTATTCTCTGTTCTAAATGTTCCCCTTCTCTTATTCTCTGTTCTAAATGTTCCCCTTCTCTTATTCTCTGTTCTAAATGTTCCCCTTCTCTTATTCTGTGTTTCTAAATGTTTCCCTTCTCTTATTCTGTGTTTCTAAATGTTCCCCTTCTCTTATTGTGTTTCTAAATGTTCCCCTTCTCTTATTCTCTGTTCTAAATGTTTCCCTTCTCTTATTCTGTGTTTCTAAATGTTCCCCTTCTCTTATTCTGTGTTTCTAAATGTTCCCCTTCTCTTATTCTCTGTTTCTAAATGTTCCCCTTCTCTTACTTCTTCACGCTGTGCACAGAAATGTGCTGACTAGCCTGACAAGCGTTTCCCTTTGTCTAATTCGACCTTTCCCAGAAACACTTGTCTCTGGACCCTCTCTATCCCCTTCTGATATGAGTCTGCTTCTGGATTCATCAGAAATTATACTGATTCAGTTACACTTAATTATCTGAACTCTTTATCTCTGACATGCTGAACTTCTGTCAAGCCCACCATTTCTACTAACTGTTGCTATGACTACTGGTAGGTCGCAGTGTCCCACACCCTCCCGAAGGCTTTCCTTCCTTAAATGACTCGGTCGCACTAACCACGTCAGTCCTAGGATCTTACTTGTACCGAATAATTTATAAAAGAATCAACTGTCAATCAACCTCCTGGCTAGGCTCACCAGTTTGAGATCCCAGAGGGACCCTGGTTCTAAATTATTTGAGGTTGACCCGTATTGGGGACAGTGATTTAATTTTATTCAGCACAAGCAAGACTTAATATATTACAGTATTCGAGCAGCAGTTTACAGAGTATAATTGAGACTTATATTACCACTTATACTCTGGGTCGAAGCCACAACCGTGAATAAGCTGCACCCTGTGTCTCTTGTCTCGCTTCATCTCTCGGGTGTCTCCTTGATTATCCCTGAAATCCTCTACTCCTGAAATCTTCTACAATTTGTGCCTGTTAAGACCCCTTCCTGCACTCTTACTCTCATTCAAAACCTATGGAGCCCTCCTGAACCAAACACTGGCTGACACCCAGACCCAAAATCCAATCATAAAGATGCCACATTCGTAGCACCCTGGTTTACACAGGCTTTAGTCTGCTGACACGCTGACATCATCTGCTTTTGACATCAAGACTCATATCTAGGGTAGTTATGACAACACAAAAGGAACATGTCTCATTGGTTGTGATACGACCCTTGAACTTGGCCTTTGTGTTTAATTCTCTGCGGATGTTATAACATTCCACACAGTGGTAACTGCAGCTCACCTTGGTTCCCAGGCTAACTGCAGTCTGATCGACCATGGCAATCTCTTTCATAGAAACATAGAAGATAGGAGCAGGAGTAGGCCATTCGGCCCCTCGAGCCTGCTCCGCCATTCAATGAGATCATGGCTGATCATCCAAATTCAGTACCCTGTCCCTGCCTTCTCCCCATCCCCTTGATCCCTTTAGCCTTAAGAAATATATCTAACTCCTTCTTGAATATATTTAATGAATTGGCCTCTACTGCCTTCTGTGGTAGAGAATTCCACAGGTTCACCACTCTCTGGGTGAAGAAATTCCTCCTCATTCCAGTCCTAAATGTCCTACCCCTTATCCTTAGACAATGACCCCTGGTTCTGGACTCCCTGACC